>NC_056754.1:30198334-31398334 GCF_018687715.1 Carya illinoinensis | reverse complement strand
GAAACACAAAAAATTGGTTTACCTTGTATAACTATCCCATTGGATCATCCTAGTGAAAGGGTGGAAAGTCAAAGTCATACTGTATGGGTTTGCACCTCCCCATATTGATGTATTCTCCTAGTGGTCGATATTGACTCCTAAAGAATAAGGTCATGTTGACTAGTTTTTAGTATTCTTTTGAATCTCCTAAATTAGTGCAAATAGTTGCCGAACAACTAAATCATATTACCTTTTGACCACCAACATTTCTAGCTCTAAGGTTTCCATCCTTAATCAATTGATTTCTTTAGAGTATTCAGACCATCTTGTAACTGGGTAAAAAAACGTGTCCCTTTTGCCATTTTCCATGCTTTGGATACCACTTTTTAACACTCATATTCTATAGAAATGAGAAGATGACCAGAAATGTACATAAAAGATGTTCTCACTTCGAGTGTGAGTACCTCTAGACAATAATAGAAGAAGAAAAGGAAATGTTTGTATTGATTTTCTAATGAAAACTCTCTACGATAGCTAATACATCATATATCTAAAATATCTATCCATAGATTTCATACAGCTGAAAATGTGTAAATGTAGGGGAAAAATGAACCATTACTAGAAGAAATTTAGGGAAAAAACTGACAAATACTAAAAGTCATCAATGCCTCTAAGTTACATTCTGATCCATATAAAGTAACAACATATAAAGTAACCGAATTATTAGAAATCAAATTCATTATGTTGGACAAAATGATTCAACACAACCTAACACCTCAGGAGCTAGAGATAATACATCTAATAAGGACTTCAAGAGAGTGATAATCCTTATATCTTGAAGTTCCATTATCACTCTCTTGAAGTTCCATTATCTAATGAGGATTATCACTCTCCTAAACCAATACTAGAAGATTCTAAATAACAGAATGTAGAAAAAGATAGATGCTTTATCAGTCACATTCCCTAGTCGCAGTCTAATGGAATCAAGCCAACAAACAGGCATGTGTCGATCACCTGAGAGAAGATAGTTGAACTCTCTTGATAAATCTAACAATCTTATATTGGCCACGTAGTCGATACATGTCTATCCCACAACCTACCTTATAACTAGTTGATTAAGTCTCCTCTACATTGCCTAACTTTACCAAAGCCTTCCTTCTCATCTACATTGGTCAAGTGCAAAGTTGTAACATATTCTTACCAAACATATGTTTATAGGCTAAGATAAAAGCCACCAATGTCTCCTAGTTACATTTTGATCCATTTGTAAGGATTAAAAATGATTTGCAAATAAGATATGAGATATGGTATAGCAACCCCTAGTAACAACATACAAAGTAATTGAATTATTAGAAATAAAATTCATTATGTTAGACACAAGGACTCACAACACAATCAGATACGTCAGTTGTAACATCCCACTAAAAATTTAGCTGTCAGCATAGTTAGTGTTATCACTCACTATGGTGCCAGAAGTATAATTTTATTTATTTAATGTAGCTAGAAGTGTCAGCATGCAATATGGTTTGCACCATTAGACTTAGTTGATTATTTAGGATTTTATGGCGCTATAATCCCATTTCAGTTTTCGAAAGAAATGCTTGTTTGAAAATGAATTTTGTTTATTTTGAGGCACTTCGGGTTTGAGTTTTGATAAATGAATCGCGTAATTAGTTAAGTGTGTATATTTAGGATTTTACAATGCAAAGTTTATTTTCACTTTTTCCGGAATGAATAGTAACATCAATAGTACTACCAAGTGCAGTATTTTTAAAATCATTGTGCGGAATGTCCAAATTAGGTTAGAGAATTTTTATTTAGACCCTTGGTAAGATCTTAGCCACACTTGGTAAATAGAATTGGACATTTGGCACCAAGAGGAACCATGAGATGGAATTGTGAAGGAAATCAAAGAATGAGTTCATGCCACCTAAACAAAACCCTATTCCATCCAACTATCCAAATTCTACCAAACCAAAGACGGTTTCAACCATAATAAAACCCTAAATGTTTGAAATTCAGTTGAAACTCCAAAAACTTGGTTGAAACCGAAACCCCAAACAATTTTCCCAAACCCTAAAGTTGGCCTCCAAATCCTATTTGATCCGATTTCTCGCATTGTGTTTAATCACTGGATTAAATCACTTTCGCATGCTATTAATTCCTCAAATTCATGTTATGACATCATTATCTAACCCTTTAAACCTTGGAAATTTTATTGGGCCAAGAAAAATTGGACTTGGGTTTGATAGCATCTCAAACCTTAACCCTTTTTTTTAAACCCCAAATGAAGCTCACTTATTTAAGGCCCGCGAATTTTGCCCACCTTGGCAAAGCTTCTTGAGGAAGTTTTCCCTACTCATAGAACACCAACATCTACCCATGGCAGCCCCAAATAGTCCCTTGATGTGACAGGAAAATCCACCTCACTACCTCTCTTTGACACGGTAGTAGCAACAGCCCATTCTCACTCACTATTTGTATCTTTTTGTGACCTAATCACCTTCCAACAAGGTGTCACCCAAGCCCATACTTTTTCAGAAGTGTATTAGGCGTGCAAGTCATTCTTTCATCCATTTTACCCATTTTCATTTTTGTTCTTGGAGAGAACACTTAAAAGCTCTCTCAAGCAGTTTTCTAAGCCTTTTTGCATGCCATGTTTAGAACCCTTGTAAGTATTTTTCCTTTTTTAAAGAAGAGGATGGTACTTCAATTTTATTAATTGCTCTCGCTTATAGTGGAGGAATACCATGGTAACAAGCAGTATACTTGGGATTCACACATTCAATAAATATCATCCCAGGCATAGAAAAACAATTTAAACAATAACCAAAATATACAATAATCTAAACAAAAACAATAACCAAATAACCAGAATAACCAATCCTATACAATAAACTTAAAAGCAAAAGCCAATAAACCAAAAAAAACTATCTTATACGTAACGAAGGCATCCCTAAATAATCCATACGAATTAAGCCTCTCAGCACTCAAGGAGTCTCTGCCAAACTGGTACATACCAAATCAAAGCCTGAAGCCCTCTCTTAGCCAACCAATCTGCCACTTTATTTCCCTCTCTAAAAACATGGTGCACATAACAAACCATAGAATTCATAATGCCAAGAATTTCCTCCTAAAAATCCTCCAAATACCACACCCCACATCTCATACTCTTCCATCATGAAATAACAACCATAGAATCAAGTTCTATTTCAAATTAATTAATACCCAAAGATTTGCAAACCTTGAGACCCTGAAGAAGAGCTAATAACTCTACTTTATTGTTAGAACTAGTGCCAATAAAGGAAGCAAAAGCATGTATTAAAATACAATGATCATTTCTTATTATCCCACCAACACCTAAAGAACCTGGATTGCTCATACTACTGCCCTCTGTGTTCAACTTAAACTAGCTAGCTGCTAGTCGATTCCAAAGCAATTGCTTTACATCGACGAGCTGGAGGAATCACGAACGATAATTGCAAGCTTTCCAAAATTTGCATATCAAATTGAGAGAGGCTAGAACTTTTTTGCACATCACGACATTGGAGTCCAATACACTAGTGAATGGAATGCATTAGATCAGTAAATGATTCAAGCCATCCCTCCATACATGCCAAGCATCTTCTCCACCAAAGTCTCCATGTGATAATCACTGATAAAATCCCCACTTTTTAATCCCACCTGAGTCGACAACTTCTCACGACGAAACAAAGTATGCACAGTTTCTTTCTAGGTACGGCCAAACGGATACCAAATAGCGCTCCAAAATAATGTCGTACCTTACTTGCAAATTCTCCTTCAAAAAATATATGGTTCTGATCTTCATAGTGGCCTTCATCATAGCAATCACACTGAGAAACAATAGGGATACCAACACGACAAAGTTGGTCATCCACACTCAAAACCATATTCCATGCCTTCCACATAGTAATAGACATTTTAAGAGGAAGCATTTTATGTCACATCCATGAATGCCATTCAAAATTAGAGCCCATGATATGAATATAGTCCCAAGCCGACTTAGTTGAAAGATAACTAGTTTCATTTTTTGTCCAAATCAACATATTTGAACCCGACTTGCTATTTCTTATAGCCTCCAAAATCCCATCAACATTGTCTTATCCTGATAACCTCACAAGCAAATCTACATCCCAACTGTTAGATAATTTATAATCCTTGATTGTAAGTAAAGGTTGGCCCACTACTTGCATGCCATCAATTAATAGACTACACTCTCGCCATTTATCATACCAGAAGAAAACATTCCCCACCTTGATATGCCACTTTGAATTATTAATGACATAATGTCAAAGTATTAGCATGCATGTCTTAAGTCACATGTCACATGTATTTGGGAAAAGCGATTTCAAAAGAAAAGCATTTTCAAAGACGAAAAGGTTTTGGAAATGAAATGAGATTTAAAGAGTTTTATCATGACCCCAAGTGCTAGGGTGGGAGAATGTCCTAGTGGAATTCCTGTCTACTTTGGAGTGCTTAAGAATAGAGTGGTAACCCGGTCGACAAAGAATCGTCGACGTGCCTTGAATAGATTCTTTTTAAAGAATGCCGAAGTGGGGTAGCACCTAATGGGAGTGGGTGCATAAGACATGTAACCTAATGAAGTACTGTCAAGTTAATGAGTTATGTTTCTGTTTAAGATGTAGTTATCATGGTGTATGAACCGGTGATGGTGCAATAACTAGCATAAACATGCGGTGCATAGGGGAGTTATAATGTATCCACATGTGTTATAAGAATAAGGCAATGCGCCTACATGATATGATCTAGATCACATGATGTGAATCATGCGATATGATGTGATATGTTCAGGATCACGAGGTTAACTAAGATAAGAATGATGACAAAAATATGTTTTTCAGAAGATGCTAAGTCTTTGTTACAAGTTTTCAAAAGTGAACAATGCATGAGTCATGGTTCGGTTTTAGTCATGAGTCAAGTACATGTCCATGCATGCATTGCATGATATACCTCTTGTATGTATCATGTTAACTATGGTATGTTGTGCAATCAAATTGAGATTTCTTAAAATCTCATTATTGCAATGCAATTTTTCCACTATCATTCCTCTCCCAGAATGGTAGAAGTTGTGTCAGGTACCCCAAATTCCATTGAACTATGAACGAAGATGGTTCCATGGTGGAAGATGAGTATATGGTACAAGCTCATTATAACTACACCACTGATGTGTTAAGGTACACGGTCCCACTCCTTAGGGAGATCTAAACTAGTACTAGTTGGACTGAGATTGATGCCACACTCACCGAGCCCTCCAAGAATGTAAAGTTTTGTTGGAAGATAGACCAGCTGTCTACTTTTCTAGATGCGATAGAGATAGCCACAGACTTGGGACTATTACCTCCTGGGCCTCAGTGATCCCACGGAGTTTTTTGGAGTCTGAGTCCTAATGGTTCAATAGGAATTAAGAGGATAGGAGTTTCAGATCTTGTCTTACTGGAAGAATAAAGGGAAATGTTTTGAGACTTGAGATCTAGTTTGAGAGGTATTTGGTCCGTGTTTTGGGAGACACAGACTTATATTATGTTTTGATGACTACCTTTGATTGACGATAACAATGATGTGACAAAGTTGGGTAAAAGTTTGTTTTTAGTCTATACCGTGTACTATGCATTTGGTTGCGGCATTGCTTATATCACTTTACCTTTTGCTATCTTTTGCTGTATGTTTATTGCATACTACTAGTATATCTAGGAGCATTGCATATTATCTATCATATATGGAGGGTGTAGCCTTGTGTTACATGTCCTGGCATCTCAATCACCACCAAATCCCAAATGGGGGCTAGGGGTGACACAAAGGATGGCATCAGAGCAATTAAGTCTTTGGGTAAATGCACACTTTGTCCTAGGGATACACAATACTTATAACTAGGTTGCAAACCCCTTGGAACTTTCATGATTTTGACAAGTGGCAAAGTGGTTGTTGGCTCTTCATCGCTAGGCATGTAATCCCTTTGGCCAAATCCCTAAAGCCTCTTAGAACCTTGTGCTTCTGATTTTTGCACCTTCCTAAGGCACCCCATATCATTGCATCTTCTAGGAACTCATACACAAGGGCATTGGTGTGGCGTCTGGCTCTTAGGGTTCCAAAACCCTATTCTCTCTGTCCCCCTTCTTCCACTTTCATGTCCAAGTTCAATGTGTCCTGGATGTTGGTTTGCATTTTGGCCATATGGCATCGATGTGCTATCCAAGGGGCTTCTTTCTTAGGTAGATGGTCCCATGCCAAAACCCTAATTAGGATTCTCCCTAAGCCCAAGGCCCTTAGTGGCCAACTTTCACTAGCCCATAATGGGCTTCTTAATGGGTTTGGGTGCCTCTTCTCTAAGATGGACAAAGCCCTTGATGCTTTCTATGTTCTCTGCATGCCAAAACTTGGACAGATAACTAAGGGAGCCAAGACTAATGATTGAGCTGAAATATTACATATTTTATACATTTAAAATCAACATATTTTAATCATTTCATGACATTATTATTGGTTTTAGATGGAAAAATGGTTAATAGGCATAAATCTGAATTGTTAAACTCATTAATATAATGATTTATCCTTAATTTTATAACCTATGATTTAATTGGGTAATATTTCCTCAAATGCACAACATATCTTTTATATTCGGTTCTTTCTTTTTATTTTTATTTTATGATTTCTATTTCTTTTCCAAAACTTCCATTTATATTTTTATAGTTTCTACACTTTCATAAGACTCAAAGTCAAATTTGGGCCCCTGCACCAGCACACATCACAGAAGCCAACTTCACGCAGGCCTTTGCACTTTCAAGTTTACGGAAAGCACTCACGCTACAACCATGCAATTCACTCCACAGAAGTCAATCCAACTTCATGTTGGCACCTGCAATTCACACCAGAATTAGAGTCAAAAGGGCTGGCACCTTTTATTCATTGGAGATAACTAAGACAAAAGAAACCGCAGCAACACAGCATGGAGGAAAGTAGGAACACAAAATTTTGATTCACCCTAAGTTGCAGCAGAGAAAGTTCTTGCCCTTTGTAGACATATAATTGCTAAAGGTAGAAAAGCCTCAATACAACTACTGCGATAGGGAAGTGAAAATCAATTACACAATAGAAAAGCCACGCTTGCTCCATTTTTTGTGCTCTTGGCCTGTGTGCTTTGAAAGGCAACTCTTTTGTTACCTCAATGATGGAAGCAAGGGAGCTTGAAAGGACTTTCAAGGGATCTAAAACAGGGAAAAAACAGATGGGAGCTTGAGGAGAAAGGGGCTTCGGGGCATTTGATTTTTCTAGGCTTGAGGGAAGTAGACTACACAGGGAGGTGACTTTTATTTTTTTTGGTTCTAGGAACGCTGGTGGAGAAAAAGGGTAGGGACTGGGAGCCTTTCTTGGACGGAAGCTCTAGTTTTTCTAAAAAGGAGAGACTTACGGTAGCTGGTTTTGAAAGAGAGAGCAGATGGGGCAATTGGAGGTCTGGTTTTTGGGAGTTACGGAGAATTATTTTCATTTGGGAGGGAAGCTGGCAGATGTGAGACGGAGAGAAATGAGCTGGATTTTTTAGAGGGAGTCTGGAGCTTTTGGATGTAGAGTGACTTACAGAGAGACGGACTGGAAAGCAGGGGCTTTTAGGGAGAGAGACGAGAGCAAGGGTGTTTTTTTGGGTTGTATTTTCTCTTCACTTTTGTTCTATGCACTCCGTTGTTTTCTAGTGTTTGATTGGTGTATTTTATTTTAGTTTTTTTTTTTTTATGGAGAATATTTCTTTGATTTTCATAACTCTTATGTTGAACATGGTTGGCTAAATTTTCATACAAAGGTTAGAGGTGAAGTCTAATGATTTAAACATTATTTCTGGATCAACATTAGAATTTATATTATGAGTTTGATCGATTGAATAATTTTATTATTGGATATTTTGATTATCTATATATTTATCTTAATTCATTGTGATTTTCAAATACAATGTGAAATTCCCAATGTACCCCTGTAAAACCACGAAATTGTCTACCAATTTCCTTGAACAAATAAGTTAGATCTCAATTATAAAAATTATGAAACGAATCAAATACTTTAAAATAAATAATCAAACTTGCAAGACACAACGATTGGTTACGAAGGAAAACCCTTTAAAGAACTCTTTAAAGGTAAAACCCTACGGGGCAGCCAAACCCAGGAAAGTCAATCTCATTATTTGAAGAACAATTACAAGTAATAATCAATTACAAAACTTTTGCAATTCGACTCTCTTACTTGCCTAGACAAACGACCCATTTGTCTTCTACCACAGTAGCAGCTAGAACCTCTGGCGATCTTCAAATGTTGACCTCCCTTCTGGAACTCCAAAGACTGAAACCCAATCGATGTTGCTTCGCACTCAAAGCACGATCACACTCAAGAAGATATGAAAAATCCCATAAAAATTCTCAAGAGAATTTTCTCTCATAAACACACAGAATCTCCTCTGTAAAATACGTGGCTTGAAGTCCTTGAAGAGATACAAAACCGAATCCCTTTAAATAGAAGATCTGAAAAGAGTTCTAATTACAGTAGGACTCTGCTGACGGTTAGCAACAGACGCAAAAACGCGTCCCGACGGACTGCTAACATTTCGTGATAACTTCTTCTGATATAGACTAAACTCTATTCAGATTTGTTCTGGATAAGTGTAATGCTATCAGAACTCGATTTTGACTTCAGGGACTTATCTAAACAACTCCTAATATTTCTAGATAGACTCAGCATTGTTTAGAAATAAATCAATAATTATTTTTACATTCATCCAACAATAATAAATAATATGATAAGATAAGCCTTATCATTTACTCATCTAATCCTAGCCAACTTTTTTTGCCTTTACAATCTCCCCCTTTGGCGGATTGATGACGAAACCAGTTTGATGAATGTAAATTCCCTGAAAATATGTCAACTATCAAATCACAAAAAGTATAGAAGATTATAAAGAGTTGTGATTTAATAAAAACAGAATGGTCAGTTAGCCTAATCAAAATACATGCCAAATTGTATCTGCATTACAGTCTAAAAAAAAAACTAAACTGGACAACAGAAAAAAATAACATGATAAGGTTTTCAAAATTTTTTTTTTTTTTTCAGTTGTGTCAATGTACTCCCCCTTTGATGCTGCTGCTCCCCCTCAAACTTTTCTCCCCCTTTTTGTCAACAATCAGCCAAGGAGGTCTAGATTTCATCGTCAGAATCTGCTACGCTTGCCATAATGTGTTGGACATCCAAGGACAGTTGAACTAGTCGATCATTTGCTTGTACACAATCAGAGCGTACTGCAGCCAATTGTTGCTCCAACTTAGACTGACTGGCCTCCCACTTAGCTGTGAAGCTATCAATCTTCTGAGATAACAAAGAGATTTGCTCAAGAAGTTGAGAGCTGGGGATGGACGGTTCAGGTGGAGAGGATGCTGACTCAGAAGTGAGGGGGTGCTTCTTGGTGATGACAGCTACTGATTTAACCACGGTTAAGGCAGAAATAGGCCCTGGCAGCTTCATGGTGGGTTCATTTGCTCGAAGGGGCACTTTTGCAATCATGGCCAATTTAGTAATTAGACTTCCAAAGGGGAGATTTAACTCTTTTTCCACATGTGAACGATGAATAATATCAATGACATGTCGTGGAAAATCAATAGACACACCCGTAGCAAGAGCATACATAAAATAAGCTCTTTCTAGAGAAATTTCAGTGTGACGACTAATAGGCCAGAGATTGGTCAAGACTATTTTGGCCAGGAGCCGATACTAAGGAAGCATATTGTGAAGAGGCAGTCTGTGTGTCTTGGCAGTCCATTTGGGGCCAGTGAGACCAACAAACAGATTGCGCATTGCAGTCTTGGTTGGGGCTCCCATGCCCTTATATGGGTATAGAGGGGATTCCACCTCAGGAAGAGTAAATAGATTGCGGAGAATAGCAGGAGATACCTCAATCTGAATCCCACGAACAATAGAGATGATGCTATGATCATCTAAATTGAAGTGGGCTATATTGGAATAAAATTCCCGGACCACCTCAACACAAGGTGTAGGAAGGGCATGAGTGAGCTTCTCCCATCCTCTTTCAATGAATATATGGCGGATAATTTGGAAGTCATCCGAAGGAAAGTCATGGATGCTTACCTCCCATTCACCCAAGACGGGTCTCTTGGAAAAGGTATTTCTATAGGCATTCTCGGCTTCAATGGAGGTGAAGCGATCAGTAGGTGCTTCTGTGGGCACAGGCACAGATTGTGATGGAGATGGAGGAGGGGCGGAAGTGTCGCCTAATTGCATTGGTTCAAGTGAAGGGACATCCTCACTTGAAGAGTGCTCGGATGGCACCGGAGTAGTGAACTTTTTGCGTTTGGCCCGTTCTTTGAATCTCATCTGAATCAGTACAAGAATCAAGTTTAGAAAGGAAATTTTCAAACCTTTTAGAGGATAAGAATAGGAAAAAAAAAAGGGGTGGTTTGGTTTTTTTTTTTTTTTATAAGTTTGAAAGTCGATAACAACCCAAAAACAATGTGCATAAAATCTTACTATGTATAGATAAGAAAGAGCCATCCTAACAAGTGCCCAAAACAAAATAGAGATGAGTCAGGAAAAAACACAAACACTTGGTGTGCATCCGTGGAGAATAAAAACAGAGAATCCGTGTGCAATGGAGCTTTGTCCTCAATACATGTATATAATGGGAAGAATCAATACAATCAACCCATTTCCGAGTAGTGCAGCTCAACCAAACAACCAAGATTCAAAAAAAACAAAATAAAACCCTTCACAAAAAAACTGTAGAGATCAACATACTGAAACTTGAGGGAAGAAAAAAAAGAAAAAAAAACAGAGGATCCGAGAATACTTACCTTGAATATGGAAGGAGGAAGGATGAGAGTGAAAAGAGCACCGTGTATGGAGGATTGGGGGAAGGAAGCAAGCTGCCGTGAAAATGGGTAAGGGGATGCTTATGAGGATCGGGCTGAGTGTAGGGGACAAAGGCCAAGAGGTATGCTAAAGGGTTTTAAAAGAAGACCCCCCCCCCCCCCCCGGTGCACGTGCTGGACCAAAGAGTCCTATTAGGACTTCTACACCTAGACATAAAAGACCCGATATATGTATGCAACACACTGGGAACCCTTTTTTTTTTAATTTTAAATAAAAAGGAACAACAGAACAAAGAAACAGAAAAAAACTATATTTTTTTTTATTAGAAAAAGATTTGTTTTTTTTTTTGTTTTGTTTAAAATATAAAGAAAAGATAACATGCTTAAAATCATCTTAGTTTAATCAAGTCAGAATATACAAAAAAAATTCAATAATCCTTAGCACACTCATGTTTGCAACAGTCCCTTTTTGGATGTTCACTCCTCATAGAATCAGTAATGCCAAAGTTCATGTGAGTGTGTGAGTGAGTATACTTATATCATAGCATGTTATGAGCTTTCCCTTTTTTTTTTTGTTGCTCTCTTTTGTGTTATATTTTTGATACCTTTGTTCAAAGAAAGATAAATTTTTTTTTTTTATAAAGATGCTCTCAAGAGTTTGTTTCTTGACCTTAAAAGTCAAACTTTATGTTAGGGCCTAGATACATAAGCATCTCCTCCAAACACTAGTTTGTACACCTCCTTTGTTCATGTTGGTTGCTCATCTTTTTCCATAATGATTGGAGCAATGATTTTTTCTGTAAGAACTCAAGGTGATAGATCCATGTAGGGTGTTTGTCTTTTTCTGCAATGAATAGAAACCGACTTTTTCTATATGGATCACTCTTTGTGTTTGGCAAGAAGAGAGCTCTTTAAAGAAGTACTAGGTTCAACTAGTATTAGTCAATTCAAGGCATAAACTCCCTCTTTGATGAACATCTTTTTTAAAAAAAGATTAATTATAGGATGCTTACATATAGGTTCCTCACAGTGTATTATAGATGAACTTTGCCAAAAAGACCTATAGGGTTAGTATACTTAAAGAGAACTGCACAAAGAGGAGTAATACATAAGATCAGAAAATTTTTTAAAGCAATTCCATACATGCTCAAACTGTGATGTAACAAACATGTACCTTAAAGAAAATACATAACCCAGTTTTTTTTTTTAATAATTTTTTTCTTATTTTATATATATATATATATATTTTTAAAAAAGAAAAACTGAAACATTCATGCTTTTTAAAGGAAAAAAAAAACTGGAAGAAAATATCCTAAACTAGTATGATAGAAAACTCTCACTTGGGATCACATATACCAATGGCTTTTCGTAAAAACTCAAATCTATGTCCATCCAAAGGTTTAGTAAA
Source organism: Carya illinoinensis (assembly GCF_018687715.1). Classification (NCBI taxonomy): domain Eukaryota; kingdom Viridiplantae; phylum Streptophyta; class Magnoliopsida; order Fagales; family Juglandaceae; genus Carya; species Carya illinoinensis. The sequence goes on along the minus strand of NC_056754.1, from coordinate 31,386,049 downwards.
CAAGTCAGCCAGTTGATGTTCAGTAGGCACATGTTCCAAGGATATTATTTTAGACTCAACCAAGTCTTTTATAAAATGATGTCTAATATCAATGTGCTTGGTTCGAGAATGTTGGACATGATTTTTGGAAATACTTATAGCACTTGAATTATCACAATATATTGTCATAGTGTCTTGAGAAAAACCATAATCATCAAGCATTTTTTTCATCCATAATAGCTGAGTACAACAACTCCTTGCAGCTATGTATTCAGCTTCAGCAGTAGATAAAGAAATAGAATTTTGCTTTTTACTCATCCAAGCTACAAGATTTTCACCTATATAAAAACACCCACCCGTAGTACTCTTCCTATCATCAGCATTTCCAGCCCAATCAGCATCCGAATAGCCAACAAGTGTAAGATTAGTGTCTTTTGAGTACCATATCCCATAATCAACAGTGGCATTAAGGTATTTTATGATTCTTTTTACTGCAGTAAGATGGGATTCTTTAGGATTAGCTTGAAATCTAGCACATACACCAACACTGAAAGCTATATCAAGTCTACTTGCTGTAATATATAAAAGACTTCCTATCATGCTTCTATAAAGAGTGGGATCAATATTTTTACCTGTGGGGTCATTGCTGATTTTCACTGAAGTGCTCATGGGAGTCCGAGCATTGCTTTTTCCTTCCATTCCAAATTTTTTTACAAGATCTCTTGCATATTTAGATTGTGAAATAAATATTCCTTCTTTACATTGTTTTACTTGAATACCCAAGAAGAAATTTAACTCACCAATCATACTCATCTCAAATTCAGATTTCATTTCATTTACAAAGTTATAAGCAAGAGATTCAAGTATTGCTCCAAAAACAATATCATCAACATATATTTGAGCAATTAAGAGTTGTTTACCTGATCTTCTTATGAATAAAGTCCTATCAGCTTGTCCTCTAACAAAATCATGATCAAGTAAATAGGTAGTTAACCTTTCATACCAAGCTCGAGGTGCTTGTTTCAGTCCATACAGCGCCTTCTTCAACCTGTAGACATATTCAGGGTAGAGATGATTAACAAATCCTTTTGGTTGGTTGACATATACCTCTTCTTGTAACACTCCATTTAGGAAGGCACTCTTGACATCCATTTGATATAATTTGAAGTCTAGATGACAGGCAAGTGCTAGTAGAATGCGAACAGATTCTAGCCGGGCCACAGGAGCAAATGTTTCATCAAAATCAATCCCCTTCTACTTGTGTGTAACCTTGTGCAACCAGCCTTGCTTTATTTCTCACAATAGTACCATGCTCATCGGATTTGTTCTTAAAGATCCACTTAGTCCCAATTATGTTATAATTTTCTGGTTTAGGAACTAACTCCCATACATCATTTCTAGTAAATTGATGGAGTTCTTCATGCATGGCGTTGACCCAACTTTCATCATTTAGTGCATCCTCGACTTTCTTGGGTTCAACCTGTGACAAATAACACACAAAAGAAACCTGATTTAGTACTCTTCTTCTAAGCCTCATACCTCCATCTAGCTCATCGAGAATGTTTTCTTTAGGATGATTTTGAGTGATTCTTGAAGAAGGTTCTTTGATTTGTCGATTTTGTGGTGTTTCCTCTATATTATCTTCCTCATTTTGCACTTGTGAGTCTTCTCCATTGGTCTGCCCCAGTTCCTTCATATTCTCAAGCTCCTTCATGGTAGTTTCTGCTGAAATGTCATCCACAACTACGTTAATTGATTCCATAACAGATTGTGTACGTAAGTTGTAAACTCTATAAGCCTTACTATTGGAGGAATAGCCAAGAAACAATCCCTCATCACTTTTGCTTTCAAATTTATGATTGTTTTCTCTGTCTTTCAGAATATAACACTTGCTACCAAAAATTCTGAAATACTTTACCGTAGGCCTTTTATTTTTCCACAAACCATAAGGTGTTTGATTGGTGCCGGGTCTTGGAACCACTCGATTCAAGATATGATTTGCTGTATTCACAGCTTCTCCCCAACAATATAAAGCCATCTTCTTATTGCTTAACATTGTTCGTGCCATTTCCTGGATTGCTCTATTTTTCCTTTCCACCACTCCATTTTGTTGTGGAGTGATAGGTGCAGAAAATTCTTGGTGTATTCCCTGTTCATCACAAAAAGAAGTAAAATTAGTATTCTCAAATTCTCGACCATGATCACTGCGTATTCTAGAGATAGAAACTTCCTTCTCTATTTGTAGTTTCTTGTATAGCTTTTTGGCAAGATCAAAAGCTTCAGATTTTTCTCTTAAGAGCATTATCCATGTGAACCTTGAAAAATCATCTACAATCACCATGATATACTTCTTTCCTCCAAGACTCTCAGTTTGTGTTAGACCCATCAAATCTATATGCAATAGCTCAAGAGGCCAAGAGGTAAGAATATGAGAAATCTTCTTGTGTTGAGCTCTAGTTTGCTTTCCTTCTTGGCATGCTCCACACACTATTTTCTTCACTTTTATTACCTTGGGCAGTCCATCAATAATTTTTCTTTTTGAGATTTTTGACAAATTTTTAAAATTAATATGCCCAAGGCGTTGATGCCATAATTCAGCTTCATCAAGTGTGACTCTATGACATTTCTCCAATGGTTTTGGAGAAATTCCATAACAATTGTCTGTAGTTCTAGTACCTTTTAAGACCCATTCTCCACCTTTATCATAAAGGTTGCACGCATCTTTTGAAAACTGCACAGAAAAATTATTGTCACAAAACTGACTAATGCTAAGTAAATTAGCTTTCAAACCATTAACAAATAAAACATCATGCAACACAGGTAGTCCTGGTATTTCAATACTCCCTTTCCCTTCTATGACAGCCTTGCTCCCATCTCCAAAGGTCACGGTGCCTCCATGAGATGTTTCAATTTCTTTAAATAAGTTTTTGTCTCCAGACATGTGCCTAGAACAGCCGCTGTCCAGGTACCACAGACAATCTTCCTTTGATTTCAGTGCTGTGTGAGCAACAAGACATACTGCATCTTTCTTTCTCACCCATTTTGTCTTGAGTATTGACTTGTGTTTTTCTTTGTATTGAAGGCAAATATCTGCTAGTTCCCCAAGCTTAAGATTTATGAGATTGATTTGTTGACTTATGTCATCAACTTGAGTCTGTAAGCTCTTCTCTTTTCTTTTTCCTTCAAATTTCTGCACTTGATTCATGTTAAAACAATGTGGTCTTATATGACCTATTACTCCACACTTATGACATGTAGGGACAAATTTATCATGCAGATTTTTTGAATAAACTGGCTTAAGTTCAGCATGATTTTGAAAACTCTTACCTTGACTTCCTTTAACAAAAACAATACCTTTGGAGGTTGTAGCAGCGGATGATGAGGCAGATTTTTCTTTTCCTTTAGAAGTCGTGTACCCTAGACCAGATCTGTCACTATTCATTTTTTGAAAACTCAACATTTCTTCTAATTTTTGTGTTGCTGTTTTTTCTTCAACCTTTTTCAATTCTTTTTCTAGTGCAATATTTTGATTTTCTAACCTGGCTATTTCACTCTCAGAGACTTTTAAAGCTTCAGACATGTTGTTTTTCTCACTTTCCATATCAGTGAACTTCTTATACAACTTCTTGTTGAGCTTCTTTAATTTGATCACTTCTTCACACACATCATTGTAAGCCTCCTGTAAACTCAGTTCTTGATCAACCTCAACAATTGATACATTTGAATCACTGTACTCACAACTACTTTCAGATTTTGTCAGTGTAATATCAGGAAAATCATTCACAATAGTAGAGAAAGCCATAAAAGATTTTTCATCATCAGAGGATGAGTTTGAACTTTCAGAATCTGAAATATCACTAAGTGTGACATTCAATGCTTTCCCTTTGTTTTTCTTGAAGTTTGGACATTCAACTCTTATATGACCATACCCAGAACATTCATGACACTGAACTTTATCCTTTTTCTCAGTTTTTTCTTTTTTCCAATTTTCAGATTCATTTTTCTTAGCAAAAACATTTTTTCCTCATTTTTGTTTACCATTTTCTTTATGAAACATGAACTTTCTGAATTTTCTAGCAAGTAAAGCAATCTCTTCATCATTCAGACTTTCTTCATCAGAAATATTTTTATAATTTTCTTCTATAATCTTTAAAGCAATGGACTTACCTTTTCTTGTTTGAGGAAGTGAAGATTCATATATTTGTAAAGAACCTACCAATTCTTCTATCTTTATTGCATCCAGATCTTTACTTTCTTCAATTGCAGTAACTTTGGGTCGAAATCTTTCAGGTAAAGACCTTAGAATCTTTCTTACAACTCTTGAATCTTCCACCTTTTCTCCAAGATTAAACCTGGAATTCACAATATCATTTAGTTTAGAATAAAAATCATCAAAACTTTCCTCTTCCAGCATTTTAATCTCCTCAAATTTAGAAGTTAACAATTGTAATTTTGAGTTCTTCACAATTTTTGTTCCTTCAGTGTAACCTCCAGGATATCCCATGCCTCTTTAGCAATCTCACACATGGAGATTCTCTTAAATTCTTCTGGAGATACAGCCATGAATATAGCATTCAGCCCCTTGCTATTCCAATTACAGTTGGTGATTTCTTCTTTCGTCCAATCATCAATGTTTGTTTCTGGTCTGATCCAACCTCGTACAACCGCGTTCCACACTCGCTCATCCAATGATTTGAGAAAGGCTCGCATGCGTACTTTCCAATATGCATAATTTTCACCATTGAAGTGCGGTGGGGCAGTCAATGATGACATATTGCAGGGGCACGGATCACACTCGAAAGAGTGAAACACGCTCTGATGCCAATTGAAATTCCCAATGTACCCCTGTAAAACCACGAAATTGTCTACTAATTTCCTTGAACAAATAAGTTAGATCTCAATTATAAAGATTATGAAACGAATCAAATACTTTAAAATAAATAATCAAACTTGCAAGACACAACGATTGGTTACGAAGGGAAACCCTTTAAAGAACTCTTTAAAGGTAAAACCCTACGGGGCAGCCAAACCCAGGAAAGTCAATCTCATTATTTGAAGAACAATTACAAGTAATAATCAATTACAAAACCTTTGCAATTCGACTCTCTTACTTGCCTAGACAAACGACCCGTTTGTCTTCTACCACAGTAGCAGCCAGAACCTCTGGCGATCTTCAAATATTGACCTCCCTTCTAAAACTCCAAAGGCTGAAACCCAATCGATGTTGCTTCGCACTCAAAGCACGATCACACTCAAGAAGATATGAAAAATCCCATAAAAATTCTCAAGAGAATTTTCTCTCATAAACACACAGAATCTCCTCTGTAAAATAAGTGGCTTGAAGTCCTTGAAGAGATACAAAACCGAATCCCTTTAAATAGAAGATCTGAAAAGAGTTCTAGTTGCAGTAGGACTCTGCTGATGGTTAGCAACAAACGCGAAAATGCGTCCCAACGGACTGCTAACATTTCATGATAACTTCTTCTGATATATACTAAACTCTGTTCAGATTTGTTCTGGATAAGTGTAATGCTATCAAAACTCGATTTTGACTTCAGGGACTTATCTAAACAACTCCTAACATTTCTAGATAGACTCAGCATTGTTTAGAAATAAATCAATAATTATTTTTACATTCATCCAACAATAATAAATAATATGATAAGATAAGCCTTATCATTTACTCATCTAATCCTAGCCAACTTTTTTTGCCTTTACACAATGAATGCTTGAAAAAATTCTTGTGATATTCAAATGAGTTTGTGAATGTTTTAACCATCAATCGTTCATGTTTAATCATTAGTGACTATTCTTCTTGACCTTATATGCTAAATTTTCTAATTAAGCGGAATCATTATTTTAGTTTAATTGAAGTAAATTGATTAGAAATAATATTCTAAATTATTAGACGGATCCTCAAAATCTTAGTCATTCTCCATATCAATTTGTTTATCATTTTAGTTTTATTTTGTTACTTCAAAAATCTTCGTCTCAGTAATTTTATCTTATATTTGATTGCACATTTCTTTTAGTAATTTCTTTTTATTGTTTGAGTTTATTTTCCTTATCATATAAATCAATCTCTGTGGATTCGACCGTGTTAGGTACTACAACACCTATATACTTGCAGGTAAAACTGCTCTAAACTTTTGGTTTATTAGTTTGAGTTAAAGTTTAGGCATAGCAACTAAACATAATGAAAGTAATAGACGACTTGGCTAAGTTCAGGCTGTCACGTTCTCATATATCGAAACTAGAATTTCATGGGTAAAGAGTGAGATATAAGAGCCAACAAGTGGCTCATTGACTTGGAAAAAATCAGTCAATATAAGTGGACATATAGAGGAGCAGAAAGTCCAATATGCCGGACACCTACTTCAAGGAGAGGTAGGTGTCTGGTGGGACACCAAGAGACAACTACTAATAATGGATCTTGGGAATATAACCGCTCTTACATGTGAGAGGTTTAAAGAAGAATTCGATAACAGATTCTTCCCAAAATCTACCAAGCAACATAAGGCCTAGGAGTTTACTAGTCTAGCGGAAGGGAATCAAACCATGGAGCAGTATGCAGCTCGTTTCATGGAATTAGGAAGAGTGGTTCCATCAAATTCACAGATTGTGGAAAGAATAGTTGTTGAAGCCCATTCATCATCATCTTCAATATACCTAGGGAGTACGAAAATGTATAGACATATTAGAAAGAGCTTTTGGTGGGGAAGGAATGAAACTAGACATTGCCTATTTCATCGAGAAGTGTGCCATGTATAGGCAAGTAAAAGCTGAGTATCAAAGACTTGTCAAGAACTTGCAAGCCTTTGCCATTACATAATGGAAGTGGGAAGACATAGTTATGAACTTTGTGGTCGAATTACCCCAAACCACTAGCGGTAAGAATGTGATTTGGGTAATGACAAATAAACTGACCAAGAGCACCCATTTTCTACAAGTTACTACTACGGAAACTTTGTGTAGGTTGACTTGAATGTACATAAATGAAATAGTTATACTTCGTGGAGTGCCTAAGACCATAGTGTTAGATTGGGACCCAAGATTCACATCCCATTTTTTAAGATCTTGCTAGAGGCGATGAGCAGTAAGTTGAGATTTAGTAATGCATGTTATTCGCAGACTGACAGACAGTCGGAGAGGACAATCCAGATGCTAGAAGATATGCTAAGGGCATGTGTGTTGGACTTTAGAGGCTCATGAGAAAGCCATCCCACTTATTGAGTTTTCCTCCAACAACATTTATCAGAGGACTATTAAGATGGCCCCATACAAGGCCTTGTATGGAAGAAAATGTAAATTTACAGTATGTTGAGATTAATTTGGAGAGGCTAAGATAATTGGGCCAAAGATCATACATGAGACGAGAGCGAAAGTTAAGCTCATATGGGAAAGAATGTCGATGCTCAAAGTAGACAAAAGACCTTTGCCAATGTAAGGATGAGAGAATTGGCCCTTGAAGAATGTGATTGGGTGTATCTCAAGATATCACATATGAAAGGAGTAAGAAGGTTCGGGCTACGAGGGAAGCTAAGCTTAATGTACATTGACCCTATCAAATATTGGAGAAGATAGACCTAATAGTGTACTAAGTGGCATTATTGGAGGAATATGAAGGGATCCATAATGTGTTTAATGTTTTCTCATTGAGGAAAAGTTTTGGGAAACAACAATCCCGAATGATTAATCTAAATCTAGTTTCATTGTAACCACATCTCACCTATGAGGAAATGCCAATATGAATCATAGACTGAAAGGAACAGAAGCTATGGTAAAAAACCATATCGTTGGTAAAGGTGCAATGAGGAAGCTTGGGAAATGAGGAGTTTACATGGAAAAGTGAGCAGGTCACACGAGAGAATTTTCCCTATTTATTCAAGCTATAGTAACTAACCTACAAAGCAATAAGAGTAGATTGATCAAATCAAAGGCAAGAGTGTTACTATCAATAAGCCTCCAGACTGCCCCATTGGTTACAGTATCTAGAATTCTGAAACTATTGTCACAGTGAGAGAAAGAGAATGACACGAAAGGCAAGGCTGGAGAGAGAATGCCAGTAAATCGAGGAGGAACCCCATCCAAATGAAGATGATCACTAGAGGGTTACGACTCTGATCTTAGAGATGATGGATCACACCGACAAAGCTATGAGACAATGAGGAGAGAAGCAGATGATGCAAGAGCGTGATAGTTAAGAAGATGACAAATGTGAAATCTTGCTAATGTCTTGTAATGCCGAATCTAGCAAAGGAGCTAGGAAATGAGAGTGTAGTAGAGGTGGTTGCAATCAAAGCAACCAACAAAGAAGACAAGAGGAGGGAACTCTTGTCCCAATCACAGATTATGAAGGTTTGAGGTGGACTGAGGAAAGAATGGGTCAACGCAGTCATCACCTCAATCAACGTTGACAAAGAAAGCTGAAGAATGCCTAACCTCAAGCATATCCCTGGAAAGTTACATCTCCAAGGATAGTTCCCACGAATTTTTGTGGACAAAATTTCTTTTTAAGAAAGGGAGGTGTGAGGATTGAGTAGAAGCAAGGGATGAGACCCCCTTTTAACAAGAAAGGTACCATGGAAAATGAGACAGCAGGACAAGCAAAGTGCAGCGAGTCCAAGAGATGGGCGAACAACAATAAGTAGAAAGCTTGGAAGACATGGTTCGACATTGGGCGACTAAGGTGGTTCGTCTGATACTAGGCAAGCAAAGAACGTGTTGACCGTATAAGGGTAAGAATGAAGAGTTGAATAGGTTGGTAGTTCTACAAAAGGAAGGCTTGAAGTATATGGGCGAGCAACTTCAAGGACAAGACCAATACAGATGTGAGAGCTTTCCAAGACAACATGGAAATGCTCAGAGGCGGCAGGTGTCGTATACATAGGCCCATACTCCAGAAGAGTTATCACATGTAGGGTGAGCCTGCAAGAAAAAAAAAAATATTAGGAACCTGCAGACCATGTTGTCTTATCACAAAAGTATGGTCTAGCACCATGTGGGAGACCCTCATTTGGAGATTGATTGTGAGATTTGACGTATGCAAACTGCAAAATACGTGCACGCCTTTCTCTCTCTCGTTAGGTTCTACCACTTGCAAGACTAGAGGGTAAATGGATGGACGGGATCAAAGGTCTCCTATTTAGGCATGTCTGGTGTGATAACCTGATATGTTGAAGCATGAGTCATAGTTTATTTTTAGAAGCCTTATTAATTGAGGGCCCTAGTGATTTAAGGGAAGAAAAAGTCTTAGAGGATTAATTGTGAATTTGAGCCCAAAGGAGAAATTTAGCCCTAAAATCCCTTGTAATTTGGCCTTTAAGGAAAACCCAATTCCATTTGGATTGTAGCCCAAGATTCAAATCCTAACTGTATCTAGTCTTGATAATGGGCTAAGGAGGAGAGAAAAGTTTTGGGAAGCCTACGGGAAGGCTTACACACCAACCCTAGTGGAGGTGCCACTTGTCACTCATGCTAAAAACCTTCTAGAAGCATCTCATGATAAGATCTCCTAGGGAAAACCAAGAGGCACTTGGCCAAGCCCTTTCAATTTTCAAAAGATATATGCATAGGGAAATGGCACCTAGGGAAGACCAAGAGGATTTCCAAGAAATATTTGTGAGGAAAGCCAAGGGGCAAAGAGGATGGTTTGGTTTTCCATCCCACACACCTATCCGATTTTTTAAGAATGTGAAACTTGTCAACCATGCTAAAGACCTTCTAGAAGATTTGAGAGGAGACAACCATGTAAACGGACAAACCTACTCTCACTTTTTCAATCACCACTCATCTTCACTTGCCACATGTCGTGTTAGGGTTTTGAGGAAGCATAGGAAAGTGGGAGAGTCACCTAGGGAATGTGCATGGAAAAGGAAAGATCTTAATGGGGAGAAGAGAAAAGGGGCAGCACCTAGAAGACACCACATGCCCATGCCACTTGGCATGCATGCACCACCATCTTCTTGGGAAAATGAAGAGGCTTTGAGGCAAAATTACACAAATGCACAAGAGTTACATTGAACCTAGACGTAGGAGAAAGGCATAGAGGACATTAGGGTTCGGCCAAGGATGGAATGGGAAGGGTTACGCCATTTGTTCAACATGCATTGGCTCTTTCTTGACCACTTAGCTTCAAGGATGAAGGCTATAAAAAGACCCCCATACCACACGACCACATCCATTTTCCTTCTTGTTCATTTTCGATTTTCTAGGTTTTGTTCTATGCTCCATCTTTCTCTCACTTCAGTTAGAGGATTTTCCAAGACCAAACACTTTGCCTCACTTTTCTACCAACCAAACAACACCTTTCTCACTGCTACCATCACCAAGGAATCACCCTTCAGACTTTGAGCAGAAGGATAGCACCTAAAGGTAAGAGTTTTTCCATCTTTTCTTTGTTTTTCATCCATGGTCTAAGTGGGGAAACTTCTTTCTTTCTTTTGGTTCTAGGGTTTCTCTTCTAGAAAGATGGAACCCTAAGCTTTTTCTCTTAGAATAAAAACTTGAACTCGAGATTTGAGTGAGATGTGTTTTGGTTTCTCACTTGGAAGGAAAACTAGGGTTTTGACCTTCAAGGCTTTCAACCCTAGGGTTTCAAGTTTGAGAATGGTTTCCAAACTTTCACTCACTCACTTACTTTCTCCGAATCTAAAATAACTTCTAACACGTTACATGGTAATTTTTAGATTTTCGCTATTATTCTCAAAGAGATTTTTGTAAGTATACACTAGACCTACTCTTGGTTAATGCATGTATATATATTGTGTAGATCCTTTTGTTTGCTTCTATTGCTTTGGTTGTTATTTCTTGTTTGTTTGCTTGAATACTCTTACATGAACTTGGAATATGAATATGAAAGGATTAATGTGATTTGGTTTGTGATGAAAATGGTAAGAAGATCCTTTGCATGTATCGGTTTTAAGGAAAATAATGGTGTTAATTTGAGACCCATAATGATTCAGCTATACCATGCCTTGATTGATTTGGATCTTGTTCAAATGCTATGATTTCATGTCTTGTTTTACTAGACTCTGATTTCTAAATGATATGAATGAAGTTTGGAGTATGTTTAAGTGATGATTTCCATGTTTTTGTACCTATATGTTTCGGCCAAGGCTAGTTTACCTAGTTCCATGTTTGTGTTTTAATATCTTATGAGCTCTATGGTATCATGCTATGAATTGAATATGTTATGCTTGGTTATTTCATGCACGATAGCTCATATGGCATAATGTCAAAGTATTATCATGCATGTCTTAAGTCTCATATCATATGCATTTGGCAAAAGTGATTTTTTTTTTTTTAAAAAAAAGAGTTTTAAAAAACAAAAAGATTTTGGAAATGAAATGAGTTTTAAAGAGTTTTATCACGACGCCAAGTGTTAGGGTGGGGGAATTTCCTAGTGGAACTCCTCTATCCACTCTGGAATGCTTAAAAATGGAGTGGTAACCCCTAGGTCGACAAAAAATCATCGACATACCTCAAATGGATTCTTTTTAACAAATGATGGAGTGGGGTAGCACCTAACACTAGTGAGTGCATAGGACATGTAACTGATGAAGTACTGTCAAGTTAATAAATTATGTTTCTATTTAAGACATAGTCATCACGGTGTACTGACCAGTAATGGTGCAGTAACTAACAAGAACACACGGTGCATAGGGGAGCCGTGATGTATCCACATGCGTTATAAGAATAAGGCAATGTGCCTACATGATATGATATGGATCACACGATATGAATCATGCGATATGATATGATATGATATGTTCTGAATCACATGATTAACTAAGATGAGAATGATGACAAAAGTATGTTTTTCCAATGATGCAAAGTCTGTATTACAAGTTTTCAAAAGTGAACAATGCATGAGTCATGGTTCGGTTTTAGTCATGAGTTAAGTTTATATCCATGGACGCATTGCATGATATACCTCTTGTATACATCGTGTTAACTATGGTATGTTGTGTGATTACTTATTGAGATTTCTTAAAATCTCACTATTGCAATTTTTTCACTATCATTCCCTGACTGGAATGGTAGAAATTGTTACATGTTTAGAAGGTGACACCGATGGCCAAGAGGAAGAGAACGACACATCCTCCAGAGAGGATCGTGCCTAAGATGGACATAAGTAGGCCCCAAACCCACTATTTTGGAACACTTGGAGGCTATAGATTAGGAGATCTTTAAGATCCTCCAGTTTATTAAGGAGTTCTGATGCCTCAATAATAGGCATAAGAACTGGCTATGGAGAAGCGAGTGAAGGATGAACCATTGGGAAAAAAAAAAGAGAATGTTTTGAGACTTGAGATATCTTTTGAGAAGTATTTGGTCCCGTGTTTTGGGAGACACAGACTTATATTATGTTTTGATGACTATCTTTGATTGATGATGACAATGATGTGACAAAGTTTGGTAAAAAAAAATTTAGTCTGTACCATGTACTACGCATTTCTCTGCAACATTGCTTAGATCACTTTACCTTTTGCTATTTTCTGTTGTACATTTATTGCATACTGCTAGTATATCTAAGAGTATTGCATATTACCTATCATTTATTGGGGGTGTAGCCTTACGTTACATGTCCCGGCATTTCAGTCACCACCAAATCCCAAGTGGGGGTTGGGGGCGCCACATCTGGAGTCAAATAGATGTTAGAGATACGATTGACAATCCCACAGTTTTAAAAGGCTTTGGATAAAAGCCAAAATCTCACTTTTATGACTACTAAGTGTTTACCTTTGTATATATTCAGTCTTCAAGAAAGCAAGTGGCTTCAAAGGGTGAGACAAAAGGAGCGGTGCCAATGTTACCATAGTGTTAAAAATAATGCTAATGTTGGTTTAGCCCTTACAACCATATTGGGAATGTGGGGTAAATGTTTGTAAGTACTTTGTAAAGTTAGGCATTTCGCATTCTATAACTCCTCTTTTTTACATGAAAATAATACATCTTCTTTATTATGTTTATCAATTATCTTTATGTTGTGATTTTGAGAAGATGAGTTTGATTTATGTGAATTGATGATGATTGAGATTTTCGAGTGTTAAGTCTTATTGTGTGTCGATCATCATGGATGGGTTAGCGAGTCTTGCACTATTCATATGGCACGTTACCGTAAGTTTGATACGAGTGATTCCTCATAATGATAGGGGTGGAATGTCTTCATATTGACCACACTTGATAGCACAAGTAGAGAGACCTTGGATCTATTATGCATGGCGTCTTCGAGTTGGTTAACCTGATAAAGAGATTCTCTAGGTTGATCATGTGCATTGGTTTTGGGCGTGTTAACAGGGTTAAGTGATTTCTTGTAACATTCCGCTCCTTCTTTCTCTTATGGTTATGAGTCTCGTTCTACGTATCAAACTCCGATGGCAAGTTTTTAAAGATATCAAGTGATGTTTAAAGTAAGCCCATCATTTTAAAGCCTTCAAATATTTTAAATATCCTGAAAATATTTATATGGAATATTTCTAGTATTATTGGATCAAGCTTGGTTTTAAATAAGATAATTATAATATTTTTTAAGAGCTCCAAAAATATTATAATTCTAAAAAATCATTTTATTTAAATGATTTTGGTCAATTAAAACTATTATGAGATTTAAATTTATGTTAAAAAATCTAATTTATTTAAATGGTTTTATTCTCTTGAAATTAATTAGCAAAACTTCATCATTTAATTAAGGATTAAGATTTTATTTTATAAATTAAAGTTTAGTTAAAAAAATATTTGATTTTAACTCCTCTTTATGTTTTCAGTTAAATTAATGTTTACACATTTTCAAATTAGTGTTTTAATTCCCCACTATTAGATTGTTTTGAAGAACCCAAGATCCAGGGCCTAGATTAACTACCTAAGACCCTAGCCTCTCTCTCTCTCTCTCTCTCTCTCTCTCTCTCTCTCTCTCTCTCTCTCTCTCTCTCTCTCTCTCTCTCTCTCTCTCTCTCTCTCTCTCTCTCTCCCTTAGCTTGCATGGGCAGTAGCCCCTCCCTCCCCGCCTCCCTTAGCTTGCATGGGCAGTAGCCCCTCCCTCACCTGATTCCCTCGCTCAGCTCACCCAAGCCACCGACGACTACCATTAGCTACCACCTCATGCCGGCCACCTTCTAGCCACCTCTGGCACCGGCCCCAGCTAGGGGAACCACCCACGGTAGCTCCCTTTCCCCACACGAGCAGCCCCTTCTCATGGCTTCTCTCCCTCACCGCAGCTCTTAGTGCCACCATGGACTAGCCGCAAGTCGCCTCTCAAATTGATGGACCCTCTCCCTCTTTGTCACACACACACACACACACACACACACACACACACACACACACACAACCCATAAATGGGTCTTCCACATGGTTTCACCACCACCGACGGCCCTAGTGCCATCGTGCATAGGTTCTAGCCCCACCGAGCACCTCCCTTAACCACCACGACTCCTCCCCAAGTTTCTCTGTGCCAACCAAGCCCTCCATCTCTTTCATGCCCTCTCACTCTACCACAGCTCTTCTCCATCCATTTGGCCAGATCCGCCACTGTAGGTCGCCGTGTAGCCTCCACTTGGCCACCACAGCTCCACTACACCTCCCTCAAGCTCCTCTACACCTAGCCAAACTCCCTTAGCTCTCCCTCTCCATTTCTCAGTTAGACCATGCACGACCTCCACCACCACTAACGCCACCATGCCTCCACTGTGTGCCACCTCGGCACCACCACGAGGCCACCATCCCAGGATCATGAACCAACCCTCATACGCTTAGATATACACTTGTAGCCATCTTTAATAGCCCAAATGCTCCCAAATGCCCAAAACAGCCACCGTACGTGATTTAGCCACCACGTACGACTCTTTCAATGTCTTTGACCGTGACAGCCTGACAGGTATCAAGTAATGCACAAGTTAATCCCGACGATGGTATAACTCTCTCTCTTTCTCACTCTCCCTCATTATTTATGTTAGATATTAGTTGGTTGTTGTGGAGATCGTTGTGTAGTGAAGTGTTGGGCTTAGTTGTATAGTGTGCTTTGAAGTGTTATGGACTATGCTATGAAGTGTGTGCTGAAGTAGTGTGCAGCGTAGTCATGTGAAGGGAGTATATGTGGCGTGTACTCCATGTTGTGTAGCGATGCACCGTGTGGTGTGCGTCGTAGCAGTGTGTGGCATAGTGTGAATGGAAGAGAGTTCACGTGGAGTGTACTCTGTGTGGTGTCGTGATGCATCGGATGGCGTGTCATCAAGGTTAGATGGTGTAATTGAGGAGCGTAGAACGTGTGGGTAGTGTCGAGAACTGTTGAGCAATGTCCTAAAGTAGTTGTGAGGTGACCCTGCCATAGTGATGAGTGTCGCGATGTAGCGTGAGATTTGTCTCGAGCTATGTGACATAACGGAAGTGTCGTGTGAATGGGGTTCTTGTCGTTTAAGTGTTGGGATGAACTTGTAAAGGGTCAGGATGTAGGAAGGTCCTGCTGACCGAGTTTGAGTAGAAGCTGGTATCAGAGTATGGAGCTCATTTTCATAAGTTGGCGTTCAACGTATTATAAGTTGATCTTAGGTGATGAGGGAGTAAGATACATGTGCATCTGGTGAGATACGTGTACTGGATGAATTTACCATATATAAGGGGTAATTTGTCCTAAGCATGGTTACACGATATTTAAGCATCATAGTTGGCTTAAAGCCATGTGGTATGTATGGAAGAGAATGAGGATTTAGTATGTGCTAGGATGTGTGATGGAAGTGACGAGTGTACTGTTTATGATTGGGATGCGTGAGTTAGTCAGTTTGAATCATGCATTGAAACGTGGTTAATAGGAGAGTAAGACGAAGGTTTTAGTATCTTAACGCTAAGGTGAATCATGGAGGTTCACTTTAGATGATAAGACCTCGAAGTAGAATACTGAATTTAGAAAAGGTGACCCAAGTGTATCCTAGAAAGAGGAAACGTGATAAGAAAGACATAGAAGACGAAGGTAGTGGCTGTAAGTGGATCCCGAAGAATTTAGCATAGTAAGTGGCACGTAAGAGCATGGGATAGAAGGAATGTGTTTCCAAGTGAAGTGTAGTTCTATTTTGTTTAGTCGCTTATGCCTTTAGATAGAGAATGACGCTAAGGTTATGTGTATGCATTTAGGTTGCCATCTGACACGCACATGAATGGACTTCATGAAATGAGTATGGCATAGAGTCTAGGTAAGTTTTATGTTCATATTCTTCTAGAGTTTTATAAAATAAACGAATGAAATGAAATGAAAATGAAATGAAAATGAAAATGAAAATGAACTGTTTTTCCCTTACAAAATGACATGAAAGATGTTTTAAGAAAGTATCAAAGTATAAGTTTTCAAGTATATGTATGTAATGGCCCTTCTTGGCAACCTCTTTTTATGCACCCCAAAGTATTAAGTGCATGCATGTGAATGGATGTTATATATAGTATGTACTGGATGTACTTTCATGAAATGAAATGCGATGCAAAGGCCTCATGCTTTAAGCGATGCTTTAAACAACTCAAAGAAAGTGTTTTAAAATGTCCCTATAAACTGATGTTTTAAAATGTACCTATGAAAGATGATGTTTAAGAGATGCCTTGAAAGATGATGTTTAACCTCACACTTTTAAATAGGGCTGAAAACTGATGCATCCGCCTCGGTTTCGACCCCAAACCGAAACCCCACCGACATGGGAGGATGTTGCTTACAACCCCACCGACATGGGAGGATGTTGCTTACAACCCCACCGATTGACTGGCGGAGAGAAAATCGATTTCATCGGTCTCGACTTGAGTCAGCGAGCTCTTCGGTCTTGATAGGACCTTATGAAGAGAAGGGCCAACCTAGCCCACCCATGGGCTCATGCATGTCATGGGTCAACTTGGTCCATGCCAACTATGTTATTGCTTATTGTTTATTTTAATTTAATTATTTATTTTTCAAGAGACCTATTGGGGATTTCCAAGTTGTAATCATTATAAATAGGACCCTTAGTCTTTGCATTTACATCTTTTGACAAATTTCCTAGAGGAGGATTATTTTGTTTAGGAGATCAACAATCGGTGCTAGGCATTTGGACTTTCTGGGTGCAATTCGTGAATCCCAAAAAGAGGATCACACCTTGTAATTCGTGAATAGGTGTGATTCATTTATCTTGTTCTTGCAACTTGGTGCAATTCGTGAATCCAAGTTGTTGTTATCCTTGCTTTTATCAAATTACCAATTTATGAGATTTATTTCAACTATTGTGCAATCCGTGAATCATTAGTTTATTTGTTACCTTTTGTTCATTCAAGTTCTTAAGCATTTTACTTTGTTCTTGAGTGTTCACCATTTTGTTCTTAAGTGTTCATCATTTTGTTCTTGGTGTTCATTCTTCATTTGCCTCATTTGATCCATCCAAGCACTTAGTGCCGCCCACTATAGCGTTTGCCCTAGTCCACCCCCAATGCTCCATAAGGAAACTCATTCCTTATAGGAGCCTTGACTTCCTCCAATTCCAATCCCTGAATTTAAGGAATTGATAATCCTCCCCAATCCCTTAAATCCCTCATCCCTTAATTTAAGGTATTGTCAATCATCTTCAATTGCTTAAATCTCTCATCCCTTAAATCTCTCAAGTCCACTTTGACTTACCAAACTAGCCCCACCAAATCCTCAAGGATTCCTACCACTTAGGAATCCTCCCAAAACCCTATCCTCCATCCACTCAAATCACTCAATCCCTCAAACCACTCGATCCCTAAAATCACTATATTCCTAGAATTCCTCAAGTCAAGCAAAACCCTCTCCACTTGCCAAAACCAAAACCCTTTCTTTCCTTGATAAATTCCTACAGCTTAGGAATTCTCCCTCAATCATCTCTATCTTTTCAATTCCTACCAAAGATTCTCATCCTTCTACCTTATCCAAATCCTATATTTCCTATCTTACCTTAGCCAATTCTTAAAGTCAATGAGCAATCTATCTTACACTCCAACCATAATCCATCACTTTCCAATTTCGTAATCCCCCCTAGCCACCACCCAAAATCCTAGCTACACTTTACCATACCCACCATAAGCATCATCCAAGTGGCCCCAACATCAAAGGCAACCATCAAGTCATTCCACCTTGCATTAAACACACCGAATCAACACTTAGCCTATCCAATTTCACCATATCCACTATCATTCCTCCACCCAAACACTATCCTTTGTTGAAGACCAAGCAAGTTGGCAAGATCACTCGATCACCAACATCACCAAGGCGAGCTCGTGGTCCTTAGTGTTAGGGACAAGATTGAGATCCCTAACAAGTCTACTGTTGGCATCGTCTGTGATGGAGGAGCACCGTCTGCAACTCTGCCATGGGTGTACGAAGAAGCTCTGGTAGAGAGAAATAGAAGAACCCCTGGAGCTTGAAGAAGAAGACAGAGAAGAAGGAAGGGGGGAGTTCGTTTAATGCCATTTTAGAACGACATCTTTTGGCTTAAGCCAAACGGCGCCGTTACACTAATTTTTTTTTCTCAGTCATTGGTCTTAAACGACGTCTTTTCACTCATTAAAGTGAAACGGCGTCGTTTCTCTATAGGTAGGAAAAAAAACATTATAGCCAACGTCGGCTGGTTCAACGATATTTTCTGGGGTCGAACTGCAAACTGAACCAGCCAACGTTGGTTCCTATATATTTAACTTGACCGCTGATTGGTTCTTGGCCGGTTACGACATCCGGCAGTCAGTTTCCGTCAGTGTAGGCCGGTTTTTCGGTTTGGTGTACAGCCTTACTTTTAAACATCGTTTATGAATGAAAGAAATGACTGAATAAATGAATGTTTTAATGTATGAAAATACGTAATAGCCATATGAATTAATGAATGGGTACCGAATGAATGAATGAGCAGATTGTAATGCTGGGTAAGTAATACTGGTAATGCACCTAGTGCTACTCCCTGACTGAAAAGGGTTTCCTAACCCATGGCCATGGGCGGAGTCAAGGTCCAAAGGAAGATCGCTAACCCTTGCACACGGGGCGTAATAGTGTGTAATGGCCAATAAAAATGATAAAAAAAGAATGTATGCATGTTAAAAAATAATTCATGTATGGTTAGACTCTTTAAGAAATGAAGGCACGAGGCATGGGCAAATATTTTACGAAAAGCAAAGAAACGTTTTACTAAAAAAAATCATTTTCAAGAAAAATCCAGCCTCAAAATATTTTAACTGAACAAATGTCTTATGTACAGTATGTATGGAATGATAAATGCATGACTGAAAACCTATGTTATGATATTTTAACTATACGAAATAATGCTTACAAGTTTTCAACTCATTTTAATTTTTATGTGTGCCCTCCCAGGGACAAAACGAGCAATACGCATCAAGACAGACACGAGTCAAGGGAAAGAACATGAAAGCCTAGGCACAGTGTTTTGTATGAAAGATTTTTAATAATAAAATTTAACGTTTTCCGTTGTAACTCTCTTTAAATTAAGAAACATGTTTCATTTTATAAACATGGAGTCTTTCGTATCCTGGTATTGAAGGAAAACGTTTTAAACGAACGGCAATTCCCGTCGTATTTCTTAAAATCATTTTCTAAAGATCCCACCACAAGGATGGATGTTACATTCCTCATGTTGAATGGTTTGAAATTGGTAAATTAACTTGCACGTTAGCTGAGTATAAAGATTCCTTGCATTAAATGGTGGAGTGATTCCTTGCTTGTTACTTATATGATGAGATATGATGGGTTTTATTTGTTTTGATAAGAGTGTGGTTCCTCACCTTGATAATAGTTATGCATACATGAGGTTTAATCTGAGGGTGATTCATCGCTATGCTTATATAGTTATGAATTATTCTGAGGATAGTTCCTCACCATAACTATTAATATATATGTTTCTTCATGGAGAATGATTCCTCGCCATGCATAAATATATATGTTCACATATCAGTTTACATAAAACCATGTATGTATATTCATCGCCATTGTCTTTCATTAAGTATGGTTATGGGTGTTTAACCTACTAGGATTTCTTAGAAGTCTCATTGTAGTGGTCCAATCTGCGGTGTTCACTAGAGCCCTAGAGCTTGATACAAATGTAGCAAAAGTGAAGTTTCCCAAGGAAGGAAGATCGATCATGCCCGAGTTGTAGATATAGAAGTTTGACACAGATATTAATCATTATAAATATTATTATTAATGGATGAACTTCTTATTGGTTTGGGCATCTAGTACAATTAGCAATTAATCTCTAACTAATCTTTTACTTATTCCATTGCGACTTCTTTTGCTTACTGAGTACTCAATTCATAATTATGTTTTTAGATCCGACAATAACAACTGGGGTGTTTCCGATTGGCTAGCATCTCTGTCACCACGAATCCTTGCCAAACTCTTTATCAGGGAACGAGGCACCACATCCACCGATTACAAGATCTCGAATCTTGACCAAATTGCTCAGATCACGTTGGTGCTCAGCTTTTGATCATCCACTTGGATTGCATGGGAGCTCAGCTCCACTCACTGGGATTATGTGGATGCTTGGCTCCTGATCAAATCATTATGCAATCCAATCAACGTGATCAGGAGCTAAGCTTTATCCAACATTTCATGCAGTTTGAGCTACACAGTGCTCCGCTTTCGACCATGTCCACCATTTAAATTGGAGAACCTGATCTGATTATGTAGTGCGGGCCAAAAGCGGAGCTAACCATGTATTGCGTACCCGATCTGTGCATGTAAGCCTTACCTTGATCTCCAAAAAGAAGTACCATGATATGGAAGCTTGACTCCTGTGCACCCGGTCAAGTTGCTCTGATTATGTTGAAGCTTGGTTCCCATGTATTCGATTTGAGCATGTAACATTTCTCTTAATCTCAAATAAAGGTACCCCGATCACATGAAAGCTCGACTCCCATGCACTTGATCAAGTTGGGAGGATAACATGAGAGCTTAGCTTCCAGTCACATAGCTGGATTATGTGGAGGTTGGCTTCCTGCTTTACATGGTCCTACATCTTCCGACCAATTTGATCTGTGGACATAGGCAGATCACATTTCTATATCACGCTAGTGTTATGTTCAAGCTTTGAATTTTTTTTTATTTGTGTGTGTCAGTGATTTCTTGACCTCAACCTGCAACTAGTTCTACTTTCAGAGTTGCCCATATGAGCAAAAAGCTTGAAAAATAAAAAATTGAAGTGACAGATGAAAAAACTTATCTTGAAAAACATGAGACGATCCAAAAAGGGGGTTCTGTGAGGAATGCAGGCATAACATCCAAAAAGAGCCTTTGTACAGATGTTTCTATAAAATGGAACTCAACATTCTTGATGTTGGAGGCAGCCTAAGAATATAAGATGGCTTTTGAATTATTGGGTGATAAAAACATTCAATATGTCAAATATTTTGATAAACGCTAGGGTTAGGAAAGACTATTAATGTTAATTGGGAGGTTGTTGCTACTTTTGTAGATTTTTTTAGGTTTTTCTACAAGATCACATTGAGGCTATCTGGTTCTTTATACCCTACATCAACTGATTTCTGTCAATAAATATATAAGGTGAAAGAAAAATTGGATGAAATGTGTAGGAGTGACCATATTAGGATGTGGGAGAGGACATTGAAGATAATGATCAAATATGACAAGTATTGGAAAATTTTGAGTAGGCTAAATATTTTGTTATATGTGGTTATTGCTCTTGACCTCTAGATCAAGAATGAGGGCATGATATATAGTTTGGGACTTGTGCACGGGAACGCATGGGCTGAGCCTATTGGCGTGGGGTGAGAGCCTCTCACAGAATCTTTTACTAGTTCATCAATCTACGGAGGCGAAGTCGGAGGTAGACAGATATTTGACAAGGGATATTCTCCCATATACACAAGAATTTGACATATTAGCATGATGGAAGACCAATGCCATGAAATATCTTGTCCTTAGAGAGATAGCTCACAATATCTTAGCCATCCCTATTAGCACCATTGCCTCATAATCGACTTTTAGTACTTGAGGGCGCATATTAGATCCATTCTAAAATTCATTGTTTGCTACCATTATGGAAGCATTGATTTGCAAGCAAAATTGGATCAACGAGATGTAAATTCATGTTCCGAATGTTCTTGACTTTAAGGAGACCGACGAGAAGGAGGGATCAACTTGGATATGGTAATTGTTGATTTCATTTTATTATTTTGATTTATTTAGATTTATTTTAACGGTATTAATTTCAAATTTAATTTTTGTAGCAATACATGAAACAATGTCTACCTCTGCTACAGTATGACTTCGTGGTATTGGACCCATCATTGCCATTTGCCATAAGTTTGTATAATTTGTATTATCTCTTAATTATTTTTTATATCTATATAAGTTTTATTAGCTAATTGTTTTTCTTGTTTTTTTTTTAACTTATATAACCTTACTGCCATATGTGCAGCTCAAGCCTCAATCCTAATCTTAAGCCCAAGGACAAAAATTCAAATGATCTATTCTCATCTTGATCCCCATCTCATCTTGGTTTGTAATTTTAATGTGCAATTTTTTCATTTCTAATATATGTTTGTAATTTTAATTTTTGTTCTTATTTATAATTCTAATTTATTTTCCTATTAAATTATTAATATTTCATATTTTATGATCTCACAGCAGGTTGCACTAATTACATGTCTTTCCACCCTTAGCCACTCACCCCAAATGTCAAACAACTCACTTAGTTGTATTCAGTGATTCACTTATTTTGTAATGTTGATACAATGTCTCTTTTTATATTTATAATTTTATAATTGTTTTCTCTTAATTTGTATTATTGTAATAGCTTAGTTATTATTATTTATTACATAATACTTGTTTTTTTCTTAATTTGTATATTATTTTTATTATTGTAAATTTATTTTTTATTTGTATTTTTTTTGTGTTAATTTCAGGGCCCAAAATTGGGCCATTTTGGGCCCATTTCAGTTATTAGCCTAGAAACATGTTTTGGGCCTTTGGGAGAGGAGCAGACAGATGGTGTGTCTACCCCTCACCCCGTACCTGGACGGGGTATCCTGCCCCTACACATTGGGGGCAGGTTTTAGGGTGGAAAACCCCACCCCCCGTGGGCCGCCCACGGGGGTGGGGGGCGGAAAGGGGGCTACCTTGCCCCATAGGTGGCATGTAGCACCCTTAGTGTCAATAGTTCAAAAAAAGTCACCAAGAACAATTGTTGAGTTAATAGTCCAAAATGTTGTTATCCCTTTCTATTTGCTCATTTATTACTTGCAATAATAAATGATACACTTTAGTAACTTGTATTGGGAACTCAGAAAAAAAAATGCTTGTTTTTCACCCTATGCAAATGAGTAAGTCGATGTCGATGTTTCAAGGAAAATAATTAACTAGTATGGTAGAATTCAGCCTATTCCAAAATTCTGTTTATTTGAATTGTTATCTTAATTATTTATTTTTATTATTTAATACTAATATCCTACATACTTTATTATTAAATATTAAAACTATTAATTATTAATTTAATAAATACAACTCACTTAATAGGTAATTAACTAATTTGATTAAAATCTTGATCTGCATCTAAAAGTATTATTTTGAAGCTAATAACATATAGATAATAATATATTCAATTTACTGTAAGTATTTTATTTGCTGAGAATTGGTGTCCTTCTATCTTCTACCTTTATGTATCTTGTGTTATATATGTATATATGTATATACATACATATATATACATACTAGGACAAGATCAACGTGTAAAGTACGTTTATCTAGTTAGGTGAAATGATTAGTTTAAAAAAAAATATATATATATATATATATTTCATTAAATAATAATATATATTTGGGCGTAATGATAGTTAAATAGTTACATGCTTGCATAGATTAGAAGATAAAAATATTAGTTCAAAATATAACATAAGAAAATGAGGCATAGCCTAGCATGAATTATACATTTAATAATCAAGAGGAGCATAAGAAGATGCACAACATTAGGGTTATGCTTAACAAAGGATGAAACAAAGTATAATTGCTTAAAAAATAGAGGAAAAAATGAAATTAATGGTCCAACAAAATGAATTGTAATTTAAAGAAAATTCCCATTCCTCATTAACTTTTATATTTTTTTTTTCCTAAAAAAAGGGTTAATAGAACTCCAATCAAATACCATGGCAATCAATTCATTTAAATTGTAAAACTAAATTAGGTAGCCACTCTACTGTTTAAATCCAAACAATAAAACAAGGACAACAGAACTAACAACCCGAGATGTCATGGACTTTAAGGACAATTAAAGATCCAACAGCTGATAAGAGATAGACTGATTAACCTTGTACACATGAATCTTGCAATTTTGAGGTGTATGCAAAGAATGACATAAACCATCCTTAGTAATTGTGGAGATCACTAAAATTAAATATTAGCCTTTTATGGGAAGGATTTGATTGCAGAAGATTAGGGAACACGATATTAAGGTGATTTACCATATAAATAAGAATGGCTATTAGTAACACTTATGTACGGATATCAATCATATTCAAATAATAACCAACTTACACCAACAAGTAACCACAGTTGCTAAAAAATAGCCGTCCATGAGGATCAATTCTCAGTAACTCTACCCCTTAGGGTGACTTCTGGTGTTTCATCCAGGGCTTACTTTGGTCAATTTGACATTCAAGACAGTACCAGTCACCCTCTGGCAAAAGATCACAACTAATTCCTACATACTTTGAATGGTAAGTAGTAGGACAGCCATCACAACATATTAAGTTTTCATCCATCTTACAAAGGTAGCATTCATCACTATTCCAGTCAGTGGTGTCCTCAACAATCTCTTCTATCAAGCAAGAGCCCACAGAAACATCTACTGTAACTCTTCTTTTCTTGCAAACATCAAGGTTCATACTCCGATCGAAAACCATGTCAGGCTCAGCTACCAACGATCTTCTGCTAAGCTCGAACCTTATAGCTTCCACTTCAATCATATCATCAGACAGACGTCGAAGTACCTCGACCTTCATAGGAGCAGGTTTTTGTAGTAGTTAGTTCTGAATAGTTTGAAGCGACTAATATCAAATCCAGGTTTCAATTCTGAGCCATGGATCAGTAGGTACTCAGCCATAAAAATGTGCCCTGGACCAATAGGTACTCAATCAACTTCACTTTTGCATTTCAAGCACAATTATGATTGTAAGATGGTTTGTTTCTCTACTCCTCGATCGGTCATAAGCACGTTATGGTTTCTTTCTTTCGTTGTCATAAAGATGGCTAGTAAAGATACTTTCCAAAATTTGATCGCATGAAGAAAAAATTTATCTCACGATTAATAAACCACACTACTCAAGATGACCCAAGGAGCATTGAAAAAATATAGTCTTTTATTCTTATGTTGCTCTCACGTTTTTAATCTAGCACATACTAGAAATCAAGTTTGTCATCATAAAATAAACCATCAACATCTTTTTCTAATTGTTGTACAGAAGACTTAGAAGGTATAAGGGATTTTAGATGATCACAAAAAGCAAGCCACCCTTGAATTAATGAGCCTCCAGAAAACTCATTTTAGAGTAACTTGTGTCCTTTTATCTCTTTTTCCCCATTTTCAGTCATAAGTTGTATATCAATTGATCCAAAAACGAAGTAAGAATTTTGCTACAACAGCCTCCAAAATAGAAATATTTTATTTATTTAACATTTGAGGCCATTTCATCAAAGGTAGAGGAATAAAAATGAGAAACTCCCTTGTAGAAAAAGAAAGTCCATTCCTTCTCAAAATCTTTATCCTCACTTCTTAAGTTTTATGTAAAAATTATAAGCCAAACAATCTTGAAATATATATTAAACAGGTTCGTGAAAGTTGGGTAACAATCAAAACAAGAACTCAATTGTATCAAGTAGTGTCAGTTTTTACAACCTCTTCTACTATGTCCTACCTTTCTTCAATATCCCTTGAATTCCATGATGGGCTTTATACACTTTATAACACTTTTATAGATAAGGCTTGCCCCTAACATTTTAGATCAGAACCTTCATTCGAAAGGGAATCCAAAACAAGTTCAAATCAAACCCAGCATTCACATTAAGCCCAACATTCAAATCAAGCCCTTCTTTCAAATTATCTTTTCCATTAACATTTCCACCAACGGAAACACTCTCTTTCAAATCCACCCTAAACCCACTTGCGTTTTCAGGGGTTTGTTCAATATTAATATTCAGATTCAGATTAACCTCCACACTTTCTCTAAAATTCCCTCCAAACTTGTGTCCCATTTCTAAAATCCTTACAAATCCATCATTTAAATTACCGTTTTCATGTATATTGCCACAGGTCTCCATAGTTTCCCTCAAATTTCCTTCAGTAGTATTAAGTAAATTACCTGAATTGCTTCAAACTTCACACATCCGCTCGATATGGCGGTGCTTCTTGGCCTTACATCTGAGCCGTAGTTTTTCGTGAGGCAATTTAGAGGCAACGGAGGCTTCTTCTCTGCCCTCGAAGAGAGCAACCACTTCAGAAAACTCCAATTCCTCGGGATCGCCATCCTCATATACGATCTCGAATAACCTAGATGAGGCATCGTAGGATCTCACAGTCCCCGAAAATACTTCGTAGCCCTTGAACTCTTTCTTCATGGACCTTCCTAGGAACTCCATTTGGAGCAGTCCTTGCATGATTTGTGGGAAGGGAAAAAAATAATTGAAGATATTTCAAGCAAAGTGGAGAACGCATGCGAAAAGGAATCGGGAAAATGGAATTCTAATCATGTGGAGCTTTTGCATTACCGCTCGTTTGCAATTCTTCCTCGAACGGTTTTAGACGAACAACATTAATTTTAACAGAAAAACAATAAAAAAACCATTAAAACAAGATTTACCATTTTATAGAAACTTTATATATATAAAGATATATAAAAGAGTGGTTGAGCACATGAAAAGAGAATTTGGGTGAAGGACACTAGTTTTTTATTTTTTGATATGTGAAGGACATTGGTTAACCATTATAATGGGAAGTACCCTATAATTTTATCTTAGTTTATTTTAATAAACTAGTACCAATATATTCAATAGTCTGCTCAATACTTATTCGGTTAATTTCGAATTGAAATAGACTTGTGAAAGAAAGAGCTCTCTTGTGAAAACAGATACTCACTTAGTAAATGACGCATACCTAATTAAACTCGACTCGACTTGATTAAGGCTAGTAAAGACCTACTTGTTAGTTCGATTCGATTAAAAATTCATTCATATATTAATAAATATATACATACACCTATATATATATATCGCTATATGCATGTATTAGCTAATAATATAAACATAACACTTTTATAATTAAATATATGATATATAACCTAATTACTTGTGTCTAGTCACTTATGCCTATATATTGACTATGCTTAGGAGTTATATTTTATAATTTTTATAATAGTTAGTTGATAAAATTTTAATAATTTCATATACCACTACGTAGGAACCATATATGAAATAGATATATGCTATTATATTATGTGTATGTATTAATGAATTATGTAGGCATATAATATATTGTTATTATGGATAAATATCAATTAATTACCTATTAATTATTTATAAATTTTTAAAATCTTATAATTCAATAGAGATTTTATTTGTTAGTTATACAAATACAATATTAACTTTTTTATTTTTTATATATCTAATTTATTAATTATTAAATCTTATTCAAAAAATTAAAAAAAATAAATAATTTGAGCTGTGCTCGAGCTTGATGCGACTCGAACTTGTTTTTGGGTAGAGCTCAAGCTTGGTTTTTAGTCGAACCCAAACTTGAGCTGGATTTTAGCTTAATGAACTAAACTCAAATAAATAATTCATAAAAATCTCGTTTGAATTTTATTTTTTTAAATTGAGCCGTATTTTGTAAGCCAAATACTAGCTTAGTTAGATTACAATCCTCAAAAATAACAAAATATTAAAAGTTATTGTTCAACTTTTAGCTTTTAAATATTATATATATATATTAATTTGAATAAATTATGAGCAGTTTATTTTTCGGTGAGCATAAAATCCAACGTGTCTATTGGATAAGAGAAACATTGAGATGCATTGGAACCACTGGAACGATCTTCCAACATTTGTATGATGGATGCAATGCTTTATTTATTAATGATACGTTTCTTTGTTATTTAAAAAAAGAAAAAAAGAAAAAAAAGGTTCTTTTTTTGGAATTTTTAGACACTGGCTCTTTCCGGAATTGAAGTCGAAACAAGGCAACGATTAAAAATATGAAGATTCTAGACCCTTCCCCACAAAAATCCAAAGTATATTCAACTTTAAAACTCTTCCAATTACAGTTACACCAAACGAAAACAACGCATATTTATAGGCGTCTTCACATAGTTAGGGTTTTTCCTTTCCCTCCAACCGTCTCTCTCTGTCTGGCAAGATCGGTACTACTGCTTAATCCAGCAGGTTCTTCTATCGGTACTATTCTGGTCACTGTTCCTTACTACTTTTGTTCTTTTCATTTAATTGCTTCTCCTCTTTACTTGATAAGTGAAGGAAAAATAAAGAAAAATGACGTTTTTTGCAGTTTAAAGAGGAACTTCGATTTCATTGCATTACTGTTTCCTTTGATTTCTCGGCAAGCAACCAAACGGGAAAAAACTGAAGTCTTGAGTTTAAGAGTGATAGTGATTTGGATTTTTCAGTAGAAAGCTCACCTAGGCTAGCGTCAGAGCTCTAGTGGGGTTCATATATTTGGAAACGTTTATTTTCTCATGCCCCATCCATAGCTTCAGATATGTATGTGCGTGTGGCTGCTGCATGCAGCATTTGAGCAACATTTAGGTCTATTTTAAATTAGCATTGACAATTGTTTTCAAGCGTTTTCATTAATCAAAATTATACTTTTTATATAAAATTATTGTATTTAGATTTATGTGAATTATGGATTTTGGCCTAAGTTGATTCACTTCCTATAAAAAAAAAAGAAAAAAGAAAAAAGAAAGAGCCTAAGTTCATTCACTTATTTGAGTTATTTTTCTAGTGAGAAAATAGTAAATACTGATCGAATTCATACAATTTCAAGTCTTGCTTTATCGGCATTGGTAAACGTGTGCTTAAGCACAAAGTGCCAAGTCTTGCTTTAAAAAGCCCTTCACATGTGATTTATATGCTTTGAACCCAATATAATCATTCATGGTAGCTTTCTAGATGGTTTGATATTTGATTGCTTATGTTAGTATAAAAGTCAATAAAATTTTTTAAGCTTTTTTGGTAATGGCCCTTTTTGGTATATTTTGACTGAATCATGTACTTTAATTTGATACGGCTATCAAATATCATAGATTTGTATATTTAATAAAGCTCAAGAGAATTATAGAAAATTTTATGTTTAAATGTTTTGTAATTAGTTGATTACTTCATTTTTCGTGTTGCATAATACTTCAATAAATTGTGTGAACAGTATAAACATGTTACCATCATCTTTAAACCATTTTGTTTTTATTTTAACCATAATACTCTAATAAATTTCTTTTAAAACCTTTTTTTTTTAATTTTATTTTATGCGTTTTTTGGGTTATCATACATCATCCTTAAAGATGTGCCCTTTATATTTAATAAGGTGCGTGCTTGGGGTTTTTACGCTTTGCGCCTAGGTTCTAGACGGTGTCTATGCTTTAGTGCGCCTAGAGCTTTCACCAAAACTAAGCTTTAGGATAGGTTTGGATAGTGAGATGAGAATTTTTAGTTTTAGATGAAAGTTTAAAATATTATTTTTTAATATTATTATTGTTTTGGATTTGAAAAAGTTGAATTTTTTATTATATTTTGTGTGGGAGTGTGAAAAAGTTGTAATGATGAGATGAGAATTTTGTCTCATCCTACTTGCCAAACCTGCCAGTGTCCAAACGAGCCCTTAGAAACAAGGCGCCGAAAAATTCTTGTTATTGGGAATACAAAATACGACAAAAATAAGATACCAAAACCAATGATTCATACCTGCAAAAGCCTAAAAAGGAAATGGATACCGGCATGCTAAATGTGTTAAAACAAAAAACTATAAGAATATCTCAGAATTCTATGAATAATATGGAAATGGTTTGAGTTAAGATGTTTTATTTGAGTTTTGGGAAATGAGAGAGAAAAAGTTGAATAAAAATATTATCAAGTAAAAAATTGTTTGAATATTATTTTTTTTTGAAGTTTGTAAAAGTTGTATTGATTTTTGTGTTTTGTTTTCAAGTTTGTAAAAGTTGTATTGGTTTTTGTGTTTGGATAATGATTAGATGAAAAAGTTGAAGCTTTTAAATTGGAAAGTGTTTTGTGTTTGAGAATGAAATTATGTGAAGTTTCGAGAGTTTTGAGAATTTAATGTTTCATCTCAGTGTCCAAACATCCCCTAAGCTATTGAAGTTCATCATTTTTCAGTCAAAAAATAGTTTGGTATCACCTAAATCTGTTCTCGGCAGTTTTCTTTTTGAACTGAAATTTTTTTATTGCATCCATTTAAATTTTTTGTCAAATTAAATATAAAAAATGTGACAGAAAGGCAAGCCTTCTTTCATGAAAGACTGCTTGGACTGAATGCGGTATAAATTGGGGGTGGTATTTATGGCACATGGAGTGGCAATAACTTGTGCAAGTAGAGTGAGAGATAGCAACGGAATTAGGGTTGTGATACAAGTATATATCTTTAGGGTATTTTCATTCTCAGAATAGGTTGCTATCTGACTTTTCTTCGGAAGAATGCCAGCTTTTTTGTGTAATTTGTTCTTGACTTGCGTTTCCTTATTCTTGGAAACCATTTTTGTGGAGAAGTTCTGTTTCTTGCACGTATTATTAAACTCTTCTTTACTTTTTTAACAGATTATGCAGTGTCAGAATTTCTAACCTACTTAGTGTTACAATGGACTATGAAATTTTTTAAAGGAGTTGATAGCCATAATCTTGGCATAACTTTCCAGAGCTGAATGTGACACCTGCTGGTTTTAGTCTAAAGTTATTTATTGCCTTGAAGTAAATATGTATTTGCTTCCTCGCATTGTTCCAAAAGCATTAGTTAGTTTCCCGTGGAGTAAGATATGGAGTTTGGAGAAAGAATGGGTGCTATTTTTTGGTGGATAGCTGCTTGGAGCACATTATTGATAATAGGTAATCTTATCAGGTGCTATGATATCCTAGAAAACAGGTGTTGCATGTGTAAATTCTCTGGGTAAGCAGTTAGGCATCTTCTCCTGCATTGTTTTGTGGCTAGAGAGTTGTGGTTGTGACTCTCTTCTTTATGTTTGGAGTGATGCCAAAGAAAATTTAGAAGCTGTCTTTGTTATAAGTTTTGAGGCTGGTGAGTTCTAAGGCCAAAGACAATTCATTTTTAACACTCCTACTTTGGACAGCTTCTAGAGACTTTAATAGTCCTAATTTTTTTTTTTTGATAAATTAATAGTCCTAATTTCCTTAATTTTCTTGTAGTTTTTCTATTTTTAGCTGGATGACTTTCTTGTACTTCTAGCTAGATGACTTTCT
This sequence comes from Carya illinoinensis, assembly GCF_018687715.1. Classification (NCBI taxonomy): domain Eukaryota; kingdom Viridiplantae; phylum Streptophyta; class Magnoliopsida; order Fagales; family Juglandaceae; genus Carya; species Carya illinoinensis. The sequence goes on along the minus strand of NC_056754.1, from coordinate 31,354,596 downwards.
GTTTGTGGTTGTGCTTGGATTTTTCCTCTTGGGCTTTTTAATGAAATTGTCATTTCTTATCAAAGAAGGAAGTTTGTTTGCCACTATAGTTTTATTATGTAAATATATGATAAAACTATGCTAGCAAACAAACTTACCTTCTTTATGAATTATTTACGAAAAAAGGTTTTGTTATGTGAAATACTGCCCATTGTGCCTCGTGTACCATTTCTACAGAATGCAACAGTTCAACGTATGGGAGGTTAGAACATAGCATTTCATTGCTTAGACATTCTTTTCAAAGGTGTTTTCTTATTGTCTCTATGCTCTTGTGGTGCTTTTCTTCTCCTCCCTTTGTTATTTTTATTTTATTTTTTTGAATATGAACTTCAGATTGTGATTCTTTTAAGGGACTCTCTTGTAAGGGTTCCATGTTCAGGGTTAGTGCTGGTAGTATCTTGTTTACATTTGCATTGGTTTTGCCCGCTTCTTTTGTCCAAAGGTTAATTTCTTCCACGATATCTTATGGCCTGTGAGCCATAGGTCTAGTTATATAATGTGTGAATGTATGGCACTTCAAAGTTGTATATGTGTTTTATTTTATAGTTCCTTTTCCCCACATGTTTTGTGCCTAGTTGACCTTGGTAATATTTTTTCAGCAAGTTCAAGTTGAAAGGGTTGATTGCGTAGTTATGTTGGGCTTTAATCATATAATATTGGTCATCAATGGGAAGGTTTATCAAAATCAATGGGAAGGTCAATTCATTGGGGTCTTTTTGTTTTCTCTCTGTACAACATCCTCTCTGATGATGGCCTACGTTGTTTAATGTGAAATTCTCTTTTGATAGACTAATTTATGGTTAGTGAGAAGCATGGGTGCTTCGAAACAGCTTTTGTTAGTCTAAAGTTTTTACAGTCACGATGGAAGGCAAATCCATTCACATCATTGAGGAGAGTGGGAAAGTCATGAAGGAGTTGTTTTTGGGGTTGCATATGGTGAAATGGTTCAGCAAAATGGAGGGATTGTGTTCAAGCAATAGAAAGGAATTTTATGCTTCTTTGAGGGATGACAATCAAAGCTTTATAGGTCAGAGATGCTCTAATGTCCACGGGGGTTTTATGGCACCTAGTGGAGTATGGTGGCGGTCGCAAATGAAACTTTTTATTCATACCGGAAGAAATGGAAGGTCAATGGTGGAGGCTTATCATTGCTCCTACAAGGAGGTGTTGAAGCAACTAATGGTAGTAGCCCCAAATAAGTACAGGGGAGGAGATTATACAGATGTGTTAGGCGCAATGAAAGCACAAGATACTGCAGGCTCGCCCATTGCTGAGTGTGGAAGGGAGGTGTTGTCCGGGACGATGGAATTTTGGCAACGAGTGGTGTCTGTTGTACTCTATAATGAAATTGAGGTTGAAGAGTTTGCAGGATAAAGTGGACAATTGGGATTAAGTTTTGGGCCCTTGGGTTGGTGTCATAACTTATTCCCCCTAGGCCACTGCCCGCATTGAAGCCCAAGCCCATTCCCCTTCCTTTCTCAATGGCTTAGTGCTCAACACAGTGGATGGACCCTCGGGCTTTGATGGGGCAAAGAAGAAACGAACGGTCAAGCTTTATGTCCCTATAGTGGGTCACTCCAATGGGCCTCAAGCAAAGGGCCAAGACAAAGGGAAAAAAGAAAATGGAATCGGGCCATGATTTATCCCAACATAGGTGGCCGGCTTGAGGAGAGTGAACTTGTAGGGTCATCAGCCGCTAAGAACCAGCCACCCATGCCAGAAAGGCCTCAGTTGACCTCGAGATAGGCCAACAAAATGTTTTTGGAGATTCATATGGAAAAAACCGCAGAGGAAATGGCGGTAGAGCTAGTAATAGCCACAATCGCGGGTCAAGCTTGGAAACTCTTTGCTCGATATTGGTTCATCGGCCTAGAATGGACAGACAATAATGATGGATTGTAGGGAACCTCTATGAAGGAGCTATAGGGGACATCATCTTTGGCGAAGGATTTATAGACCATAGGGAGGCTTACTAAGTGTAGGGCTGAGTTACCATCAAGCTTTGGTTTGTCAGCTCAGAAGGGATAGAAAGTGATGATAGATTGTAGTAAACCTCCTCCACTGGAGTCCCAGGGGGCGTCACCTCTGGAGAAGGACTTGTAGAGGGTTAGGAGCGTTACAGAGGGTAGTGTTGAGCTTGAGGGTGACTTACGGTTGCTGGTAGCTATGAATGAGGATCAAGATTGGTAGATGAATGAGGACAAGTCTATGTTTTCTGAAGGAGAGATGGGGGACTTGATGGAATTGCAGTGGGCACCAAGGGAAGGTATGGAGATGGTAGATGAACCCATTCCTCTAAATTCTCTGCCGCTGTGTCAAACTATATTAGTTTCCTCCGAATGGGTGTTACACAAGGTGAAGGAAATTCAAAATTGTGTGGGGATTGAGTGTGAAGGTTTTGAGGAACAATTTATGGCATTGCTCACGACCATTGAAGACATGCTCAAAGTCTAAGAAGTGGGATTCTGAAAAATAGAGGGAGCTAAATAGATTGACATGGTCTATTAATTTTGAGGGTAGCTCAAGTAGAGGAAAAGCCAATGAGAGGGGGTCGACAATTCTTTATGAAGTTGAAGATTGTATCGTGGAATGTTCCAGGAGTTAGTGAGGAAACCAAGCGTCTTTGGATAAAATTTGCTTTGGCAGTGGTGGGTGGACATTATTTGCTTGTATGAAATTAAGTTGGAAGGTATTTCAAGAAGCACAGTGTGTAGCTTGTGGAACTATCCATATGTTGATTGTTATCTTTCATCTCTTGGGACCTCTGGGGGTATATTAGTTATGTGGTATCGAAGGGTAGTGAATAAAATTGAGGAATACATTGGGGCATATATAGTGGCACGTTCATTTAAAAACGTGGAAGATCACTTTATGTGGGCTTTTGCTGGAATTTATGGGCCGAATCTAGACAACCAAAGAAGACTTTTATGGGGGGAGATTGTTGGGTTGCATGGTTGGTGGGACATGCCTTGGTGAATAGGATGCGATTTTATGTTGTAAAGTTCCCAAATCGGGAGAGTAGGCTTTGGCTACAATGATGGAGTTTTCAGATTTTTAATTTGATTTGGGTTTGGTAGACATTCCTCTCATGGGTGGAGTATACACATGGAAAACAACCAAACATGGTCTACATTGGCCAGACTTTTAGGTCTCGTTCACTTTTACAAAACTTTTCATCTCATTTCATCCAATCTCATCTACTCATTGCAACTTTCTCAAATTCCCATACAAAATAAAATAAACAATTTAACTTTTTTAAATTCCAATACAAAATAATATTAAAATTATATATTTTAATAATATTTTATTCAACTTTAGGCTGCGTTTGGATGTTGAGTTAAGTTGAGATAAAAGTTGAAAATTGAATAAAATATTGTTTTTTAATATTATTATTATTTTAGGATTTCAAAAAGTTGAATTGTTATTATATATTTTGTTGGAATTTGAGAAAGTTGTAATGATTAAATGAGATGAGTTGAGGAACCAAACTGGGCCTTAATCTCAACTCATCTCTGAAAACAAACGAGGCCTTATTCTCCTTGGATTAGGAAACTCATTATTCGGAGTTATGTCAGAAAAGGCTAACTAGCCTCTGTTCGAATTCTTTTACTATCTTGTTGGATTGTGGAGGTATTCATCAAAGGCGTAGGTACTTCAAGTTTGAGAATGTGGCTGAAAATTGAAGGCTTTGTGGAAAGGGTTAGGTAATGGTGTGCCTCCTATCTAATCCATGGCACCCGAAGTTTTGTTTTAGCAGGTAAGTTGAAAGCTTTAGCAAGAGATCTCAAGATATGGAATACACAAGTTTTTGGAGATGAAGGTGATAAAAAAAAGTATCTATTGGAGTTACAAGAGGTAGAGAGGGCAGATGAGGGTTGGGCACTATCTATGGAGGAACTATCACATCAGATAGAATTAGTTTAAGAACTTGAGAGAGTTACTTTATTGGAGGAGATTTCTTGGGCCAAAAACCTTGGGCATTGTGGTTAAATGAAGGAGAACAAAGCATGAAGTTCTTATATAGAATGGCCAATTCACATAGTAGTACTAAAACCATTGAGATGCTAAACATTGATGATGTTGTGTCAACGGAGCTTCTAGTGATTCAAGAGCATGTTGCTGGTTTTTTTGAACAATTGCTTACTGAACAGGTAGAGTGGCGGCCAAAACTCGATGAACTAGCATTTGAGGCCATTAGGCAACAAAGTTTGTTGGCTGAAGCGGCCTTTCGATGAGACAAAGGTTTATTCAGTGTGAGAAAGATGGTCCCAGACAAGACACCTGGTTCAGATGGTTTCTCTATGTGATTCTTCCAATCCTGTTGGGAGGTGGTGAATGGTGATTTGATAAAGGTTTCTGGGAATTTTTCTCATTTAGTAAGTTTGAGAAAAGTATTAATGCCACTTTTATTGCGCTTATTTTCAAGAAGGTTGGGGCTTTGAATGTTAAAGATTTTTGGCCTATTAGTCTCTTGAATGGGGTGTATAAGATTATCTCAAAGGTTTTAGCAAACCGCTTGGGGGAGGTCTTAGGGAGGATTATTTTGAGACGCCATAATGCCTTTCTAAAGGAAGACAAATAATGGATCTAGTGTTAATTGCCAACAAATGTTTAGAAAGCAGATTAAAATATGGAGAATTGGGTGTTTTTATGTAAGCTAGATATGGACAAGGCTTATGATCATGTTAACTAGGACTTCCTAATATTCTTGCTTGGGAGGTGTGGATTTGGGCAGAGATGGTGCTCATGGATTAGGTATTGCATCTTGACTGAGAGGTTCTTGATTTTGGTGAATGGCAATCCAGTTGGTTTCTTTACCAGTTCACGTGGCCTAAGACAGGGTGTTCTATTGCCCCGATTCTCTGTCATTGTTATGGAGGCGCTTAGTAGAATGATGTCCGCTATGGTTGACAATGGCTATATGGCTGGATTTTTTATTGGTGACACCAATCGGGGGGTACTCTTAACATTTATCATTTGTTGTTTGCAGATGACACTTTGATATTTTGTAAGGCAAACCAAAATCAGATTTGTTCCTTAAGGCCACTCTTTCTTTGCGTCGAAGCAGTGTCTAGATTAAAGGTGAATCTTTCCAAGTTAGAGTTGGTTCTAGTAGGAAATGTTCGCCATAGGTTGGCAAATATTCTTGGATGCAAGGTCTACTCATTTCCCATGAAATACCTTGGCCTTCCTTTGGGGGCCTCTTCCAGGGCTAAATCTATATGTGATGAAGTAATAGAGAAGATTGAACACAGATTGGCAATTTGGAAGAGATTGTATTTGTCAAAAGGTGGTAGGACCACCTTAATCAAATGCACGCTGTCCAATTTCCCAACTCATCTGCTATCTTTGTTCCCAATTCTGGCAAGTGTGGCAATCCAAATAGAGAAACTTTAGCATGATCTTCAGTGGGTTGGGGGATGAGTTTAGGTTCCACTTGGTCAAGTGGGATAGGGTATACTTGCTAATTTCTATTGGGAGGTACAAGGGGCGAATGGAGTGGGAGTTTGGAAGCACATAAGTAGGGGGTAGAATTGTGATGGGTGACAGTGCTAGAATAAAATTTTGGCATGATTTATGGTGTGGAGATCGAGCCCATAAAGACACATTCTCTACAGTTTTTAAGATTGCATGTGAACTGGAAGCATTAGTGGTGGATCTAATAGAGATGTATGGTTGTTCAATCCACTGGAATGTGAACTTTATGAGGATGGCTCATGATTGGGAAGTTGGTAGCTTTGCTGATGTTTTCAAAACCTTTTATGCCATGAGATTGAGCAGTCAAGGAACTGATTAATTGTGGTGGATGGCTGCTAGAAAAGGCGCATTTTGTGTTGCTCCCTCTATAAGATCGTCATTGACCCACAAACACAATCTCTTTCCGTGGAAAAGGATTTGGAGAAATAAGGCGCCTCGTAAGGTAGTTTTTTTGCCTGGACAGCATCTCTGGGCAAGATCTTGACCATGAATATCTTACGGAAATGCCTAGTGATTGTTGTGTACTGGTGCTATATGTGCAGGAAAAATGGTGAGACTATGGATCATCTTCTACTGCATTGTGAGGTTGCTAGATCGCTATGGGTTGATGTCTTTAGATGATTGGAGGTAGCTTGGGTTATGTTGCTACAGTGGTTAAACTCCTGACCAGTTGGAAGGCTTTGGGCGGAATTCCACAAATCACGGCTGTGTGGAAGATGGTGCCTATATGCATTCTTTAGTGGTTGTGGAAGGAAAGAAATGATTGGCCTTTTGAAGATAAGAAGCGACCATTAGAGGAGATTAGATTCTTCTTTGTCCCTATGGGCGAATGTTGTAGATTGCAATGGTCTAGTGTTTCATGATTTTCTTGTTTCTATTTCTTCCTCTTAACTAGGTGTAAACTCTTGTACACCTCTTGAGTACTTGGGCTATGCCTTTTCTCATTAATAAAATTTGTTACTTACAAAAATAAAATAAAAAATATCAGTCATCAATGCTTGATGAGCTCTTTTCTAAGCTTAAAACATCATTTGTCTCTCCAATTCCCCTTGGCACACGGATTTCCAAAATTGTTAGCTAATTTATTGTTTCTTAATTTTCTTATGGAGCAGGTAAAGCACTGTAAAGAGAGGATATTAGGATGGTCATGAAATTTATTATCTACTAAGATTCAACCTACTCCTTGTAGATAACAAAGGTTATGCCCATTATGGAAACTGAGAAGTCTAACATTTCACGTGCCGAAGAAGTCAAAGTTCTAGCCAATGAAGCATTCAAAGGTATTAATGTGCCTGCTTTATGCTTCTTAGGTTACTTCTATATATATGTGCGTGTGTATTGGTATTATAAATTCTTTTTTGCATGTGTGAATATAAATTACTGCATTATCCTCTTAGCATAATTTGAATAAAGTACTGGAAATCTGAACTCATCAGATTGGATTCTAAGTTTTTGAGCCCTCTTAGCCTCAGTTAAATATGGTTTAATCGCTCTATAGACAAGTAAACTGAATAGAATTGCTCATGAGAAGAGATATTTTAGGTTCTATATATATTTGCTTTGGAACACACTTTGAGGTAAAACTTTTTGTTGGTTTTTTGCTGGTTAAGGTTTTTAAGGACAGTTTGCTGCCGATGTTTTCATGGTTTTGATATGTGCTGTTCCTGCCAAATTTTCTTTCAGCTCACAAATATGCACAAGCTATTGATCTGTATACCCAAGCAATTGAACTGAACAATCAGAATGCTGTATACTGGGCGAACCGTGCATTTGCACACATTAAACTCGAGGAATATGGTAGTGCCATACAGGATGCATCAAATGCTATAAATGTCGATCCCAAATATTCGAAGGCAAGCTTGGAATCTGAAAATAAAGACTATGCAATTTAATCTTTGTGATTATGTTCTGATGGTTGTCTTTTTCCTACAGGGCTATTACAGACGAGGAGCTGCCTATCTTTCCATGGGGAAGTTTAAAGAAGCACTTAAGGATTTTCAGCAGGTACTTTGTTTGCCATTGGTTCAATGTTTCTCCCATTAAATATTTGGAATTTTTTTAATAATGTTGTAAAATATTTAATTGAATTTTATTGGCCCTAATTCTGACACAATTGACTCTTGACAGTTAAATACATTCAATTCTTTCAATTTTTATGGCTGTAGTTTAGTTTCTTCTACCTTCAATATTGTTCAAGTTGAGCATGTACCATGTGTGTTCTTGTTTCAGTTACCCAAGTACTTTCTTGTCAATACAAACAATTTTGTGTTAGAATAAGTTCTCATCATTATGATATATGATTGTCATGTTACTAATTTTCAAACTAAGTTCTAGGCCAGAGAACCATCGAAGTCCACGGATTTTGGTAAACAATTAAGAGCGTTGATGGATTTTTTATTTTTATTAGCAACTTTTCCGTTTGCAAAGAAAACTTATCTAATGGGATGGAGTTTATCTGCTTTTCTACCAATATATAGCCATTTTTACTAATCATTGCTTTGGCACTCCTTTCTCAACAAAAAAAATATTTTGCTAATGGAGAAAGCATATCCAAAAAGTGAGGTGTCATGTCTCAAGTCTCAACACAAAAACTCTTTGTGATTCCTTCTTCCTTGAAGCTTTGGTATGGTTTGCAGCTATACAAAGAACAGATTCTCAGAGAGCTTTTCATGCTATTTATTTTATAGAAACACTTTATTGAGTTTTTAATATTACTTTATCAGAGCCTCCCATAACCTCTAAAGGTTATCCTTGTACTATTTTTGGATGCAGAGGGAGAAATTAGTAATAGTGTGATTTTGAATAATATATGTTAGGGGATAAGTTGTTTTAACCTAACTTCAAGTCAATGAAGTATATTTGAAGTATTTGGAGGCATTTTATCTCCATTAGGCACCCAAAGTGAAAAATGCTTTATTTTTTTTAATATCAACAAGCGTAGCCAAGTACATTAAATGTATACAAGAGAAAACACCTATCTAAGAAGTAGAAATAGATACAAGGAAATTATGAACATTAAGCCCATGATAGGGAAATGGTCTGAACTGTTGGGTTTGTGGAGTCTGGTTTGTTGGCGTGTCAACTCTATTTGATGACCCGACCCGACAAGTGTGTGCTATGATTTTTTGGAAAATTTTTTGAAGTGAAAGTTTGTTCGATGTTCGCGCGACAAGTAGTTTGAAAGAAGCTTAGGCAGAGAGTTTGCTTGAGTTTCGCTAGAGTAAATGTTGGACAGAGAGTTTGAGTGAACAACGCATTAAAGTGAAAATTAGGGTTTTTGCCTTGTGACCATTGTTTTAAAATTCGTACCGTACCGGCCGGTATATTCCGTACCGGCCACCGGACCGGTACAGAAATTTTGTAATTTCGTACCGGTTCAAATACCGGCCGTACCGGCCGAGATTTCGGCCTGTACCGGCCTATGTACCGGCCCGTACCGGCCGGTATTTCGGTTTCGTTTTTTTTTTTTTTTTTTTTTCATTTTTTCAAACTACAAATTTATTTTTTTACCCCCAATTTAGACTAAACTATTTATAATTTATATAGATATATGTATTTATGTATAATTTATTTATATATAAATTATTCTTTTGAAATATAATTAATATATATATATTTATATATATAATTTATTTATATATCGACTATCCCGAAACGGTACACGAAACGGTACCGGTACCGAAATATTTCGTTCCAGTGCCTTGACCGGTACGGCATCCGGTACGGTATTCAAAACATTGCTTGTGACACTATAAAATATGTACTTAGTGAATAGTATAGGAGTTCTGAGGGTTCTGACAGTGAGATTTCGCCCTTAAGTGTTTTTGTGATCTTTCAGTACAATAAAATCCTCTGTAGCTCTGTGGACGTAGGCACATTGCGGAACCACGTTAATTTTTTGTTGTGTGATTGATTTGCTTGTGTTTGTTTTTGCTTTGTCTGTCATCGTTTTCTCAACAAGAACAAAGCCCAAGAGGGAGAAATTAGAAACCTATCCAATCGAGACATTGGAAATAGCCAAGTACATAGAATGATCCTCCAATCTCTTGCTTGGGACAAAGACGTGCCTCCCCTGATCTCTCACTTGGGAACTAGCTAATGTTGAAGCCACCACCAATGTATCAAGGCATGTCCCACCAATCCAGGTTTGGCCCATAAACTCCGGCAAAGTCCCACTCGAAATCATCTACCTCATTTTTCAAAAAAGCTAGCCGCTGTAAATTCCCCAACACACTCTTGAACACTCCACCACTATTGTATCCCACATAACTAAAACTCCACCTAAAGCTCCCCTAGAAGTTAAATAGGACCATCCTATGTATGACAACTCCACAGACTCAAAAGTGATCCAATAATAAATATATTCCATTTTCCTTTCCAGAAAACATGATACAATATCAACTTTCCACGAGCAGAGCAAGTTTTTAATTAGGAGATGCTTATTAAACTCGTTTAGTCCCTAGACATTTCAAGTTAAAATCGTGGGCTTCATTATACAATATGTTCTGCCCTTCCATTAGTCCTCCCTCGACTTGGACTACCACCTTTAGTATCATAGTTAATTGCCCGAGTAAGACGCTTTAACTCCCTCCTCTTCTTAGATCTTGATTTTGTTTCAAGAAAGTGACCCGCCTTACTTGCAAGGATTAGTGCTGTGAATTGGTCTTCAAATCCTCCACATGTAATCCCCACACAGTGTTGTATCTCGTTAACCTTTTGCAAAACCCAATCCAATGATGAATCAGCTATATTGTTGATCGGTGGAAGAGATATCAAGGGGACAACATCTTCCCCAGACTCAACTCCAAACTATACATGAGGCCCTAAACATTCCTCCTTGCAATACACCAATGACAACCCCATCTTCTCATCTCCTCTACACCATATCTTGCATACAAGTCTTGCACCTCCTCAACAACTTCATTGTTGCTGCGCTACCTTGTCTGAAGTTATGTGTTGACACACAAGGTGCCTGAAGAGATACCAACAAATCGGTTCGCTTTGTCATGGGTGGTGGGGCCATGGTCACCATTGAAAGTTCTGGATTGGTAGAAAACCTCCAAAGTCCCCCAAGTCTCGGCAATATATCAAGTTCCTTCATCTCCAATGTGGATGCCGTTGTTTCATTGTAGGGAACATTGATTGGGGGTGCACGACTAACTGGCGATCCTTTCTGTGCCACTCTGATAAACCCTACAACTCCCCCAAGCCTTGGCGTGTCGTGTTACACCATCTTCCTTCAGCCTCGACGTGGGTGCTGTTGTTTCGTTAGAGATAACATTGACCAGGGTGTAGCGCTCATAGATGAACTTCTCTGTATCTCCCATGGTGGAGGGCAGTCCGTTTTGGCTGTTTCTACGCTGATACTTTTTTTTTTTTCGATGTGGGGGAACCTATCCAAGGTAGTGCCCTTCAGAACCACTCTTGCAAAGTAAACCCCGATCCAATGCACCCCTCCCTTGTAAGTTTCCCTACACAAAACTGGTTAAATCACTAGCTTTTCACCAAGAGGTTTGGCCCCAGAGGATTGTTTGATCACACCCAGTCCACTCCTTTGTGTAAAAATGACTTATGATTCGAGCCTATCTTGGGCTCCCTCTCATTGGGACTTACAAACCCATTACCACCTCCCAAAAGTAAGTCATGTTTTCGTAGATTACAAGGCAACCGTTGCATTCAACTCAACAAGTTGATTTTGCATCTCTTTAAGTGTACTTTGTATCTCTCTTTCAGCCATATTGCCACTGGGAAGACCAAAACCATCCCTTGTTGCATAAGAAATGGTTCTCAAGCTTTCAGAGGAGTCAGATCCCTTATGCCTTGAGTTCTGTCCTTGCATGATCTGCTGAGGCTTCAGACCATTTCATGGTTCCCCTTCTTGCTTTTAGTATCAAACTAAGGCACTGAAGCATGACCTGTATTCAGAGCTGCCGCATATGATCGCCTTGCCACCGTGGTTGCGCTCAGGTCTTTTTGCTTCATTTCCCATATTGTTGTTCTCATGTCCAATGTGTTCTTTTGGTTGTTGACCTATGACCCAACACCATGAATGGAGAAAAACAGAGCAGCGAATCTGCGTAACTTGACAACAAATTTCTCCCAACCTAGACCTTCATACCCTTCTGAAATGATTAGAACGCCTTGCCAACCTCCTCCACCATATTCGGTAACAATTAAATATCTTCTACCATGTATGTTGGAGTATCGGTGACCCCTGTGTCCTTCACCCATGTGTTTTATGAATTCCAATTGCCTCTACTTGCATCACTGCTTCCATTTTAGCCACCAATCACCTTATACCACTACAACTTAGAACTACAAATCTCCAAACCCTTATGCTCTTCACCACAACCTTTAGCGAGGGCCTCCATGATTTTGGTGAAAACTCAAAAGCCTTCGATTCCACCCAAAAGTGCACAAACTAATCCATAATAATCCATGATCTAAAGAAAGAATAAAAGGGAATGACACAAAGAACGATTTCATTTCTCTCCTTGCAAAGGAACAACCATAAACAAAGTAAGCTCATCTGTTGATCGGTTGTGATTTGCACATATAACACCAATCTATCCCAATAATTCAATGTTTCCCAAGATTTTCTAGAGTGAGAATCTTCCTCGGAAGGCTGTCTAAACAAAGAAAGCTACTTAGGTGTGCCTTACTTCCCTTTCTTCGAAGGATACCATGTAGTCTTATCTGCATTTCTCACTCTCAATCTAGTTCAGTACACAAGATTATTGAACTTGGTTAATGCATCAACTTCCCAATCTTGTGCAGCTATGAAGAAAGGGACATTCCATTGAAGGAGAGCAACTGGATAGCTCTAGAAGATCTACAATTGAGGTATCCTGCATCTGTGCAATTCCATAGAGTTCTGGAAAGGGATCCTTGAGAGCCCTTTCGCCATACCATAGGTCATACTAGAATTTGATTGTGGACCCATTACCCCTACCTCAAACGAATAGATCCAGAGAAAACTCCCTATCCTTTTCTCATGTGCTTCCAAGGCCCCACTTCATGTGGCCCACTCACCTCATTCAAACACTATCCACCCTAAGCACCACCAAATTTTGAATCTATAACAGCCTCCACAAAGTCTCCCTTTCTTGTTGGTAGCTCCACAGCTGCCAATACAGATCATTTTACAAAATGCTTCCGTTACAAAAACAAAGAGTAATGGAGATAATGATCACCTTGTCTTAATCCTTGGGAACTTTTGGAGAAGCCCATGGACAGAAATGATACAATGCTCAATCCAAGAACACCATTTATCCCCTAGACCACATCTCGAGCATGTGAAACATGAATTTCCAATTGACTCAATAGGGCTTTTCCATGTCCAGCTTGCAAAGTAACCTTGGCACTCCCGACCTAAGCCTATTTTCCAAGCATTATGTTTTAATGTGATAAAAGTTATAAGGACTGAACATCATTTCCTGTAAAGGGATGTTTGGACATTTTTATGCCATGTGGTTCTTTTATGTATATTTTAATGTTGTAAATCTAGTAGCTGTAAATGGCGGTGACCGGTGATGCTATGATTGGACCAACAGTGATTCCATGTTACGTATGCTAATAGGAATCTGTGGATCTGATGCCATTGGTCTATGGAGCTGATTTCTGCGATTACATTTTTCTCAATATGTTTTTTATATACTTCTAAAAAAAAAAATGTTGTAAATCTAAATAATCATCTTATTTGCAGTCTGCGGTTGTTTTCATCTGATATGTTTTCTTAAGTTTTTTAAATTCAGTTTATCAATATGAACATGACTTTTTTAAGATACACAAAATTATAGCGGACACCCCTTTCTCCCCTCTCTCATTTCAATGTCCATGGTGCAACGTAAGTGCATCAATCCAGAGTTTATTTATTTGTTATGATTCTATTTTCTTTTGGCAAATGAATTCAAGCTGTTCGAGAAAATACTTCAACAAATGATATAGCTCATCTTTCATTCTTTAAATTTAGGTAAAGAAAATCCGACCGAATGATCCTGATGCTACCAGGAAATTGAAGGAATGTGAGAAAGCAGTGATGAAGCTTAAATTTGAGGAAGCAATTTCTGCACCTCAGTCTCAAAGGCGCTCTGTGGCTGATTCTATAGACTATCATTCTATAGGTATTATAATTTTTTGTTAAGTAAAATGTATTTTTTTATTCATTTTTTGAGTATCTTCAGTTTGTCTCCTACATTTGAATCATACAGTATTGTTCTAATCTTTTCCTAGCTTAGAACAATCACTGCTATATTTCTTCTGATGTATACATGTACATATATCTGTATATGGCTATATGCCCATTTTCATGGTATGAACGTGTGAATTTAAACACATGGATATAATTATTGTCTAGTGTTGGAAGATCTGCTAGTGGTGGCATTGGCTCATTGTGAATGTAGGTGTCTTTTGCAAAGAAATTGTGTTGGCATTGAGTTACACTTAATGCCTTTTCTTTGTACACCTTTACCCTATTAATTGTTTCTTAAAGATTCATTCCTTTTAGAGACTATGGATATAATTATTGATCCCTGATTGTATAAGCTTTCCTTTCTCAGCTAAGTTGTTTGCAAAACTTGAAGCTTATATGTTGAAATGTATTTACAAGCATATGTTATTATAGATGTTGTCTGGTACTTGTTCTAAAGGAAAGTAGAATCTTTTCAAGTATGATAATTTTTTTTTTTTTTAATGATAAAAGGCACTATCCAAGTACATTGGGAATATGAAAAATTCTACAAACACACCTTCATCCCACTATGATGAGGTGGCATTGTCTATCAACCTTTAAATTCTTCTTTAAAAAATGGAGGATGATCCAAGGGTGATTAAAGTGTCACATTTTACATAGTGGGATGAGAGTGGGATGAGGGTGTGGTTTGTAGCATTACTATGAAAGTATACATCAGATTTACCTAATGAGGGAGTAAAAGAATGAGAAAATCCTGAAAATTAAATCTAGAGAAGTATAAGTTGGCAGCCATCCACAATTATATAGCTTGTTAAGGTAAGGATCTTGCCTATTGCAGTTGTCTAAACAAAGAAGGCCTCCCTCATTGGGCCTTCTACTTCACTACATCTGGGGAAGATAACAATGGCACGAGGGATGAATGCATTAGAGAACAAATTGACTTCAACCCCTTTTCTTGGATATGGCCCATTGTATGTTGTCTTCTTTTCGATTCTTGCATGCAGAATACAATTGAGCATGGATTGAATTGAAGAGGCCGTTTGCCAATCATGTGTCGCTCTGATAAAATCTACTACCCATGGAGGAGATCCATTTGAATGTTGTAAGTTATTTGCCACAAATGCTCTCTTAACTCAAGCAAGCAAAATAGGTTTTGGAAGCCCCTTTAAGAGTTGATCTTCATGTAACATGTACTAGAACATTATTGTAGATTTGTCTCCCATTTCATATATAGTCTGTCGGAAACTCTCCCCAACCCCTTCTAATATGTTTCCTAGTCCAATCCCATTTGTTCCATTCGCCACATTAGAGCTCCATCTGCCCCATGCACTACCATTATTTGTATCAGTCATTGTTCTCCATGGGCTCTCTCTCCAATTGCTTTACCTTTAGTCACTTTTCCTAGAGGGCTTAGTTGAATGTAATCAATCTTTTGATACTGAAACTTTTCAAGGATTGAGGGGAGCGCACTTTAGGCCAGTTCACTTGGAGGAATTTCAACTCCTCCCCCTTACCATCCTATAATAAGTCTCCTTGTAGCTTAAGGAAAGAAAATCAGTGGGAAGATTAGAGAGTATTCTCAATAAAAGTTATTCTACCACCCTTTGATAGGTGCACCCTCTTTCATCCAACCAACAAATGTTCCACTTCTTTGTATACTTTCCCTAATTGAGTTGGCTTTGAAATGTGCACCCAATGGGAGATTGAGATAAGTCAGGGAACGAATTATGGGCTAGCCTATTACATCATTTGAATTGCTAGCATAAGCAACTCAGCCTTAGCCAAAACTGATCTTAAACCCTACTACCACCTTAAAAGAAGAAACATGCACCACAAGGAATGCAAATACTCAGGGTTTCCCTTGCAGAAAATCAATGTATCCTTTTTATATGAAGGTGTGATGCTTCTCTTGCTTTCCTGGTTCCCACTAAGATACCTATTAAACTACCCTCATTGGTGGGGTTTGGGATGGATGGTACTCAAATGAGGTGAGTGGACCACATGTTGTGGGGCTTTGGAAGCATACATATAAGAAGAGGATGGGTACTTTCTCTAGGTACACTTGCTTCAAGGTGTTTGATGGGTCCAAAATTAAATTTTGGCAAGATTTTTGGTGTGGCAACGGGGCAACCGGGGGCCCTCAAGGAAGCCTTCCTAGTTCTTTATGGAATTGCGAGGGTGTAGGAAGCTTCAGTTGCATATCTTTTTGACCTATCTAGTGATATTCCTTAATGGAAAATTACTGTTGTTTTAGAGCTGCACAAGATTGGGAAGTCGATGCATTCATTGAAGATTACAATCTTGTGCACTCTACTGGATTGAGGGTGCAAAAGGAAAATTTACTGTTTGTTCGTTCGACAAGTCTCTCAAGATGTACAACGCAAACCATTTCCCATGGAAGCGCATTTTGAAGACTAAAGCACCCTTAAAAGCAGCTTCTTCGTATGGACAGCCTCATTGGGAAATCTAAGAAAATGCCGGTTTATTATGATGGATTGGTGTTGCATGTGCATAAAGAGTGGGTCGACTGTTGATCATTTTCTACTTCATTGTGAGGTGGCCATGACACACTGGAATGACCTCTTTGCTAGAGTGGGATTAGCTTGGGTGATGCCAAGAAGGGTGGTTGACTTCCTAGCAGAAATGGCCTACATGGTAATGCTCAGATTGCAGCAATATGGAAGATTTTCCCAATTTGTCTATGGTGGTGTCTTTGGAGGGAGAGGAATGAAATAAGTTTCAAGGATCGTGAACCTTCAGTGGACTAGCTTTAAACTCCTAAGGTTTGGCTCAAGTGTAAAGGCCTTGGTCTTGGTGGTATGCTCCCTCTAGGTCTAAGGTTTGAATCCTCTTGGGTGCAAACAATTCCTAAGGGCCATTGGATTGTGGGATTTTTCTCTTGAATTACCCGAGGTGTAATTGTGGGACATTCTTTGTAGAGGGCTTGTGCAACCCCGGGATTAGTCAGGATGCTGTTCTTGGACACTTTCCAATAAAAGAAAACGTGGATGAGCTTAAAACTCTTTTTCTAGTACTCTATTTTTTTGGTCAATTGCGATAGATTTCAATGGCTTGAATAGCCATGATTTTCTTGTATTGTTAGACACTCATGCTTAGGAGTTAGGTGTCACTCTTGTATATGTCCTATGTACTTAGGTTATGCTTATTTATATCATGAATAAAATCATTTTTTTATGTTTAAAAAAGAAAAAAAAAAATTACCCTCATTGACTAAAGCCAATATCATTCTACTGAGAGCTTCCATAGTAATAACAAATAATAACATTGATAAGGATCTCCCTATCTTAGCTCATGTGAACTAGCAAAGAAGCCTGTAGGAGAGCCATTTATCAAGAGCGAGAAACGCATCGTGGATTGCAGTGAACTATCCAACCATACATTTTCTCCTCAAAACCGTTCCTAAGCATATAAGTAAAAAAATCGCAATTCACATGGTCATTCGCTTTGCTTTCTCAAGGTCCAACTTTCAAAGAACATCCAGCTTCCTCATTCTAATTTGGTTGTCCATGTGCTTATTGGCGATAAGAAGTGAATCTAGAATTCACCTATATTGAATGAATGTGATTTGGAATTTAGAAATAATCTTCCTGAACACCATCTTCAATCTATTGGCAAGAACTTTAGCCAATATTTTGTGAACTCTATTCACAAAGGTTATCAATTGGAAATCTTCAATATCTAAAACACCTGTTTTTTTTCCTGAATTAGGGCTATGAAAGTTACAGTAAGGCATTTAGCGAATCTGACAGACATGAAAAGCATGGAAAAACCTTATTTTTCTTCACCGCAACCCAGTAGGCTTGGAAGAAAGCCATGATATTGCCTTCTAGACCTGAGGCCTTATCTCCATTCAAATATTTCACTATCCCACGATCCTCATCTTCTTCAAATGGCCTTTCCGTGCATCTTGCAGCTTTTACTATCAAAAAATCTTGTGGCCTTTCTGTGCATCTTGTGGCTTCCACTACCAAATAATCTTGTGGCCTTTCCATGCATATATCACCTCCAGCTATACTGTCAGTGTACAATCTTTTGAAAAAGTTGTACAATATGATCACCAATATCTTAGCATCTGATAGCTCACTGCCCTATAGATACAAGGAGTCTATATAATTGTTTCTCCTAGGTGAATTAAGCACTCGGCGAAAGAACTTAGTTCCACTTATCACCCTCCCCAACCAAAACAGCCTTGACTTTTGTTGCCAAAAGGACTCCCTCCAATAAGGTAAATGTTCCAACTCACTACAAGTGAGATCCCTCATTTTCTCCTCGTCATCGAAAGCCCTCTCCTCCTTGTGCAAGGGTACGTAGCTCATCCACAAGGAATTTTTTTTTTTTTTTAATTTTTTTTATTTTATTTATTTATTTTTTCGCCATATGGCCAAACACCTCATTCAAAACCTTCAAATCCAGCTTAAAGTTTGGAGCTTGCATTCTAAGACATTACTTGGCACCTGAAGGCGGTACGAAGTCCACCACACTTTTACCTTCTCCACAAAACCCTCTGATTTCAGCCACATATTCTTGAACTTAATGGAAAAAAGTGTTTGCAATTGAGGATGGGAAAATTATCAGAGCAAAGTCATTGTTATCTTTGTAGGGCACTTCAATGAACAACAATTTTCATTCAAGGGATATGAGGAATCAATCAATCCTTGATGACAAAGGTATATCTCGATTGTTGGACCACTTGAACTTCCCCCTGCCAGTTGGGAGATCAATCAGGTTTAATCAAAGAATTGCACCATATTGGGGCTAGAACGTCACATGATTTCCTGCTGATGGGCCTGATGACATTAAATTACTCCCAATGCACTAATTCAAACCTCACCAACTAATCACACTGCCCATGTAGATTCAGGTTAGGGCCATAGATTTTTCAAATGCCCATGTAGAGCAATCTTCCACATATCTTCCTGAGCAAGCCACCGCGAATTTTGTTATGCACATATCCATCTTTTCCACTATTCCTGTCTCACATTAGCTAGATTCCTCCAGAGGCCTGTGAGATTTTTACGACACCTATCTACTTGGTGGTATCCACATTCTCATAAACTACAGATAATGCTGCTGGTCACATGCTTTAGTTCAGTTTCTTGAAGAAAAATGATGTCAACCTTCCAGTCATTGAGCATATTCTCACCCTAAGGTGCTTGTGTTGCTTGTTCAGCCCTCAAATATTCTAGGATAGTATTTTCGGCTTCATTATACTTTGACTTGAACTACTACCATTTGAATCATATTAATTTAGCATGTTAGCATTTACAATCTTTTATGGCCCTTGCTGTTTAATTTAGGGTTGGGAACCACCATCATCTCCTGCTAATGACTAGCCTCGATGGCTGTAAACAAGGCCATTAAGTTCTCTTCAAAACTATCACATGATATCCCCGCAAAATGTCTAAAGCCCCACACTTTCTTCGTAACCCTATTCGACTTTTCCGACCTTTTTTTAACCAAAATAATTGTTTTCACTAGGGAAACAGATCACTCCTGGCCAATGGCTCATGGCGTATTAGTTCCTCTTGAGAATCCTTGCTTGCATTAAAACAAGCCCTTGCATTACTGCCTAGCTCAGTCCCAACCATCAATGATAATTCACTCCCCTTATTGTTCCTCCCCCCTACACAAAGGCACAGAAGTGTTCGCTTGAGGAGGTAGTGGATCGAAGCCCAATGTCACCTTCTTCTCCCCTTTACACCAACAACCAATTACGCCCTATCTTTATCCCTTTAAGATGCTTCCTCTTCAATGAGGCCTCTTTCGCCTGAACTACTACTTTCTCCAATATCAACTGGTTTGCACCATGGCCTCTTGTTCTGTGAATTTGCTAATAGAGTGGGAAAGAGAGAGCACTGAGAGGGGGCCCGACACCAAAATCTGATTTGTGAAAGTCTCAATCTAGGGATGAAAAAAACATGTCTTCGGCAGGTTTTCTGTGTCTACCAAGGTGCTTCCCCTCCACTTAGAGTAAATACTTCACTACATTATGATAATTATTATTTTTATCCACTCGTAAGCTTTACATGCACAAGCTTGCTGGCATGAGACTCTGGTCTAAAGGCTGTTGGGACGCTTTCGGGAGCTTCAGAACCTGATGACAATACAATATGTGCTTCGTTGAGATGACATTTTGAACTTTCCTGTGGCGCTGCTACAAAATTTCTGGTAGCAAGTATCTGCAGTATAACTTAGCATACTTTTAGTAGATTGAACATTGGCTAAATATGATGACAGCTCCACTAATTTTCAATATAGTTGTGATGGTGACCCTGTTGGTTGAAGCTTTAACTGTGACAATCATTATGGCTGTTGGATTTTCTATGTCAATGGGGGAGTCGATGGTGGTATTGGTAGTGGCATTGATTGTAATATTGTCCATTGCAGCAATAACGGTGATAGTAATGTTTTCATCTTAACAAAGGTTCAACTAGTGTGGTTTTTGCCTTGCATGCATATTTTGAGTTGTTTTTTGGTTCTGATTTGAAAGAGAGATTTAATTTAAGTTTAATTGAGTTCTTTTATTTCTGCTTTGTTTTACTTAAGCAGACAAAAAAAGCTTTTGGGTTGGTCTGGGACCCTGGGTCTAGGCCTGGAGTTTCATTTGAATAATTCTGTCTCCTGAGGTGGTCTTCACTAGGCTTGTTTGATCGATTGTATTTATTTTAATAATTTATAGGTACATCTAATATAAGGTTCGTTGGTATTAGATAACAATTAGTATTAATAATTACTATTTTATATATCGTTATAGGAACGAGTCCTAGTTCATCATCAGTGCCCACCGAAGTGACCATAGCAGCAGTGGCAGTCGCAGTAGTGGCAGCCGTGATGATGATAGTGGGAACAACAGCGGCCACAGTGGTAGCAATAATAGTGGTGGTGGTGGTCCTTGGGGCACATTGGTGGGATGGCCGCAATGGTGGTGTCGTCCCTGGGAGTCGAATACATGACCTAGGTTTGAGCTTGCAGTCAATGAAGTATTGTAGAATGGCCATGAATCATTCTAATAATTCCAAACACCAGAAAATCTCTACTTTTAGGATTTCAATATATGTGGCATTTTTCCTTGAGAATGTGTTACCATCCATCATACCTTTTCATAATGCAAGGGGGTGAAAAAAAGAGTGCGGGATTATATTTGGCTTATAAAAATGTGTGCAACATTATGCACTGAATGGAATGTTTAGCCTTTTCTGCTGGCATGTGAACCAAACGTGGTGGGTCACTGGGGGATTTTTTATGTTCATGCATTGCATTTCGCTACTATAGAGTAATTTGATGGGACCTGATTGACAGTGGCTTATTAATGGTAGTCTTACATGGAACTTATTTGAAAGGAGTTTTGTTGACCTATCAATTGGGACGAGGATTAGTTTTTTCCCTCTCTGTTTTGGTTTGAGTTAGAGTTGGCTTTATTTTAAGAATGTGTATTGCTATAGATTGCCCCATTATTTATGATAAAACTGATTTCGGTACAGTTTATAATTTTTATTATAGCTAGATTTCAAAGAATGATTTTAATTATAGCTGCTTTCATCTCCTCAGCCTTGTGAAATTTCTTTTCTATTTGAAATATAGATGTTGAGCCAGAATATTCTGGTGCAAGAATCGATGGAGATGTAGTTACTCTGGATTTTGTGAAGAAAATGATCGATGATTTCAAGCATGAGAAGTGCTTACATAAACGGTATGTGTATCAAGCATGATGCTCAGTGTTACAAATTTTGTTCAAATATCGTTGCTCTGAATCTTCTTGTTGACATTGCAGCTATGCATACCAGATTGTCTTGCAAATAAGAGAAATATTACGAGCCTTGCCTTCGCTTGTTGATATTAGTGTTCCTGATGGCAATCATTTCACTGTTTGTGGCG
This sequence comes from Carya illinoinensis, assembly GCF_018687715.1. Lineage (NCBI taxonomy): Eukaryota > Viridiplantae > Streptophyta > Magnoliopsida > Fagales > Juglandaceae > Carya > Carya illinoinensis. The sequence goes on along the minus strand of NC_056754.1, from coordinate 31,332,992 downwards.
ATGTACATGGTCAGGTAGTTAGATGACATTGATATCTTTATCACTCTTGAACAGGTGCTTTGTTTTTTAATTGACATCAAATATACCATTTCTTTTTTTTTCTTTTTTCTTTCTTAATAATAAAAAAAAGGCCTATGGTTGTGGAGACCAAAGCCTATGGGTTGTGTTTCCACTTCTAACCTTCCTAGGCCTAGCACTCCTCCCAAGCCTTGAGTGCCTTGGCCTAGTATAGTCTTTCAATGCATCATTACAAGAGTGCCCCGATGCAATTATGGTCCTGCACAGGCTCGTCAACAACTTTGGCATGTCGGCAAGTTGTGCAAGGCCAGGTGGAATTTTTGCATTTTTAGGGCGATTCCCAAATGGATTGTTGAGACTTCTAGAGACAACCTCCACCTTGACGGGCTCATTTCCGCCGCAACAAGCACCTTGACCAATGTCAATTCACCAGTAAACTGTGCCACTATCTCCACACAAAAGGAAAAAAAAAAAAAATCCCATCATTTCAATGCGTAAGGCATCCACCCAAAGAGTTTTGAGAATGCTCCAATTCAGGACCATCATTGAACCACGCCTAGAAGATACTTGAGGCCAGTCATAAGCAAGAAATTTGCTTCCAACCTTGACCGAATGTTACTTGTGGTTTGATAATGAACGCTCTCCATATTTTGCATAGACATAATCCATGTTGTCTGTTGGAGCAATGCTGAGGAATTAAGGTTGTGTTGCCAACTCATGATGTTTTCACATATTCCTTTAACCCTTTCCCCTTGAAACAAGGCACCTCCAACAGCCACCCCACACTGATATTACCCAAAGATACTTCTTAGACTGAACCTCTACATCATGCTATACACGTACCACCGAAATGCCCTCCATTGCCCATAGTTCGAAGGCCTTGGCTTCAATATTTCAACCCAATATTTCTGTGATACCCCATATAATAAGGATAAGGGTATGTGGTGAATGAGATCCCACATTGCTTTGGAAGGAGAAGTTTTTTCTTTTTATAAGGTTCCAATAAGACTCCAATTATATCATTGACTAGTCCTTTTGCAGTATAGGCCATGTGGTTTGGGCCTTCATTGGGGTGCGTTACAAATGATATCAAAGTCTATCCCAACCAGAAATGTGGGACTTGAACCGTACCACCTACGATAGAAGGGCTCGACGAGGACGTCGGGAATTTAAGAGGGGAAGATTGTGATACCCCATATGATAAGGATAGTGATAGGTGGTGTATGAGATCCCCTATTGCTTAGATATGAGAAGTTCTTGCTCTTTATAAGGTTCCAATGGAGCTCCAATTACATCATTGACTAGTCTTTTTGGAGTATAGGTCATATTGTTAGAGCCTTTCATTGGAGCGTTACAAATTCAGCCCTACAGCTTAAAATAGTGCTTCTACTACCTCCAACAGCTAGCCTAAAATAGTGTACTTTTGGTTTGAACATTAGCTCGAAACTTCGAAGATTGCAAAAGGGATGGTGCTTAAGAGCCAATGCATTGAAATCTGTGTGTGGATGGCTGCAGAGGGTAGCTTTTGTTTCTCCAATTTTGTAGATTTCATGAACTTGTGTTCTTTTTTTTCTTCCCATAGTTTGTAGTTTCGTATTGTATCCGTTATGTGTCCTAGGGTTGTGCCCTATGAACGTTGAATAAGATGGCTTCATTGGAAAAAAAGATACACTTCAAAGCATAAAAAATTAATGAAGCCAGAACCATCACTTTACTACCATGTGAACACTCTTGATTTGCCATCAATACCATCATGTTCAGTTATTCTGATTGCAGAAATTCAACAGGAGATATTGTTTGAATTACATGAAGGATTCGCTGGAGCACTCAAACAATATGCATTTGTGTGTGACATTTAAAACTCAGTAGACTAAATAATCATTACTTTACAAAGCAATTGAATAGCAGCACTGGGAAGAAGCCGATGTTCCACTGTGGTCAGCCATTATATATTTCCCTTAACTCAGCCACTAAAGCCTCCTGCTCTCTCCCGATCATATTGATTGCAAGCTAGGTATCCATATTTAATGCCAAAAACTGATCCCAGAATCATTCTCCACCACCAATCTAGTGTAGAAAATGTCCCCCAGCCTCTTCTGATTCTTTTCCACATCCTCACTCCTTGGGCATCTTGGACCTCATTGGAAACAATACCTCCCCCCCCCCCCCCCCTCTCTTCTTCTCCCCCTCCCCAATAGCACCCATACTTGAAATCTTTAACAACCTTCCACAAGGAGTGCTAAGAAAGAGAAATCATTATTACTATACAAAATGAAGCAGCGGCTAGCACACTAAGAGTGGCAAGCATAGGAGGTGTGCCTGAAGGGCAGCAGCAGGTGGTTCCTGGAGCCAAACCACCCGCTAGAGCATATCGCATGGCACCATCCGAGCTTGCAGAATTGAGGGACTTCTGGCCAGAAGAAACTAAAGACTGTTTACCGACAGGACAAGACGAAAGAGATCCTTGGCTTTTGAGTGTTCATCCCCTTCCCTTGTCAGGCCTTTTTGTCGAGAGAGTCTGGTAGCCTCCCTCTATAGGTTATAATGCCACAACCATTTCCCTTGGAAGGTCAAGTAACTGCATTTGGTCCCAGGGGCAGAGAACACAGAGGGACAGGGTTGTTCCTAACCTCCCTCCATCCTGTATGCATAGTCCCAAAAACTCCCCACCTTCATGCACTGTTAGAGCGGCCTCACCCATACCACCCTGTATCTAGTTTTCCCTATTGGCCAGACTACTAGCCCATTGACAATTTTGATTCCTTATTTAAAAAAAAAAAAAAAAAAAAAAAAAAAAAAAAAACCAAAGGATAAAAGAAGGCCTTGCCCTTGTGAAAGTGTAATCTATGTCTTCCAAATATGTAGTCGCTACTTAATATCTTTCTCTGCTTCATTTAGCCATCAGTGCTGCCATTTTCCCCCCAAGTAATCAGTGTTTCTATTTGTCGTGAGAGGTATAGGCATCTATCTTTCTTACACTATATATTGATACTTCTCATTGATCTGTATGTTGTTTGTTAGGTCATGTTGCAAACTGTCTGGTGTTTCATCAAGCCTTGTTTTCTTTATTCTTTTTGTGCATGTGTGTGTCTCTTACTGAGGCATTGATCTATGTTTTCTTCTAATGCATGCAGTTCTACGATCTCTTAAACATTTTTGAGCTTAATGGGCTTCCCTCAGATGACAATCCATACCTTTTCAACGGTGACTTTGTGGACAGGGGATCATTTTCTTTGGAGGTCATACTCACTTTGTTTGCGTTTAAGTGCATGTCTCCGTCAGGTGAACTTGAATTACTTCTTGATCTGTTTAAGAGTACCTTTAATCATTCAACCTTTTCATTTAACTTTAGCATTTCTGGTGCACGCATTTTTATTCTTAAAGCAATTTTCCGAAATTATAGCAGTCATTTTTGCCATGTCATTAGTCACTAATTTTTCTGCCTCCTGTTCTAGTAGAACAGAATCCAGTTTGACCTAATAACAGCTCTTTCCACCCTGCTTGCACCTTCATGCCTTCATTTACTTTATTTAAATCTTCAGTATCATTTGTATTATATTTTTTTTTAACTCTATTCCTTTTACTTTCAGCCATATATCTCGCTAGAGGAAATCATGAGAGCAAGAGCATGAATAAGATATATGGTTTTGAGGGTGAGGTTCGGTCTAAGTTGAGCGAAACATTTGTGGAACTATTTGCCGAAGTGTTCTGTTGTTTGCCTTTAGCACACGTAATAAATGAGAAGATATTTGTAGTTCATGGAGGTCTCTTTAGTGTTGATGGAGTGAAACTCTCTGACATAAGAGCAATTGACCGCTTTTGTGAACCACCTGAGGAAGGTATGTTGCGCCCCCGGTCACCCAAACAACTCTGTTTTGCTTTTTCTGTGAATTATGCCCTGAATTCTTGAGTTATGCTATCATAATCACTTTGAATGTAGGGATTTTAATTTTTATCGCTAGGCTTATATATACTATGATGGATTTACTCAGGTTTGATGTGTGAATTACTTTGGAGTGATCCACAACCCCACCCTGGAAGAGGTCCCAGCAAGCGTGGTGTTGGTCTCTCTTTTGGTGCAGATGTGACAAAGAGGTTTCTGCAGGAAAACAATTTAGGTATATTTATTTTCGTGAGTTTCAATATTTTCTTGTCTCAATTAAGTGTTTTCATACCGTATTTAAGCCAATGATTTCACACATTTTCTTTCAATGGATAGATTTAGTTGTGAGATCTCACGAAGTTAAGGATGAGGGTTATGAGGTTGAGCATGATGGTAAACTTATTACCGTGTTTTCTGCTCCAAACTACTGTGATCAGGTAATTTAGTCATTGCTTATCACTTTTTATTACAATCACACCGATCTTTATGGCAGGGTTGTATAAACCTTGTGCTAGCAATTGGTGGTTGCTCGAGGTTAATTGTAATCCTTCCCGTGAATGTGTGGCGAAGCTGTCTCTGTGGATATTTTTGCTTTTGCTGGGGAGTGTGTTTTGGGTCCTCTCACTATGAATTCCTTTTTCCAACCAGCTTGATTAGATGTTCTATGCACGTGTTAATAAACAAGTTACAGACTGTCCATTGTTTCGGGGCTGTTGGTTGTTTCATATAGTTCACTTTGTGTAATTCAAGTTGGAAAAAATGTGTATTGTAAGTCCACGAATGGCATACCATTGTGTTGGTCCTGATTGCTTCATAAATTGAAATACTGTGACCATGGCGTATACATCTTGAGCATATCCAGATTAGTGTGCCAAAACTGATGCATAATGCGAGTCTGCAACTTGTGTATTGCAGATGGGTAACAAGGGTGCCTTCATTCGTTTTGAAGCACCTGATCTGAAGCCTAACATTGTTACGTTCTCAGCAGTGGTCAGTAGCTCTTGTTTCAAATGGCTGCCTCCCCCGCCCCCCCCCCCCCCCCCCCCCCCCCCCCCCCCCCCCTTCTTTTCTCTCTCTGTGTTTTAAACTGTTTTTATTACAATATTTTTATTGGGTCGTATGTTTGTAATTCATTTGCAGCCACACCCCGAAGTGATGCCAATGGCATATGCAAACAACTTCCTGCGACTATTTTCATAGTTTATATAGCTGACTGGAATTGCAAATGGTATATTCTCTGTTCGATATCTTTTCTAAAGTTCGAAATCTTTGAAGTGGGCTGGAGTAGAGCCAGTGCATGTCGACAAGAGGCGGTTACATGTCATGTTTTTATTTTATTTTTTTTAATTTGAAAGTGTCTTTCCCTCTTTTTTACATGTAATTCTCAACTGTGGTAAGAATCTCTGGACGCATCTGTTTTCATGCTTTACCTCCGTGGATGCAGAAAAGACTGTCCGGGAAAATGGTTCCGGCGTAACTGTCATTAAAATGTATGCTATATTTTTTTTTTTGGTATCCCATAGTGCAATTATTTTTTCTGCATCTCATTACATTACGGACTCCATACTCCATGCACACACACAGGCAAGAGGTGTAAGGCATGATAAACATGAGAGAGAACACCATCGCACAACTCTTTTATCTTCAACATTCTAAGCATGTCTAGCTAACCTATGAGCAGCCTCATTACAAAGGAGATTGATATGTTGAGCACTACAATTCAGGAACAACTGCATTAGTCTTCAAGTCTCTTGCACTAGCACGTTGAGGCACAAAAGTCACTATTTGTTTGCAAATAAGATATCATCATTAAACAATCATTCTCAAGGATGAGGTTTTGAATTCCCATATTAGCACATATTTACAATCCCCCAAACATGTCAAGGATTTCAACAGTAGATGGATCATGGATAAGAAACTTCTTCCCTCTTGCTAGCTGCCAGCAAAACATACCCAATGAATTCCCTAAGAATAATCCCTACCACAACCTTCTTTTGATCATAGAATATAGCACCATCTACATTGAGTTTGTAGGATCTTGCAGGTGGTGGAAGCCAATGATAGCTTGGCTGCTGCTTGGGGGTTGGGATTAGTCTTCTGCTATGAGACACCTTCATTGCAAAACACAAAATCAATCACTTGGGCATGATACATGCAATCCTTCTCATGTATCATCTTGTTCCTTTTAAATCAAAAACCTCATGCAATCAGTACAAGTGGAGTCAACTTATCTATTGTGCCATTATTGTTTATGGTCATTGCTACTTCTCTGAAAGATAGAAACTAATCCACATGTTGAACCAAAGGTAGATATCTAGTCCAGTGAGCTTGAGTACAAGGACAAAGGAGCAGGGTATATTGGGGTTTCCTCCTATCTTGTAAAGGACCTAACAAAGCACTACCTCATATTTTCTTTTGGGGTGTGTGCTCTTAAGAAGTGGACGTCGAGGTGATAATGGACTTGGAGGGACTTTATCAGCGTCTCTCCCTTACTGAACAAGAGGAGGAGATAATGTTGATCCAACCAAGCTTGATGCTACGATAGCAAGGAGTGGAAAATGTTCGATCTTCAAATTGCTCATTAATAGACATTTAAACAAGATGGCTTTCAAGCAAACTATGAGGAAAGTATGGAGGCCTATGAAGTCTGTGCATGTTAGTGACCTGGATTCCATGCATCGACTTCAACTCTATTCATAGCTAAATTTGAAGATGCTCAGGATAAGGAAATGGTGCAGAGAGATGGGTAGTGGATGTTTGATAAACACCTTGTCATGGTGAGTGAGGTGGAGGGATTTAAACAAGTACATCAGATCAGGTTGGTGGAGGCTCTTTTGTAGGTTAGGATTCATAATCTTTTTCTAATGGCTAGGAATGAATACATGGGCAATGTTATAGGGAATGTTATAGGGAAGGTAAGTCTGGATAAGGGTGAGATGGCATGGGGAGGTTCATGCGAGTCAGAGTCAGAGTGAATATCACTAAGCCTTTGCTACGGGGTGAGAAGATTAACCTGGCAGGTCATAGCCTGTGTGGGTCAATTTCACGTATGAGCAGCTCCCAAATTCTTGCTACACATGTAGGATGTTAGATCATAATCATCGTGATTTTTTGTCTTGGTTAGTGGAAATGAAGTCGCAAGCAATTGAGATGTTCCCATAGAGCCCTTGGTTACGTGCAAGGAACAGTAGTGGTTTGCAAAAAGGAAGGCAGGATCAGCAGAAGGAAAGGGTGCAACCACTGCAGCTGGTGGACACCACGATAGTTGATAGCTCAAGGGCTAAGCAAGTTTCCATTTCGAAAAGGGATCTGGAAAATTTACACTCAGTGGGATTTACAGAGAAAATTGTAGAGGGAGTAAATGTTGGGTCCCAATCCATATCTAAACCGTTACATAAGGCAGATGTTAGGGAGAAAAATTTGGTGATTCATATCAATCAAGAGTCTAAAAGCAGAAAGTTAGGAGATTTTGAAAATGGCAGTAACATGACGTTGATCACTGCGGGGGAGGAAGGGTTAGTGGCCGAGCTTTAATAGGGTAAGATGCAGATTGAAGGCCCACGGGTTGTTGGGCTGGCCCGTAGTAAAGTGCTAGATGCTAAGGTCCCAATAGCATGTCTGTTAGTTCCTCATAATAAAGAAGGGACACTTAAATGGAAAAGGAAAGTGTCGTTACATGCCTATCATGACCAACCGTCTTGAAACTCAACAACACTGGGGAAACAGAAGTTAGAGGTGGGTGATGAGGAACATGGAAGATCTTCAAAGTGACTGAAGGCCCACCAAAGGAAGGTGACAGAATGCTTTGATGAACAACAAAGGTTATCAGTGGAGGCTGGTTCTCAGCCCCGTCATAAACTATGAAGATCTTAAGCTGGAATAGCCGTGGGCTTAGGAACCCACATGGTATTCAAACCCTTCAAGATTTGATCAAGAAGGAAGATCCAGATGTTTTGTTTTTCCAAGAAACATAACTTGCTGCTCATGCTATGGAAAGGTGTAAGTTTTTAGTGGGTTTTGCTTATTGCTTATATATTGATTGTGGCATAGTGGGGGGTTGGCCTTACTATGGAAACAAGAGATTAACTTGTTAGTGTTGAATTATTCAAAATATCCCATTGATGCCTTAATATTGGATGAGTATGTTCCTCATAAAAAAGTGGTATCTAATGGTTATTTATGGACACCCTGAGGCTACTAAGAGATGTAAAACTTGGCACCTTATTCGTACCCTAAGAAGAGGTGATGATAAGCCTCGGCTATAATATTTGGAAATTTTAATGAAATTGTTGCTCAAAGTGAGAAATGGGGAGCTAGAGCTAGACCTGAACAACAACTAATTGACTTTAGAATGGTTTTGTCTGAATGTGAACTCAAAGATTTGGGATACACAAGCCCTTTGTTCACTTGGTGTAATAAAAGAGGTGGCCCATCTTCTATTAGTGAGAGGCTTGATCGTTTTATTGCAAATCAAAGTTGGTGCCAATTATACCAAAATGTCACTGTTATTCATGGTTCATCAGCTTATTCTGACCACTTGCCCATTTGGTTGGAAGTAGATGGTGTACATTGTGTGAAAAAAAGGAAAAAACTACTTAGACTTGAGGCTATGTGGCTTGGATAGAAGGATTGTATACAGATTGTGGAAGATACTTGGAAGGTTGGGACTCCACATAGTAGTATGGGTAATGTTGCTGATATGATTAAAGGAAGTAGCCAACAATTGGAGTTGTGGAATAAACATAAGTTTGACAGGGTAAAGACTCAACCTCAAAAGGCAAAACATAACCTCAAATTGCTACAAGAGACAGATCCTAGAGGTGTTGATAGAGAAGCTACTATCTTAACAAGGGATGAGGTGGATGGAGAGGGAGGGGATTATGTGGAAGTAGACATCAAGAGCGGTTGGAGGAAGGAGACCAAAATTCTAAGTTTTTTCATGCTAAAGCTTCACAAAGAAGGAAAAAAAAAATAGTATTTTGAATCTACAAAATGATTGTGGTGTATGGCAAGAGGAGGAGGATCTGGATAGGCTTATCATAAGCTATTTCAATTCTTTCTCTCTTTTTTATTTTTTATTTTTATTTTTATTTTTTTTTGTGCTTCTGAGCAAAAGTGCTATATGGACATCATTGATAATGTGGAGAGGAAGGTTACTAGTAGTATGAATGAGGCGCTAACTAAAGCTTACACTGAGGAAGAAGTATACAGTATGAGAGGGCATCAGGCCAACATATTAATAAGGAGAAAACTGCAATGGTTTTTAGTAGAAAATTAAATGTGGGGAACCAGCAAGAGATGCTATCTTTGTGGGGTGTAATGTAGGCACAGTAGTATGAAAAGTATTTTGGTCTACCACCTGTGATTGGCAAGTCGAAGTCTCACACTTTCTTAGAGATTAAACATGGGGTTTGGTTGAAACTTCAAGGATGGAAAGAGAAGTTGTTTTCACAAGGAGGAAGGGAGGTCTTGATCAAAGTTGTGGCACTGTTTATCCAACCTATGCCAGGAGCTGCTTCAAACTACCTGGTAGCCTTTGTACACAACTTGAATCGATGATGGCCAGATTCTGGTGGGGCAGAGGAAGGAAGAGAGAAAGATCAGTTGGGCGAAGATGTGTGAATCCAAGTATAGAGGAGGTCTGGGTTTTAAAAACCTACGTGTGTTTAACTTGGCCTTATTAAGAAAGCAAGGGTGGAGAATTCTGCAAGAGAAAGGACATTGTACAAAATCTACAAGGCCAAATACTTTCCAAAAGTTTAGTTTTTTTTTTTTGCTCCTCTAGATGCTAATCCCTCTTATGCTTGGAGAGGAATTTGGAAGGCCAGGCATCTTCTTCTCAAGGGGGGCAAATGGAGTATTGGAAATGGCATGATTGTCAAGATTTGGAAGGATTAGTGGGTCCTAAGACATCAGGTCTTGCAAAGGGATACTGCTTGTGCAGAGTCAAATTCCATTAATGCTAAGCTGGGGGATCTCATTGATGGCAATACTAAATGGTGGGATATCAACAGGATTAGAGCTCTATTCAATCCAAACTTAACTACTGAGGTCTTAAAAATTGCCCAAAGTCCAAGTAATGAGGAAGACAAGTGGATCTTAGACAAGGAAAGAAATGGCAGGTTCAGTGTTAAGAGTGCCTATAGATTCTTCAAGGTTAGCAATGAGGAACATATTGGACAACCATTGATGGAAAATCACCACAATCCACTATGGTTTGCTCTATGGAAGCTAAAGATCCCTAACAAAGTGAAAGTGTTTGTATGGAGAGCATGTAGGGATGGACTACCAACCTTGATGTGGAGGACAACTGCATTTTCTGTAAAGAAAAAGCCAATTTGGGTTACTTAATTCAGGAGAAAGTGAGCAAAATTGCTTCCTAAGTTATTGAGGAGGTGATTGATTATGCAGGATATAGCTTAGATCAGTTTTAGAAACTCATAATCCCTTGTGATCATGTTGTTGTGAGGATATGAGTGCTGAAACACATATATTGGCTACTTGCATACCGAGTGTAAGGCATACCCCGACATGATTCACCACTACTCCTTTCATTTCCCCTACCAATCCACTCCCCTTCCGAAGAAATCCTCTTCCTCTCCTTTAACTCTTGAAGCACTAGTTTCCTTCACATTTTTTTGCCTCTTTTCATTTCATCTTTTTCTTTTCTTTTTTCTTTTTTCTTTTTTTTTTCTCTGCCTCCTACCGCCACCAAACACCCACATTTCTTCTATAAATGAAACCCTTTTCTAATCCTCCATGAACAACTGAAGCTGCTACCATTCAAACAAAATAATATTTACAGTTTTAAAATATGTAAGTCTTGCATACTCCTTTTGAAAAAAGTAAATAAATATGAGATCCACATGAAAAATTTATTTTTTTAATTGTAGACTTTAGTTTTTTTCAAAAAGAGTACGCGGAGCTTGCATATCCTAGGACTGTATGTAGCATTATTCTTTATTGATTGCTAACCTCTTGGGATTGGCTTTCTCCCTGTATATCCTTTATTTTTAGATTTTGTTATTTATTGTCTTTTGTTTACTTTTTTTTTCCCTTCATGGTTATTGGAAGCTAGCAATCCTATATTTTCTATTTTTATATATGGTTGCGAAGTATCTTGGAAATCCTGTATTGGCAATTTCCTAAATAGGAACTTCAAATTATGGCCAAAACTCTGTCCAATCGTAGTTCTTGATTCGGGGCTCTACAATGGGTATCAAGGCTGAGGGTATGATTTTGTAGACTCCTTGGAATGATTTGGACGTATATCACAACATAGGTTCAAAAATTAATAGAACCATAGGTGTTGATCTTCTTAAGTCATGAAGAATAGGCCATCTAGGTTGAATAGGCCATCAAAGCAAAAGAAGGTCGTTGCCAAATTTTCTGCTTTTAAATGTTACTTGGAGGAAGAAAGGTCTATGATTTATCAGTCCTGAGATAGATGAGATTGACGATAGAATATTCTGAGTTTAAGAAACAAAACCCCTTCTATGGGAAACAAATCCAGTGGTGGTAAAGAAATTATTGCCAAGATGGAAAGATGGATAAATTATCGACAAACAAAATTGCTATTAAAGGAGGAACTTCACTCTATCACTACAATTACCTTGCAAAATAGGGAAATCTTTAACGAGACTAAATACCCTGCCATGATAAAAGATTGGAAAGAAAGAGAATTTACAGATTTGGTTGGTCTCCGATAGGGGTGAGCACCGACATAGTTGGAGTTTGATTTCCCTAAGTCCAACTTTGACTCCGACTTGTGTAAACTTTAATCCGACTCTAACTAGTCAGAGCGAAATCAGATTTGGACTTTTTTGAAACTTCATATTTAGTCCATTTTTAAAAGATGACTTTTGTGGGCTCTCAAATTTTAGGTTTTCCAAAAATTAAAAACTAAAACTAAAGTATTCACTACTAATTTGCTTATGTACTAACTTATTTTTATATTATACTTATACTATAGTGTATACTATACTATTACATGTTATTATACTATACTATTACATGTTATTATATTATACTAATGTCTAACTTATTTATAACTTAATTATATACTAGACTTTTTAGTGTCTAATTACATAGTATTATACTTTAATAAATTAGTATTATGTGTTATTAACTTATTATACTAGGCTTATTTCAATATTAGTGTCTAACTTATTTCTATACTTAATTATGTATGGTAGCAATACTATGATGTTTACATATATATAATAAACTATCATTAGTTTATTTATATTATAGTTTAATTATCTTATTTTATAATAATTAGCTTATACTAGTATATTATTGAATTTAACTGTATAAGTTCTAGTTATATAGCTATATAAATATACTAGTATATATGATAAATGTCTAGATAAATACATCTTTTTATAACATATGTACAATATTAGAGTTGGATTCGAAGTTGGAAGTTGGAACATAAAATCAAAGTTGGATTGGATTAGAGGATGGGTGCTACTGGCATATGCAGGGGTGGGGTAATCTTTTCCCCTTCACCCCGCACCATTCCCCGTGTGGTGGGGATGGGGTCCCCCATCCCAGTGTCGGGGGGCAGGGGCAATTATCTCATCCGCCCCGCCCCTCACCCACTTCAAGGGTACTGATGTCCTATTGGACCTTTTTATACCCAAATTATTATATAATTTAAATTAAAAATTAAAATTTATATATATTAAAATAATTTTTTTATATAAAAATTATGTTATCAATTTTCACATTGAGTCACTGATGGCTTGCAAAAATTTCATATTGCAGATTTTACAAGTTCGCTCGAGCGGAGGCTTTTGGCCGCTCGAGCGAATTTAGGCAGATTCAAACGCTCGACTGCCGCTCGACAGGGAGCTCGAGCGGGTTGCTGAAAAACGAAGATCGCTCGAGCGGAGACATTGGCCGCTCGAGCGAAATCAGGCAGAGTCGAACGCTCGACGCGCGCTCGACACCCCGCTCGAGCGAACATCGTATTTTGACAGATTTTAGGTTTTCCGCCGTGGGACCATATAAAAGGCCATTCTTCACTCTAGAGCCGCGGTTTTTGACTGGAGAACACTCTTTGGGAGAGAAAAACATAGCTAGAGGGATTCAAATCATTTGTTTTGGAGGCGGAATTCCAATTTATTGCACGTACGTTGGATTCATACACGAGCACGGACGGGAGAAAGGCGTTGAATCGTTCCCTTGAGCTTTTGACGACCAGTTGAGGCTGCAAGGAGGATTTTTCAGTGTTTATTTTCTTCTTCCCATCTTCTCAGAACAATTATGGTGAATTCGTTTATGTTGAATTCCAATTCTAGCATGAGCTAAATTTTCTTCTTTCTAGGAAAACGATGTAACCTAATTCCGAACTATGCTTGTTTGTCCATGCTAATTTAATGCAATTCTCTATTTGTTTATCTGATTTATTCTGAGTTTAATGCTTCTAATTAACTGGCCATTGATTAGATGATTATTAATCTTGTGATTTGCTATCGAAAGAGGGAATCATAGGGTAGATCTTGGATATTTCAGCATAGGTAAGTATAGAGATCGAAAGACTTGTATGAACCTGTGTAGTAATTAAATCATTGGTCTTATTGCGTTCTTGATTATTTAATTTGCATACTCTTGTGTGATTTGATAAACTAGAATCACTTCCAATTGACTATCGAAAGAGGCTTTTGGATGAATTAGAGTTTTGCTAATAGACAAAAGAGGTTTAAGTTAAATTAGCTGGATGAGAAAAGCATAGTGAAGAATTATGGTGAAATCGATTTCCTAGAAGGTTTCTTCCCCATTGAATTTGATCTTTGAAAGTCAGTTTTATTTTCTTTGCTTATTTCTCTTTGAGTTGATCTAAGTTTATTTGCAACTACAAAAACCTTAGCGATTCCTCTAGATAAAATTGAGATTAGTAAAATTTTGGTATTTGGCAAGAGTAAGGTACCAATCCCTGAGGACGATACTCTACTTATTACTTTACTATAAAACTACGATACTGTGCACTTGCAGTTTTGCACCGGTCAAGTAACACTCTTGTACAATCTTGAAATTCTATATAAAGTTGGCCTAGAAGACCAATGCAATGCACAATTTTGTTCACAAGTCTTAACAAATTGGAATATATATTTATATATATAATTTGTAAAATATAAATATTTATGAATGTAAATATATAATTATATAAACAGAATGCAGGGCGGGGTTGGGCCTTGCCCACCCCTCGCCTTCGCTAGGGAGCCAAAAGCCTTGATGGTGGCCCCTGCATCTAGTGAACAGTGGTTCACCCTACCCATGCTGAGGTGGGGCGAATGGGGGTGGGGCAGCAAGATGCAAGGTCATGCTGCCTACCCCTAGATCAGAGTTGGAGTCAGTCCAGCAACACCTCCAACTTTGTCTCTGACTCCGTTTTGTTGGAGTTGGATTTAGAATTGGATTTTCCGATTTTGGCTTAGTCCTAGTCTCTAACAATAGAACAATATGTTGTCAAGTTAATTGCAGTCTCCTATTTTGCCCTTCACTTAATTCTAGATGAAGGAAAAAGGGTTTGGAAATTTCAAAAGGGCCGTCACCTTATATTGGCTTCAAGCTTTAATGTATATACCGAAACAATAAGAAGAGCCATGGTACTTAAGAAAGGTTTTGGACTTGTGGATGATAGAAAAATAACATGATCAGGCCTTAGGATGGAAACATTAAGAGCTACAAAATTCAAGGAGAAGATGGTGTATACATCAAAACAAGAAAACAAGATTATGGAGCCGTTGCATAAAGTTGTATCAATATATGATGGAAGCCATTGCCACTACTAATGAAGGAATTTCTTGAAGACTTTTCAACGGTTGGAAATACACTTGTGTATGGAAAATCGCATCACTCAAGATATAGCACGTCTTTGATCTTTCCTTGTTGCTGCTCTGTAAATTTTCTTAACACCGGCTACTTACAATTTAAAAGTTTTTAAATAAATACCATCGCATGGCAAGAGCTTCTCAATGTTATAGAGAAAATTGTGTCTTCTCCTCATCTAAGTTCTATCATCTTCTTCATGGTATCAATAGCCAAAAGCTCTTGATTCCTCACCGACAAATGGCTGGTCTTTTACACTTTATATTTCTAATTTTTCAAATTTGATCTTGGCAGTTCCGACTTTAGGGGTTGTTTGGATGTTGAGATGGTTTCATCTCATCCCATCTCATCTCAACATCCAAACACTACTTTGAATATACACTTTTAAATTTCAAATTTTCAACTTCTTCATCTAATCATTACAATTTTATTAACTTAAAAAAAAAATCAACTTTTTCAAATTTCAAAATAAAAATAATATAAAAATTTATATTCTAACAATATTTTAACTTTATAATATTTTTATTCAACTTTTTCTCTCTCATTTCCCAAAACTCTATAAAACATTATAATTCAAACAATTTCACTACTATTCACAAATCATTTCTATATTATTCATAGATTTCTCATCTCATATCATTACTCAAGCATCCCCAAAGTTGAAATCCACCAATTATCTTATATGGTGCATGCAGATTCTACCCCTTATTCAAAATTTAAAGTTGATGCATCATCTCATCAATGGTGCACAATATCCACCATTCTCGTTGATGATGAGAAAGAATTTGTCAACCCAAGTTTTTAAAGAATGGAGTTCCACTGATGTTGTTTCTAGGAGCTATATTATTGAGACATTAACAGAGGAAGTCGTGTGGCATACTCTTTGCAGGAGCACTGCCCGAGAGGTTTGGCAATGCCTTGAAGAAACTTACCTTCAAGCCCCCTAAGAACGAGAAGCTCAATAAAACGACAACTAAGAAAAGGAAAATGCTATGATTCCCAAATGTGCCAACTCATGTATTTTAAATTTTATTATTATTATTATTATTATTATTATTATTATTATTATTATTTAATGATTAAAGAAGTGACTATTAGTGAATTTATATTTTATTTATTTTTTCTCAATAATTAAGGATGTTTAAAAAATGCTCAAAAGAAAAAAAAAATCATTTACACTAGTATGCATATTTGGAGTGCAAGTGCATCGTAGCTTTGTCCAAATACCCAAATCTAATTCCATTTCACACAGTGACTATCTCGTGCGATTCAAGTTGACATGTGATAATCTTGCTGCAATTCTGAAGCATATATCAGATGAAGGCAAAACTGCGTGATTGTCTCATTGTCTTGATAAAACTAGGACACTTTCGTTACTACTATGATGTCTTAGTCACCATTTCCAACTTACAATCAATTTATTTCTTCTTTGCAAGCTTACGGGTTCACAACCAAACCAAAATTTGGCATTTGTTGGACAGAATTTGTAACACCACGAACTTTGTAAGGAGTTTTTACTTTGCCATTTATTTGAGGTTATTATTTTATGTGGTGCTTTACGTTAGAAATCGGGCTTTAGGTTACTATAAGGTTTTTCATTCGAACCCATTGTTAAGGTTTACATTTTGAGGCTAGATGCAACACCCCCAATCCTCACTTGGATTTGATGGAGATTGAAGTGTAAGGATATGCAATACAAAATTACATACCCTCATATATGACAAATAAGAATGCAATGTACTTAGTATACTTCTAGCAGCATGTAATAACTGCAACGAAATTTAAGTGATTCAATATAATTATATTACCACAAATTAATCACAGCAAAATTTAAGTGATTCAATATAATTATAGTACTAAAACAATTAATACCCCAACTTCAAATTAAGTAGAAAATACATCTTGCTAAAGGTTTGCCAAGAAAGGTATAAACTGAAACATAACATAGTCAAGGAGTATCAAGTCCTTGTTACAAAACAATAACATGACATGTCCTCAGCTAAAATAATCAGAAAAATTAAACCATCTCTTTTCTTTTCTTGATGGTAGCCAAAACCATCAATGGAAACATCACGATCAACTCCATCTTTCTATCTGGGTCGGGCTCATCCTCAATTAACTTCATCCAAGATGCTTTCTTCAACACCATCCTACCTAGGAGAAATCGGCTTTGTCGAGACTTCTACCATTTTGGAGATATGGTAGTTGGGGACTACTACAGTGAGATTCTTTGAAATCTCAATAATTTAACAATCAATATATACAGAAATAATATAAACATGATAGATAAGGAGATGTTTTTTAATAATGTTGTGATTTTTTTTAAAATATGTAAGGGTATTTAAAAAAAAAAAAAAAGACCAAATCCCCTTATCGACACCCATCCTCGAGCTACACCCTCGGTACGTGTAGCACCACTCATAATCTATTTTGCTCTCCAAGGCACTCGCCTAGAGGCGAGTACTTTTGCCCTCCATGGGACCCACATGGGGGCAAGCTTCATGGCCATTCATGATGTAAAGTTGAGGTGACGAGCTCTTCACAGTGCTCGTTGAGATGGGAAGCATTGTGCTTCATCCAAGTTGCTCACTTGGGTGGCAAGCATTTTTTCCCTCTGTAGTGCTCACCCGGTGGGTAGTACTTTTGCTATAACAGTCTGGTTAAATATTTCTAGGGAGGAACATGGATGATATTATTGGGCCTAAATTTGTATTAATGGTCCAATAATTTGGGAAGCCCAATTAATGTTATTAGATAATTTTGAATAGGCTACATACCCAAAGTTTTATTATGTTGGATTATGGGGTTATCTTGGCTCAATAATTAGGTCAAGTCCTACTTAATATTTATGGGCCAAGGGGGCCCTATTTAACGGGTATTGGGCTCAAAAAATTATTTAAAACTCAAAAGTATTTACTAGATGAGTTGAACTTATTTTGGACTGAAGACCGAGCCCATTGGAATCTATTAAATACGTGGCCCTTGAAATTATAGGAGACCTTAATTGGACTCATTAAATGGGTCAACCCTTTTATGAAGCCTACACCCAAGACCCTGAACCCGACCCATGTATAATATGTATATAAGAAATGATAAACTATCAACTAATTTACTACTCTTAAACTACTATTGAATAAAGTAATATTTTTTTAAAATTTGATTTTGATTTGATGTATCTAAAATTTGAAAAAATTATATTTTATGAAGAAGTAGTAGATAAATTGTAGATGGGTGGTTACAAATATCATTGCTCTATGTATATATAGAACACGTTAGACCCCATGTATTGATAGCCTCTTTCAAGCTCTAGGGTTGCCGCAACCACTCCATGGTTTCTCTCCAGCAAGCATCCTTCACTCAAGCCACAATAGGTTGAAAACCACCACTTCAGCTGCAGATTAGCCTTTCTCAAGCCACATTAAAGCCTCACACGGCAAGCCCCTCTCCCTAGTGTATTGAAGCCAAGCCACCAATGGAAAGAACCTAACAACAGACGCTACAGCACCAAGGACCGCAAGCTTTTCCCTTCACGTAGCACCGCCTAGTGTAAATGTAGCCAAGCTTAATATGTATTTTTATTCAAGTTTGCAAGTGAGGGTGGCCAATGGGGTTAAAGTTCTAAATAAGGGAAGTTGTGAAGAGGTAATTACAACTCAATGGGCCAAATTCACAGCACCTTTCCATGTTTTATCATTAGGGGTTGTGATATTGTTTTAGGGGTCCAATGGTTGAAGACCTTGGGTCCCATTAACTGGGGTTTCAGTAGCATGTCGATAAGTTTTTGTGTGGGTAAAGTGAAGATGTCTCTACAAGGGTTAAATTCTGATAATGTAAATGTTCAATGCTCTCTTGTCGTGGATGTGCCTCTTTCAAGACCTATGCCCTTGTTGAATGGTCTTGGCGATCACTTACAAATCAATAAGAAGATCATTACAAGTCCTTATGCTAAAAGTGGACATCACAAGGAAATGAACACTCCATCTGTTGCCAAGCATGAGGCACCCCATAGTGCATGTTTGGGTGGTGAGTACTTTTACTCCGTATGTTGCTCGCTAAAGTACATTCATATTCCTTCACATTGCTCACCACCCATGTTGCATCTACGAGGTACAAAAGCAGTTGCCCCCTTGCAAGCACCACAGAGAACTCTACAAAGTGCTCACAACCAAGCGAGCACCACGGAGAGATCTTCTGTACAAGGTACTCTGGGAATTAGAGATGATGAAGAAACTTTGTGCAATCACCAAAAAAATCTCATTCTTAGGCCATGACGCCCATCTAACTATCAGGGCAAACAAATGAAAAACTCCATCAGATATCCAGATCCAAACAACAAATAAAATCCAAAAATAGCTAATGACCTCAAAGAGACTATAAAGCAAAAACCAAAAATAAAGTTTAGATCAAGCCCACATCCTAGATTCAATACTATTTTACTCAAAGAGAAAAGAACCAGTAATGCAACAAAACACAAAGACCAAATAAATCATCAATAGACTATGGAACAAGTAAAGCAATAATCAACGAATAAGGGGAGGGTTTTCTATAACCCACAATTTTTGTAGCACATATCTAGAAGAAAGACAAGGTCGAGCAACACCACCAAATCACATAATTAATCATTAAAAAAAATTGAAGTTAGATCAAGCCCAAAAGTTAGGGTTTTTTTGCCTCCTAAGAGATAAGACACAAGCAATGCATTGAGAAACAACAAATGGGTGTGAGAGACAACAACAATCCACAATATTACAATTCATGATCTCGTAATTATAGTCTAAAACAAAACATTCCCAATAGAGATATTCATAAAAAAAATGCAAAGAACATATTTTCGAAACATGCAACCCAAAACGTATGCTAGTGGAGAGAGAGAGAGAGAGAGAGAGAGAGAGAGAGAGAGAGAGAGAGAGAGAGAGAGAGAGAGAGAGAGAGAGAGAGAGAGATGAAAAACCTTCCCTAAACATGTTATTGCAGTTGTGGGGTAGTGAGGTACCACTTGGAGGAGATAAATTGAACCTTTCTTTTGCAGTAAGAAAGAGCATAATCAAATGTGGGTGGGAGAGTCTTAGCAAGGGAGGCTGAGTGTGAATGTGATGGTTGGGGCTCTTGTATGAGGAGATGCAGCTCTTGTAATTTTAGGGGTTAATGGTCGAGGAAGTGTCAAGAGACAACCATTATCAAATGGTTGTCTCCCTTACCAACCAATGCCTCATGGTCTATAAATAGGGGTCATTTGTGCACAATCAAAGCACTTGCAAACTTATTTATTCATCACCAACTTATGGGACAAATATCCTTAAGAGACTGTCAACATTTTGCCCAAACTCTTTCCATTTTTATTATATATAATTCTACAATGGTATCAAGAGCCTGGTCATGACACAGGGGTTGTTTTCTCACATATGAAATACTATCAATAGGCAAGTGCTTGATTTGGCAACCACACTTGCATATTACAAAATCTTTAGAGACTCTCGGCTTTAAGGGAAAAACTTTTCCAATTCATGATGGGAGGCCTCGAGTATACTAGGAATCTTCAAAATCTAGTAACAAGATACTACTTTGAAGTAAATTATTGGAATAGTTTCACACGAAGAAGAAATTCTATACTGCCCGAAACAAAGAATTCAAGAAAATTTTCAAACACTGTTCCGAGAGGTCGCCAAAGTCACTCACCACCACCGAGATTCAAAAACATTGGGGACATGTTAGAACTTGAGTCATCTAAGTTTTATAGACTTTGAAATGTCCCTACGTAAGGAAGAAGAAGAAGGCTATGTTGGTCGACGGTTAGGAAGATTCAAATAATTCTTGGGTAAACGACATTGTCATTTTACCACTCAAAGCAACAACTTTTGGCCACTTCAAAGAATCTAGATTCTATACTAAACGATGACGTTACAAATAAGGTACCAAATGACATCATTTTGAGGATCTTGGAAGTTGCTTGAAAGAAGTAGCACGATGTCATTTTGGACACACCAAACGATGTTGTTTCGTTTGGACCAAGCCTTCACCAAACAAAGCCAATATGGGCCTTGCCTCCAGCCCACTTTGTTGAAGCCAATGGGCTTGTAAGGGACTTGACCTAAGCCCAAGCCCCAGTCACCAGCCCACAAGCCGACCCACAACTAGAAATAGCGCGCTGAGCCAAAGACCGAGCCATGTACGGAGCTATTATTAGCCAATTTTCTACTCTTGGACTCGATTTAAGCTGCCTAAACCACCTAACTTGGTTTTTTTGAACTAGTTCATACCATTTTTGGTGTTTTTGGCCGTTCTACGTCATTTCAAGCCTAATCTGGTCCATTCAAAAGCCGTTGCACTGCTAATTTTGTGCCAAAACACAGTGGGGCACCTATTGGTCAAAACTATCGCTAAAAGTTTCTTGAAAGATGTGACACCTCCAACCCCTACTTGGGATGGAACAAAGACTTGGAACATCAGGACATGCAATGCAAGGCTACATACCCCTCATTTATGACAATTAATACGCAATGTACCTAGCATAATAGTATGCAATAATTACAACGGAATAAGTCATTTCATAAAACGTTGTACCGGAATAAAACTAATATCCCAACTTCATTCATAGCTTTAAATTGTACATCATAGTAATGGACTTATCTAGCTCTTAGTTACACTTTAACATTACAAGTATTGTCTTCAAATGCCTTTTACTAATAAGGAAATCATTAAAGCATCTTTCTAATATCTGCTATTGAATATGAGTAGTTTCCAAGTAAATCACAACCAGCTTCAGTCTCTTCTTCGAGTCGGGCTCATCTCAATCTTCCTCTTCTAAATAACCTTAATCATCATCCAAGTTGGTAATTTTCGGCCCTGCTAAAAGTTCTACAATTATGAGGGGAATGGTAGTTGGGACTACAACAGTGAGATTTCATGAAATCTCAGCAAATTAAACCAAAAATATATACAGACATAATGTAAGCATGTATAAGGTAAACCATGAACATGATACATAAGCATGAATATGAATTTTGACCGAAAACATATTTTGTCCTATATGTATTCTTTCCTTTTCAAAAACATTGATCTTGTGACCATGTAACAAAGTAACAATGTAACAAAATATCACAGTTCCATTTCTTATTGATCTCTTGTAATCTTATTCAATATAACAATGTGAGTGGATACTTCACTGCTTCTTAAGCATCATGGGCTCCCTACTAGTTACTGCATCACGTCACCAACCCTTTGATTATGTGAGTACATTTAATTAAATAAGATGCGGTAATTCACAATTTGCCTATGCCGCATTTACAATATGATATGGCAGTTCACAATTCGCCTTCCATCACATTTTCAATGTGTTGCACCAACTAGCATTTGGTACTACTTCACTTTGAAATCCTTTAAAAAAAACTCATTCGAAGTTCGTTGACTGTACTTTGTCAACCTAAGGGTTACCACTCTAATTGAGACACTCCAAAGTGGACAGAAGAGTTTCTCTAAGATATTCTCCCATCCTAGCATTTGGTATCTTGAAAAGAACTTTTTTTTCCCTTTTAATGCATAATATGAAAACATGTGACATGTGACTTGTGATGAAACCATGTAATGTAATAATGTCATGTACTTATAATATATAAAAAGTATGCATCACGTGTATAGCTTGAAATCATTAGAACATTACAAAACATATGCATAAACATAACATATGAAAGCTCAACAGGGCATATTACATCTTTTCAAAACTCCAAACATGTCATTTGAACCAACGATTTTAGCAAGTATCATTTGAACATAACATGAATATACAAGCTAAAAATTAATCATAACATGAGACAAGTAGCAATTCAATAATCCAATTTAAGCAACTAAAATGCAAAGTTTACATATAAACGTAAGTACATTATCCAAAAGTAAGTTAGAAGCCAACTTACAAATTTTTACTTGCTTAAATAATATAATCTCCATGGGTTGAAATAAAAATGTACTAATGTTAAAGAGATTCTCAATTGAAACATAAAGGATTACAAAACTCTAAACTTATTAAACCTAGAGAGATTTCACTTTAACCCCTTAACTCTTAAAGATTGCACATTAAGCTCTAAACCTTCAATATTGCCATTTGACCCCAAATTTCTTCAAGCTTAACAAACAAGCTTCATGTAGCATCCATGCTAGACCCATTTCCAACCTCAAGATGTGATCTCTCATACATTAAACTGAAGGAAATGCTAAATAGGAAACCTTTGATCCCAATCATTCAATAAATGCACCTTAACCTAATTTCACACTTGAAATCACCCAAAATTAAGTACTTGATTTAACTCTAGAAAATGACTCCAAAAATATTTTCATCCTCTTGATTCACACAACTTATGACCAAATTTAAGAGAAATCATCCTCCAAGGTACATACCTTGCTTTCCTTGTACTTCTGACTCGTAAAATATATCAAAGTTAGTTAAAGTAACTAACTTTCCTCATAGATCTAAACCAAGCAAATTATTTACAAAACTTAATCTGAGTCCTTACACTTCATAGATCATCCATAAAAATCCAACATCTAGGAGATCAACCTCAAATCAACAATATTTAATCACCAAGATACTAATTGAGGCATGTATTAACTCTAGATGGTATTATAAACCCTAATACCTTGAATCTCATGCAAGAACCTTTCATTCACATAACAAACTCCATTTCTAAGCTTATAAAAGATCTTAATACACCGTTGAAGTCTTATATGATTTTTATCAAGTTTAGGCTCAAACTAACAACACTGCTTTTAATCAAAACCTAGAGCCATCATAAACACCACGAATCGACTTCCTTCTTTCAAAAAATGATTCCATTAGATCACTAACACAACCCCCTAATATCTATTGAGAAAATAATTAGAGAAATATTACTCACAAACTTGAAAACCTTGAAGAGGAGGCTCAGTTTGCACTGTTCTACCAACAGCTGTTGGGTTTAACCATTTTTGTGTGATTTGCTCTTGATTTGAATGTGGTGTGGCTGAAACTTTGTGTGTGTACGTGAATTGAGCGAAAAAGAAGAGAAAATCAAGGAACTAAGTGATTTTTGTGTGCCCCCTAAAAATAGAAGATAAGGGGGGTATTTTATACTAAAATTTTCCCTAACTCTCTGTCTCCCTTGCTTTAGTTTTATTGCCAAGTGGATGGCTTTAGATCTTGGCTACTGCATGATGGACTAGTGGCGCATAGCAGAACTTACCTTATGTATGTTGGATAGGTGGTGCATAGTAGAACTTTAGCTGGGGTATAGCAGAACTTAGCTGATGCATGTTAGACAAGTGACACACAATTGTAGTTTCTCATGTTCCATTAATGACTCTTCATAATGCTGTGCAATTTCCCACTAGCTCCATTAATGACTCTCCTTAAATGCTATACAATTTACCATGAGCTCTATTAATGACCTTTCATAAATGCTCTATCAACCATCACTAAGCTTTAAATGCTTGAGTGTTATTGGGTGATGGTGGGCCGCAATAGATGGAACCCTAAAGGGCGGATTTTGGCCATCTCATTGTCTTCCATTTCTCACATTTGTCCAGCTTTCTTGTGAGAATAAGCAAGATTTGACCTTAACAATTACACTTACCAAAAGCCCCTAATCTTATTGGTGATATGGGTAGCACACTAAGCTAGGGCATGGGGAACAAAAATCTGAAAAGTGTTTTTTGAAAGAATCCCTTTGACAAGTGGCATTGGTCCTTGGAAATCTAAAATCTCCTTCATCTTCCTCACAAGTGGTCCTCTCCTAGGAAACCTAAGAACACTTTGCATGTGTGCCTAGTGGCACTACCCGAAACCCCATAATGCCTTCTTCATGATTATCCTCTTGGAAAACTTAAGAGTTTCACATGAATATGGCACCAAGTGGCATGCTCTGCCATTAATGAAACTTTTCTCTTACTACCTAATCATTGCTTCCTTGATGATGTAAGAAACATCCATGCATGGGTGCCATGTGGTGCCTTCTCTTGATTAGCCAAACCTTCCATGCTTTCCATCATTAGACCCTTTTTTAAAATTCAAAAAGTCCCTTGCATGTGTGCCATGTGGCACCCTCTTCACTCTAGCCAAAAATGGCTTCTTCCCTTTCTCATTATGGCTTTGACGAAAATGGAAGCAACACACAAAGTAGTAACAAGTGGGCAAAACACAATGCATGAGCAAAAGTTTAATTTTACATTGTATGAATGATCATATCATTCCTTTCTTTGAAAACTATGAAATTGCCAAGGTATTTACAAGATACCAAAAATATGAAATTGTACTTTGTTATTAGTGATATAGAATTAATCAGTTATAATAATGCTGATTTTGGAAGTGATGTAGATGATAAAAAATCTACAAGTGGATATTTCTATATGCTGGAACAATAGTTCCTAGGTTAAGTAAGAAATAGGGTTGTATTGCTAAGTCTACTATAGAAGCAGAATATATTGCTTGTAGTACTATAATGAGTAATGTTGTGTGGATGAAACGCTTTATTAAAAGCTTAGATTTGTGTACATCCACAGAATCAATAGTGTGTTTTGTGATAATCAATCTATCATCTCATTGATAAATTAAAAGTGGAACATAAAGTTCCAAAGGAAAATACAATGAGTAATGTTGTGTGGATGAAACGCTTTATTAAAAGCTTAGATTTGTGTACATCCACAGAATCAATAGTGTGTTTTGTGATAATCAATCTATCATCTCATTGATAAATTAAAAGTGGAACATAAAGTTCCAAAGGAAAATACATTGATATGCATTATCGCTATATTTAGGATGGTAGCACTAGATGTGCATTATCTCATTAATGTGAATTATCACATTAATGTGCATTATCACTAGATGTGAGGTTAAGGTTAATTTTATTTCTTCGATTGAAATGCTAGTAGATCCAATGACCAAAGAGTTGTCTCTAGAGAAATTCAAAGAATGTGTGTTGAGAATGGGCTTGAAAGATACATAGATAAAGTAACCTCATGGTTAATATGCATAACTCAGGAAATTTTGGAGAGGCCTAGATAAATGGAGTTATGATGATTTACCCAAATAAAAGATTTGGTTATTTGTAAAGTTGCTGATAAGGTAATCAAGGAAAACCTCATGAATGGCCTTAGGGTGAGTACTTAATACAATTTCAGTGTAGGTTAATTAACCAAGTAAATGGTTGATTATTTGTAAAATCGTTGGTAAGATGATTATGAAAAACCTCAAGAATAATCTTTAGAGGAAGTATTTAAAAAAAAACATTCAGCATAGATCAATACATGTATTATGTATAAAGCTGAAGTCATCAATTATGACAAGTACAGTAATTCAATCATGGAGAATTGATGTTGTTGATTAAAGTTTTGGTAAAATGAAGTCACTCCTAATATGTGGCCATTGGGATCACATATGGTAAAGGGTGTGGTTAGATAAAGTGATAACAAAAGCGTACACATATAGAGGCTTGTCATGCTCTGACGCCAATCTATAGGAGTAAGAGATAGGAGTAAGAGTTGAGTAGTCGAAAGCTTGTATTAGTACCAAGGCTTGTCATCACCGTTTTTGTGTGATCAAATAGGAAATGTAATTTTAAAAGGTGTGATCGCACCAAATGGTGGACCCCTTACAATACATCATCCATAGTGATGGTTCCCATTAGAGTGATGTTGAGGAAGTATTAAGAGACACAACCATTTGATTTGGTTAAATGGTTGTCACTTACCAATGGTTGTACCCATTGCCAACCAGTGCCTCGTGGGGTCTATAAATAGGGCCCATTTGTACACAATCAATGCAATTAGAAACTCCTCTGTCCATCACCAACTTGAAAGACAAATACTCCCATGAGAGTGTCACCATTTCGCCAAAACTCGGTCCATTTTCGTTCTATATAATCTACAACTCTTTATTTTTCTCATTATAGTTCCATGAGCCAGTGTTGCTTTGAGGTTTGATGTTGATAGGAAGCAAAAAGCTTGACACCGAAAGGAAAGAAGACCAAGCTAAAATGAAAGAAAGTTGGAGTTGCAATCAGGATGGCGTAAGGGTACGACATCATACTTGCTCCCTGAATTGAACTAGTCTTAGTTTGAAAAAAGCTACCTATCTGACACGCACTGAGCTACTCTTAATTTGAAAAAGTAGCATGTCTTAAAACATTTATAAACAATTGATTTTAAGGGTAAAAATAGCATACTAAAATCATATGATTAAAAATAGTGGTTCGCTTTATAATTTAACCCCAAATGTTAAGGCAAAATGAGATAAAAATCTGAAGAAGAAGTCTGAATGAAGGCAAATTGGGGGACGGATTGTGCACCAATTCCTCCTATACTTTTTAATAAAATGATGCACTTTTATTTTGAAGGAGTGAATTGAGTTTTGGAAGGGAAAAAAAATCACCTACTCATCTTCTCCGCTTTCGTTCTCTTTCTGCATTCTCCTCCATTCTTCTCTGCGTTCCTTCTCTCTCTCCGCAAACAGGTGAATTCCAAGTAAAAATTAATGGAGCAATATATACTTTTGGGATTTTAGCCTTTTAGGTAACTAATGCGGTATAGTTGAAGTACTCTGCATCACACCTTGGGCAAAATTATTAGGATCTTCATCTTACTTTGGTGAATCAACTCATTCATGCATATATGAGGGACAAGGGTATTCCAATTTCTCCTTGATAAAAGCTCTTTTTTCTACTCTGAGAAGTCTGAATTTACTACTACTAAAACCCTTTAAGTTGGCTTATTTGTTTTTACGAGGAGGAGAAAGGCAGGGTGGACATCTTTTTCTTCCACGCAATTTTGCCTCTAACAATCTCTTCACTTTTACACTCACCTTGAGTTTGCAGGAGATGTGTATGGTGCCTTCTCAAAGGAGTCCATAAGTCCATTATTTTCGAGAATTTCTGATACAAGAGAAAATCCATTGAGTAGAATATGTCATCAATTTGTTTCAATTTTTCTTTCAGAACTCCATCATCTTCAGGGCAGTATCGAGAGGGAAACCCAAGGACGAACGAGATGTGTTTGCGTGGGCTGGTGAAATATCCTGGCTCTCCATCATCACTTGCAGTTTCTCTTGTTCCTTCTCTCTTGTTTCTCTTGTGAAAATAGGGTGTAAAGATGGGAGGGGAGATAGAGGGGAGATGAAAATGGTTTCTCTTTTTCTCTTTCTTGTTGTGAAATTGAGAACAAGGAAGACGAATGTAGTGTTTCTTCTTTTTTGTTCATATTTTTCTTTCTTCGTTTTTATTTTTTTATAAAAAAAATCCTAACATTCCAGCCGCCAATGTCATCTTGGTGTGCGAATTGGTCCTCCAAAATATTTGTACGTAGAAGAACTCATTTATATATATATATATATATATATTTATATAGATATCTTTTATTATAAAAATGCCTATTGGCATACGCACAGCGTCTTGTATTTAATGGATAAAATTACCTTTTTGTCCTTGAGGCTTGTGACACTACAACATATCGGGACTTTTGCCACGAGTTTTTTTTCCACGGCATAATATCGTGGGAAAAAATGGCCTTTTGCCATCAAAATTATTGGAGAGAATAAATAAAGGCATTTTCTCATGAGATTATCATGGTTGATAATATTTGATGGCAAAAGATTTTTTGTGACCACGTCTATAGTTTTTATGACCAATTTATTTTCTGGTTAATAAATATGGACAGTATATAAATCTTTAGTAAAAAAATAGTTATTGTGATGAGTTAGATTGTCTTTTACCATGAAATAAAGTCGTCCTAAAAAAACTATTTAATTTGTATACTCGGCAACGTAGCATATTTGTTTTAGTGATGAAAACATTAGTTGCAAATAAGTATTAGCGCCTTAAAAAGTCACGATTTCAAAATTAGACTTTTATTTTTCTTCCCTGTCCCGCTTTTTTCTTTCATTTTCGTAGTCTCTCTCTCTCCCTCACACTGTGCCCACTGTTGCCCCTGCCCACAGCCGCATTGTCGTCGCCTCCCCTGGCCGGTGAGTCTCTCTCTTACCGTTCGTCTCTCTCTCTCTCTCTCTCTCTAGCTCTTCTCTTCGTTCTCTCTCTCTCTCTCTCTCTCTCTCTCTCTCCCTTTGCAAGAGAAGTAGCTACTTTAGTTTCAATCGGCATCTTTAGGGTTTCCTCTGTGATTTGTAGGGAAAAAAAGAATCCTCATTCCAATCGGGATTTTTGAACGTAGCTGGGTATTATGCTCCATCCTACTGCAACCATATACCGATTTTTGAATAGTTGTTTGGGTTGTTGCAAACCTTGCTCCAAACCTTAAAAGCAACTCCATCTTCTTGTTTGGGTTGTTCGATTGTTTCTTCAACGATGTCCCAAATATCTTGACCCATCAAATAGGTTTTCACCCGTATACTCCAGTCCACATTATCTGAAACCTAAACTTTATACTTTTATTTTATTTCCTTTATAGATAGTTCATGCAATCTCTTCTCTGATCAATTTAAAATAAATTGAGTTTTATTTTGATTTGGGTTTGCTTTAATTGTTGTTGGAAGTGGTTATTTTTTACATAATTCAGTGAAGGAATTTGTGAGAGGTTGAATGTACCAAAAGTGAGGAACAGAGAACTTCTGGAAAATTTGAGTAAGTTTCCGAAACCTATGGACTCTCTTGCCAACGAGTTTTTCTTTATGGACTCACACCATGGGTCTCCTAATTCTAAGTTGTGGGTCCTTTTTCATTTATAACTTCATTATTGTACAAACTGTAATGGGCATAAGGGAAGCAATTTACCCTGTTTAACTGCAAATTTTGTGTTTAAAAAAGGGTTGCTGTAATATGTGATGTGGCATCCCATACTCTAAATGCTATTCCACTTAAAATTGTAAAACTTGTTTTTTTTTTTAAAAAAGGGTTGCTGTAATTTGTTTGTTTTTTAAAAATGATGGTTTTTGTAAAACTTGTGTATGAAAAAGGGTTACTGTAATGTGTAAAATACAAAAAACTGATTAAGGACTAGCTTCATTACATGTCAGTTTGCATCAATGATCCATGCATGTCCTTAAGGTAGAACTTAATCCTTATATCAAGTTGAACTGTTATAAGATAGTTTTGTATTTCAAGTGGGAAGGTCATCTTGCAAATGGTTAGTATTCTTTTTTCCTGATGCTTTGATAGATTTCTTTTTATAGGTTGTACATCACTGCTACACATAGGTATTAGCTATATTGCCAATATTACAAGTAATAATCACAATTTAGATAATTCATTTTGAACTAAGATTCTTTAATGCATATAGTTCCTGTTGTAATTCATTTTGTGGGGTTTATTTATATAGATTACATCATCATCATAATTGTGCTTGTCCTGATGGTTTTTTCTATTCTTGGCCTATGTAAATTATGAACATTGTATGTTTTGTGCCATTGGATTGCCTATATGATTCTTTTTTCTCTGCTCAATTTTTGCATGTAGGTGTTGCAGCTTTGATTGTGTTGATATCTCATGCAGATAATTTGAATGATGTAATATTTGGTAATGAGGGTGCTCTAAAAGGTCTTGATGAAGCTTCCCGTAACATCTAATATAATTACCAGTCCCTTGCTTGATATATACAGCACATGTAACTATATATGCATATGCAGGGTTGCACAGGGATGTTGTCGTTATACTCTGCTCTACATTATTACCATTAGATATTCGGAACCTAGAAAAGCATCTCACAGGCAATTTGTCTTTTAAAATTGTTACCTTTGTATAACTTCGGTTTTCTAGGAAACGTGTTGCCATTGAGCAGTCTTTTTAAAATCTTAACTTTTGTTTCTTTAATGTTGTTTCTAAAAGTATGCTGCTTGTGTACCTGGATTACATCCTTTTTTATTATCAATAAAGCTCAACTTACTTACAGAAAAAGAAAAGTTTACTTCAGCAACCAAATAGAGCATCATGGACCAGTTGTCTATGTTTAGTAGTAAGATATCCACTACTAAATGATGTTACATGAATAAAAAAGTTAGGGGTCCACCACACATGCCCAACCATTTCACCAAGTTGGCTAATGAACTGATGGTTTCAGCAACACACCACCTCATACTTATGATCTTGATTGTTGCCTTCTTTCTGGAACATACGCATTAGCAGTGAATTCTTTGCCAACATCTACCCATATATCTTTCTTGCAGATGATTGTGCGACAGCCTATCTTGTGGATGCGTATGTCTCCAGAGGAAAGTCTGAGTTGTTAGATGGAAAAGTCATGGTAAAATTATATCTTCTTTTTTCCTTGATTGTTTCATTGTGGATGTAGAGGTCCATTCATTCTAGTGTATTACAGGAAGAGTGCTGATATTTTTGAACTGTTTAGATTACATCATCAGGAAGGTCAGACGCCATTGCAAGGGCTCAGCCTTTTCTCTCTGGTAAAATATGTTCTTGGTACTCTAACATGGTTGTATTAGGACATCGTTTAATGAACCATTATTTTTCATTTAAGATATCAATATATCAACTGTTATTGTGATTTGTGTGTGGCAATGTGTGACAAGCTTTACATTTTTGAGAGTGAAGTTGGTGCTGGAAGGTGTGCTTTCTTCTTGGCTTGAAACCTTATTTACATATCGAAGACTGCTGTAAATTTTATTGGCTTGATTTCATGCTTTTCTTTTCCTGGTCATTGGGTAATTGATGTAATTGTTTTCGTGTATAAATGAAATTCATACTAATGTGCTATTTAGTTGATGAATAGCATTCCCTAAATGTTACCTTGTCATATTAGAGTTTGCTTTTTCCATTGCAGTAAAATTAACATGGTCAATGATCTGCTGAGGGCATTCATCTTGTTGCTTCTCTGGAGGCTATCTCTCTTGGTGTCAAAGCTGGTATCCATCCCTGGATTGTCTATGATATCATTTCTAATGCAGCAGGGAATTCATGGTGAGTGCTTCTATTCTCAATTTAATATTTTCTTTGATAAATGTTTTTATGTTCTGAAATTTAAGATTCCAGATTAGAGGCAAGCCTAAGAATGAGATGCTGTAAATTCTTGGGTTTTTAATTCTGCAGCTATATCATGGGGAGCTGGAAACATGTCTATGACAGTTGAGAATTGTTAACCATCAGGACAAGCACAATTTTGTGGGGTTTCTAAAACTTAAATGTATTGGGAATGGATAAGTTTGTAAAAACAAATGTGGTTTTTTCTAATATTTTCTTTTCAAATTATTATAAGTGTCAATTTTGATATCTAATGTTGGCATATATTTATTTAAGCCTATATTAGACTATTAGTTATGATTAGTTTTGGCTAAATCTCTCTTCTTCTTCTTTTCTGTTTTTTTTTTCTTAAAATATCTTAGCTTTTGCCATGAATGTAACTCGAGACAAATACTTTTAACCACTATATGCTTAGTAGCTAATACGTATTTGCCACCAAACTGTAGACTTTCATGAAAAATGAACATTAGCAATCATACGAGATGGTGGGAAAAGATGTAGTTTGACAACTATAATTCATTTTGTGATATAATTAGCACCATGAAGTCTATTACAAATATGTTTTTGGCACAACAAGATACATCACAAAAAACTTTATGTCACCATATTTTCTATGAATATTATCATGGGAATTATATTATTTTCGACCAAAAAGATTAGTGGGTAAATAAGTTTGAAAGACCATAAGGGCTTAAATCCAAACAGCTTTTGTCATGAACTAAACTAGTTTTTACCACAAATTGAAATCATGGAAAAAATGTATCTTTTCTCACAAAAAACAAATTTGGTGACAAAATAGTATTCGCCACTTATTATATGCCACCAACATCCCATGAAAAGTTTTGGTGGGAAAAATTTTTTTATCACTTAATCCTAGCTTTTTTCGACCACTCTCAACCTTGGAAAAAGCCCCAAAATGTTGTAGTGTGATGAGCAAAATTATCTTTTTGTCCTTGGGGTTTGTGTTTGATGGGTAAAATTATCTGTTTGCTCTTCAAGTTTTAAATATTTTTTGTTAGATGGGAAAAATTACCAATGTTTTCATTTAGATGATTAGTCTCTTGGTTTGTTTTAATCTTTTCCTTAGTGTTTATTTTGCCTTAATTAAATTACATAGTCTATTAAATAAATTTATATGTTTATCCCTCATATTTCTTTTGGACAAATTTTAGGTAAATTTGATCGATCATAACTTGGTAAGGATTGGTTTCTTGTTGAGATTTTTTTTTTTTTTTTTTTTTTTTTTTTTTTTTTTTTTTTTTTTTTTAATGAAGAACACCATATGATTTGAATTATTTAGAAATAAGACAATTCAATAATTTTTCTTAACATCTACAAAGAAAGGTGGTCCAATCATAAAAGTTAACATATTAAAGGAAGTTAAAACTAACGTTCTATTCACGTTCCCTTCTATTTTACATTCTCATTAGTTTAGTTCAAAACATTCCAACTTTCAAGATCATCTTCATAAATATAAAAAAAATATAGACCTAGATATGAGTCTTGCAGTGAAGAAAAACTATATATATATATATATATATATGAGTTATGAAGATCAATTTTATGAACAAAAGTTTTCAAAATCGTCTTCATATGTACAAATAATGCAAACTAGACATGAGCCTCGCGGTAAAGAAAAACTATAAATGAGTTGGGAAGATCAATTTCATGAAAAAAAATTTCATATCCTTAAAACAAATTAACTATCTTCTTAATAGTCGTTATCAAAGAAGACAAAAAACTATCTTCTTAATAGTCTAATCATGTGTGAAACACATAAATGCCCGCAACTAACAAATATTAAATTTTACAATAGGTATATATATATATATATATATATATATGCCTCTTGGGCTGGCCTGTTGGATTGAGTTAGGAGTTTTAAAAAGTGTTTAAATATTTTTAAAAATTTTTTAATAAAAAGTTTTTTAATAAAAACATTAAGTTATTTGGGTGTTATATATTAAAACATTTTTTATCTCCAAGTTAAAAAGATTGTTTGAGGAAAAGCATCATTTTGATTTTTTTTTTTCAAATGTGCTTTTCTGGATAATGCGGAACATAATTCGAATTTTAAAAAGATTGTCAATGGACGAAAATATCCATACAACTTTAAGATAATTATAGCTTTCAAACTTTTAAGGATATGATCATAATTTTTAAAAATTCAAATAATTGTCATTTCTACCTTAGAAATTATTATTTTTAATTTATTTTCAAACAAACGTAACATGTTTGAAAGTGTTTTAAACATATAGTTACCAAACAGTAAATAACTTTTTACTAGTAAAACTTATTAGTTAATTTATAAGTTATAAATCTTAAAGTTATAACTTATATTTCCCACCATAATCCCAAACATGCATTGAATATAATTTATTCAAAAATCACGTTCAATTCACTTATCTATCATTAGTTTGCTACTTTTGCCATTATCAGATTAATAATTATTTTTTAGAATTGATAAAACTCTCACACTTTATATTGTTTAGTTCATTATCATGTTAAAGAGTTATTATTTTTATTTGATAATTCTAGTCTTAATGATTAGTTCATTATTATGTTAATAATTTTTTTAGTTCTTAATTTTAATAACCAGTTTTAATTAATATGAATTTTAAAGATTATATTATATATGTAAAAAATACAGTAACACTTTCATATGAAGTTACGTGGTTGCCATGCCTAAGATGCATATTTCGTGCAAATATCATTGCACACCTACTCTTCCTTTTCCTGTCCCTCTCACTTTCCATCAATGGCGGAGAGCCATACGTAAGATTCTTGCTTTAAGTCACACTACCCCTATCTGTTTCTTTCACGACCGGTGTCTCTCTTTACTTGAGGAAAAAAAGTATCTTTTTCTTGCACTTTCTCGTGCAGATATCATAGGGAAACCATTTTTCCGCGTATCTATCCGGGCCTCACGGGTTTCACTTCTTCTCCCACTCTTTTACATTTATTTTTTCGAGTGTTTAGTTTAGACCAGGTTTTGATCAATTGGGTTTGTTTCTTCCGATAAAAGTTGAAACGAGTAACTGTAGAAATTTCATTGAGAAGTTTCTCTGCTAAGTAAACAAAAAAGTTAGCGGGACGAGGACAATGCACCAGAGGGGGGGAGAGATGGCGGCTCGGAACATGGAGAAGTTGGCTTCAATTGATGCTCAATTGAGGCTATTGGCACCGGGGAAGGTGTCTGAGGATGACAAGCTGGTGGAGTATGATGCTCTACTGTTGGACAGGTTTCTGGATATTCTTCAGGATTTGCATGGGGAGAATCTCAGAGAAACGGTAACTAGTTCTAATTTTCTTTTGGGCTGCTTACAGAATCGTTGATATTATTGTCTTCGTGATAATGGCTGTAATGTATATTTTATCATAATGTAGACATTTATTACATATCCATGTAAACTTTGGTGAAGTTTCCTTCTTTCTTAAACCTATTGTGGTCTTAGATTGATTAGTAGTTGGTTTCGAGGATACCCACTTCGAATTTATGCACTAAGTATGATATATGGTGTGGTACTTTCTTGAGTTTATGTTTTGATGGGAATAATTTTTGGCCCCCGTCCAAGAGAGGGATATTCGGTGTTCACTCTTTTCTGTAATGTCACCATTCCTATAACAACTTATTTAATTAGAAAAGTATTTGGCTCATTCAGAGCTGCATTGTTTGCTTTGTGGAGAGCCTCCGTAGAGAAATTTCCTACCATGAACCCCTAGTGGTTGGTGCAAGTGGTAAGGGCCTTGGTGTTGGTATATGTTCCCTCCAAGTCTAAGGTAATAAACAATCCTTTGGGGTCACACCCTCTCTTGAAAAGTCAGCAATTTAACCAGTTCCGTGTAGGAAAACTTCCAAAGGTGCGGTACACAATACCGGAGTTTACTTTGCAGGGGTGGGTCCAAAGGCCCCTGCCTTGGATTGGCTCCCCGATATAAAAAATAAAATAAAATAAAAATAAAAAAAAAAGTCGAGGTAAGAATCCTTGGGTGCAAACAGTTTATCGGGACCCTCGAACCAGGGTAATCTTCCCCTGAATTACTTGAGGTGCACTTGAGGAAAACTCCTTACGTTGAGCTTATGCACCCCGGGATTAGTTTAGACTTTGTTCCCAGAGGTGCCAAAAAAAAAAAAAAAAAATCTTACCATGGATAATGTAAGGAGAAGATATATTTTTTGATTTCTTGGTTTTGCATGTGTAAAGGAATTAGGAGTCTATTGATTATCCTTTACTACACAGCAAGATTACTAGTACTTTGTGGAGTGACTTTTTTAATTGGATTGGTTTGGCTTTGCTCCTGCCTAGAAGAGTAGTGGAGAATTTATTTGCTCATGGAGAGTGTTAGGTGCAACCTACAAATTACAAATAATTTGGAAGATGGTTTGTACTTACCTCATATGGTGTATTTGGAGGGAAATAATGTGTCTTCTCCTTACACTATTGTGAGGCAAGTATCATATGCAATAGAATTGGGGAGTCCATTGATTATCCTATACTACACTACGAGATTACTAGTGCTTTGTGGAGTGATTTTTTAATTGGATTGGTTTGGCTTTGGTCATGCCTAGAAGAATAGTGGAGATTTTTTTGCTCATGGAGAGGGTTAGGTGCAACCCAAAATTTAAATTAGTTTGAAAGATGAATGATAGAAATTTTGAGAACTGTGAACGAATTCTTACGGAGTTGAAAACATTATTTTTCAGTACTCTCTTCCATTGGAGAATTTATATAAACTTTAATGGGCTCAATTTTCATGATTTTCCTGTATCATTCCTCCTACTTGATAGGTCTCTTGTATACATCACGTGTTCTTAAGTAGTGCCTTTGCGCCTTCTAATGAAATTTTATTGCTTATCAAAAAAGTTTTCCAGAAGTATTTTCTTTTCTTTCCTTCATTCTGATAAACTATGTTTACAATTCTTTTTTTTTTTTTTGATAAATAAATAATTTTATTAATCAAAGAATGGCAACGCCTGAATTACAACTCTAATGCCCCCCACCTAAGTGGGTGCATTAGAGGCTAGAAAGTCCCGAAGGGCCATACCATTAAAATCAACAGCTATGGCCCAACTACAAAGAGTTCTAAAAAATAAAAGTTTAAGCTCCTCTATAGATCTTTCCTGGTCTTCAAACGTTTGTTCATTGCGCTCCCGCCACAAACTCCACACGATGCAAATCAGAATCATCTTCCACATAGCTTTAATCGGCCGCCTTCCTCTTATGCTTGGCCAACTAGCCAATGCTGCCTCAACCGTTCTTGGCATCACCCATACCATTGCCGAGCAAGCAAACACCTCGTTCCATAAAGTCCTTGCTACCCCACAATGTAACAGAAGGTGATCGACTGACTCTCCTTCACTTTTGCACATAAAACACCAGTCTGCAATGATAATCCTTCTTTTGCTTAGATTATCAGTGGTAAGAATCTTACCCAACACTGTTGTCCAGACGAAAAATGATGTTTACAATTCTTAGTTGTAACTTTTAACTTTTTTCCATTTGAGTGAGCTGTCTTTGATACCTTATTTGGTCTCTGGGGTAAGATAGAGAAGAAATGGAAATTTATAGAATAAAGTTTTTTAATGTATTGGTAACAATAAGATTTTTAGCATAGATGGGGCGGATTTTGTTTTGGCACGCCCAAATTTTAGTGTAGTTTAGGCTGTGATATTTCCAGTTGCAATACCTCTTCCCATCAGACACTGGATGCTAAATATTGTTCATACATTGTTGCAAAGATTAAAAAATATTTAAACCAAACACCTAGCAACCTTTATTAATAATCTCAATCAACAGACCATGTAACACACTTATAAATAGAAACTTTAACATTCAACTCAATTTTTAATTCGAGGAATATCATACTAACTTGGTCGTCATTCTGAGAATAGCATACTGATCATAAAGTTTCCATTGTGCTTCAAGTACTTATTTAAAAGTATTTTCTAGGTAAAGAGTCAAAGACTCATACTCTAGATTCTTCGCCTTATAGTGCTGTCTTCAATAGTATCTTGGGTAATTATAACCTAAAGAATACGGTAAAACTTATAAATATCTTTTATCTTGAGAAACACAATCCTGTTAAAACATTACATACATATAAAAATTGTTTTTTCGTTTGATCTCTTCAGTTGCCTACACACTGTGTGTTGACAATGACAAGGATCTTGCATGGTCGAGTGGAGGCGTGTCTAAGATATAGACATTACTCAACAAATGTTGATGCACTTAAATGAATCCTCAGTGTCCATACAGGATAACTGCCCCTACCTTTTAGTTTTGGTATCAGCTCCCATCATGTCATGTATTCATTTCAGTTTCTCTTGTTCTTTTCTTTCTTATAACTTCTCATAACGTGGTATATTCATTGCATCGACTTAGCAAGATCATAAAAACTTGAGTAAACTTTGTAACATAGTATATCATATAAGTTACATTAAAAAGAGAGAGGATCAATACTTTATAACACATACATAACTTGAAAAGTTTTTGAGAGAAGTCATATTATCAAAAAGTTGTATTAATAAGGGTGTATCATCATATCATCTTACCTCACTCCTTATCTTCAAGAATATAACAAACTTGACTTTACAAATTTACCAATCATATTTATAAATAGTTACCCCTCATTAACATATCCAACACTTAAAGGTATTTGTTTTATGCTTTAAGATTAGCTTCAGCATTGAATAATCACAGTATGCATGCAATCTAGCTTATCTCACATATATAATGTAATGTATATCAACTTGACTTTACAAATTTACCAATCATATTTGTAAATAGTTACCCCTCATTAACATATCCAACACTTAAAAGGTATTTGTTATATGCTTTAAGATTAGCTTCAGCATTGAATAATCACAGAATGCATGTAGTCTAGCTTATCTCACATATATAATATAATGTATATCTGTTTTAAGATATGCTTTATGCTCATGTCTAACCTTATTCAAAAGTAGCCTTCCTAAAGTCATCAGGCCTCTAAAATATGGTTTTAAGTCCCTAGTTTCAGTTTTGAAGCTTGCTGAAACTCTGTCTATTGATAGCCTTTTAAACTAGGTTGCATACGGTAGATTTAAATAGAAATTCTATCCTTCATTCATTTGATTTTGGGTTCTCTTTTTCTTGGCTTGTTGCAGTAGCCGCTAGTGGCTTTAAGCTTTAAACTCTGCTCAAATGCAATGTCGTAATACTGTCACCACGATCATAGTTAAAATATATAAAATGAGATGGAGTTTGTCAAATGCTCAACAAGTTGCCACATTAGCTTTACCCTTGGCCATGAACCTCTTTTGGATTTTCTATTTAACCAACTATTCCATTTTCTGATGAAAAGAGAAGAAAGGAACCAAAAAAAAAAAAAAATAGAAACCACGTCATTTTCTCCCAACTCATAAATTTTGGAAGCTCAAAGGTTTACCTGCTTATTTGTCTAAGCAGTAGTCATAAAAGCCTAGGAACAAGTAGTCTTCAATGTATTTGAGGAACATAAACTGGCTGGTTATTTATTTCATTTAAGCACAAACTATTTTTCTACCTGGTCAGAACTTTCTTCATGCAATATAGCTCTCTGCATCTTTTATGTAACTAGGTGTGTATGCTGTTTGTATACCTCCTGTGTACTTGGGTTATGCCTATTTGCAACTATTAATATATTGTTATCTTACTTATAAAAATATATATATAGTTCTCTGCATCCAGTAGCTTTCTTTACATTTAATTGCCAAGCATATATTGAATATTAGTTTGTATTGATATTTTTACCACATCAATCTTGAACTCTTAACTAACAAGTTTTGGAAGCTTCAAGGTCTAGAATCAATTTCTTTGTACCAGTCCCTTCCTTTTTCTTACCATCATCATCTTTGCTATGGGGCTGCTTTGACATCTTCTCTCTCTCTCTCTCTCTCTCTCTCTCTCTCTCTCTCTCTCTCTCTCTCTCTCTCTCTTCATTTTTTTTTTTAAATTACACACACACACACACTATTTTCACTACAAATTTCATTATTCACGCTCATTTGCATGGGTCTGCAACTAGTTTCTATAGCATAGGTGAATTGATTGAGAAACCTGCATTGGTGTCATAGAAGATTAGATGCCGTAATTTATACAAGTGTCCTAAAGATACTAGGTTTGAACCATTTACAAGAAAACTCATTGTATGCTTAGTCTCAAATTTTACTCTTAAGAAAACACCAACAGCCACCTTGGTATAGGACTGCAGTGTTGTAGAAAATTCTACAAGACCTAGAAATTCATCCCAAGTCTTCTAGGAAGCATGAAAAAAAGAAGATGCTTACTCATGGTTTGTGCTGCTGCCTTAACATTCATTCATTCATTGTGAAATCATGCAGGTCATAAACATTTTAATGAAAACCTAATCTAGTGCTGTTGGGAATATGCAAACAAATTATAAGAACTTTGTTTCTTACGAAATTGTTAAAGACCCAACCATTGATCCAAAAACCCTAGGACTGTTAGATACTAATTTGGCTAAACCTTTAACCCTCAACATTCCACCACACTTCCGAATGAGACGCCCATGGTGGCCCACTCTATCGACATTGACCTGGTGGTAGCTTTTTTGTCTTTTGACGGCTTTACTCATCTGTTGCCCAGATGACTAACACAAGAGGGGGGGTGAATTGAGTTGTATTAAAAAAAATAACAATTATAAATCAAATATATAATATAAAATATAAACAAAATATGAAATAACAATAAATATAAAGAGTAAGGGTAAGAGAGAAGCAAACTCAGTATGTTAACGAGGTTCGGCCCCACTGCCTACGTCCTCGCCTCAAGTTACCCCTTGAGGATTCCCAAATTCACTATTCAATCTCCTTTAGGTGGAGATAGAAACCTATTACACCTTTGAACAACACCGCTACAAAGGATCCGTGTAGAACACCCTCTACACTTGCAATCACCTTACAAGTGGTGATTCAACTATTCCCCGTATAGAATACTTTCTACACGTACAAGGGTTATACACACCCTTTTTCTGATACAAAAGCTGATAGTGGATAGGTTATCAGAAAACACTCCTCAATAAGTGAAATAAGAACAATACAGCACAAACTATATCTCTCAAAATGAATAAGGATTAAGGCTCAATGCTTAGAGAAGAGAGAATGAAAGCTTTGAATGAATGTTGTATGCTCTGGATGTTGTGAATGTGAAGCTCTCAAATGATCTATTTATAGGCATATGAGACTTCATATTCAAATTTAAAAAGATTCACATGTCAAAGACAACATCATTCACTTTTTCAAAAAATTCAAATCTAATCTTTTACTTTTGGCATATGACAAAATGAGCACACTTTCCTTTTCAAAAAATTCAAACCTAATCTTTTACTTTTTGTATATGACAAAATGAGCACACTTTACTTTTCAAATATTTCAAACAAAATCATCTACCTTTTGTATAAGTCTAAAAAAGCATCAATCACTTTTGAAAATATTCAAATAAAACATGCACATGTGAAAGATGACAATCAATCATCTTTAATATTTTCAAAGTTCAACCCTTTAATCAAGGCATGCACATGCAAAAGATGACAATCAATCATCAAATTTAATTTTCAAAAATATTCATGCACATGTAGAAAATGTATTTTAATGCTTTATGATAAAATATTAATTTTGAGCATTAATCCTAATTTCAAATTTTAAGAGATTTACAACATTACTCTATGACTTTAATGTGAACTTGTTTCCTTCTTGCTCATACTTGGTTCTTTGATGTGCTTGATTCCATTGTGTGAACAACTTGAACTTGAAACTCCTTTATTCTTTGAATTCATTTGTTATCATCAAAATCCATGTGTAGATTTATAATCATATGAAACTTGAAATCTTGAGTTCAACATCATCTATCAGTATTCAATGACTTAACACTATGCTCATACAAAGTACCAAGACATTTTAATCCAGCCTATATAGGTCGCCCCTCTATGACTTGAACCCGTGACTTGATCCTTGCTCTGATATCAATTGTTAAAGACCCAACCATTGATCCAAAAGCCCTAGGACTGTTGGATACTAATTTGATTAAACCTTTAACCCTTAGGATCATAATAGAATTCCACCTTTTTTTTCAAATCAATAAGATGCATCAATGCTAGTAAACAAGAAATCAGCCTATCCCTATCGCTGACAGATTATTTAAAAAGCCAAACAGCACTCTTGGAGCATAGTTTATCATCTTTCTGCTATGCTGAACCCTTGAAAATGATTCCACCAAATATCAACATTAGAGTGTAACAAGGCACTTACCTTATAGGATTCTTGACCAAAACCTATTGAAAACGCAACCAATGGCCGGTAGAGAATCTTGATGAAATTATACTGATTTGTGTGAAAGATTAATTCTTTCCCTTGAGTTAATGATAAAACCATTCAAGAAGGATAAAGAATTCATTAGAAAGGTTGTTTAAGAATTACAATTGAATCTTTGAGGAGAAACTTAAGAAAACTTGAAGAAAACTCACCTAAACCACCAAAGAGCGACCAAAAATAGAAGGTCTATGACTTTTATGATAATATTTGAGTTTGGAGAGCTGGAAGGGGTGGCAACAAGGGGTAATTATGGATGATTTGAAATAATTGGGTTAGGGTCTTGTTTATGAGTAAGGGAAAATGACATTTTGCACCCAAATGTTCTAGATGTGGAGAAAAAATTGAGACTTTAAGATGAAAGTTTGAGGTGAAATTTAGATGATTTTGTGAAAGTTATGGGCCACATTGAAGATATGTTAGGATAGTGAAATTTTTGGAGAAATATTTTGAAAAATTTTATTATTTAAATTAAAAACTATAAAAGAAGAAAGAATAGGGTGGCCCCATTGCCACGCCATGGGTGGCTTAGATGCCCGTTGTTGGCCACCCCATGAGTGGTCAGCAAGGAGCCATGTAATTAAAAGCACGCTTAAGTGCAAGTACCAATGCTAAAGAGATTCGCTTTTGGGGCTTTTTGTGCAAGCTTAAAGCATAGAAAAGCACATTTTTGTAATTTTTTTTTTAAATTGTAAAATATTATTTCACAACCCAAAAAATGATGTAACAAATATTCTTAAGTTTTTAGTTGATATTGAAGGTCACTTATGTTCCATGGTGCCATATGGTGTCATACGTGATGTAGATGCTTCTTTTTTATGGGTAAAAACAACTTTATTAATAGGAATGTAATAGGCAGTGCCACAATATATAGGGAGTATACAAAAGAAAATGCCAAGTACTTTCTAAGAACCCAAAAAAGAAAAAGGAAAATCATGAGCACTAGTTCCATTGAGTACAATGGCAGAAAACCAAAGAAATAAAGTGTGCTAAAAAATATTTCAAAGTTCATTGAAGGTGTTTCCCTATATTCAAGGCTACCGAAAATAGGGTTCTACTCCCTGTAGATTTCTCTTTTCTGTTTTTAATGATAAGATTTTGAACAAATTCAAATATCTCCAGCACAAGCTGGCAACGAATAAGAAGGAAAATCCTAAACTTGTTTCTTGGCTCTTTACCAAAGCTGGTAGCAGATAGGGGTGTTGGACTCCTTTAGGAGTTGGTTTCCTTAGAGATAGATTTGCAAATAACTCCTATAATTTCTTGGAAAATCTGGCAGCAAATTGAAAAAGGGGAGTCCTTAATTCTTTAATTTTTGTAGAAAAAGGGGTTGACAGATTTGATTAGTCAAGAGAAATCTTTAAATCCTGCAACAATTCCTAGCTTTTCTTGGATTTTTTTAATCATTTCTACTAATAGAACATAGATTAGGTGTTGTTTCTCCTTAATATTACAC
This sequence comes from Carya illinoinensis, assembly GCF_018687715.1. NCBI lineage: Eukaryota > Viridiplantae > Streptophyta > Magnoliopsida > Fagales > Juglandaceae > Carya > Carya illinoinensis. The sequence continues at coordinate 31,289,514 of NC_056754.1, read as the reverse complement.
TTCTTCAAATCCATAAAATAATTTTATGAATATTAAAAGAAAAACACACAAAATCAAGAAAGTTTCCCATAGTGTTATTTAATGAAGTCATTGGTGTGACCAGTCTTCCAGGTTGGAATTAGGTTTCACATATGAAGTTTCTTCTAAAATGTTCTAGATGGATAGACTTAATGAAGGGATTACAAATTTGTGTGGGTAATCGTACGAGATTTTTTGATAATAATGGAGCAATTGATTAACTATTACCATATGTTATGAATTAGGTTCAAGATTGTTATGAGCTTTCAGCTGAGTACGAAGGGAAGCATAGTCCGCAAAAGTTGGAGGAGCTTGGGAATGTCCTAACGAGTTTGGATCCTGGGGACTCAATTGTTGTTGCTAAATCATTTTCTCACATGCTTAATTTGGCCAACTTGGCAGAAGAAGTTCAAATAGCTTACCGGAGGAGGATCAAGTTAAAGAAGGGAGATTTTGCTGATGAGAACTCTGCCACTACTGAATCAGACATTGAGGAGACTTTCAAGAGGCTTGTGGGGCAACTGAAGAAGTCCCCTGAAGAAGTTTTTGATGCTGTGAAGAACCAGACGGTAGATTTGGTTCTAACTGCACATCCCACTCAGTCTGTTCGAAGATCTTTGCTGCAAAAGCATGCAAGGTTCGTTTATCACTTACCTTGATAGTTAGTTGTCTTATGCTAGAAGAGCAATTGCATAAGTCTACATGGTAATGAACTTGTTGAGGATATGTATAATCTGTCTCCAGCACACCATTGTATTTTTGTATGCTACTTGCTTATGCATTCTAATAGTACACAAATTAGAGTTTGATGGGATCTTTTTTTTCAAGATTCTTGTTAGTGTTTTCCGTTAATATTTTCAGGATAAGGGATTGTTTGACTCAGTTGTATGCCAAGGACATTACTCCTGATGATAAGCAGGAACTTGACGAGGCTTTGCAAAGGGAGGTATGTGAATACCATTGATGGGAAATCTTTTCCTGATATCATGTATGTAAGTTTGTTAGATATATTTTCAATTGCATGTTCCTAATTGTCATATAATGAAACCCAAAAATTTTTCCTTGTAATTCTATAATTCTGTCAAAACGTTAGGGCAGAAAATTGTTTTGTTAAAAAAGAATTTCAAGGAGACGGTTTGGTAGCTTCACCTTCAAATCAGTTGGAACCTTGTTTTGTTCCATCTTACCTGCCTAGAAGCATTTTTCAATTACAAACCAACGAAATCAAACTGGCCCCGCTTCAATTTCCACTTCTTCTCGTACTTTTGTTGTGGTAATCATTGGAGCTAGAATATTGGGTTGATTCTTGCCTGTGAATTCCTAATTGGGTCAGATTTGTCTGTTGCCATGGTCAAGAAGGGCGTCCCTTCTTCCAGAAGTGCATCTCTTTACTGATTTTTTCCACCCTTTCTTTGAGGAAAAACCTATGGAGCTTCGCTTTCTCGTCATCCTCGCTAGCTCACAAAGGTATGGGATGGGTCCTCCTTAGTGATGATAGGGAGGGGAAGACAACTTTACTGGTAGCAGGTCTTTCATAGAGGTGTATTTAAGGAGGCGAAGCTGCATTTTCGTAAGCCCTCACCAAAGCAGGAGGCAGTGCAGGGCCCCTATGACAAACTTAGAGATCTTTGAGGAAAAAAATGTGTATCCCTTAGTGGAGAATTCCCATTTATATATACAGAATACAAGCTAATCTTCAGCCTTTAAAATCAGCCAAACTAACATATACAGATTTGCCATAAGATAGCCTACAACTAGTATATCCTAATTAAGGAAAGAATAAAAGATTTACAAATATAGAAGATAGTTGTCAAAGCTGTACAAGGTATAGAATCTGCTGGCTTTACATGGTCAGCAGATTCCTTTGACATCTCCCCTCAAATTGATGCTTGTAGTTTTCAAATTGATGCTGGTAAATCTACAAGCATTAATTTGCTAACAAGGAAATTATGGTGCTGACGTGTCATGGATTTGGTGAAGATATCCGCAATCTGTAGATTAGTGGAGATATGTGCGAGGGTGATAACATGGTGGTCATAGGCCTCCTGATGGAGTGGCAATCAACCTCTATGTGCTTAGTTTATTCGTGGTAGATAGGGTTGGCAACAATTTGGATGGCACTAGTGTTGTCAGCATGTAGTGGAGTAGGTTGAACTTGAACTTGGGAGAAACCAAGTTCTGTGAGGAGATCGTGCAGCCAAATGATCTCGGAGCATGCAGCAAACATCGCTTGGTACTCTGCTTCAATTGATGATTTGGAGACATAGTTTTGCTTCATGCACTTCCAAGAGATAAGTGCATTACCAAGAAACATACACCATTCGGTAGTAGATTTCCTTGTGTCTGGGCAGCCGGCCCAGTCAGCGTCACTGTAGGCTTGTAGCTGGAGTGAAGAACTAGTAGGGAAAAATAAGCTACGACTAGGTGTGCCAAGGATGTATTGAATGATACGTCGGACTGCGGATAGGTGGAGATGCAGAGTGGCTTGCATGAACTTGCTTTTTTTTTTTTTTTTTGGAAATGGTGGTACTTCTTTAATTAAAGTAGATGATGAATACAAGGGGGATAGTCCCCTACAAGTAGCTACTCGGTCTCAAGGCCTAAAGCATATTTGGCTAAGCAATGAACCACTATATTGACATTTCTAGATACATGTCTGACAAACCAACTTTAGAAACCAAACAGGAGGTGTTTGATATCTCTAACAAGTATGCTAGCCGAGTTCCAATCTTCCTTTGCCTGCTGGATGGAGTTCACTACTGTGAGGGAGTCACCCTCTAGGATGATGTTTTGGATACCCAACTCAGCACAGTAATTGGTGGCACTTAAAGCAGCAGCTGCTTCACTCAGAAGAGGATTAGGAAATAAAGATTTAGGGGAGCATAGGGTAGCTATGACATTTGACTGAAGCAGGGTTAGCCAACCTTGCTTTAGCAATTTCATTCCCACGGTAGGCTTGAGAGTCACTAATCATTGTCTTTGCAAGCTGAGAGACCTGTCCTAGTGAGGCAAAGCTTGAGTCAAAGACCCATGAATTCCTTCGAAACCATATCTGTTTGGATGTGATAGCTATTTCTGTGAGATCCTCATCAGATAGGTGGGACATGAGGGCCACCATGACCTCTTTGAATGAGCCTCCCTCGACTTTGGTCTTCTGTATCTTCCTTGAAGCCATACTCCACACATCCTAGGCTGCTTTATAGGTCCAGAGAGCATGAGCAACAGACTAAAGGTTTACCAAGCAAATAGGACAGCATGGGGATTCTACCACCTTCCTCCTATGAAGGTTGAGTTTAGTTGGAAGGGATTCTTTGACTGCTTTCCAGATAAAGGATTTGACTGCATTAGGCACCCTCAGTTTCCACAATTTGAGCCAAAAGTCTTGCTCAGAATGTGTATTCGAGGTTTGGCTTGATTTGTTGTCTCTGATGGACCCTTGAAGTTAGTAGGCACTCCTGACTGAAAACTTTCCATTAGCTGAGCACCTCCAAGTTAACGAGTTAGAGCTACCACAGGGGCTAATGGGGATTTGACATATCACCTCTACTTCTTGTTTAGAGAATAGAGTATTGAGCAAAGGAATATTCCATTGGACAGGGTCCTAAACTATGAGATCAAACACTTTGGACTCAGCCTAAAGGGTATTGATAGGGAATTGGACTCGAAATGAAGTTGGGATTGGAAGCCATTTATCCTACCAAATTCTCACAGTCTTCCCATTTCCAATCTTCCAGATGAGCCCCTTAGAAAGTAGGTGTTTTGCAAACATGAAACTCCTCCACATAAAGGAATCATTGCTTCTAACTTTGGCAGAGAGGAAGTCAGACTTAGGATAGTACTTGGCCTACAAAACCTGAGCTGCCAATGAGGCTTGTTTTTGGACAATTCTCTATCCTTGTTCGGCGAGTAGAGTAAGATTAAAATCCTCAAAATCCCTAAAGCCTAGGCCTCTTGCACTCTTAGCCTTACCAAGGGTCTGCCAATTTAGTCAATGCAGTTTTGACTTGTGGTCCTTCTGTCCCCACCAAAAGGCTTGCAGCAATCTGTTAAGGCCTTTGAGGATAGACTTGGGAATTTTGAAGATACCCATGGAGTAAGTTGAAATAGCCTGGAGTATTGATTTGACCAAGATCTCTTTACTTGCCTTGAACAGGAGTTGGTCTTCCAGCTAGAGATCTTGGCCTTGATCCTATCCAATATAGGGAGGAATGCTCAAGCCTTTAATCTTCCAATATAGGAGTGGAGGCCCAAATATTTATCAAAAGGGTCAGATGCTTTAATGCCTGCAGTATTAAGAATGGTATTCTGAATATCCAATTTTTTGTTCTTGATAAAGAAAATAGAAGTTTTCTCCAAATTGAGCTACTATCCAGAAGCATATTCATAAGAGTAGAGGATATAGTGTAGTCTGCTCCATTCAAGAGGGGTTGCCTTGCAGAAAAGTAGGCTGTTATCAGCAAAAAACAGGTGGTTGATCTTGATGGCACCCCTAGCAACTGGAATTCCCATGATTAAGCCTTGTTGCTCAGCTTGGTTCAAGGAAAAATTAAGAAATTTAGAACACAAAATAAAAAGATACGGGGAAAGGGGGTCTCCCTGCCTGATGCCCCTAGTTGGTTTGAAGGTGTCTTGAGGGATGCCATTCACCAACAGTGAATAGCTAACACTGCTAACACATTGCATCACCACATCATTCTAGTTGCAATGAAACCCCATTTTCTACATTACTACCTTCAGGAAGTCCCACTCCACTTGATCATTGGCCTTACTCGTGTTGAGTTTAAGAGCCATAAAACATCTTTTCTCCCTTTCATCCTGTTCTGCATTGAGTGTAATAGTTCATAAGCTACTACAATGTTGTCTAAAATCATTCTCCCTAGAACAAAGGCACTTTGGGTAAAGATGATCAGGTTGGGGAGGATGCCTTTCAGATAGTTAGCTAGGACCTTAGCAATGATCTTATAGAAGACATTGTATAGGCTAATCGACCTGAAATCTGTCATGGCTCTAGGAGAGCTCTTTTTGGGGATAAGGGTGATAAATGTATGGTTGACTTCTTGAATGCCTTGCCTTGAGTTAAGCATCTCAGTAACTATTTTGGCTACATCATCTCCTACAATGGACTAGTGTTTATGATAAAACATGGCTAGGAAACCATCATGGCCAGGTGATCCCAAAGGGTTTATCTAAAAGATAGCTTTTTTCACCTCTTCCGTCGAGTAGGCCTTTTGTAAGGAAAAATTCATCTCTGTGGTGACAGTGGGCATAAAATTAGAGAGCATCTCTGAGATTCCCACAGGATGTGAGGTTGAGAAGAGTGTCTCATAGTAGGACTAAAAGAACTTCCCAATTTCCCCTTGCTCAGATGTTAGCACTCCATCCTCATTGAGAATGCTATTTATGGAATTCACTTGTTTTCTCTAGGTGGCACACTTGTGAAAGTAGCTAGTATTTCTATTCCCCTATTGCAGCTATCTCTGTTTGACCCTTTGGTGCCATCTCAGGTCTTCCTCCTCAAGGAAATCATCCACCTCTCACTGCAGCTTAGTAATATGCTCATTAGAGTGTCCAGTAGTAGCATCCTGTAAGGACCTAAGAGCTTCCCTTTTCTAATCAATGACTGCTTTTTGGTTTCTATAAGTATCCCTACTCCAAATCAACAACTTGTCTCTGCACCTTTCCAAACCTGCCTTGGTTACAACAACTCTAGATCCTCCCAGCAAACCCTAGTTCCATGCCTCTCGAATTATTTTCTCACATCTTTCCTTCCTACCCGAGGCAGCTTCATAACTGAATATTTTCTGTCTACGCAAGGGCTTAGACCCATGATGCAAACAGGTGATGAGAAGAGAATTGTGGTCTGAGGACTAGACTGGAAGCTCATATACCTAGTTGGTTTCAAACACCTGATGCCAAGCCCCATTAACTAGAGCCTTGTCTAGTCTTTCTATAGTGAAGTCACCACCCTCGCTCTTGTTGCACCAAGTGAATTTAGAACCCAAATAGCTGAGGTACCCTAAGTCACATTCCATAAGAACTTGACTGAAGTCCTCCATCTGTTTGTGAGGCCTGGTAGGGCCACCACACTTCTCATCTTGGGAGATAATCTCATTCCCATACACAGCCAAGGAACATGAGGTCCAAGATTCAGTAATCTTAATAGGTCCCAACTCCCTTTCCTTTTGGCTACCATAGGCTGCCCATAGAAGCCAGTGAGGAGCCATTTACTATCCATACCAGTTGTGGAGCCATTTCACAGAAACTGAAATGTGGTTCTGTGAGTAGGATACTAACTCAGCTTCTATATCCTTTCTCCATAGGAGAGCCAGTCCCCCCATTGCCCCCAATACAGTCCACTACAAAACTGTTATCAAATTTTAGTTTATTATGAATCACTTCAATTTTTCCTCTTCTACATTTAGTTTCACTTAACAAGATTAACTCTGGGGCCTTATCTCTCACCATGAGGTGGAGTTCACGAACTGATCGAGGGTTCCCAAGCCCTCAATCATTCCAAGCTAAGTGTTGGAGGGTGGCAGGGGCTGTTGCATAGCCACTGCCAACAAAGCTTGTTTGGCCCTCTTCTGGGTCAAGATGGGCCTGGGTGCAAACACCCACTCCTCTTCTTGCTACTGGTGTTTGGGCCATTGGGCATTGCAGTCTCAAGAGAGACATCTTGGGCCCCATTACCAACTCCCCTAGCCCTCCTCTTCCAATTAGGAGTAACGTTTCTAACAGTTGGCTCATTTGCCTTTTCAGAGGAGGTTTGAGGTGAGGTACAAACCTGATCTAACTTGGGGAACATATGACTGGCAAAGAGAGCTGCATGGGGAAGGTTGTGAGGGAGATTTTTGTTGGTACCTGCCGTGTCTTCAACCTGCATGGCACCTGTAGGGGGTGTCTCAAGGCTATCTGCACGTACCCGAATTGGTAAGATAGGGTGAATTTGATAGTCGAGGTTGGTGCCCTTGCCATTTTTAGTGCCCATCAATTGACTACTGTCAAAGCACCCTATGCCAACTCGTTCTAAGGCCAAGGCAGCTAACCCTAAAGCGTCACTTCCCAGCCCCACATCATTGCACCTTCTTGCTTCACCAATGGTTTGGCGCCAATTTTCTGGGTCCTCATCCTTCCCGCCATCGATTGAAAGTTTGGGAAGGCTTTGGTTGAAACTCTGCCCTTAGCCATGGCCCATACTAGCCATGCTGGCCACCTCTTGGTTTGTCAACTTTATCTAAGTTCAGGCAATGTAGTTTTGCATGTAAGAGAATGCCACAATGGAAGCAGAGCATAGGCGGGCATTCGTATTTAAATTGAATCCATACGCTTTTGTCCCCCATGTTCAGCACATGTCCTCTAGCTAGTGGTTTAGTAACATCAACAAGGATCTTTACTCTAAGGTAGGCACCCCATGCCATGCCATTAGAATCAACATCAATAGATAAGACCGAGCCAATGGTTGCACCCAATCTTTCCCCCATAGTTCTATTCATCCCTACAAAAGGTAAATCATGTAACTGTACGCAGAAAGGCTCCTTCGTAAACTTGATATCCTTTGGGGTAGTGCAACTAACACATTCATGGAGGCATACCAAAGCTTTATCAAAGGACCATGGGCACCCAATCAGGGACTTTATTCTTCTTTGTTTCGGAGTGGAACTTGACTAAAAACTTATTGGTACCAATATCTTTAAAAGTTACAAGGCCCTCAGCCTTCCAAGCCTTAGTCATAGTGGCCTGAAACGCACCCCTGTTAACCTTTCTATTAGTAGCGACAAGTAGCACTATGCATTTTTTGCATCTTTCTTTTGAGGTTAGGAGTTCCACCTCTGATAGGTTGACTTCTTGTTTTTCTTCTTCTGTGAGGCTAAGCCCCCTATACATACTTGACAGTTCCTCCTCCATGGTAAAGGAGAAAAAGAATAGTAGCAAATTACTCTTCAGACAGGCGTCTAGGAGGAAAAACTCTACGTTCTAGAAGAACAATAGAGAGCAAACACCCCACCTTTCCTAGAGAGATAGGGGAACTCAAATCTACCTATTACTTCCATGAACTTGCTGACGGTGTGGACAGCATAAGAGATGTCCGGTCGAATGATGGTTAGATAGATAAGACTACCAACCAGCTTCTGATAGAAAGTAGGATCCTAAAGAAGCTCCCTTTCGTCACGTTCGTACTTCACATTAAGTTCCATGGGGATATCAATAGAAGTAGTGTCTGTGAGTCTGGCTAACTGAACTAGATCCTAAATATACTTGTGCTAATTCAAGAAGATACCTTGGATGATGCACCTCTAACCCCAAGAAGTAGGTGAGCTGGCCAATGTCTGTCATGTGGAAAATAGAATGCAATAATTTTTGAATCTTAGAAATGCCCTCCATATCGGAACTAGTGACAATGATGTTGTCCACACAAACAAGGAGAACAACTATGCCCTTAGATGTCTTCTGTAGAAAAAGGGAGGAGTCATATTGACTCTGAGTGAAGGAAAAGCCAAGGAGAGTGTATTGAAACTTTTCAAACCATACTCTCGATGCCTGCTTCAAACCATACAAAGAGTGTTTTAGTTTGCAAACATCATTAGGTGAGGAAGTAGGCATACCAGAGGGAAGTTTCATGTAAACCTCCTCCTTGAGATCACCATGTAAGAATGCGTTCTTAACATCCATTTGATATAAAGACCATGATTGAGATGCAGCAAGAGCTACTATGGTTTGCACGATGGTCATCTTGGCTACTGGTGTGAAGGTTTCATCATAGTCTAGGCCATACTCTTTGCTTGTTGCCAAGAACCACCAACCAAGCCTTGTGATGGTCTATGGATCCATCGAAACGAAGCTTGGTAGAAAACACCAACTTACTGCCAAGGGGTCTCAGGTCTAGTTTTCTTCAAGTGCTAGAAATTATATTTCAATAGCTTTCCGTCAACACTCATGCTCCATTGCCTGCTTATAAGATGATGGAATAGGAGTAGAAGACAAGGTGACTGTCAAGGATAAAGGAGGGGTGAAACCAAACCTATCTAGGGGTCTATGAATTCGAGTACTGTGTCTGAGAGGAGCAGGTGCAATTGATGGAACAAGATCAACAGTTTGGGAATGAACTTGAGGGGGCTCGAGAGGTGCGGAAGTCTGATTTGATGTGGCGAAGGAGCTTCGTTGATACACTAGGAGAGGCTTAGAAGGTCCGGGATCTGTATAAGAGTTAGTAAATAAGGGAAGAACATAAAATAAAGGAGAAAGGGGATTTTGGTGAGTGGAGAAAAAATATTGGTTTTCTTGAAAGATGACATTTCTAGAAACCCGAATACGACGCAGACTTGGATCATAGCAAAGAAAACCTTTATGGTGTACATAATATCCTAAAAAAGCACATTGGATTGACTGAGCCGTGAGTTTTGTGCGTTCTTGTGCAGGAAGATGAACATAGCACATAGAACCAAAGGTACAAAGGTTAGAATACTTTGAAGTGTGACCAAATAACCGAGTGTAAAGAGAGACGTGGTTCAATGAGGGAGAAGACAATTTGTTGATGAGGTGGACAGCATTGGAGAGAGCTTCACACCAGAACTGAGAGGGTACATATTACTCTAAATGAAGGGTGCGAACAACATCTAGAAGGTGACGGTTCTTTCTTTCAGCCACCCCATTTTGTTGGGGGATTGAAGGACAAGACCATTGAGAGAGTATGCCATTAGTTTGCAGAAATTCCTTAAACAAATAAGACATGTACTCACCCCCATTGTCAGAGCGAAGGATTGTGATATTGGCAGAAAATTGGGTCTGAATATGATCACGAAAGAGCTTGAAAACAGAGAATAATCCATCTTTAGAAATCAAGAAATAAATCCACGTGAAATGACTATAGTCGTCAATAAAAGTGATGAAGTACTTGTAATTAGCATGAGAAGTAACCAGTGCCATACCCCACACATCACTATGTATCATATTAAAAGGCTAGACTAATTTTGGTGTGTGAGTGGGAAATGGCAGAGTTTTACTTTTGCCAAGTCGACAAGAATTGCAATCAAATTGAACAGTACTAAGAGATGGTAACTCTTTACTCCCAAGTAAACCGAAATTTAGCAAATCATGAAGTACATTAGAGTTTGGACATCCGAGATGTTTATGCCATGCTCAGTAATCAACATGAGCAGAATTACAAGTGACAAAGGGCAAAGAAAAACATGGATACAAAGGAAATTGGAGAGGGAAAAGACGTCCTACTTTAGGCCCTCCCCCCCCCCCCCCTCAGCCCCACCCTGCCCCGCCCCGTGCGATCATCTTCCCTGATTGTTGATCCTGCACAACACAACCAAATTTAGAGAATTCCACTTTACAATCATTGTCAACCAACTGACCAATAGAAACTAGATTAGTGGTAAGACTAGGAGAGACAAAGACATTGTTTAGAGAAGGAGAAATATCACCGGTGGCTATGATAGGTAAATGGTTGCCATTAGCAATATGAATCTTGAGATTTCTAGAATATTTATTTATATTGGTAAGGAAATGAACATTATTTGTCATATGATGGGAAGCCCTAAAATCAAAGTACCAAGGAGGTGATGTAGAGAAGGGTTTACCTAAGAATCCTAAAGCAGAGAATGCAAAAATGATCATTGGTTGAATCATTTCAGGGGTTAGTATATGCTGCTTTAGATCTCTTGGGGGGTCGGGTAGGGCATTCCTTGATAATATGGCCATCCTTTTTGCAATAGTTGCAGAATTTTTTGGGATAGGTCGAAGCAAAATGGCCAAATTCTTTGCAACAAAAGCACTGAACAGTGCTCATATCCCTACCTCTTGGCTTGCCATGTGCTGCATAAGCCACAAGAACAAAGGTTGATCTACGTTGTTCCATGGTGGTTTGAGTGAGAAGGCACTGCTTCTCGCGAAACAAATCATTAAGGCATGCATCCAAGGAGGGGACAGGTTCGAGGTTCATAAGATTAGACCTGGTGCCTTCAAATTCAGATCTGAATTTCATAAGAAATTGATCCCTCTTAGTAGTTTCATGGATAGATTGAACAAAACTAAGACTTTCAGGAGGTAAGGTAGCATAGACTATATCAGTATATTCAGCCCAAAGATTCATGAAGCTAGAGTAAAAATTAGAGATAGAGAGATTGTCCTGTTGGAGATTGGCCAAGTCATGTTCAAGCTGGAACCGACGAGCAGTGTTTTGCTGACTGTGGAGCTTCTTGAGGTAAGTCCATGTCTCGGCTGCAGTCTTGGAGGGTTGAAGGTTCAAGATGATGTTGGATTCAACAAGTCTAGAATCCACGCCATGATTTGAGCATCCTTGACCTCCCACTTGGCGTGCTAATCCTTATCTTTGTTTTTGTTAGGAGGGAGCAAGGTTGCTGCCATCAACATGGCCCCATAGATCCTTGCCTTTGACAAATATTTTGAAGTGGAATGCCCAGGCTGAGTAGTTTTTGCCATTAAAACAAACCAGGAAAGCATCCTTATCTGAAGACATGAGGCTGAGAGAACTTGATCAAGAATAACCAAGAACAAGGGACTGAACTAGGGCTGAGTTGGACTTGAGAACAAGAGACACGTGAGAAGAACAAAGATTGAACTGGGGCTGAGTTGGACAAGAGACACGTGAGAATTCAGAATTGTGGCTCTGATGCCATGACAAACTTAGAGATTTTTGAGCAAAAAATGTTAATCTCTCAGTGGAGAATTCCCATTTATATATACAGAATACAAGCTAATCTTCAACCCTTAAAATCAGCTAAACTACCATATACAGATTTACCTAAAGATAGCCTACAGCTAGTAATTAAGGAAATAATAAAAGATTTACAACTATAAAAGATAGTTGTCAAAGCTGTACAAGGTATAGAATCTGCTAACTTTAAATGGCCAGCAGATTCCTTTGACACCCTGCTCTTCCTCTGGTAGTTTCCCATTGGGCATAGACATGCTCAGACCATCCAAATGTGACCCATGTTCATGGGCCTAATTCCAACACTCTTATCACTTTGCGTGTTATAGAGGAAGAGGCGCTTGCTGTCAATGATACTTACAAAAAGGATGAGTTCTCAGTTGGGGAGATTGAAAGATGAGGTGCACTTGGTTTTAGGTTATGTGGGCCTAACTTTAAGCCTGCTTAAAGTGGGTGGCAATAGAGAAGGAAAGGCATGTTTGGGGCTTCACGTGAGGAATATCAATCCCAAGATAAAGACCTAAAATGCATCCTAAATCCCAAGATAAATATGTGTGCTTGGCTTAAAACCATGTCTTAAATGGGCTTTATCAAGAGCTGGGCCACATCTCGATTGGGACAGGTACAAGGTGTGGCCTAAATCTTGAAAGAAAAGCAACCCAAAGGCCCAATGATTTTAGGCAGGAACATTTGTAGCCCGAATATGACCTAGGTCCTTTCCTTCTTCAGCCAACTATGACAATGTCTCAAGTTTCAAGTAACAATGGTTTACAGGATGTGGTTCAGAAGGTGATTAAACTCTGTTACCTATCTCTGTCGTTGTGGGCTGCCCTAAGTGTTAAAACCTCAATCTTGCAAGACTATTGCAATGGGTTACCCTCTCCTCCACCATAGAAAGAGTAGATAATAAATTAGGATTGGGTATGGGCCATGATTTAGAGAGTTTAGTCACCGTGTCAAGGAACCATCAAAGCCACAGTCTAGAGGACAGATTTTCCAATGGGTGTAATTCGGTAAGTTTGAGGTAACAGATTCTGTTAGCATTCTTCAAATGCCCGTTCATTCATTTGCTTCAAATAATGCCAACAAGACTATTGTGGCTAAACCACCTGCGGAGCCAAGGCAAAAGTTAGGGATTTAGCAAACTTGGTTACTACAAGGATGGATTTGGTTTTGAAAGGGGTGGAGTGGGGAGTTTTAGCTTCTTACTCTAGTTTGGACTTGGCAATGTTCTCTGAAGAGGATCCTCTCCCATTGAGCAGCCGTCTTCACCCTGGTCTTGAAGACTCTGAAGGATATCCATCAAGTGGTGTCACTTGCGTGTGATGTTGAGGAGGAGTCCCTTGAAGCCTTGTTTAAAGCCATTGAAGCAAGTTACTCCCTTAAGGATAGAGAGTCTTCTCCCAATTCTTTTTTTTATTTTTATTTTATGTAAACAGTAGTATTAATAAGGATAAGCATAGCCCAAGTACACAAGATAGTAGTATACAAGAGATAAAACTTATCCAGGTCACTATAGAGGAAACAAGAAAATCTTGTAAATTTAGGCCATTAAAATCTATAGCTATAGACCGAAGAAATAAAGCACAGAAAAATAAAAATTGAAACTCCTTTAGTATCCACTCCTTATCTTCAAATGTTCGTTTGTTACACTCTCGCCATATGCACCACATAATGCATATAGAGATCATCTTCCACATAGCTTTGATTTATGGAGCACCACTTGGAATTTTCCATCTGGCCAATAACTCAACCACTATAGCAAGCATCACCCAGTTTAACTCTATTCGATTGAACACTTTGCTCCACACGACTCTAGTTGTCTCACAATGTACCAATAGATGATCCACTGTCTCGCCAGCTTTCTTACACATACAACACCAATTTGAAATAATTACTTGGCACTTTCACAGATTATCGATTGTCAAAATCTTATGTAGGGCCACTATCCAAGTGAAGAAGAGTGCTTTGGGAGGCACCTTATTCCTCCACAGTCTTCTCCATGGGAAATGAGTATTTGGTAGAAGTGTAAGACACTTATAGTAGGAGTGAACTGATAAAGTACCCTTACCTGCAAGTGTCTACCACAACTTATTAGCTCGTTGTCCATCTAGCTTCATAGAATACACTAGGCTGAAAAAAGCCTTGAAATTGTCTATTTCCCAATCTTGGGCTGCTCTACTAAAGGTGACATTCCATTGGACTTGTTCTCCTGAACGAACCATGAGGTCCACCACCAAAGCTTCTTGATCACATGCCACTCAGGAAATGGATGGGAAATAGTCCTTTAGAGCCTCCTCCCCACACCAAATGTCCCTTCAAAATTTTGTACGAGTATCCTCCCCCACCCTCGTCTTATGTGCTTCCAAACCCCCACACCATAGGACCCATTCCCCTCTCTTGTACACCAACCCCCCAAAAGCTGTCATGTTTGCAATCAACCACTAGTTTCCAGAGGGCTTCTGGTTCCATATTGTATCTCCGAAGTCATTTCCCAAGCAGGGCTTGATTAAACTTTCTCAAGTTCTTTATCCCCAACTCACCTAAAGGAATTTGTTTGCAGACCTTATCCCAATTGACTAGATGAAACTTGAATACATCCCCCATCCCACTCCATAAGAAATCATGATAGAGATTTTCAATCCGTGTCGCCATGCAAATTGGAATTGGACATAAGGACAAAAAATAAGTCAGTAAGTTAGAGAGAGTCTCTTGATTAGAGTCACCCAAACTCCTTTCGACAAGTACAATCTCTTTGACCCTGCCAATTTTCATTCTGTCTTCTTAATAACTGTATCCTAACTAGATAAGGCCTGTGAGGCAGCCCCCCAACGACAATCCCAATTATGTCATAGGAAAAGATGTGACTTACACCCAAGTGTGTTGGCCAATTGCCGAGTAGTATTGATGCTCCCAACTTGCACTAACTCTGATTTATCGAATTTCACTCTCAAACCTAACGTTGCATCGAAGCATAGAAGAAGCGCCTTCATTGCCCTAAGCTGGTCTTGCTCTACCTCACAAAAAATTAGTGTGTCATCTACAAATTGTAAATTGAAAATCGAGATAAGGCCCCTATTCGGATCACCTATTGAAAATCCAGTCATAAAACCGTTTCTAACCACAACTGATGACATCCTACTTAGGGCCTCCATGATGACAACAAAAAGAAGTGGGGATAGGGGATCTCCATGTCTTAGGCCTTGAGAGCTGTTGAAGAAACCCTTTGGGCTGCCATTGATCAGAATTGAGAATCTTGCCTTTGAAATGCACCATCTAATCCATGTACACCATTTCTCCCTAAAGCCGCATCTCTTCAACAAATAAAGAAGGAAGTCCTAGTTTACATGATTATATGCATTTTCCATATCTAGCTTGCTAATAATCCTTGCAATACCAAACTTTAATTTGCCTCTCGTTTATTTTCCTAATAGGGCTTTATTGAATGTCGTCAAGTTACGAACCCCTAAGCCTCCATTGGAAATCAGAGAACAAACTTTATTCCAATTAACAAGATGTAACTTAGTTTCCTCCCCCACTCCACCCCACAAGAAAGCCCAAAATAAGTTCTCAAGCCTATTAGCCACCCCTGCAGGCAAAGGGAATAAGGATAAAATTAAGTGGGGAGGTTGGATAGGGTACTCTTAATTAACGTGAGTCTACCCCCTTTCGATAAATACATCTGTTTCCACCCAACCAACCTTTTCTCAACTTTCTCAACAACCCCATCCCAAATGGCTTTAGCCTTAAAAGTCGCCCCCAACAGAAGACCCAAATATTTTTTTTGATCTATAAACAAAGTTTTATTGATCAAAAGAATACACAAGAGTCCATACGGGAATATACAAGAGCAACACCTAAACTTTCTAGTTTAGTGATACAAGGAATTCATGAAAAGTCATGCCATGAAAATCAATTACAATTGACCAATGGAGTAAAGTATTAAAAAATAAGTTTCTAATTTCATCCATTGTCCGCTTTTGATCTTCAAAGCTTCTTGCATTCTTTTCCCTCCAAATGCACCACCATATGCGTATTGGGACCAACTTCCATATGGATGCAATTTGAGAGTTGCCCTGGATGCCTCTTCAAGAAGTGAGGAGGTCACTTACCCTTCTCAGCATCACCAAAGCTAGTCCCAACCAATTAAAGACTTCGTTCCACAAAAGCAATCTCACAATGAAGTAGCATCTACACTCTTCTTGCACATATAACACCAATCAATTACTATAATTCGAAGTAGTTATCTAGAGTGAGGATCTTCCCCAAAGAAGTCGCCCATACAAAAAATGATGCCTTTAGAGCTGCCTTTGTCTTCCAAATGCTTTTCCATGGAAAATGGATTTGTGTTGTGCATGGTCAAGGTTTGGTAGAAAGAGTAGATTGTGAATATCCCTTTCTTAGAGGGGCACCATAAAATCCTGTCTTCCATTCCCCTCGACAGAAGGGTGGAATACACAATGTCAAAGAATGCCGAAAAAATATCAAATACTCAATCTTGTGCTTCTCTGAGGAATGTAACATTCCATTGGTGAATACCATTGGAGATTATTATTAGGTCTGCAATTGAGGATTCTTTCATCCTTGCCAGACCATGAACTTGTGGATAAGTTTCCTTGAGTGCCCTATTGCCGCCTCATACATCATGCCAAAACTCGACCTTGGATCCATTACCCATTGTATAGTGGATATTTCTTGAATATGTATCCCAGCCTCTTCTTATATGCTTCCACAGGCCCAAAAATTTGTGGAAGACCCAAATATTTCATAGGCAAAGAAGCCACTTTTCAACCCAAAAAACTCGCCAAGCTTTTAATACCAAGATTGTTGTAAAAAAACTTGCCAAGCTATTAATACAAAGGTTCACCTTGAGACCTGACACAGCTTCAAAGCATAACATAACTGCCCTTAAAGCTTGACTCTAGCCACAATCCGCCTCATAAAAAAGAAGAGTATCATCTGCAAAAAGGAGATGAGAAGTTATGATAAAACCATTATACCATTTCCCACCGAGAATCCGAATAAAAGACGTCCACCAACAGCGGCCTCCACCATCCGAACAAGTGCCTCCATAACAATAACAAAGAGAAAGGGAGACAACGGATCCCCTTGCCTCAGGCCACAAGAACTATTAAAAAATCTAGCAAGGGTGCCATTAACTAGTACTAAAAAGTAAGCAGTAGAGACACAATGCCGAATCCACAAAATCTACCTTTCGCCAAAGCCACACCTCCCAAGCATATAGAAGAGGAATTCCCAATCCACGTGATCACACGCCTTTTCCATGTCAAGCTTGCATAGAATCCCTGGAACTCCATCCATCAATCTACTATCCAAGCACTCATTGGCAATGAGAACCATATCAAGAATTTATCTCCCCGAACAAAGGCTTTTTGAGGCTTAGAAATAAGTTGTTCCATAACCATGCTCAAATGATTTGCTAGAACCTTCAAAATAATCTTATAAACCCCACTCTCAAGACTTATAGGAAGAAAATCCTTAACTTCCATAGCCCCATGTTTCTTTGGGATGAGAGCGATGAAAATTGGCATTGAGGCATTTCTCAAACTTCTTAAAAGAATAGAACTCGAGAAAAACTCGCATGACATCATCTTTCACAATATCCCAACAAGCTTGGAAAAATCCCATAGAAAAAACATCTGGTCCCGGAGCTTTATCTTTAGCCATTCCACCAATCACCTAATAAATCTCAGCTTCTTCAAAGGGTCTTTCCAACCTGATAATCTTGCATTTGATAAGGCATGAAGTCCATAATTTTGGTTTTACTTGTCTTGTTGGGGGGGTGGTCCTTGGTGTGTGGGAAGTTCAATATGTAGTGTGTAGGGTTTTAGTGTTGTATAATCTTTGGAGGGGTAGTTTGTTTTTGTGGCGTAGGACTTGGTGGGTTTAGGGCATAGTTTGGTGGCTTTTTTCTTTTCCGTCTAGTTAGGCGGCTCTCTTATCTAATTCTTGTGTGCTTGGGTACGACCTTTGACTGGTGAGCTATTGTGCAGCAAGTTAGACGCCTAGTGCCCAAAATTTGCCATGGAAATCTTTTATTTTTTTTTAGTCATATGAGGCTTCTCTCTCTCTCTGAAATACACGTTTATGAAACTTTATATTAAAATCTACCATATTAATATATGCATTTGATGTATTCAAATCTTGAGTCCATTGCTGACTTGAAAAAGAAAAGAACTTCCTAAAATCATTATTGCTAGTTTCTCTCCTTCATCTGAAGCTTTTCTCTTCCCCTTCTTCGCTTCGTTCATTAAAGAACATGCAATTGTATTTTGAAAATTTCTAGTACATTGGAGACACAAGAACTGACTTGGACCATTACTCATTTATTTGTCTGTATTTTGAGATACATTATCTACTATTAGCCGATAAAGTGTTCTCATCTTGAGGTGGGTCTGCATTATGCTTAATTGGTCTCATCCACTCCTCTCCTTCAATTATTTAGCCCAAAAGAAAGAGAGTTAAAAGAGTTAATATAGATATCTTGATTCTTCAAATATAAATAATAACTAATGGTTTAAATTATATAGAAAGCTATGCATATGGTGTAAGCTTACTTCTTTATTACTTTCTGCTGATCATTTGTCAATCTGAAGCTCTTACTCTAACCCTTTCTATAAAGATAATTGTTTTATGTTATCTTTTGCTCAGAAGATTCGTTTTCATTTGCTAGTTTTCAGGTGTAAACTTTAGTGGTTATTCGTTTGCATATATATTCTTAATCTAATGGGTACATGATCAAAATGTTTGGAACCTCCTGTTCTGATCATGCTTGTATATCACTGGTCTCCTAGACCTTTCTTATCTTACCTTTCATCTCTTCTTTACATAACTGGTCAGATTTTGTGGTAGGATTAAGACTTAGTTATGCTGAGAGTTTCTCTTCATATTTTTTGTAACTCAAGACTGTAATGGCATGACTATTTAGTTTATTTTATTTTATTTTTTTTAAGTAAGAATGACAATTTTATTAATAAGAATGAAATAGGCGATGCCCATGTACACAGGAAGTATACAAAAGAAAACACCTAAATGCATTCTAATTAGCAGAAAAATGCCCATTACCATTCACATTCTTCATGATCTAAATGGATTTTCTGTTCATAAACTGCTGGTAAACATTTTGTGCAGCATCATTTTTTGAATAACTATCCACAATATGTTCACTTTTTTTCTGTTTTTATGATATAGATTCAAGCTGCATTTCGTACGGATGAAATACGAAGGACACCACCAACTCCACAAGATGAGATGAGGGCTGGAATGAGCTACTTCCATGAGACAATCTGGAAAGGTGTACCAAAATTCTTACGCCGTATTGATACAGCTTTGAAGAACCTAGGGATCAATGAACGTGTTCCTTACAATGCTCCTCTCATTCAATTCTCTTCTTGGATGGGTGGCGATCGGGATGGTGCGTCCCTTCGACCACTAGAACTTACGCAACTTGCATGTTGTTTCCTGATTGCCTTGATCATTAAAAAAGTTCAATATATTAGTCACAATCATCTTATTTCTATTAGAGACATGAAACAAAAGGTAGGAAGAAGATGAATGGAATTTATCAAAACAAAG
This sequence comes from Carya illinoinensis, assembly GCF_018687715.1. Lineage (NCBI taxonomy): Eukaryota > Viridiplantae > Streptophyta > Magnoliopsida > Fagales > Juglandaceae > Carya > Carya illinoinensis. The sequence continues at coordinate 31,270,220 of NC_056754.1, read as the reverse complement.
TAAAAGTATAGAATTGCTTATATCATTTACCATGATGCAACCTCAGCCAGAAGAGATAAAATTTTTATACAGTTGTTTTGGCAGGTTTCCTCATTATGTACTTAAAGTTTATAAATTTCCTTGTCTATTTGATTTCATTATCTCTCTCTCTCTCTCAAGCATGCATGCCTCTCGTGGTCATGGTGCTTTGCTTATAACTATTTTATGTTTGCTGCAGGGAACCCCCGGGTTACTCCTGAAGTTACAAGGGACGTATGCTTACTGGCTAGAATGATGGCAGCTAATTTGTACTTTTCCCAGATTGAGGATCTCATGTTTGAGGTATCTAAACCATACTGGCACTCCTGAACATGTTTTTCCTCAATTAATGTCTGTTAGCTACCCCCCCCCCCCCCCCCCCCCCCCCGGGGCATCAAACAGACACTGCCAAACCCAGTCTGTAGAGAGCATCATCACAATCTTAATCTAATGTTGTTTCTTTATCCTTTTCGGTAGTTATCAATGTGGCGTTGCAGTGATGAACTTCGTGTTCATGCTGATGAACTTCACAGGTCCTCAAAGAAAGATGCAAAACACTACATAGGTATACAATTATAATATTTTCATTTGTAGCAGTTTCGTCATTGATAGAAATGTATATCTGAACACAATTTTTCATTATTTTGGTTATGGAAACTCATTCTCTTACTGTAAATTGAACTCATCAAATATTAGCAGAAGCATTTAATGGTTAATTGATGCAGAGTTTTGGAAACAAATTCCTCCAAATGAGCCATATCGTGTTATTCTTGGTGATGTAAGAGACAAGCTGTATAACACACGTGAGCGTGCTCGTCACTTATTAGCTAATGGGATCTCTGATATTCCTGAAGACACAACATTCACTAACATTGAGCAGGTCTTTACTATTCTAATAATTTCTCTTGTTGAGGATGTGAGGATAGTCTAGCTGATTTTTTATCCAGTTTCTTTGAGATATATAAAACTGTATACTTGGTTCTTTTTCCCAATGACATTTTAATGTTGCAGAAATATGTTGTTCTGGTGATCTGATGTGGTTTCACAACATTTTTGCTTTAGTGGGTGCTCAAATACTTACGTTCTTTGCCTTTAGGTTATTAGGCACTTGGGGGCAGTTTTTGTTTTTTTTTTTTTGCCTAGTGTTTATGTATTTTGGTTGTGGAAGTTATATTAACTGAGCAGTTGCATTTAGCTTTAATGGTGATCTCTTGTTGACAATAGAGTCTATTCTAACTTGTCATGTACCAGACAAAAAACCTTAACCAACCTTTATAGATAAAATAAAGATACACTTACTGTGCTTTCAGCCTTTTTGTTTTAAAGACCAGAGAATTTAAATGGGACTTCTAGAACCTTAGCTTTGACTATGTTGAAGTCAAGGACCCTGCTCTACTTTTTATCCAATTATTAACAAAAATAACATGAAATCATATTTACAACAAACTTGACTTCCTCATGCCTCCATGCAGCCTATCTATGCGAGGTGGACAGATCCCTGAGCGCCCCCCCCCCCCGGCGCATGGGTTGGACCATGCAAACATTTAGCAAGGGGTATCCCATGAGGGGTGGTCCCTGGGTTTGCACGGCACAAGGGGTAAAATCCCCATGCTCAAGTTTGAACATATAACAACCCAATAAAAACCCAAGCTATATTTGAGCCTATAATTCTAAAAAAATTGCCCAATGTTACAATTGGAATCATTATAAAGGGCAAGAACTTCTTCCTTCCAAACAAGGTAGGATCTTATTCACTCACATACTCAATATAGCTTATTACAATCTCCCTCCCTTAAACTCCCGACATCCTCATCAGGCCATTCAGCTGTAGGTGACATGGCTCAAGCCTCCCATACTTATGGTCAGGATTGGCTCTGATACCATTTTACCACCTTCCTATACTCATTTGGGGATATTACAGCACAGCCAACCTCTAGCTTGGGTTGGCCATGTTGAGAGAACCTCATTGTGAGCCAATGACAACTTGTTTTTTAATCTTTTATTTTGATGAATATGAATATAATTTTAATTTTTTTGTTGCTGATAGAACGGAAATATGGAGGAAGGTCCTTGATTTCAACATAAGCCAAATTTTAGGTCCTAAAAGCCCAAAAAGGCAAAGCACATGGGATCTTTCTACTTTTCCACTTAACTATGGCTTATTTACTTAACAGGAAAAAGGAAAAAACCTAGAATAGCTGGTTAAGCTTTAAATGAATACATCCTCGAATGATTCAGTTTGACAACAATATTTACAATTTATAAAACCTCATAAATAAGGGGTGTTTAATCTTTTTTCTTTTTCCTTTTCTGTTATTTAGTTTTTTTAACCCTTGTAGTATTTTTCCTTATTTATTAATTTTATGTTCTAATTGTAATAAATACATCATTTAACCTCCCTATTCCTTGAGCAATGGCCATGAAGAACTGAAAATTTTTGCTGCTGGCTTGCTTTTAACTTGACATAGATAATCTTTCTATGTTCAAATGACTTCATATTTTTTGTTTCTGATCTATCTTGTTTGGCATGGTAGTAGAGTTTCTTGTGGATATTATATTTTTATAGTAAAGATTTTTTTTTTTTTTTAACTCTACTATAATTTACAAGTTCTCTGTGTAATTAGTGATTGAGCTGCAATTATGTTCATCTTGCTGTGCATGATTTATTGCTTCCGACATATGCAAGTAACCACCAAGATCATTAATGTATTGCTGAGATTTTTTTAAGGCCAAGGCTATAGGCACATTTAGGTCTTTTGTAATTATATCATATAACTTCAATCCCTCAACAAATTTGCTTTGCCCCAAATTTGCGATAGCTTGAACATGACATGAGACCCAGGTAATTTATCCTGGCTCAAAAGTGCGTTGTCTATGGTGTTGATTTTTTTGTTTCTCCTTGTAGTTCCTGGAGCCTCTTGAACTTTGTTACAGGTCACTCTGCTCATGTGGTGACCGGCCAATTGCTGATGGTAGCCTTCTTGATTTCTTAAGACAAGTTTCTACCTTTGGGCTTTCACTTGTAAAACTTGATATCCGGCAAGAATCAGACAGGCACACTGATGTTATTGATGCTATCACAAAGCACTTGGGCATCGGGTCTTATAAAGAATGGTCAGAGGAACACAGACAAGAATGGCTCTTGTCTGAGCTCAGTGGCAAGCGTCCTCTTTTTGGGCCTGATCTTCCCAAAACTGATGAAATTGCTGATGTCTTGGACACTTTCCATGTCATTTCAGAACTTTCACTGGACAACTTTGGTGCCTATATAATCTCAATGGCAACAGCTCCATCAGATGTGCTTGCCGTCGAGCTTTTGCAACGGGAATGTCATGTGAAGAAGCCTTTAAGAGTTGTCCCATTGTTTGAAAAGCTTGCTGATCTTGAGGCTGCTCCTGCTGCTGTGGCTCGACTCTTCTCAATAGAATGGTACAGAAATAGGATCAATGGAAAGCAAGAAGTAATGATAGGGTACTCAGATTCCGGAAAAGATGCAGGCCGGCTATCTGCTGCCTGGCAATTATATAAGGCTCAAGAAGAGCTAATAAAGGTGTCAAAGCAATTTGGGGTTAAGCTTACAATGTTTCATGGCCGTGGAGGGACAGTTGGTAGAGGAGGAGGACCCACCCATCTTGCTATACTATCTCAGCCACCTGACACCATTCATGGTTCACTTCGTGTGACAGTTCAAGGCGAAGTCATTGAACAGTCATTTGGGGAGGAGCACTTGTGCTTTAGAACACTGCAACGTTTCACAGCTGCTACTCTTGAGCACGGCATGCATCCACCTATCTCACCAAAGCCCGAATGGCGTGCACTCATGGATGAGATGGCAGTTATTGCAACAAAGGAATACCGCTCCATAGTTTTCCAGGAACCTCGTTTTGTTGAATACTTCCGCCTCGTAAGTTCTTTACGAATCCTTCCTGATTTCTTACAATATATCTGAAGTAACATTCGTAATAAAACTTCCCTCCACATTTAGAATGATGAGTCCATGCTAACTTGCGGTTTAGTCCAGTACTGCTTTTAATTTGATATCTCTGTAACACCCAGTCCCCCTAGGGTTATGAATAACGCTAATTTAAGAAAATAGAGGGATCAATGTGCTACTAACCTCGCCTTTATAAATTTTTCTTCTAAACAAAGAGCAAGGTACAAAAGAACCCATAAAATAATCAAATTCATTATTTATCAAAATACTAAAAATATAAAAGAGTCTACGGAAGCACTTATTAAAAATTTCTCAAACCTTGTACTATAAAAATCATAACTTAAAAGCTTTGTACATGATGTAGGCCTCTATCTCGCCTCTCTAAATCAAGTCCTCCCGTCTCGCGTCCATCCTCAAAATGATCCTCATCTAGGGTGGTTAAAACATAAAAGCATACCAAAATGAGTCAATACTTGTGAAATCACCAACTGTCCCAAAAACTTAAACTGATGAAAAGATGTAGATTTTATTATTTATTTTATATCTTAACAATACTCAATAAGCAACACATCATACAGTAAACATAATATAAACATAGGATTTCTTGAAAATCATTGTTACATGGTAAATAACATGAACATGAACCTAAAATGTGCATTAAAAGCCTTGTCTTTCACTTTTCCTCATTAGTCGGTATCCATTGTTGATCCCCGTGTGTTACGTTTAGCGAATCTTGAAGATTCTAATTCCTTCCGTGGCCATGGGTTGGGAATCCATACACAAGGACGACAATACCGGATGCACTACCAATGTGTCCATTCTGGCAATGCAACATACCCCTTAACCTCATGGTACCATCTTCATTTTCATTTGAACATAGAAAGATTACATTATCCATCATAATAAATTTTGGGTCCATGGCCTATTCAAAATAATCTAATAAACCTCAATTGGGCTTCTAAAATTATTGGCCTATTATACCCTTCAAAAATCATTATCTAAATCTGGACGAGCCTTAAAATGAACTCTAGAACTTGTGGGCCTAATTAAAATTTCTTGCTAATCTCAATAAATAACAGCTCGTGGACTTATCCAATATGGCCCATTAAACCGACCCAATAAAATTATCCATATTACATCCCTAATAATATTGGATTGGGGTGTTACAATCTCATCTACATTCACTCTCATATGCTTCCCTGTCATCCATTGCTGTACCCCACTAAAATTCAGTTACTTATTAGATGTATTTTATTGAAAGCTACCTGGATTAGGTGTCCACTTTTACGATCAGTGTTTTTTATTGATAGTGTGCTCCTCAAATAATTCGCAAGTCCCTGAAAGTTGTCAGATTGTTCACTGCATTATATGATCCTCTTCCTTTAACACTGCAGGCAACACCAGAGTTGGAATATGGTCGGATGAACATTGGAAGTCGTCCATCAAAAAGGAAGCCAAGTGGCGGCATTGAATCCCTCCGTGCAATTCCTTGGATCTTTGCATGGACCCAAACAAGGTTTCATCTACCAGTGTGGCTTGGATTTGGGGCAGCGTTTAAGAACATAATTGAGAAGAACAAAAAGAATCTGCACATACTTCAGGAGATGTATAATCAGTGGCCTTTCTTCAGGGTCACAATTGACCTAGTTGAGATGGTGTTTGCCAAGGGAGACCCAGGAATTGCGGCTCTCTTTGACAAGCTCCTAGTGTCAAAAGAACTGTGGTCATTTGGAGAGCAATTGAGAGCCAACTATGAAGAAACTAAGCAGCTTCTCCTCCAGGTAATTTAAGCGGAAAACCCATTGCCATAATAATCTTTAGTTTCACCAAATTATAAATCAGTAGCTCTTACTTTTGCTCAAAACATAAACCCTAACTTGGTCGAATCACCTTTCATACCACTCAGAAATGCTTGCTTTTAAAACATATTGTGATGCTGTTTACTTTAGGGTTTTAATGACATGGAGTAAATGTTTGGAAAGAGCACTGGTTTCAGATCCAAGTCTCTGGTATTCATTCATCCATCCATGATGTATGATATGGCTGCATAAGATAATTGTCTGTTAAATAATATTCTAATCGGATAGTTGAAGACGTGGTTTCATAGGGATAAAACTGTGCTTTGAGAATCATATATACTACTCGTACCCCAACGCTATGAATAGGAAAAAGTCCCTAAAATCATCATAAAATGAGTCCCTGGTTTTAGTCCGTTTGCAAATCACTTACTCAGTTTCCTTTTTTTATTATTTACTCCTTGTGTATGCAAATTTTTGTAGTTAGATCCCTCAAACCATCTTCCGTCAGGTCATCTAACGACAAGGTTGCCAAGTGGCATTATTGCCACATGGCAACCACTCAGAGTGCAACATGTGATACACTTATTAAAAATATAATAATATGAAAAGAAAAAATAATAATTTAAAAAAAAAAGATAAATAATTTGTTTTTTTAAAAGAAAACACCTATTGGGGAGGGAATATACCCTCCCCGTACGTGGCTGCGACCCATGTTGCAACCCACGGGGAGGGGGGTCCCTTCCCTAAGGCTACATAGGATGGCTGGTGAGCCAGCCCGATTCTGGGGAGGGCAAACCCCTCCTCCCTCTAGATTTTTTTTTTTTTTTTTCCTTTTAAATACTTTTATTTTTATAAATATTTTTAACTTTATTTTTCGAAATTAATATTCACATATTTTTCAAATAGTTTTCATAAGTTCCTAAGTTTTTTTTTTTTTTTTTTTTTGTTATCTAGGTTTAAATAATGTTATAGTTTATTCTTTTTTGTTTCAAAATAATAAATTTTAGTTTTATAGTTTTAACTTATTTTTTAAATTTTATCTTTTTTAAATTAATTATTAACATTTTGTAGTTTTAATTTGTATGTTTCATTGTTTTATCCTTTTAGTATTTTTGAAGTTTCTTAAAAATATTTTCAACTTTTCTTAATAATATTTACACCTTTTGAAATAGTTACCTTTATTTTTAATTTTTTTTTATCTATTTTTATAACTTTTTAGATTTTTTTTTCTTAATTTTAGATTTTTCTTAATTATGGTGTTGACGTCGCATGCTCTAATTGATGGTGTGGGGCAATAATGCAAGTTGGCAACCTCGCTATTAGATGAATTGACGGAAGATGGATGGAGGGATCTAATTACAAAAATTTTCATAAACAAGGAGTAAATAATAAAATATGAAACTGAGTGAGTGCTTTGCAAACGGGCGAAAACCTAGGGACTAATTAAATTAACCCAAATTAAAAAGAAAAAAGTCCTGATTTCTTGTAATAATTACAATTGAAGTGGAACCCGAAGGGTCGTTGGGATAGTGGAAAATGGAAATCAATGGTTCTTTAACTTCTTTTGGTAATTGAAAATCTAAGGGCTTTTTATGCAACAAATGATAATTAGTTAAATTAAAATAGTAGAAGTGTAATAAACGGTCTCAAGTAAATGATCACAATAGGTAAAGTGGAAAGGTTGTGTTGTAATTTAGAGAGTAAGAAAATTAAGGAACAATAAAATATTAAGATAATTACGAAAATGTTGAGCCTCATAAAAGAAGACGAGGTGTTTCTGACCTTTAAAACTCATGTCTTTTAAATTATTGATATTTATGGTCAATTATTTTAGAAAGTAGAAACTGAAAGGTCTTCTGTAAATAGGAACGGATTAATGGTCTTTTGTAATAGTAAGGAAGTTATGCTATTATAATTAAGGAAACAATAAAACTTAATGAAATGACTATAGGTGAGAATAAAAAAACCTCAGAAAATAGTAAAAGGATAAATTTATTAAGAGAATGTTGACATGGCTCAATAGAATACAAGAAGATGCTTGAGAAATTAGATAGGTAATAGGTACATACATATAACAAGTTACGCTTGTCAAAGGAAAAATATATATATCTAATTAAACTGTAAATTCTTATTTAAAATTGAACTTATTAAATGAAAAATAATATATCTATTTAAATTACTAATTTTTATCTAGATTTGGTAGCCTTTTAATTTTCCTGACATGTGTCTTTAATGTTTCCTCAACTTATGCCCTTTTAGTTTTGTGATCAATAGATTTGTAAATGTTATTGAATTTTAAAAGAATGAAAGGAGAATAAGGAGATAAAAAATCAAGATCATCAATCAAGACTTTGGAGATCAAGATGCTAACAATATAGCTCAATCTGCTCGGTTCTCATAGGATGTGGGGTTGGAGACAATGTGTAGAGCAGCTTGGTTACCACAGGAAGGTGGAATTGGAGTTGTTAGTGAGCTGACTTGGCTATACTGTGGGAGTATCAATGGGTCCAATACCTAGAAATCCCATCACCTCGAGGATGTCAAGTACTTACTTCCCCTCGCATAACATAATGCTTAAGATCTTGCAACCTCAATTCCCAAGTACCAAAAGTTTCCCGAGTCTACAGTGTGGAGGCATTGCTGCAAAAGCTGTTTCAACCTGATGTCATCTACGTGACCATTCAGTATGTAAGTGAAAAGTTATGGGTTAGAGGTTTCTCTCCTTGAGAACACTCATGACCTAAGAATATATTCCACCAAACTCTGATTGCCACCCACAAGACCAAAGTATTTGTTTCTAAAATTGATACATCAAGTGACATTCTTGACTCCTGAATAGACGTTGCAAATGATCCCAAATGACCTTTGCATATCTAAGATGCTATAGAGTGGACCCAATGCTGGGTTCTATGCTAGAAAGCATTAGGCATTGTACCAACCGAAAATCAATGAACCATCAGAAATTCTATCTGTATTGGTCACTGGATACCTGAACCAGAAAAAATGTTCAAGATGTGTCATCGTCAACATTATGCTTATCAGGTTTATTTGAGTTGAAACTAGGTTGGAAACTATGCACTTAGGCTGGTAAGACCAGACTGAATCTCTGATCCGAACTTTTTATGTGCTTATCCAAAAACGACCCAGGCTGATCCAAAATCCAAAAATGACTCGAGCTGGTCCCAAATCGAAACTGTTGAGCCCAAATCACTAAGAACCCCAATTATGATGTCTTCCAATTCTTTTGACAACAACTTCAGAACCAGGAATACAATTTCAGAACCAGTGCAGTTGGGCATCTAGGTCTGAAAATGAGAATTGAGGGAAACTAGAAAATATAGAAAAGGAAAAAGAAAATGAAGTTTAAGCTAACAGAGGCAAATGATCAAATCCTTGCTTTGATTCCATGTTGGTGGTAGTGAGAAGGAGAGTTTGTGGAAAGAGAAGCTGATTTCAGTATCCGGCACTCTGCTATTCATTCCTTGTGTATATGAGAAGTAATTTTGGGCAAGTGTATGAGAAGTTAGTTACAATAGAAGAATATTCTAAGAATGACAGCTGATGGGGACCCCATAATTGGGATACCTCATCCATGTTTCCTTCAAGAAAAAATAAAATTCTTTTTTGGCTGCGTGAATACAATTCATTATAGCACCCCCTCCCTTTTTTCACAGTTCTCTTTTCTTCTAAAAAAGTTAATTGATATAATGATGTACAGCTGCATGCAGTGGAAACCAATTTCTTTCCTGTAATTTTTGTAGATTGCCGGGCATAAGGATCTACTGGAAGGAGACCCATATTTGAGGCAGAGACTCCGTCTTCGTGATTCCTACATCACAACTCTTAATGTCTGCCAAGCCTACACGCTGAAACGCATCCGTGACCCTGACTACCATGTGAAGGTGAGGCCCCACTTGTCAAAGGAATACACAGAATCAAGCAAGACAGCTGCAGAGCTTGTGAAGCTTAACCCAATGAGCGAGTATGCTCCAGGTTTGGAAGACACCCTTATTTTAACAATGAAAGGTATTGCTGCTGGGATGCAGAACACCGGTTAGGGCATGGTTTTGCAATGTTGTCTTTAAAGTTGGTCAACTCACTTCGTATATATAAATATTGTATGCAATGCAACTTGTTTGTCAGAACTTTGAACAAGCATGTAATAAATCATCCCACAATAACCCTTAATTAAAATAGGAATTTGGCTTGTCCCATAAAATCCCATTCATTCAGTCTAAAGAATGGAAATTGTTTGCTTCTGGATTTTAGGCAGCCGAGGGTGATGGTGCAATATTATTGGTTACTTTTGGTTAGGCTTTCCAGTATATATTTTCTATACATATTCAGTTGGAAGTTTCATAGGCCGTAGATTCATGAAAATCGGAGGTTAACTAGCTTAATTTTCTAGTATGACAAATAATAAATAAAACACATTTGCATAGTGGAGGAATTTCAATAACAATTACAGGGTAATTTATAAAATTTGAGGATAACAAAATTTCCTATTTCACATTAGAATATACCTCCACGGTTTAGATGTCTGGAACTATCATGATGTCAGCCCTATGCAGGTGGGTAGCTGCCCTCCCGCCGCCCCTGCTTGAGCAGAGCGGTCCTATGTCCCTCAACCCTCGTCATTTGTTGATTGGGCAAGCGGATTGTATTGCATTTTTTGGTTGGAAGCTCGTTTGCCATCCCACAGGCACTAGAAATGAAATAAATATACAAAAACCGGCACAAATGAAAGAAACTACAGGTGGATCTACTAAAGAACCATCCATTCCAACAAATCGAAGCATCATAAACAGAATAAAAGCAGATGATGAACAAGGATAGATAGTCTTATGTCTTAACCAACAAATCTACACATGCTCCATATTACCAAAATCTCGATTTCATGGTGAGCACTTATTGGATTATGCAAATTCAAATCCAATGAGAGTGTTTGGCTAATAGAGTCTCAAATGTGTTGCATTGGATTATGCAAATGTAAAAATGATTGCTTTTTGCTACAGTAAGTTAGTCTTGTGGGTCAAATTTGATAGTTACTGTAGAATGGCCAAATGGAATAAAAATATTTTCTTCCTTCTTACCATGATTTGATTGCATCAATTTAATTAACATATAATAATCGGTAGAATGGTAAAATATAATAAAATTAAATAATTTTAATTTTTTAAAAAATAAATTAATATTATTTTATTCTATAAAGAATATATGGATAATCTAATGTAGATATTAGATGTAAATGAAATAGGCAAAGAAAAATTCATGTCATATTAGCTAAAACTTGGGTTTGAGTTTAGCTATTTTAATGAGAGTGCTCTTATATCTTTATTTTATTCTTTTATTTCACACTACAATGGTCACAACCTCTCTCCTCCCTCGTTTTTTCTCATCCAAAAAGGAAGACAATGTGTTTTATCTATTTTTCACTAAGCAACAGTGAACTTGCTACATCTAGTTTAAGTTGTTCATCTTATAAAATATGAAAAACATTAGGAATACAAAAGGATCTCACAAACTAACGTAGCATTATGTCACATCAATTTCTTTTTCACTTCCTCAGGCACCCTTGTCCCCTCCCCCCTTCCTTTCCCAAAGCCCCTGAAACAGTACCAACCGTGGCTAAAAAATGAATCCATCTTTCAAATATTCAACCTCTCCTTCTTCTCTCTCTATTTATATACTAGTCTTTGTTAATATAAGAGAACCAATAAAAAAGATTTGTATTTTATACGATGCCATGACTTCGAACTCTCCCTCAGTCTGCCATTTCTCTTTCTTTGAATATCCTTATGCGATTTTGATCTTTCTATATGAGGCTGCTTGTTTTTATTTTTATTTTTTTGTTTTTGGATTTCAAAGTTTATTCCTTTTGGGATTCTATTTAGATACCAAGTTCATGTTTGACCACCAGATCTACATTATTCCATGTGCTTTGGAAAAAATACTTTTCATTGCTTGGATGATTGTATTATATCTTCTACACTAAAGAAAAAAAATTAGAAACCCATAATCTTAGAAATAGCCAAAGCTATTTTCTATCTCTTTCTCTATTTATGAATGGATTATTAAGTAGAGAAAATGCAGCATCATGGTGGTTTGAGCATCTAGAAATATATCAACGTTTTAGAGGACGAGATTAAATTAAAGTCTGGGGACTCGATTTTGTTGTTTGAGGGGATGCTCGACCACACTATTGTGGCAGGATGCAGAGTTTGACTGCCATGAGAGGTTTTTATCAAAAACCACATAAGTTAGTGTAATACAAATTACAAGTTTGAAATTTGCAAACCTATGCCATTCCACTAAAGTGTGGTGAAGACTGGTGACACACAAACAATGGCTAGGGGCAACCATGCTTTGGCATTGATGAAATCCTAGGATACCCGCAGTTATCGAACAGTCTATTCCGATGGAGACAGATTAAGATGCCTAAGAGGGGCATTGTAAGTGATGTTCCGTACTGCACGGGTTATTTCTGGCAAAGTATATTTCAGAGCAATCTTGCTTTTATTTTTCCCGACTGGGATTGTTCGCTGATGAATGATTTTTGCTTAGGGAAGTTGTCTGTCTTTTTGCAACAATGGAGATTGTTTGTTTCTGAATGATTCTCTCTCTTCTCTCTTCTTTCTTTTGTTTTTAATTTTTTTTTTCTTTTCTTGAGCGAATAGCTAAGTGTGGCGAGTCAGACTTACAGTAGGCGCCCAAAATAATTTGGGCGAGAAACTTAGAGTGGGTAAGCACATGAGGGATAGTGAGGAACTGACAGTGCGTGAAAGCTTGGTCTCCATAGGGCGACAAGATGTTGCACTGGGTGAGGGTTATTGCTGCATGCTCATTGCCCACCACATGTACTGATGGCAGATTGTTGCTTGCCTGCCCGTGTTATAATGGTTGCTCACCAATGGGTGACAAGATAACTTAGGTGAGGAAAGGTGATGAACCTACTTACCGGGGGTGGCGAGCTAGACAACTAGCTTCCTCTCCCATAGTCATGAGATTGTCTGCCCCGTTATGAGGTCGGTGAGATGTCGATCGCCAAGTGGGTGGGGAGATGCTACCTCAGTGAGGCTGGCAAGGTGTGGCACAGTGTTGAGGGTAGCATGGTGCTGGTGAGCCATTGTTGGATAGAAGGGAAGTGCTGCATGAACTCATGATCGAGCTTCGTGAGCGTAGACAGTATCAATTCACTATGCGTAGGGAACATCGTGGTGGCTGTAGACTCCACATACAAGTTAGACACTGGCAACAAAAGACATTGTCACGTGGCTGGCGAGTTGTCGGTCACCTTACTTGGATGTGGACGAGGAACTCTAGTGGCTGACTAGTGTGGAAGTTGCAACCTCCTCTGTAGGAAGCAACATCTTGTCGATGATAGAAATCTCAGGCAAGCCAGGTGGGGGTCGCTGGTGGCCTGAGCTCTCTAGTGGCTAGCAAGGGCAATTCTCACAGCTCATCACATTAGAAAAACTCTCATGGCTAACTGATGTGGAGGTGGCAACCACCTCTGCTAGGAGCAACACCTTGCAGGCGACAAAAATCTCTGACAAGCTAGATAGGGGTTACATGTAGCCTAAGCTTGAGTGGTTGATAGGGGCACTAGTCATAGCTCAAATTGCATATAGGGGACTCTCATGGTGGACTGATGTAGAGGCGGCGGCCTCCCCTAGGGCACAACAGAAAACTCTTGTGGGTCAGGAGGCGGAGTGTGGTGGCCTAACTAGCTGACAGAAGCTTGATTGTGCAACGAGCACTTCGACATGCTGTCTCTACACCCACTGTGCACGACGTACACAATGCGCCATTGTGCTCGACGTGCACAATACGCCATTGTGGTGAGGAATTGGTGGTGGAAGTCGTCCTTCCTCCTGGTCGGACTTGGGTCACACTATGGATGGAGGCGGCTGGCCCTGCACATGAAACAATCAAGGCTTAGCAGTGCAACATGCACGTTGACATGCTCCCTTTACAGGCATTGTGCATGATACATACAGTGTGGCACTGCAATGAGGAGTCGGCAGTGGAAGTCGTCCTCGTGGTTAGACCTTGGCTACACTGTGCATGAAGGCAATTGGCCCTGCACATGAAACACTTGGGTGCACGTCGACATTCACCCTTATGTTTGTTGTGCATGGTGTGCAAAGTGCATCTGTCACGTGAACTGTGCATGCCATGCAATAAAATTTGATGAAGTAAAAGAAAAAATAAAATATTAAAATTGAAAAAAAATCTTATCTATTAATTTGGAGACAATCTCACGAGCTTAGGAATCATCATAATTCCAATTCTAGTGCAGAAGATTAGTCGATCCCACAAACGGTACCAATTGTTAATGCTTAGAATTCGCATAATAGACCGGAATGGAGGAAAGAATCATCCCCGACTCACAATGGTGATTTGGGTTTTGATACGGTACTCTTCACATTCATCCATGATATAAATAATAAATAAATGAATAAAAATAAATTTAGAGAGACATAGGGATTTATATAGTTTAGCATAATGCCTACGCCTACAGGTTGTTTAGGAGTAAAATCCACTAGAATATGTTATTTTACAATCTCTCATACCCACACATATCTCACAATATAATAGAGAAATTTAGTTTAAATATAAAGAAGTTGTGGTGAATCTGGGCATAGGAGGTTTCTGTGGAGAGATTTTGTAGAGAGAACTTCTCCTCCAAGTTTGTGGAGAGTCTATGCCTTATATAGAGAACTATTTCCTTGAAGTAATTGGATTTAACTTGCCTTGTGAAGCCTTTTTCTTTTAAAAGTCTAAATCTTTTTCCTTTTAGGAGTTTGAGTCAATTTGTCCTGTCTCTTCTTGGCTTAATTTTTGGTCTTATCTTGAGGCTAAATTATGGGCTGCTAATTTGACCCCTACAGATGCCGTGATTCTTTAGATTGATTTACTAGACAAGAGAGCCTTGAGAATCTTCAAGTCAATAATCTGCAGAATAAATTTTGAAAATTAATCCTAGGTTTCTTGTTTGGTCCCCAATTTTCTGTTTGTTTTATGCTAAGTAGTGAATAACTCAACTTGGAAATATAGGAAAAAGATGTACTTGATCGTATTATGTGTAAGCATGGAGTTTTGCTTGGGTGGGAGATGTACAAATTGCGTTAGGGACGAGCTTGAAACTCGATTTTGGTGGGAGATGTACTCAGCTGCATTAGGTGGGAGTGCGGAGCTCGATTTTGAGTTTGTTTATTTGTGCAAATGTTTGCCTGAGACATTATTTATTGTAGGCGAAGAGTGCATACTTCCATGATTAGTTTTTTGTGTGTATTTTCATGATCTTTTTTGCTATTATTGGTAGTAGTGAATTATCTACCCCTTGGTGTAAATCATCATTTGGTGTTCCCATTTTGGGGTTGACATTGTAATTTTTTTATAGTAACCTACACTTAAGTGATCAGGAAGCTCGTTGATTCCTTGGGTCCACCATCTTAGGCGGTTGTCAAGGCCATTGACTTGTTCCCGAAAGATACCCATGCAAGGCGATTGTAGAGCTTGGAGGCTCATTCCACAATATAACCCACTGGCGGCGATTGTAGTGCGAGTGTATAAACATTTGGCATTTGGTGGAGAAAGCGTTGGGAGGGTCGCAGAGTCTGTTGACTTGCACACTTGTTTCATCACCACGAGTCTCTGGGCTTGACTTTGATGTTTCAAAGTCTTAGGGTCTTTTGACTTCCACACCTATTCCACCACGAGTCTCTAGACTCGAATTTGGTGTTTAAAAATGGAGGTTCTGTGATCTTTTACCCTCCATGCTCATTCTACGACGAGTCTTTGGATTTGACTTTGGTAGTTTAAGGGGAGTCACGGAGTCTTTTGATCTCCAAACCCATTCCATTACGAGTCTTTGGAATCTCGACTTTGGTGGTTTGAGGGTCATTGTTTATCGTGAGTCTAGAGACTCGACTTTGATGGGGCCACTTTTTACTATAAGTCTAGAGACTTGACTTTGGTGGGGCTATTATTCACTGCGATTCCAGGGATTCAACTTTGGCGAGCACACAGGGCTCAAATACCAAAGTCAAGTCCCTAGACTTGCGGTGTAATAGGCATGGAGGTCAAAAGACCTTAGGACTCTAAAACACCAAAGTCGAGCCTAGAGACTCGCGGTGATGAAATGGATTCATAAGTCAATAGACTCTACCGCCCTCACACAACGCCTTCTCCAGCAAACACCAACTATTTACACTCGTGCTACCCTATAAGTTAAGAGAGAGAGTTGTAGCGGAAATC
Source organism: Carya illinoinensis (assembly GCF_018687715.1). NCBI lineage: Eukaryota > Viridiplantae > Streptophyta > Magnoliopsida > Fagales > Juglandaceae > Carya > Carya illinoinensis. The sequence goes on along the minus strand of NC_056754.1, from coordinate 31,254,206 downwards.
ATAAAATTTAGTAAAAGGCTTTTTACAAAAATACCCTTCCTACTTTACATAAAACCCACCTAGGCTGCTGCCACCCTTCCCTTAGGCCATATCTATCATACTTCTTCTTCCTCACTTTGTCCCTGACAAGGGGGAGGGACATTCATAAAAACTAAAATGAGTCGAATATTCAATAAGTATTACTTCATACAGTCAAAATATATTAACATAGATTTTTAGTCATGCATTGACATTCACTTATGTACTTTACATAAAACATACATTTCTTTTAAAACTTGACAATGTAGGGTTTTTCATTAAAAAATAGTTTTCCTTTTATAAAACCTTTACCATACCTTGCACTTTCATTCATAAAGAACTAAACATACATACATTCATTTATTCTTTTCACTTTTCTTTGGTCTGTACACACTGTTACGCCTTGTGTGTTTGGGGTTAGCGGTCTTTTGGACTTGAATTACACCCATGGCCACAAGTTGGAATCCCTTTCAGTCAGGGGATATCATTAGGTGTACTACCAGTACTATTTATCCAACATTGCAATCTGCTCAGTCCTTTGGTACCCGTTCATTCAGTCATGTCTGTTATGTATTTTCGTACATTAAAACTTTCAGTCCTTTCCTTTCATTCATGTAGTCATTTTAGTTCTTTTCTTTTTATTCTTTTCATCAATCCATTCATTTCATAAACATTGTTTAAAAGCATAAGCTTAAACCTCAACATTTAAAACATTTTTTAAAGCATAAACATGAGTATCATCGTAAACATTAGTTCATGGCATCCTTACACATCAACTCATGGCATCATTTAAAATCCATTTCATAGCGTCATTTTAAAACACACTTTCATCGTATCATTTTAAATATCATTTAAAAGCATTGAGCATAAATCTTAACATTTCTTTTCATGGAAAGTAAGAACAATATATACCACATATAACATTCATTCACATGTATACAACTTATTACTTTGGGTGCGTAAAAGGGGGCTAACATGAAAGGCCTTTACATACTCACACCTTTGAACATTCATACATAACATGCTTTTATAAAACATTTCATTCCATTTCATAAAGTATCATAAAGAAAACATTTTCATTTTCATTTCATATCATTTAGAAAACTCTAAAAAGTATGAACATAATACTTTCCTAGATTTCATGCTATTTCCATTACACATCTCAATCTTAGCCAAGACTTCCTTGCAACTTTAACCGTGCATAATACACAACGTTAAGCCAACATTGAGGTTTAAACATCATATACTCATGTTTAGGACAGATTATCCATTACATATGGTAAATCTGTTCGGCACATGTTTTCAACTAATTTACACATGTACCTCACCTCTTTTATCACCTAAGATTAACATACAATCCACTAACCTTCCGCTTGTTTACACAAGCCTCATATACTCTGACATCAAATTCCAACTCAAATCCATTAGCATAGTCTATATCCTAGCAGAGATTTTGTGAAAATGTTTATTAACTGATCGTTTGTGCTTATGAACTCTAGTACAATATCACCTTTCTATACATGATCTCGTAGAAAATGATATCTAATCTCAATATGCTTAGTTCTAGAATGTTGTATTGGGTAATTTGAAAGATTATAGCACTTGTAATATCACATTTGATTAGAATGTGATTATACATGAATTTAAAATCCTTAAGTTGTTGCTTCATGTAAAGAACTTGAGCACAACAACTATATCCATTAACATGTTCTGCCTTAGTAGTAGATAATGCAATAGAGTTTTACTTTTTGCTAAGCCATGAAATAATTGCATGATCTAAGAAATGACATATTCCACTAATACTTTTTTTGATCAACTTTGCGACCAGAATGATCTACATCTGAGTAGCTGATTAAATCGAAAGAAGTGTGCTTAGGATACCATAACCTTAAGTCAATTGCACCAACAAGATATCTAAGAACGTGTTTAATTATAGTCAAATAAGATTCTTTTAGAGATGATTGAAAATATGTACATAAGCATACACTGAACATAATATCTAGTCTACTGGCTATCAAATATAATAGACTACTAATCATACCTCGATATACTTTTGAGTCAATTGGTTTACTGATTTTATCGTTTTTAAGTTTGGCAGGTTGGCTCACTGATATTCTAATTTCCTTCATACATTCGATTCCAAACTTTTTAAGTAATTCTTTAATATATTTTGACTGATTAATAAATATTCTACTTTTTACTTGGTTGAGTTACAATCCAAGAAAGAAACTAAGTTCTTACACCATGCTCATTTCAAATTTTTCCTTGATACTCTTAGCAAAAACTTGGCATATATTTTCATTAGTAGCACCAAATATTATATCATTCACACAAATCTAAATCAAAAGAATATTATCATCTTTGTATTTAATGAAAAATGTTAATTTTTCCTCTTGAAATATTTTTTTCAATCAAGAAACTGCTGAGTCTATCATACCAAGCTTTAGGAGTTTTTTTTTTTTTTTTAATCAAAAGGATTGTACCCAAGTTATAGGAACTTGTTTGAGTCTATATAGCGCTTTTGTGAACTTGAAAATATGATATGGAGAAATAGAATTTTTAAAACCGGGAGGTTACTCAACATATACCTCTTCATTTATAAAATTATTTAAGAAATCACTTTTAACATTTATTTAAAAAAGTTTGAGATTTTTATAATAAATATATGCAAGTAGCACTCGAATAGATTTTAATCTTGTGACTGATGCATATGTCTCATCATAATCGATTCTTTCTTCTTGATTGAAACCTTGGACTACAAGTCAAGTTTTGTTTCTAGCTATAACTCTGAACTCATCTTTCTTATTTCTAAAAGCACATTTTGTTCTAAGGATAGTATGATTTTTTGATTTAAGAACAAATGTCCAAATATCATTTCTTTCAAATTGATTTAACTCTTTTTACATAACTATAATCCAAAATTCATCAAGAAGTGTTATATGAGTATTTTGGGTTCAATCTGAGATAAAAACAAATGTAGTATAATTACAAATATTTCTAAGAGATGATCGAGTACTTACACCTTGTGATGGTTCTCCTCGAATTTATTACGCTAGATGATCTTTTCCAATGTCTCTATATTGAACTTCTTTTGTTATGTTCTCTTTATTGAGTCCAAGGTTTTCCATGTTATTCGTAGCTTATGTTTTTTCAGCAACAGATTTCTTGGAAAGTAGAGTATTAGATTCATCAAATACTATATACATAGATTCTTGTACAGTCAAAGTCTTTTTATTAAAGACTTTATAAGATTTACAATTAGTAGAATACACAAGAAAGATACATTCATTATATTTGCATTAAATTTGTCTAAATTATCTCTGTCATTCAAAATAAAATATTTGCATCCAAGTACATGAAAGTAACTAATGTTAAATTTTTTTCTCATTCCAAAGCTCATAAGGGGTAACTTAAAACTTAATGTAACTATATTTATAACATAACATACAATACTTACCGTTTCGATCCAAAAATAATTAGGCAAGTTGTTCTCATTGAGTATTATTATTGCTATCTCTTGAAGAGATCTCTTCTTCATCTTTACTACGACATTTTGTTGAGGAGTTTAGTATAGAAATTATGTACAAAATCATTTTTATTACAAAAAGTTTCAATATTTTTATTAACAAACTATTTTTCCCTATCACTATAGATACTTGAAATAGTATAACTATTTTCATTATATATTCTCTTCCATATCTTATTAAAGACATTATGTGTCTCATCTTTATAAGTAAGAAAGATGACCCAAATATATTTAGAAAAATCATCAATAATAACAAATGCATAATATTTTTCTCATAGATTTGCAGCTCTATTTGCTCCAAAAAAATCTATGTGTATAAGTTGTTGTAATCTTATAGTAAAATATGTTTCTTGGTTTTAAAAAAAGTTTTTGTTTGTTTACCAGACTAGCATGCATTACACAAATTTAGTCTTTAAGAAAATTTATCTTCTGTAAACTAGTCGCAAGATCACTTTTTGAAAGTTTAGAAATAAATTTCACATTGGCATGACCTAATTTTCTATACCATAACCAACTAGTTTCATTTTAAGATAAAAAATAAATAGTATCTTGTAATGCAATTTCTTCAAATTTGATTGTATAAATATTATTACTTCTAAAAATAATAAAACAAACATTGCAATCATGATTATTCAAAATAATGCACTTATCCCTTATAAAAGTAATTGTAAATCTTTTATCACATAATTGACTTATACTTAAAATATTATATTTTAGATGTTTAACAAGTAGAACATTTTCAATTATGAGATAATTGAGAGACAGCTTATTACCAATTTTACATATTCTCGAGATCTTCCATTTCAAATTGTCTCCAAAAGTCACGTGTCCTTCTTCTTTAGATGTAAGCTCAATGAATTTAATCTTATCTCTCGTCATGTGTCTTGAATATCCATTATATAAAAACTATTCGTTTTTACTTATGGAGGACTTCATGCATTCATGCATACCTACAAAAATAATTAAAATTATTTTTCTTAGTATCCAAGTTCTTTGGATCCTTAATTTATTAGTATTAGAATAAATAAGATTTTTAGGTATCCATATGCCTCAATAGTCATTGTATGTTTTCTTCTAATATAACAAATATGATAATTATGACAATTTTTATTACAAAAATTAGAAATAACATGTGGCATATATGTAGAACTTGAGTAATTGTAATAGTATCTTTTTCTTTCTTAAAATTTATTTTTATGAAAGGAATTTTGAACACTAAACTCTGATTTAGAAGGATTATCAAATAAGTTTTATAAGGTTTGTATTTTTGTTTTGACATATTTCTCAAGCATGCCTTGTCAAAAATACATATTTGACTATCAAAAAGCTTTCTAAAATTTCTTTTTATGTTTGTAAAGTTTTTAAAAATCTTTTCTAAATCAGTCACTTTTTTCTTCAACGCATAATTTTCATCTTTTGAAACAGTGTTTTTTTTTTCTTAAAAAATCAATTTCGTTTGTTAATGAAGAATTTTTCTTTTTCAAAATAATATGTTTGATATCCAATTTTTCAAATTTCTTATATAACTCTTTTAAAACATTTTGCAATTCCTCATACGAAGGATTTTCAATATTATCAAGATTTATTACCTCCAGGTCATTTTTAGTCATAAGATAAAGATTTGTTTATTCTCTATTGCTTGCTTATTATCTGAGCTACTTAAATCATCATTCCATATAACCTTTATTGTTTTCTTACCATTGTTTTAATCTTTTTTTAGCTGAGAAAAATCGCCTCAGTATTTCCAGACTTATTGCATTTGTAACAATTTAAAGAGTCATTTTTCTTGTATCTTTTTTGAAATTTTTTTTTAATAATTTCTTTGAAGGAGATTTATTTCTCTTTAAAAGTCTCTTAATTCTCCTTACTATCCTCACAACTTCTTCATCTTTATCGTTAGTTTTTTCATCTTCATGATTTTCACTTTCCTTAGAAACAACTTTAAGTGCCAAGCTTTTTTTTAGTTTTTTTTTTCTTATTCTCCTCTTTTGAATATGTAATCATGGGTGGTAAGTAACTCAATGAATTCATTTACCTCTAGTTTCTTAAGGTTTCTAATTTCAAGAATCACCGCCACTTTTGATTCCTAGAGTTTTGACAGAGAATTAAAAATTTTTCTTACTATCTCTAAGCTGAAATAAATTTTGCTGAGAGCTGTCAAACTGTTTGTAATATTAGTGAAATAAGTGTACATAAAAGAAATAGTCATCATCATTCATTTTAAATAATTCATATTCATGAGTAAGAATATAAATTTTTTATTCCTGGACTTATGAATTTCTTTCATAAGTTACTTCCAATTTATTCTAAATCTTCTTTGTTATCTTGTAAGTCATTATTCTATTGAACTCATTCCTATCAAAAGCAATATATAGGATATTTATAGCTATTGAATTCAACATTAGAAATCTCTCGTCATCACGATCTAACTCTTCTTCTTCCTTTTACATTTACTTCATTAACAACTTTTGTTGAGATATAAGATCTATTTAAAATGCATTTCCAAATTTCTCAACATTGTGTCTGAAGAAAAATTTTCATTTTAACTTTTCAAAATGTGTAATTGTCTCCGCAAAATAGTAGAGGTTGACTGCTAAATTGGCATTCACCAAAAGTAGCTGCAATGTTAACCATAAGCTCTTAAGGGCAGGTTTGATAATTCAAAAATCTCATCTCAAACTCAAAATTATTATATCATCTTTACAACTTTTCTAAATTTCCACACAAAATATAATAAACAATTCAATTTTTTCAAATCCCAATACAATTTTTTCAAATCCCAAAATAATAATAACACTAAAAACTAATATTTTAAACTTCCATCTTAATTCAAAATTTTCATCTCTACCCCTAAACCTTCCTGCCCAAAAGATAGTTAATCTTACAAAAGAGTCATTGCTCTTATATCAATTGTTGCTTAGATGACTACAAAAGGGAGGTGAATTGGGTTTTTAATCATGTCATGCACATGTGAAAGATGACAATCAATTATCTTTCAAAAATTCAAATTTCAAATTTTTAACTTTCAAATATATCATGTACATGTGGAAAATACAATTTGATACTTCATGATAAAAGATTCTTTTTTAGCCTTAATCCAATTTCAAATTTTTCAAGAGATTTACAAAATTACTCTGAAAGATTTATTTGTGAGTTTGTTCCATTTCTTACTCATACTTGGTTTGTTGATGTACTTGACTCTATTGTATAGACAACTAAAACTTGAGACTCATTTATAATTGAATTCATTTGTTATTATCAAAATTCATATATAGATATATAATTATATGAAACTTGAAATCTTAAGTTCAATAATTTCTCTAGTCGTGAACGAGAGACCCACGATGTAAATATGAGAATCTCTTGCTAATGTAAGTGGTATATTTTCAATTATTAGCTAATGTAACTTTATAAATCGCAAGTGGTAGTTCTTCCTCTGACTTACCATTTTTGTTAAAAGAAGAAGAAGAAGATACTAAAATTAGTGCTACAATAAGACATTATTTTTTTGGTTTTTCTCTTATTACTTGTTCAATTCATGAGTTTTTTTTTTTTTTTAATCAAACACATTCAGTATCATTCATTCATTAATCACATAGTTATTACAACTTTTTTCAGACATTACAAACTCTTCTATTTGAGTAGGCACTTCCTCAATCCATATTTTTTCTTGAGAAAAAGACTGCTAACTTTGCTAACATATGCGCTAACCTATTAGCTTCTCTATAAGTAAAACAGATTCTCCAATGTGGTTATTAGACAACAGACTTTGTATATCAGCTATCACATTCTCATAATTGGTGAGATTTTCTTCCTTACTGTTGACATTCCTCACTACAGCTTGGCAATCCCCTTCAAAAATGATTTGTGACATTCCTAAATTAGCACAAAATTCACAAGCTTTCCTTAGCGCCAATGCTTCTACAACAATTAGTTGTGTCAAGCAATTTGAGGTGGAGCACATTACTGCCATGCTTTCTCATTCATTATTTTTTACTATAATCTCCACATTAATTTTCTTGTCCTGTTTGTCAATTGCCATGTTCCAATTTACTTTACATATGAAACTATCTGCTTTTTGCCATTTGCTTGCTGATGTCCCATTGCAATCTGTTGTTTCTGTGCAACATTATAATCCTATTGGTTTTGCCTTGCCTTTTATGGCATATATGGGGTGCTCGAATATGTTCTCATATGGAAATGAGTTCATTCTCAACCAAAGTAGCTTCATACCATATGCCACTAATGCTATGTTCTCTGCATCTAATTTCTCATTTAGCTCTTTTCATAAATCCATAAATTTATTTTCACCACATCTCCATTTTTGCACTGGGCTGCCTTTCTTAAACCACATATGTGAAGCTGCAAAGCAATTCCAAATAATGTGAAGTGTTGTTTCCTCTTCCCTCCCACAAACTAGATAAGTACTATCTACATCTATTTTCTTTTTTGCCAGATTCACTCTAGTAGGCAAAATATCTTGTCCCAATTTCCATAGAAACATTTTAACTTTCCCTTCTGCTTTCAAGTTCCAAATTTGTTTCTAATAAGAAACTATGGCATTACTATTTTTTATATTTCTATTTTTTCAAATAAATGATTGGAAAACTAGTCAAATTTAGTATGGATCGTACATGGACTATACTTGGAGTCTCTCCTAAGGGGGATGTTGGTGCCCAACCTGTCCAAATTACTAGTGCATTATAGGAAAATAAGAAAACGAGAATGTGAGTAATTCTTGATACAATTTAAATTCAATTTAAATATCATTTTTTTATTTTTTTTATTATTATCTTTTTACAAAGGCTATATGATTTTAGAATAATTCTTATTCTAATTTCGATTCATAGGCACAATTGGCATGCTTTATGGTAAACTGAAAACTCAGGACTATTGAAGTGTTCATATAATTTTATTCTATCATCAAATTAAAACCAATTTTGCAATTGTAATATCCTGCTCAATCTCTCTCTTATGGTCATGAGTCTCATTTTATGTGCCAAACCTCGATGGCATATTTTTAAAGATACCAAGTATTTTTTTTAAAGTAAGTCCAATGTTTTAAAGCATTCGAATATTTTAAATGTTTTGAAAATATTTAAATAAGATATTTCCAGTATTATTGAACCAAATCTAATTTTAAATAAGACAATTATAATATTTTTGAAGAGCTCCAAAAATATTATAATTGTGAAAAATTATTTTAATTAAATGATTTTAGTCATTTTAAAATATTATGAAATTTAAATTATGTTGAAAACTCTAAATTTATTTAAATGATTTTATTCTTTTAAAGTAATTAGCAAAACTTCATTATTTATTTAATGATGAAAGAACCTTATTTTACAAACTAAATTTGAGTTTAAATTAGTATTAATGTGTTTATATATTTAAATATCTCTTTTAAATTAGTTAACTTTATATTTAATTTCTCACTGTTAGATTAGATTGGAAAACCTAGGATGAAGGGCCTAGATTAAATACCCAAGTCCTCCCCATTTTTCCTTCACTTTTCCCTTTCCCCTCTCTCTCCTCCCTCTCCCTCAACTCACGTACGGCAGCCTCCATTTTTCCCCTCCACGAAACCTCTTCTCCTCTCCAGCCCAGCCACTGCCAGCCGTCCAGCCTCATCGCCACCACCGGCATCTGCCCCTGATACTGGTGAGCACCCTCCCCTACCAATGAGCCTTCACATGGTAGCCCTCTCTCTCCCCTCCCTCATTCCGAAATGGGTTTCAGGTTTCACCCATTTCTCTCTTCATTGTGCTGCCATATGAGGCCAACTAGGTCACCGAGTACTATCATCGGCTCCAACACCTCACTGACTCCACCCCCATGGCTTCCCTTCCTCTCTCTCGGATCACCACACACACGCACCCACAAAACCACACGGGGTTCACCCCTTCAGCCTTGGCGTTGCTGCCTTGTGTTGGTTCTGGCCCCACTGAACACCACCACTGGCCTCCCTCCTCCTTTCCCTAGATCCACACGAAATCCTATAGCCTCCCTCAACCGCACGCTCCTTCACTCTCTAGCACACGGATTCTACTTTTAAGCCTAGATTCGCTGACGTGGGCTAACGTGTCACCTCCCCCTCGCCACCACAACTCCACTAGCAACATCCTAAGCTCCTCCATGATTAGACCTAGCCTCCAACTCTCCACATCTCTCATGCTCCCTCACACTCTCGGATGCACTATTCACGGCTAGATGCTGCCGTGCTCTGCCCCTCACCACCATTCCAAGACCACATGAGCCTCCTCATGGCCACCCCTTCCAGATCCACAAACCCACATGCCCAAACAGTTCCCAAATGCCCAAATAGCCACCGTACACAGTTTGGCCACCACATATGACTCTTCTGATGTCATTGACAGTGATGGGTAGCGAACATGCATAGGTTATACTCGAAGATAGTATAACTCTCTCTCCCTCGTTATTTATGTTAGATATTAGTTTGTTATTTGTGGAGTTCACTGTGTAGTGAAGTGTTAGGCGTAGTTGTGTAGTGTGCTATGGACTATGCTGTGAAGTGCAGGTGTGAAGTGGGTGTTGTATTAGTGATGTGGTGTAGTGTAGTATGAAAGGAGTACATGTGGTGCGTACTCCATGTAGTGTAGCAATACACTGTGTAGTTGTAGTAATGTGTGGCTTAGTGTGGATGGAAGAAAGTTCATGTGGGGTGTACTCTATGTGGTGTCGTGATGCACCAGATGGTGTGTTACGAAGGTTAGATGGCATAGCTGAGGAGCGTAGAGTGTGTGGTGTAGTGTCAGAAATTGTTGAGCAATGTCTCGGAGTAGTTGTAAGGTGGCCCTGTCGTAGTGACGGGTGTCACGATATAACTTGGGATTAGCCTCGAGCTACGTGATGCAACAGAGGTGTAGTGAGAATGGAGTCTTGTCATGTCAAGTGTTGGGATGAACTTGTAAATGGTCGAGCGGTAGGAAAGTCTTGCTGATCGGGTTTGAATAGAAGTTAGTATTAGAGTATGAAGCTTATTTATACAAGCGGGCAGTCAATTGATTATAAGTTGATTTTAGGTAATAAGGGGGTAAGGTACATGTGCATCTGATGAGACACATGTGCTGAATGGATTTATCATAAATAATGGGTAATTTGTCCTAAGTATGGTTACATGATATTTAAGCCTTAGAGTTGGCTTAAAATCATGTAGCATGTATAGATGAAAATGAGGATTTGGTGTAGGCTAGGATGCATGAAGGAAGTGACGAGTGTACTGTCTATGATTGGGATGCGTAACTTAGTTAGTCTGAGTTATGCATCGAAATGTGGTTAATAGGAGAGTAAGACAAATGTCTTAGTGTCTTAACATTAAAGTGAATCATGAAAGTTCACTTTAAAGGATAAGACCTCGAAGTAGAATGCTAAATTTGAAAAAGGTGACCCAAGTGGATCCTAGAAAGAGGAAATGTGCTAAGGAATACATAGAGGATGGATGTAGTGACTGTAAGTGGATTCTAAAGGTTTTAGCATAGTAAGTGGTACGTAAAAACATGGGATAGAAGGAGAGTGTTTCCAAGTGACGTGTTGTTCCATTTTTAGTTTAGTTGTTTATGTACTAGATAGAGAATGACGTTGAGGTTGTGTATGCATGTAAGTTGTCATTTAACATGCACATGAATGAATTGCATGAAATGAGTATGGCATAGAGTTTAGGTAAGTATTATGTTCATACTCTTTTATAGTTTTCTAAAAGATATAAAATGAAAATGAAATGTTTTTTCTTTATGATGCTTTACGAAATGACATGGATGATGTTTTAAGAAAGTATGCTGAGTATAAGTTTTCAAGTATACGTATGTAATAGCCCTTATTGGCAGCCCTTATTTATGCACCCCAAAGTATTAAGTGTATATATGTGAATGGATGTTATACGTATTAAGTATTAGATATATTTTTATGAAATGAAATGCAAGGCTAAGGCCTCATGCTTCAATGATGCTTTAAACAATGCGAAGAAAATGTGTTAAAATGTCCCTATGAATGGATGTTTTAAAATGTCCCTATGAACTGATGTTTTAAATAATGCCTTAAAAGTGATGTTTAAACTCATGCTTTTAAATGACGTTTATAAATGAACAAATTGATAAATGAAAGAAATGACTGAATGAATGAATGCTTTAATGTATGAAAATAAGTAACGGCTATGATTGAATGAAAAGGATACAAAAGGATTTGTTAGATTGCAATGCTATGTAAGTAGTACTGGTACGGCACCCAATACTGCCCCTTGATTGAAAAGGGATTCCCAACCCGTGGCCATGGGCGGAGTTCAAGTCCAAATAAAGACTGCTAATCCTTGTACACGGGGCTTAACAGTGTGTAATGGGCAGTGGAAAGTGATAAGAACGAATGCATGTATGCTTAGACTCTTTAAGAAATGAAGGCAGGAGGTGTGGGAAAATGTTTTACGAAAAACAAAGAAACATTTTACGAAAGAGAATCATTTTCAAAAAAGACACTGCCTTGAAATATTTTAAATGAACAAATGTCTTAAGTATGGTATGTATAGAATGATGAATGCATGACTGACAATTTATGTTATTATATTTTAACTGTATGAAGTAATACTTACAAGTTTTTGACTTATTTTAATTTTTATGTGTGCCCCTAGGGACCAAGATGAACAGTACGCGTCAGGATGGACACGGCTTAGGAGAAAGAGCACGAAAACTTAGGCACAATATTTTTACGAAAGACTTTTTAAATATAAAGTTTAATGTTTTCCACTGTAACTCATTTTAAATTAAGAAATATGTTTTATTTTATAAACATGGAACTTTTTATATCTTAGCATGAAAGGAAAAAATTTTAAATGAATGGTAATTCTCGTCGTCTTTCTCAAAATTATTTTCTAAATGTCACACTACAAAGACGAGCATTACAGCTATATTTACGTGATTTTGCCAAATGTAGAGAATTGGCATCTATACTCAAAAGTGAAATCTAGCTGATTTATTTGGGCTCATATGTGTCAAAACTTTGCAATGAGAAGATTATTTAAGTGAGTAAGAGTTGGGGACTTCTCTTGTATTATTATTATTATTATTATTATTATTATTATTATAGGTTGCTGCTATAATTAGTGTTCTACCAGTTGAAGTTGTAATTTTTTGTGCTAACTAGTTTTTTTATTGGAATACCTGCTAGCTTAGATAAATTGTACTCATGTAATGTTACGACGACACTTTCATCGTATTTTTATCTCATTATGTAAAATGTAACAATTTTCATTTGGATTCAAAGTTGATCCAAACTTATCTAATCTAATCATTACAACTTTTTTAAATTTTTACTTAAAATATAATAAAAAATTCAACTTTTTTAAATTCTAAAACAATAATATAATATTCTAACAATATTTTAATCAACTTTCAACTTTTATTTCAATTCATCTCATTTCAACTTATTATCCAAACCTCTTTATCATCTTTGAATATTTTTTTTTTAATTTTTTTAGAAAAATTAAAGTGTAATAAGCAATACTACCTCATCACAAATAATAAAATGAAACTTAGTACTTGAAATTTTCTAATTCCATATTGCAAATTCAAATTAAGGTTGGGTATGGGTCACATTGATAGGGGTGGTAGTTTGTATTGGTTTTATGTCACGTCAAGTTATAAACATTTGACTAAGTCAATCTAAACCCGATTCGTTAAGATAAATAGGGTAGACCTTCAAATTCTAACATTACCCATTTAAAAAATGCTTAATACACGTTTTGATCTGCTTTAATAATTAATTAAAATAGATTAACACGATACGATCCATTTCAACTCGTTTTATGTAAAAGAGATGAACTGACCTGCATAACCATTTGACTTGATTAATATAATCTCATATAAAAGTTTAAATCTATATTTATTAGAAACCACAATATCTAAAATAATAATAATAAGACTATGTACTGACAGGCTTTCTAATAGAGAGAGAAGCTCTGCTCCCTCTCTAGAGAGAAAACAAATTGGAAATTGCCCTAGAGGGAGGTGGGAGCCTTGGCTCCTCCCTCCCTCCCTCCTCCTTTTAGTTTCTTTTCTTTAGTTTATTTCTGCTTCTTTTATTCCAGTTTCATCTGTTGTTTTTCGGCTTCAGTTTGGTTAGTTTCTCAGTTGGCTCTTGCGGTTATGGTGACTTAGCTCTTGGCCCCTAGTTACAGTGCCATCTTGAAGCGAGGACCACCTGTAAGGGTCCCGAGCAACCCTGCGAGGTGGCTCCTTGATGACTTGCAAAAATTTCAAATTGCAGATTTTACAAGTTCGCTCGAGCGAATTCAGGCAGATTCAAACGCTCGACTGCCGCTCGACAGGGAGCTCGAGCGGGTTGCTGAAAAACAAAGATCGCTCGAGCGGAGACATTGGCCGCTCGAGCGAAATCAGGCAGAGTCGAACGCTCGATGTGCGCTCGAGCGAAATCAGGCAGAGTCGAACGCTCGACGCGCGCTCGACACCCCGCTCGAGCGAACATCGTATTTTGACAGATTTTAGGTTTTCCGCCATGAGACCATATAAAAGCAATTTTTCACTCTAGAGCCGCGAGTTTTGACTGGAGAACACTTCTTGGGAGAGAAAAACACAGTTAGAGGGATTCAATTCATCTATTTTTGGAGACGAAATTTCAATTATTGCACGTACGTTGGAATCATACACGAGCACGGACGAGAGAAAAGCGTTGAATCGTTCCCTTGAGCTTTTGACGACGAGTTGAGGCTGCAAGGAGGATTTTTCAGTGTTTATTTTCTTCTTCCCATCTTCTCAGAACAATTATGGTGAATTCGTTTATGTTGAATTCCATTTCTAGCATGAGCTAAATTTTCTTCATTCTAGGAAAACGATGTAACTTATTTCCGAACTATGCTTGATTGTCTATGCTAATTTAATGCAATTCTCTCTTTGTTTATCTGATTTATCCTGAATTTTTTGCTTCTAATTAACTGGTCATTGATTAGATGATAAGTAATCTTGTGATTTGCTATCGAAAGAAGGAATCATAGGTTAGATTTTGGATATTTCAGCATAGGTAAGTATAGAGATCGAAAGACTTGTATGAACCTGTGTAGTAATTAAATCATTGGTCTTATTGCGTTCTTGATTATTGAATTTGCATACTCTTGTGTGAATTGATAAACTAGAATCACTTCCAATTGACTATCGAAAGAGGCTTTTGGAAGAATTAGAGATTTGCTAATAGATAAAAGAGAATTAAATTAAGTTAGCTGGATGAGAAAAGCATAGTGAAGAATTAGGTGAAATCGATTTCCTAGAAGTTTTCTTCCCATTAATTTGATCTTCGAACGTCAGTGTTATTTCCTTTACACATTTTTCTTTGAGTTGATCTAGTTTAGATTGCAACTAGAAAAATCCTTATGATTCCTTTAGATAAAATCAAGTTTAGTATAATTTTGGTATTTGGCAAACGTAAGGTACCAATTCCTGAGGACGATACTCTTCTTATTACTTTACTATAAAATTACGATACTGTGCACTTGCAGATTTGCACTGGTCACTCCTTGCAGAGGAGACGCGCGACAAGGCTACAGCGGGGCGTAACAGATTGGTGGATCTAGATGGGTGAGAAGCTGGCTACCCTATTTTGTTGACGCAAGGTTGACGACAATGGACTAAGGTGAGGCGAGGCTACGATGGGGTGGCTCGACAGCAAGAGGCTCGGTGCTCTGTTTCATAACAGAGCGCTGGGGATACGAGCTGTGTGACGCCCCCAAAATCCCCACGCCCGAACACGGGGAAATTGAGACATCCGGATGGTGACAACCCGGGTCACCATCCCATCGTCGGGTGCCGAGTGTGTGCAAGGCAACAGATGTGTACAGAGAAACTCGCAGCGGATAAAGAAAGTCATAACTAAGTACCAGAATTTTTCTTAACGTAATACAAGCTGTTTAAAACGTACATAGATAAATATTACAAAACACGACTACAGATTTAAACAAATATAAAGATAGCATCAGCAACCCGGCGGAGCCGCATCCTCGGGCTCAGCCTCTTCCTCCTCATCCTCAACTCCTGCACCAAAAGCTACGGAACCACAAATGGTTCCGCAGGTAAGCAAAACCCAAACACTACCAGATAAAAACACATATAACTCAAACAAGATGCATGAAACATGCCCGATGCACAAAGCCCAAAAACACCAATTTTCCACACACGCCAAAACCCATTTGGCCCAAAAACATATCCTTTCCGAAAAACACGCCAAAAGTCCATTTGGCCCAATATCTCGCCGGAAGTCCATCCGGCCCAATATCTCGCCAGAAGTCCATCTGGCCCACGCCAAAAGTCCCATTTGACCTCACAAACCATTATCCAATTTTAACCGTATGCACCATGACCTCCCCTAGGGGTCATCCGCACACCCTGGCTCCAGTGTCACACCGCAGAGTACCACCACGCATGTGACACCTAACAAGCGATGCCCAGTTCCGCGCCCCGCGCGTGCGTAGCCAAGCATCCTCTAGCCCTCGCCAGCGAAGGGCCACGGAGTCGGTGAGTAGGGCGATGCCCGGTTCCGCGCCCGGCGCGTTCGTAGCCAAGCATCCCCTAGCCCCGCTCCCGTCATCTCTCTCGACAACTCAGGGGACATCACTCAGTTTATTCCGCTCCCGAGTGACCAGAGGAGCTCCACCGAGATAATAACCCATCCCGGCTTGGGCTCGTGATACACACGCACCCGTAAAACCACTCACGCCAATACACAGACTTTTCACATAAATCCACAAACACACGTGCATGCACCATGAAATGCCAAATCAATGCATAATAAAATAACCAACCAACATAATCAATTAAACAGACAACTCCGTCCTCCATCCATCCGACCCCCGAACTCCTCGGACTCAGTCCGGAAACAACAACCAACAACAGTAAATAATTAAATGAGCAATATATATTAAAATCTGAAAATAGGGTTTGGAAAATACTTACTGCGCTATACGGTATTTTTAGAAAGCTCGCGGCGTTGCAAACGGCGGAGGAAAAGCAACGTAACAGTGTAATTTACACTGTGTCCGTGGGTAATAAATTACCCATTTTTGAACGGGGACAAACCAGGGCTTAGGATTGATAGGGAATGGTTTAGGGATGATTGTGAAGCTATTGGAAGTGGTGGTTGGCCGTGGGTGGCGGCGAAAACGCCGGAAATAGGCCGGAAAACTCAAATCGGAAAGCAAGCTCGTAGGAGCTGTTCCGGTGGTCGTTGGAGGCCGGAAATAGGTGGGTTAGGACGGCAAGGAGTCGGTGATGAAGTGGTGAAGAAATGGTGGCCGGAGGTGGAGAGACGGCGGCGGATCGGAGTAAAATCCGTGGGGAAAGAAATGGCTCTTCCGGCCAAACGGCCGGCCGGATGGGGGAGATATTTGGTGGGAAGGTGCGCCGGAGGGAGGGGGTTCGAACGAGACTGGCGGCGAGCCAAATGGTGGTCGGACGGCTGCGGTCTGGGCAGAAAACAGTTCCGGCGACAGGGGCAAAAACAGAGCAGGTGTAGCCACTTCCGGCGGCTCTCGAAAGCAAACGGCTGGTCCGATGGCTCTGAAAATTGGTGGGGATGATCTATGGTGGAAGGGGAAGAGAATGGTGGTGACGGTGCATCAAACGGTGGCCGGACGGCGGAGAACCGGCCGGTCAAAGGGGCGGCGACGAAATGAGAGAAAATGGGCTGATGAGCGTACGCGGGAGAGGAGGAAGAAGAAAGAAGAAGAAAAAAAAGAAAAAGAAAGAAAAAGAAGGAAAAGGAAAAAGAAAAAGGAAAAAGAGAAAAGAAAAAGAAAAGATGAGGGAAAAGAAATGAGATCCAATCCTCACTCCGGAAACCAAAACTGATCCGCCGAAAACGATTTTAAAAACCGTAAAACGACTAAATAAAATAAACACAACATCAAATAAATTAAAAACCAATTTAAAACACATTAATTTAAAATGAATAAACTAATATATTAATTAAATTAAAAACAACCCTTCAGTGAAAATACACGTAAAAACGGGGTGTCACATCCTCCCCCCCTTAAAATAAATTTCGTCCTCGAAATTTGTGAGATCAATATCAGCGCCAAGTAGGATACACTACGCAACTCAGAATATACTTGAGAAAATCATACCATCATCCATTTCCACACAAGTATGAAGAACGCGCTTCCCAAAAATACTCCTATAAGCAACTCCATCATATTCACACTAATCTCCCAGAAATGCATCACGTCTAGAACTCTTAAAGCGGCCACGTAAACCGAAATCACCATATCCACAAGAACTTCAAAACCGCACCCAAGCAAATTTCAACAATTAGTACTTCTTATTAGAATGAATTGTATTAATCTCAATCAACTCTTATGCTATATTATCGAAACTTTCATTGTATACCATATCTTGGTAATCTAGTAGTCACTTCCAAAATAAACTATCTATAAACATAATTTGCCCAAACAAAATATTACTCTCTAATTACAAGCACATTCTCGAAATTTTAAGTCATCACTAATTACTCAAAATCAGCACACCTAATCATGAACTATCACTCCTATTTCCTCAATTATCTCTAGCTACCTTAACTAAATCAAAATTCCGCAACGACACCCATGATCATCAATAAAGAAGACGATATCAATCAATTGCAACCTTCCAAATTAAAAACAAGTATCATTATCTCAAAATACACCAATCTCATCTAAGATAAAGAACATAGGGCTCGAATCCGTCCCGACCAACTAATAAAGCACCTATAACTCCTACCTAACAACTTACACTTTCAAGATCATCAACTAAATTCTGAATATCGTCTAATTTAGAGATAACTAAATTCACTACGAACCACGATTAAATTCACGATAACCTTAATAAACCCTTCTTATAAACTCACTTACCTACTTCTATTCTCATAACCCTAATATTAGCACGACTATTTCCTTCAATTGCATACAAAATTAAATCTCAAGATAGGCCATGCTATTCAAACCTCCAATCCATCAAAACTATGGCACTACTCTCCTGACTTCTACTGCTTATTACCTTACGTACCTGTTTAGGTTAATCACCGCTGATTCCCAAACTTCCACTTTCAAGATTTCATTATCCACTACACCTGGCGACTCAACAATCTCTCTTCTAGTTAAATAAAATGTATATAATTCTTCCAATTGGACACTCAAACTCCAAAAGAAAGTATAGCCTCAAAATTTAAATTCCTGTGTGACCTCAAGTCACAATTAATTCTCTAAGATAGTCTCCACAATAAATGCCAACTATCACTCCAATTGGTAACCCACTTCAACTGTACACTCCGATCAACTCACTAAGAACTCGAAGTTAAAATCTATTGAATTTAATACTATCACATCTAATCCATTTTCAGTACTCACCAAAGCCATTTCTCTCAAGCCCAAAAAGAGACTAGGATTTGTACTCTCCGAAATCCATACACCCTCACCACCACTATAAATGGATCTCATGGATCCTTAGCTAAGATCAATAATCATTCTAACGTATAAGTGATCCATCACTTCCATTTCCAACATCCGTACCTTATCCTCAAAATAAACAAAATTTCATTTCCCAAAACCTGCATCATCTATTATCCTCAACTCGGTATGAATCGATCCTAAAACTTGTCACTATAACCTCGAGCTATAACAATTATTGCCAACCCACATTCCATTGAGTAACACGCTTCGACTGAACGCTCCAATCGATTTACCACTATCATGTGTCAATCTCATACGTCCTTAGCCGAAACCAATAGTCATTTCAACGTACAAGTAATCCATTACTACTATTTCTATCATCTGGACTTATATCCGCAAATCAACATGAATCATTCCTATATCTGCTTAACTTATATCCTTAATATAAGCAAATAGTTAACGCTTAAAACTTTGTACAAAAATGACCTTAAACCTGCTAATAATCCGTTCCCAAAAGTCTCTAGAACATAAGGTCTCAACTTCAATCGAATTCAATACCAACAATTAAACTATTGCTTCCAAAACCTCAATGGATCTATTTCTTCCGAACCGACAAAAATCATTTCCTAAAATCGATTACTACAACCTCGAGTTAACAATAGTCATTTTCTGAACTAAGTCAATATCTACAATCCTCAAAAAAAAGTATATGAGCTATATCATTACCTTCCATTCTCAAAGAAATGTACCCCAGAAAAGTTTCATATTATTAACTAAACTCTGATCAACCCCATTTTAATGGTTGCAAACTAATCACTCTTCAGAGTGGATCAAGCTAGCACCCCAAGTCTGTAAAATTAAGAACTCAACTCTTATTATAAATTGGTCATTCAACTCTGCAATTCTAAAACCTTAAATCAAATAAGAATAATTTCTAAAATTTCTAAGATCAATGAGCTTACACCCCATAATAGAACAATCGGCTCCCAAAACCTTTAAAATCTAATACATTATCGGATAATAAGTCATTTTCTGAAATCCTCGAGATTGATAGCTTTAATCCAAAACATTCACCTTAAAACTTGTAAATTTTTAAAACCCCAATTGCCACCAAATTGTTCATCCGAATAAGCGAAATTTAAAACTTGAAATTTAATTATTTCCCCCAAAGCTTGTCGAACCTAAAACCTTAATTACCAAAATCTTATTTCCTAAAATCTATAAGGCCTCAAACCTTAGATAAAATTTTCTTAAACCAATCCTTAAAGTTCGTTGAACCTACACTCTCCTATTCTATAGCTTCATTACATAATTTCTACAAAACCTAAGACCTCAACCGTCTTAAGCGACTTAAAGCTAACTCCCCTCCTTAGTTGCAACTTACATTCCTACTCCCCAGAAATTGCCTAATCCATGTCGTTCCCTTCTAGCCACAATATTATGAAAGTAACCCACCTTTATAAAAATTCAACCCTACTTCACTAAGTTTTTTTTTTTTTTTTTCAACAACATTCTCAATAGTACCGTCCTCCTGTCATAGCACAATCCTCAATCCCACTTTAACACCGGACAAAACAAAACAAAACAACTTAAAACAAAATAAACAAAACAAATAAACAACATACTTGCAATTCAAATAAAATCAAATCAAGTTAAAGAAAAACAAATAAAACCATCGTAAAACCAAAAACCAAAACCAACATCACACAGCAAGAAACAAAAGAAACCAGCATGCAAAAACATAACCAAATAAATAAAAACAAGCAAACAAGTTCAAACAAATAAAACAAATCAAATAACAACTTTACTTAACATAATTTTTGAAACACAACCTTTAAAAACATTCTGGTACTACCTACGGGACATGTGGTTTTACCCAGAGCCAAACCGCTCTGATACCACCTGTGACGCCCCCAAAATCCCCACGCCCGAACACGGGGAAATTGAGACGTCCGGATGGTGACAACCCGGGTCACCATCCCATCGTCGGGTGCCGAGTGTGTGCAAGGCAACAGATGTGTACAGAGAAACTCGCAGCGGATAAAGAAAGTCATAACTAAGTACCAGAATTTTTCTTAACGTAATACAAGCTGTTTAAAACGTACATAGATAAATATTACAAAACACGACTACAGATTTAAACAAATATAAAGATAGCATCAGCAACCCGGCGGAGCCGCATCCTCGGGCTCAGCCTCTTCCTCCTCATCCTCAACTCCTGCACCAAAAGCTACGGAACCACAAATGGTTCCGCAGGTAAGCAAAACCCAAACACTACCAGATAAAAACACATATAACTCAAACAAGATGCATGAAACATGCCTGATGCACAAAGCCCAAAAACACCAATTTTCCACACACGCCAAAACCCATTTGGCCCAAAAACATATCCTTTCCGAAAAACACGCCAAAAGTCCATTTGGCCCAATATCTCGCCGGAAGTCCATCCGGCCCAATATCTCGCCAGAAGTCCATCTGGCCCACGCCAAAAGTCCCATTTGACCTCACAAACCATTATCCAATTTTAACCGTATGCACCATGACCTCCCCTAGGGGTCATCCGCACACCCTGGCTCCAGTGTCACACCGCAGAGTACCACCACGCATGTGACACCTAACAAGCGATGCCCAGTTCCGCGCCCCGCGCGTGCGTAGCCAAGCATCCTCTAGCCCTCGCCAGCGAAGGGCCACGGAGTCGGTGAGTAGGGCGATGCCCGGTTCCGCGCCCGGCGCGTTCGTAGCCAAGCATCCCCTAGCCCCGCTCCCGTCATCTCTCTCGACAACTCAGGGGACATCACTCAGTTTATTCCGCTCCCGAGTGACCAGAGGAGCTCCACCGAGATAATAACCCATCCCGGCTTGGGCTCGTGATACACACGCACCCGTAAAACCACTCACGCCAATACACAGACTTTTCACATAAATCCACAAACACACGTGCATGCACCATGAAATGCCAAATCAATGCATAATAAAATAACCAACCAACATAATCAATTAAACAGACAACTCCGTCCTCCATCCATCCGACCCCCGAACTCCTCGGACTCAGTCCGGAAACAACAACCAACAACAGTAAATAATTAAATGAGCAATATATATTAAAATCTGAAAATAGGGTTTGGAAAATACTTACTGCGCTATACGGTATTTTTAGAAAGCTCGCGGCGTTGCAAACGGCGGAGGAAAAGCAACGTAACAGTGTAATTTACACTGTGTCCGTGGGTAATAAATTACCCATTTTTGAACGGGGACAAACCAGGGCTTAGGATTGATAGGGAATGGTTTAGGGATGATTGTGAAGCTATTGGAAGTGGTGGTTGGCCGTGGGTGGCGGCGAAAACGCCGGAAATAGGCCGGAAAACTCAAATCGGAAAGCAAGCTCGTAGGAGCTGTTCCGGTGGTCGTTGGAGGCCGGAAATAGGTGGGTTAGGACGGCAAGGAGTCGGTGATGAAGTGGTGAAGAAATGGTGGCCGGAGGTGGAGAGACGGCGGCGGATCGGAGTAAAATCCGTGGGGAAAGAAATGGCTCTTCCGGCCAAACGGCCGGCCGGATGGGGGAGATATTTGGTGGGAAGGTGCGCCGGAGGGAGGGGGTTCGAACGAGACCGGCGGCGAGCCAAATGGTGGCCGGACGGCGGCGGTCTGGGCAGAAAACAGTTCCGGCGACAGGGGCAAAAACAGAGCAGGTGTAGCCACTTCCGGCGGCTCTCGAAAGCAAACGGCTGGTCCGATGGCTCTGAAAATTGGTGGGGATGATCTATGGTGGAAGGGGAAGAGAATGGTGGTGACGGTGCATCAAACGGTGGCCGGACGGCGGAGAACCGGCCGGTCAAAGGGGCGGCGACGAAATGAGAGAAAATGGGCTGATGAGCGTACGCGGGAGAGGAGGAAGAAGAAAGAAGAAGAAAAAAAAGAAAAAGAAAGAAAAAGAAGGAAAAGGAAAAAGAAAAAGGAAAAAGAGAAAAGAAAAAGAAAAGATGAGGGAAAAGAAATGAGGTTCAATCCTCACTCCGGAAACCAAAACTGATCCGCCGAAAACGATTTTAAAAACCGTAAAACGACTAAATAAAATAAACACAACATCAAATAAATTGAAAACCAATTTAAAACACATTAATTTAAAATGAATAAACTAATATATTAATTAAATTAAAAACAACCCTTCAGTGAAAATACACGTAAAAACGGGGTGTCACAAGCTGCAGAGTCATGGGCTGTTGGCTTTCTTTCTATCTGGTTTTGGCCGACGGTTTGACGGGCTTATCTGGGCATCGCGGTGCTTCCCGTGCCTTGTGGTGTTGGTCGGCAGTGCAGCAGTTTATGCTGCACAGTAACAAAGAAGGAAGAAGGGGGCGGCGGGTATTAGAGAAGAAACCCTAGTCCGGCCCACGTGTAACCTAGTTTAGGCGCCTCCTTTTGTAACAGGTTGGGCCCCCACGCGCAAGCTGGGTCTTTGGCTTAGGCTAGGCCTTTTGTTTTTACAGCCCATTCCTGTTTTTGTGTTTCTATATTTGCATTTGATTTGTAGCTTTTATAAATAAAAAAATAGACTAGTGTCCCACTCCTTTTTTTAAAGGAGGGTGGGTGTTTGTCCTATTCCTCTTTTGGAGGAAGTTAGGCTTTGGTACTCTTCCTCCTTGGGAGGAGAGAGTGTGGTTGTACTCCTCCTTCTTGGGAGGACGGAGCATGGGTGTACTTCTCTTCTTTGGAAAAAAAGGTCGTTTTATCTCTGTTTTAATAAAGAACTTTCTCTTTTGACTGCTGCCAAGAGAGTAGATATATAAGTTTAGACAATATCCGTCACAAAAAAATTTATTAACGGGGAAGCTCCTGAACAGTTGCGTTAGTTGACTTATAATCTGGTTATCCTGTATTGATAAGTCACAGTTGTAACTTCGTTTATTAATGAATACAATGAAGCATATTTCCATAAAAAAAAAAAAAGACTACGTACTAACAAAAAAGTCAATATTTCTCAAATCTTAACCTATAATAAAACGAATATTGGAAATCCAACAATAAAAAATATGAACATAGGTTCAAATTTATAATTTCAATAACAAAAATATAAGTATATTGAGAATGGATTTTGCTACTATGCTGCCCAACAGTTGGGTGTACCCCCTAGTGCAATTGTACTTTTTAAAAAATATTTTTTAAACATTTAAATATTTTAAATATATATACAATACACTAATAATAACTTGTTTAAACATAAAAAATAAAGAAAAAAAATTAAAATATATTAGCAATCAAAGCTAGAAACAAAACTAGGGACAAACTAGCATTTTTAATTGAGAAATATCAATATTATAGTTCAATATTAATAAATTATAATTTTAAAGTAAAATTTATGCGGATTATTGTGGAATGATTTTGGATTAAGCGAGGTGACATGTTTATTAATCTTGTCTTAACAAATCAATTTATTTTGACTTGAACCTATTTATTTAAACTTAAACTACTACTTTTCTATAGTGTTCCAATTGTTTATGAATTGTGTCACATATTGCCATGTGACTTGAGTTATAAGCCTATAACTAAAATGAAATAAATTAAAGAATGAAAATTTAATCTGCTTGGTTTGGATAGTGAGTTGAGATGAGATAATATGATATGAAAGTTGAATAAAAATATTGTTAAAATATATTTTTATTTTGAGATTTAGAAAAATCGAACTGTTTATTATATTTTATTTAGGAGTTTAAATTTTATAATGATGAGATAAGATAAGATAAATTTGGTCTTGTTTGGATTCGAAAAGCATCTAATTATTATAATTTTATCAAATTCTCATACAAAATATAATAAATAATTCTTTTTAAATTCTAATTCAATTTTTTTAAATTTTAAAATAATAATAATAATATTAAAAAATAATATTTTAATAATATTTTATTTAATTTTTATATTTATCTAAATTAATCTCCTCTCATCTTTTTCATTTCTAATTAAATCGAGAAGAAGAGGGGAAAAAAATCGTACGAAGCTAAGAAAAAATAAAAATAAAAAGTCAAATATACTTCCAATCGACTACAACAACCCCGGGGCTTGGGTCTTAGGTGGGACACAAATTAAAGTCTTCACTGCAATTTGCAAATCCCTGTGATCTCCGAGCGATCGGCCATGGCTTCCCGCGACAACTTCGTCTACATCGCTAAGCTCGCCGAGCAGGCCGAGCGCTACGATGGTCAGGGTTTCTCTCTCTATCTCTCTCTCTGAATATGTCTGTGCCCCTATTTATTTACGTAAGTATATATGTGTGAATTTCTGCTAGGCTTTTCGTAAAGTAATCCGTGAAGTTTGATATTGGTCACCGCATCTCTGTCTCTCTGTCTCTGTCTCTCTGTGTATTCAGTTGGAGATCTCAGTGTACCTTTTCTTTAATTTAATTTCGCAAAGCCTCCGTTTGTCTATTAGAAAATAAGGTTGAGTTTGTTTTGGGAACATATTTTTTTTTTAAGATGAAGGCGAAGAAATCGTGGCTGTTATACTTTTCTTAGAATAATATGAGCAGCTATTCTTTTGTAATTTTTCCTTGTTAAAAAAAAAAAAAAAAAAAAAAAAAACCTCATGGAAATTAATCAGTGGCAGTTATAGTACTTATGTGTTCTATTTTCCACAAAAATTTCTCATTGAAACAAAGCAGGGCATAAGTGAAGTATTTTGAATGGGGATCTCAATATTTTCTGGGTTTCGTAATGGCTGGATCTACTTGTTAAGTGTGTACACGTATTGTTTATTTATCTTTTTGACTTTTCTATTGTTGAATTCATCAAGATTTATAATCGGTGGGGAAAATTTGCTTTATGCATAATTTTAAGGTTTTATTAGCCTTTCTGTGACGTAAATCAGTTTAGCAGTTGTTTACTCATGAAAAATGAAAGGCTCCATTATTTTCCGTGCTTTTCGTTTATAATTCTCAACAGAGATGGTGGATGCAATGAAGAAGGTTGCAAACCTTGATGTTGAGTTGACAGTTGAAGAGAGGAACTTGCTCTCTGTTGGATACAAGAATGTTATAGGTGCTCGTAGAGCATCATGGAGGATCCTATCATCAATAGAGCAGAAGGAAGAGGCAAGAGGAAATGAAATAAACGTGAAGCGAATCAAAGAGTACAGACAAAAGGTTGAATCAGAGCTAACTGAGATTTGCAATGACATAATGACAGTGGTTGATGAGCATATTATTCCTTCAGCTGCTGCCGGCGAATCAACTGTGTTTTACCATAAGATGTGGGGCTATAATTTTTATGAACCTAAGCTTATAATTCTTGCACTTAGAGGCGGGCATTTTCAGGTTATTGAAATACTGATGGCTGCAGGAAAGGAGATTATTACCGATATCTTGCAGAATTCAAGACTGGAAATGAAAAGAAAGAGGCTGCTGATCACTCAATGAAAGCTTATGAGGTGTGTAATTTTTTAACCTTCTTTTTCTTGGTGATATGTGCCTTTATTATATCAAGTAAATGCACTCAGTTTTTTCCTTGATTGAGACAAGTTATAAAATTGATATATTGGTGCATTTTGGGTCGTTATGATTGTTACCTCTTTTGATTGTCTTTATACACACACACACACACACACATGCTCTTTGTTCTAGTTGATGTGGCTGTTCAAAGTTCCATTGGAAACACAGTTGCTTATTCGTAATATTTTTGGGAACTTATAATAACAACTAAATGATAAACTGAGCTGTTTTTGTTCCTGGTTCAAAGTTTAATGGCTGATATAAAAAGGACTCCGGCCAGGACTCAAAATGCTGGTTGGTATCTTGAGACAACTGGCTGCTACTTAGCATTAATTTTCTATCCCAGGTTTATGATCAGTAAATCCCTTATTTTTTCTCTAAGGTTATTTGAGGTGTCAAGAGTGTTCCTGAAGGTCAATGTTTTTGTCCATTCCTTTAAATTTTCCTGTATCTGTATGTTTCCATCAGAAAGAACAGCTATCTATTTTTCCATTGCTTGCTGTTCTCTGTTACTTGGTCTGGTTGTTTGGCATGATATCCTATGATTTTGGATATATTGTTTGGCCTCATGGTTCACATATTGGTGGTTTGGGGTTGTTTTCCTGAAAAAAATCAGAGGACTATCCCTAAGAAAGATGGAATCAATGTGAGCCTTGCCATTCTACAGCATACTACATGGAAATTCATTCAGGAGACATTGGAGGAAATATTTTTTCCAGGATGTTATAATTGATGATTTTTGTTTTGTCCATATTACAGCATCGGTTATTGCGATGCAATTATAGGCACAAAAAGGATGATTTGCTTTCGATTATCATTCATTTATCATATTGATCTCTTGTTTTAGGTTAGGCTGGTTATATGATCCTTCTGAAATGCCAAAAATGGTAATTTTATTAATTCCTTGTTCTTATATAATTGGTTCTTTAAATAGTTTGGTTGGGTGGTAGGTAATACATACCTATCTTTTTATCATTTGCGGGAAGGATTTTTCTGTCCTTCCCTAAGCGACAAGTATTTTTACTTTTCTTGCTTTTAATATTATGTATTTTCAGTGTTTTCCATTCTTTTTATTGTGCTTCCACTCAGAAAAGCATATCCTGACTTGCTGTTTGGATATGCTTTTATTTTGCTGACTCCCTTTTGGATGGGAATGTTTTATGCATTTCTCTGACTTATTTCAAATTGAATTTAATGCCTTCTCTCTGCAGACTGCTACCACTGCAGCTGAGGGTGATTTGCCCCCTACACATCCCATCCGATTGGGCCTGGCTTTGAATTTCTCAGTCTTCTATTATGAGATCATGAATTCACCTGAGAGGTTGTAAATTACTATTTTCAGCCTGAACTATGGAAATGTGTTATGATTTTCCGTTTTACATGGAAGTTGCCTTTGGTTTTGTTTTCCAGGGCCTGCCACCTTGCAAAGCTAGCTTTTGATGAAGCTATTTCAGAGCTTGACACCCTCAGTGAGGAGTCATACAAAGATAGCACCTTAATAATGCAGCTGCTTAGGGACAACCTCACCTTGTGGACTTCGGACCTTCCGGAGGATGGAGGTGATTACAGTGGTTATTACAGGACATAATTATGCAATTTCGTTCTTAGTGCAAAGTATTTTCTTTGGATTAGCTCCTTTTTATTTATTTTTTTAAATCAATTGTTTTTATGACCATAAAGAATTATGATACCATTTTAGTTACATTTTTGGTTGAGGCCTTTCGTTCTATGCAATCATTGCTTTTCATGGATTTTGAATGTACTGTTGTGTTGAGATGTCTTCACCTATCTGAGTGTTTTTATAGTTGCCCGAAATACTGGATTTTTATATACCATTAACAATGGAAATTTATGGCATTTTGAGGTAGTTCTTATATTTTCCATGTGTATGTAGCGGTACAAATATAACTTATTAGAGGATTTATGTAAGATACTATTAAGTGTGGCAGGAAGTATAAGGGCCTGAATAATCTGTTCTTAAAAAAAAAAGTCTTCTTTTTTTCAAGAAAATAAAGTTAAAGGTATGAGGTATGGACATAAACTGAAATATATACATGTATGTTTTTCTATAAGCATGCAAATATATGTGTTTATAGATAGCTAAATATATATGTTTTTGACGAGTTCTTGTTCACTTATAAAAAAAGAAGATAAATATATATGTTTTATTGTCTTACTGCTTATTGTTACCTGACTAGCTTTGATTGAAGAAAAGGAAAAGTCAGTTGCATAAAACCTTGTTAGTTGTTGCTTTCATTTGAGTGTGTGAATCTAATATTTTCTAAATCGGAGACTGTGCTGTGAATTATTTTGTTGATATGGAGAAATTTAAGAGTAAGAGATATCTCATAATCATATCTATTCCTGGAAGAAATTATTTTAGGATAGGTCCTTAATGCTTTTAACTTGCCTTCTTAAAGAACATAAGGAGTAAGAGATAAACTTTGGTGGCTGCTTTTTGTGTCAGAAATTATCTTTTAGAAACCTTAAATGCAAAATGAAAGAGAACCATGAAAATTGACTTCTCCAGTCATCTGTTTCCCTTAAAAGTTTTATGTGCTACGGATCCTTCACCATCCCTCATTTTTGGGCATTTTAGGAGGGTGGAGAAACAGATAAAGACAATCACCACTCTACTCAGAACTCTGCTAAAACGGCATATCTTTTAAACTCCATAAGCGAAAGGAGCAAATTATATTTTCATTTATGTATATGGCTTGGGAACAATAAAACTATAAAACTTGGATTGAAGACATCCAGATAATAGTTCAAGATTTAGTAGCATTTAGATGTAAGTTTATCAATACCATGAAGAATGAATTTACTGTAGACATAGACAAGGTTAAGTTGATTTGAACACAAAAGGCAAAATATAAGGGTGAATTTTCATGCTGACAATCTTATATGGGAACCAAACAAAATGGTAGTCATAGATCAAATTGTAAATTTTAGGAAAACCATTTGGACACCGATTGTCATTCAAACATTTATCTTTTATGCATAAATCCCCATTGTAGAAGTTAATTTTCCTGAAGGGATGCAGCTCCATTGGATGAACTGCACTGCCATATCTGTTTTCATTACAGCATGTGTCATTTGAGACTATCATTTTCCACTTTTTCTTTTTTCCTTTTCTTGTAGAAAGACAGAATAATTGGCAATCTTGTGGTGTTCCACTGTGATACCCCATATTGACCAATGAGTGTAGTGTATGGGATCCCACATTGCTTGGGAGGGAGAAGTTTTTGCTCTTTATAACAATTTCAATGGGGCTCCAATTGTGCCACTGACTAATCTTTTTGGAGTAGAGTGCAGATGTGGTTTGGGCCTCCCTTGGGGCATTTACATCCACTATGGCAGAATACACTTCTTGATTTGACTTCCTTCCTCTTTTTAAAAATCCTTTTATATGAATAAATAAACCACACAGTATGTGTACATTGCAATATGCTCATCATCTCCCGTTTGCAAGATTCTCGTGAGTTTAACGCCCTGGTAGAAGACTGATGGATTGAGTGTTTATGGTTACAAGTGAGAATCTTACAAGAGCAGTTTGGTGCTACCTTTCCGCCTCCTCAAATATTGATTTTTTACAAGGATTTAAGATGTTGTAATTAAGCAATATTGGAATTTTGCTAGGCAACAATAAGAGAAATCCAAAAGAGAAAAATGCTTTGCATGCAATACTTTCCTCTTAATTTATGGTTGTAGGTGAAATTCTTTTCGTGTGTGGATGAGGACAAAAAGCAACAATAATATTTGTTGAAAATCATTGGTAATGATGAAATGGAAAATATAAATGTTGTGATGAGTTTTAGTTGTGAGGGTCTGGTGATTGTGGTTGCACTTAGGAATTTTTGTGAGTCAATAGAGACTGGGATGGGAATGGCTTAAATCTTTAGTGGCATGGGTTAGTATACATACCCATTCTATCTAGTAAAGTGTTATTTTCACAGTTTTGTATGATGGAACTACAATATCCTTGTCTAATAGGAGATTTGGTTGCAAACAGGATTGATTTTTTTTTTTAATTTTTTTATTATTATTTTTTTTCTGAGTGCTAAATGTGTAACTTATTTTTAGGAGTTGTCAGTATTCCAGCTTATGTTTGGGGCTGAAAAATTTGTTGTGCATCTATTTAAGTTTATGTTCTTTTGCTTGCAATCTAATCGCTTGTTTTATTACATAGAAACTATTTGCATTGACATAGATATGACGTTATTGATGCCATCATTGAGCTCAAATTGAAAGATTTAATATAAATACAACACTAGTTATGATATGGGAGGGACTGATAGTAGACAAGCATAATCTCTTAGCGTAGTATGCCCCTTGATTGATCACTTTTGAAGAAAATTTTAGTTGTTACATATTGAAGTAAACTCTGTAACTACAAGACCAAGTTTTGACCTAGTAAAGGTGACAAGCCCTCTGTTATTAGGTTTCTATGAGTATATAGTCATGATTCATGAATGCTACATTGAAATGTTGCTAATGTGTTTTTGTTAAAAAGTGACGTCTGATATGGTTGTTTTGTAGCATGGGCATTCTATAACACATTCATGCTTTTCTCAAAATTGACCATAGAACTGTAGAAGGTTTAGGGATAAGAGCTAAGCAACTTTAAACCCATAGCACACTGGAATCTACCAGGAAAAAAGAAAAAGAAAAAACCTCTCTGAAAAACATTTTAGTTGATGTCTAACAGGTCCTTGAATAATTGATTTGTATTAAACATGCTTTTATATAGTCTGTCATAGAATCGAGTTACTCGAGTAATAGAATAGTACAAAAGTATGCTTCAAAACTTTTAAAAAATTAGCAAAGAGCATGTGAACAATCAATAAACACAAAACTGTTACTGCAACAATCAAAGTAGGGGTCAAACAAACATTTAACTCCTTTTTGAGCTTTGTTGTCGATCACAACATCAACCAAACTTTTGACTGCTACAATCCATCTAATTTTGGTTGATGTTGACATCGACCAAACTTCAATGATGCAATATGTCCAACCTTGAAGACTCCCACCTGACCAAGATTTTCATGTTTTCCAACTTGCAATTTGTAATTACCCAAGTTTAGTACGATAGAGTGGTAAGTAGGACCTCACGTTATCTGGAAGGTGAAGTTCATACCCTTTTAATGATTTCAAGGAGCTCCATTTGTAACATTGACAAGTCTTTTTGGAGTTTAGGCTCATATGTGACTTGAACCTTCTTTGGGTCTTTACAAATGATAGCAAAGCCAGGTTTCAAATAGAAGCGTGAGATTTGAGTGGTGCCATTTATGATAGAATGGCTTGACTAGGACACCAATGATCTATGGTGGGAAATTGTAATACTCCAGGTTTAGTATAATTAGGTGTTGATGGGATCCCACATTATAATCTTTATAAATAATTTTAAGTAGCTCCAGTTGTACATTGACTAGACCTTTTGAACAGATGTGGTTTGGGCCTTCTTTGGGTTGTTACACCTTATTTCCTTATCGTATTTTCATAATTTAAAGTGAGTACTTGTCCTACAGCAGCCCCTCCACTTGAAAGAACTCAGCCTCAAGTTATGATTAGAATGAAGAGAATTCCTTAAGCCCCTTATAGAACATTATCACTGTGTCACCTTCTTGAAATGCCTTGGACAATTGACTAAGAAGGCTGAGCCATTCTCTGAGCACAATTTTCAGCTTGGATTATGTCAGCTGCTGTCCAAGACATCTGCAAAAAAGTGGTGGTGCATGCAACCATTTAAGTTACTCGAGTAATGTGACTGTAGCATTAATATTGCTGTCTTCGTGACATCCTTCTTTAGGGAACTTGTAGAGCTTGCCCTAACACTGAGATTCTATTTCCAACAACTCAGATGCAGCCCATGTTCTTCTTCATTTGAAACTGGTTGGTTGAATCAGCTATTGTCTTTTATGCACCCCGTGTAAACATAACACAGTCAATTAAGGTCACCTTTTGGTGCTCGTTATCACTTAAATGGATCTGCATAATCCAAAGCATTTCCAAAATTATTAGATTTATAAGGCAAGTGTACTATACCTCGGTGAATAAGATCATAAATCCTTTGACATTGGAAAGTTGTCGTCTTCTTGAATGACTCCTCGATTGTTCCTTCTCAGTCTACGTCAATACTACCAGAGTACTCTTTGAATAATATGACCAATAGCATGTAATTGCTTTCTTAGTTTTAATATCTGTACTTTTTTCTTTTTCCTCTCCCAAGCATCAATTTTTTAATTTAGTTTGCTTTCCTTCTCTTGCAGCTACAGAAGACACCCAGAGGGTTAATGGCACCACCAAGGTTGGTGGGGTGGAAAATGCAGAGGTGGGTTCTAACAGATATAGTCATTTTCTTCTTTCTTGATGCTTTATTTATTTATTTTTATTTTCTGTTGTTAGCATATTATGATGTCTTACCTCTATGCTCATTGTATTTGTTTTTTTCTTTATTGACTGCAGTGATGTAAGTGATGCCTTACAACTATATGTATCTGGGGATGAATCATAATGCCTTGACGCCTTTAACCCTGATGATTTGCTAAAAATAGGACTTATTGTTTATCTGTTTCTTATTCTCATGTCATTCTGTTGTTTGGGTTACCGAATGCTGGTGTGTGGTTTATCGAGTGTGATGTCTGGACATGGTCGGTCCAATGTGCATCTACCCTGGCTTTTCTTTCCTAGAAGTGATGGTAGATGAATTAGAGGATTGACCTTATTGCTTAAGGTGATTTTCTTGTTTTGATGAAAAATGCCACAGCCCAGATGGAGGATTTCTATTGTTTGTATATCATCATCATCTATACCTTTTTAGTTTTCAAGTATTTTTTCCATGTATGATATTATTTATTGCTGTGTGGTGGCGTTATTGCTTTTGAGAATTTGTTCTGCTTGCACTGATATTGCTAACATCGTTTAATCTTCTCCTCATTCGAGAATGATTGCCTGTTGAACAAATGAAAACGAGGTCCTCGCTCCGTGGGAAGAAAAGAAAGGTTCTCTCAAATTCTTTGTTGGTTATCATTATCAATTAGTAACAAAGGAATCTACAGTTAAAAGAGTGGATATTCTATAAGAACAATAGGATATTCTTTAAGAACAATACTCAGTTTTCGGCTTCGTACTTCATGATAATTTATTTCAATTCTTTCCAACGTTGAGCTCTTGGGAATTTGAATTTGAATTTGGACTATGAGTCGTCATTTTTTATAAGATTTGGACAATGATAACAAATTTTTAATAGAAACCTAAATGGATGGTTCCTTAATTTTATTTTATTCTTCTAAAAACCATTATTACTTTAGATTTTCGAGCAGTTAAGGAGTTTTTCGTTTCTGAAACGGGAATCATACTTTTATAAATTTAAACAAAAAACTAATAAAATAAATTTTATTTATTTTTTCTTTTTATCAAAATACATTAGACTGTAGGGTCATTGTAGCGCCCCTGCCCTCTACGAGGGAAAAATGGAGAAATTGGACGCTACTGACATTAAAACATGCGTTCTTTACGTTCAATAATAAAAGATTCTATAAATAAAGTGCTCATTTTAATAAAAGAAGTCTAAAAAATAAACAACTTGTTTGATAGTCTTAACCTTCCTTTAATAGTCTACTTTGTCTTTATTAATAGTTTAACTTGTGTTATGCATTATAGAAACGTAAATACTTTAATATTAAAGATAAAAATCTAAATCATCTCTTAAAGCCTCAAGCCTCTCACTGTTAAAGTCAACCTCCTAGACAGCATTTTGCATGTAGCAGCCTCAAAACCTTCCTCATTTGGGATATGAAAACATTTAAAAACAATTAAAATGAGTCAAATATTGAGTAAGAATCACATCATGCATTAAACATAATATAAACATAGGGTTTTTATTTAAATCATCATTCTTTTAAGAAAAACTTACCTTTTTTTTTTTGAAAAGAAGACCATTTCATTTCATAGCTTAGACTCGTTACGAGTATTACAGATTAAGTCATCCAAAATGACTCTTTTGACTACAGCAGGGCCATCTTCCAGCCAAACTACTTCACTAGACACACTAACTGCTAGTTTAGCAGCAGTGTGTAACTAGCAGTTAGTGTGTGCACCTACATTAGCACTTCTGTGAACAAAAGCTAAGTCCCACTCTGGATTTGCTGCCATGAGTTGTTTAAGGTCCTCTATCACCTGTCCAGACCAAGAACTATCCTCTTCATTTGAGTTCACCGCATCTACAACATTTTTGGCATCCCCTTCAAAGCATACCTATGGCAAACTGAGCTCAAGACATAGAACCATTGCTCTGTGAAGGGCGTAGCACTCAGCTTGGAAAATTGATGGGATATTCTCTCTAGGTGCAACCAGACACCCCAACAATTCTCCTTCTGAGTCCCTTACA
Organism: Carya illinoinensis; assembly: GCF_018687715.1. NCBI lineage: Eukaryota > Viridiplantae > Streptophyta > Magnoliopsida > Fagales > Juglandaceae > Carya > Carya illinoinensis. The sequence goes on along the minus strand of NC_056754.1, from coordinate 31,219,363 downwards.
ACTACTCCCAACCCCATGCTTCCTTTGTCTTGATCAAAAGCTGCATCAAAGTTAACTTTAAAGAAAGGCTAATCCGGGGGTTTCCAATTTTGCCTCATACCATCTGCTTGTCTTCTCTCTGTTCTGTCCTTTCCTTCTGTTTGCACTTCCTTATACATTGCTTGCTCTGACAATGCCTTAGCAACAATCGAACTAGGAGGATGAAAGGTTTCCTGGAAGACCAAACCATTCCTTCTTATCCATAGATGATAGAAAACTACTGCTGCCAATTCCAATTCTTCTTGTTTCAGCCTCACAGCCATTTCTTCCCACAACATCTGGAAATCATTGAAGCTCATTTTTCATTTTCTGAAAAGAGTAAAACCTCCCCACACATCAGCTGCTGCAGGACACTCCCAGACCATATGCACTGTAGTTTCAGGTTCCCTCATTCAGATTGGACACACATTGCTTTCCACTATGTTCTTTCTAAAAATTTTATCTCTAGTTGGTAGAATCCTACTAACACATTTCCATATCAGCATCTTTACCTTACCTGGTACCTTGAGGCCCCACATTTTCCTCCACATACCACTGATTGACCCATCTCAGGATGTATCCCCTGTGTTTCTTCTCTGCATTGTAGTTTCTAGAAAATAGGCACTCTTGACTGAGAATGTTCCTCTTGCTAAAGCTACCCAAATCCTCCTGTCACTTGCTCCTCTACTGCTCAATGGAATGGATAGAATCAGTTCTGCTTCATCTTCCCTGAAAACTGTCTCCACCACTTCTTTTCTCCATGATTTAGTAGCCACATCTATCAGTGTTTCCACCCTTGCTTCTCTGTCAAGAGTATTCGTAGGAGACTGAACTTGAAAAGTCACAGGTCGAGGTAACCACTTGTCTTTCCAAATGTTGATGCTCTTTCCATTCCCCACCCTCCACACCATACCCTCCTTAACCAACTTCAGGCTCGACCATGGACTTCTCCACACAAAAGAGGGAGAACCTTTCAGCTTGGCTTCCAACAGGTCACTATCTTGAAAATACTTTTGCTTGAAAACCCGAGAAACCAACAGATCTGGTTCCTTTATAAACCTTCACAACTGCTTTGCTAGTAGTGCTTTATTGAAGGAACTGAGGTCTCTAAAGCCTAATCCCCCTTGGTTTTTCACTGAACTCAGAAACTTCCAGCTCTTCTAGTGTTTACCTCTTCCTTCTCTTTTATGTCTCCACCAAAATCTTGCCAACATAGCTTCAATCTCCTTTAGTAGCATAACTGGTAGCTTAAATACACTCATAGCATATGCAGGAATTGCCTGTAATACACTTTTAATCAATACTTCCTTGCCTGAGGAAGAAAGGAATTTTGTTTTCCAGCTATTTATTATCTTCCATATCTTCTCTTTCAAGCTCCTAAAGGAGTTATACTTAGACCTTCCAACCACTGTAGGGAGTCCTAAATATCTGTTATAATCATTACATCTTTAACCATTGATCTGTTGTAGGATGAACTCTCTTGTTTCTCCTCTTGTGTTGGTGCTGAAGAAAACACTGGTTTTTTCTTTGTTTAGAGTTTGACCTGAAGCTTGCTCATATAATGCCAAGAGTCCACGAATTCTGTACCACTCCACTAGCTTAGCTCTGCAGAATATTACACAATCATCTGCGAAGAGAAGGTGGTTGATTCTTATTCCTCCCCTCATTACATCAACTCCTTCAATCATGCCTCTCGATTCAGCTAGCTGTAGTAAATTGCTGAGACCTTCAACACATAATAAGAATAAGTAGGGTGACAAGGGATCACCTTGCCTTAGTCCTCTTGTGGGAATGATTGTCTCTCCTGGCTGTCCATTGATGATAACTGAATAAGATACTGATCTGACACATTTCATCAACAAATCTGTCCATTTCTGTCCAAAACCCAATCTTAGTAACACAGCCTCTAGGAAATCCCATTCAACCCTATCATAGGCTTTCATGTCTAACTTGATTGCCATGACACCTTCTTTACCCTTTTTCCTTTGCTGCATTGAATGAAAGACCTCATAAGCCACCATTACCTTATCAGTGATTAGCCTTTTCGGGATGAAAGCACTTTGATTCCTTGATATCACCTTATCCAGCATGCCTTTCATTCTATTTGCTATTACCTTCGAGATAAGCTTGTAAAACACATTACACAGAGAGATAGGCCTAAAGTCATGTACTGAAGTGTGGGAATTAACCTTAGGAATTAAAGCTAGATGAGTGTGATTTAACTCCCTTGGTAAAATTCCCGAGTTTAAGAAATTCAACACTGCTTGTGAGGTCTCTTTCCCAACTAGTCCCTCGTGTTCTTGGAAAAACCCTGCACTAAACCCATTAGGCCCTGGTGACTTGAAAGGAGACATTTGTTTGAGGGCCAGCTCCACTTCCTTGTCTATAAATACCTTTTCCAGCCTTAGACTCATCTCGGCTGTTAGCCTTGATTCCAGACCCTGCAGACTTTGCTCAATACTTTTTGAACTAGGTTTTGTCGACTTGTATATTGCTGTGAAATGGTTGTTAAAACTTGCAGCTACCTCTTTCTTCTCTCTCACTTCTGTTCCTTCCATGTCAATAATTTTAGTGATAGTATTCTTTTGCCTTCTCTGATTTACACATGCATGATAGAATTTTGTATTTCTGTCACCCCCAATCAGCCAGTGTCTCTTTGCCCTTTGCCTCCACCCTATGTCTTCTTGTTCCAATAGAAAGTTAAGATCTTGCTGCAGGCTTTTTTGTTTCTTTATGGTGCTTGGTTCTTCTCGGCTTTGCAACTCACCTAACAGCTATATCTTTTCTCTTATAGCTCTAGTTCTGTCTCTAACCATGTGTCTACTCCACTTTTGAAGCCCCCTTCTAGTTCTGTCAAGCTTGTATAAGACCTTCTCCAAACCAGTCTCCCCTCTATAACTGCCCTACCATGCTTTAGAAACTACCTCTCTACAGCCCATCTCATTAATCCAGTTGGCTTCATACTTGAATGAAGAGTGAAATCTGTATGCTGAGCACCTCTCAAAACTACAGGAAAGTAGTATTGGGCTGTGATCAGAGCAGATAGCTGGAAGAGTTTCCACTGAAGCCTCTGTATAAGCTGCTTTCCACCTCGGGTTTGCTAAAGCTCTATCTAGTCTTTCCTTTGTGAAAGACTCATCTTCATGTCGGTTGCACCATGTGAATTTGTTTGTTTTCCATCCTAGATCAACCAAATTCCCTTCTTCTACTAGCTTCCTAAACATTCTCATGAGGTTTTCATTCCTACATCTTCCCCCCTCTTTCTCGTCATTAAACAAGATCTCATTAAAATCCCCTATCACTCCCCAACCCCCTTCACTAGGCTTGAAAGATGACAGTAAATCCCATGTCTGTTTTCTCAAATTTGAATTCGGATGCCCATAAAAACAGGTTAGTAACCACTTAAAGTTACATTGAGTATCATTTACCAAAACATTAAAATGGTGTCTTGAAAAGTTAACCAGCTCTACCTGATCCTTTTGTTTCCACAGTAGGATAAGGCCTCCACTCCTACCAACCGCCTCACTAACACAACAGCCCCCAAACTTTAATGACTTAGCAATCCCATCTGCTCTACCATATGGGAGTTTGGTTTCCATAAGAAAAATCACGTTAGGCATCTTCTCCTTCACTACCATGCGAAGGGTCTGAACTGTTCGGGGGTTCCCAAGCTCTCGACAGTTCCAACTTAGGATCTTCATATCCTCTGGTGGGGTTGACTGGCAGCCGCCACCTTATCCAATTGTTCATTGTTTTTTTTTTTTTTTGATAACCTTGGGTGTCCGGGCTAGCTTACGCGCACTTCGACTAATCCCAATGGGCCCTGAAGTTAACGACCAGGTAAATCCTCCAGTGGCCCTGAGGGGATTCGAACTAGTGACCATTGTGGAGCAAACCCAAGGCCTGTGGAGATTGAGGAGGATGTTGAACATTTTTGCACCCTGGCCTGACGTTTCCAGCTACGAAGTTCTTGCTGCAGTGCCTTGCTTTGTTCGTGATTCGGTATAGTCTCAACTACTACTTCTTCCAAGCTATTAATCGAAAGAGAGTTGGGCCCTTTCTGGTTTAAGTGACGGCCTAGTATACCATGAAGCCTAGCCTTTTCGCCTGGCCCAATGTTAACTTCTGTTTCTCTTCCCTCTTCCTGCCTAGAACTGTCTCTCCCATCCTTGTACAGTTCCTTTTCCTTTCCCCGCCTAAAACTGTCTCGCCCAGCCTTACACTGTTCCTTTTCTTTCAAGCAGGTTAGGAGGTCAGCTTCCATCACATCTCCACCTTCCTCTAGTTTTGTCACCCTCTGTCCCTGACGACTAGTGTCTACCACGTCACCATTCATAGCTTCTGTAGGTTTCTGTATGTAAGACGAACCGGAGGTCTCCCGTCCTCCATCCAACCCCTCCGCCAACCTCCCTTCTCCGACACTCTCTTCTGGTATTACTGCCCTCCCCCGTCACTATTATTCTGTTTCTCCCTTGCTCCTGTATCACTTTGGTATGACGCCTGGCCAGACCATCGTCTAGGGGCAATCTCAGCCCGAAGCCATGGACCGAATTGTAGCTTTCAGTCGGGGTCCTCCTCTCTCTGTTTTTCTTTACTCGCTTGGCACCCCTGAACATCATGGAGGAACCAGCCACACTGGAAGTAGATCTTTGGTAAAGATTCGTATCGAAAGTGGACCCAATGTTTTGTACTCTGGACACTAATGAATTTGCCCCTTGCAATTTGTTTTCTAAGTTTTATCTCCAGCTTGACCCTTAACCATCTGCCCCATCCAGTGCCATCCTCTTGCACATCTACTTCTACTACCTTGCCCACCGTCTTCCCTATTTTGTTACCCCATTCCTCTGACATGCAGCTCAAGGGTAAATTATGGATTTGCATCCAGAAAACTTCACTGTCGAAATCTATCTTCCCCGGTTTCATTATTCCGTCATATTGCATGAGAAGAAATATAGCATTATCAAAAAACCAAGGTTTACCTTCCAAAACTCTCTGTAGATCTGCATGTGTTCCAAAAGTAATAACATAGGTATTTTTGTCAACTTCTTGGAAAGAAGCCTTCTTATTGATCCTCTATATCCTTGCCATGGTATTGCTTATCAAGTCTTTCCCTATCACTCTGTCCAAGCATACTCTCCCAATCAGACTCAATTCACCTTTCCGTCGTATATCTTTGTTCCTGCTACCCTCCATTTAAACATATATAGAACATTAACTTTAAAGCATTAAAAAACATTCTTTTACCTCAAACTCAAAACATATGCATTTATTTCCTTAATTTCAATCATTAATAATTTATTACCTTAACCTCATCTTTTGTGGTGGTATACACACTTCTAACTTGTGTATTAGGGTTGGCGACCCTTACGATCAATGGTTTAGCTGAAGTTAAGAACCAAACCTTAGGAATGGATCATTACTAGCTGCACCACCAGTGATGCATTCTGATGTTGCCATCCATCCCAATCTCTTGGTACCATCCCCATCCTTATCTGACCATTCATTAATCTCATCAAATCTCCATTGACCACATAGCTTTACCCATATGAGATTGTCGACCAAACTAGTCCTAGAAGCTAATGCTTCTTCATGGCTACCATAAGCCAAGTACTTCTTATGCAACTCGTGGTGGAAGACATTGAATCTCTTTTGCAGCTGTTTCGAAATTTCCAGTCGATGATTATCCAACTCCCAATCTAATTTGAAGTCATTCTACATATATATAACCCAAAATGTTATACCACATTCATAATAATAAGTACACATTTTATTTTATAATGAAGGAAAATGATGTCTTACCTAGACTCGTTCAATCAGCTCGTCCTTCTCCGACTTGGGTACATCACTTCATCTAACATAGCTCATGTCCAAATGATGTTTAAACATTGACGCATTCTCACAACAAGGTGTGGTTTCTCCATCATTAATCTTCAAGTGGTTTTCATGTGCTTCTGCAATTTTTCAAACTCGGTGTACTTTGCTGGCCCACGGCCACGTTTATTCTGAACTTGGTTTACAACTAGCACTGTCGTCATGTCCATTTCTGTATGAGCGTATAAAGTAGGATATCAATCTCATTCACAATATTTAAAGTTTTCCTATTGTACAAGTATAGAATTAAACTCTTAAACAATAATTAACTTTATCGATTTCATCTCTAGTAGGTTGCCATTGTGGGATTGGATTCACAGGTGAAGTCCCCCAAACATGGCTGGAAGGCTGTGTTGAGTCATTAGAGTTAGATTCAACAACATTGAGAGGGTTGCGGTATGTGTTGATGCGAACTCCATGTGGTCAGCAGGTTTCGGAGAAGTACGACATATTTCTTCTAGCATGGAAACTTGAGTTCCTTCCTCTTCCACAACCACTTTTTTTCCATGAGGTCAGCTGAAAACATAACTCATGTTTGGCAAAATAGTGTGTTAATAAAGGTTGTTTAACATATAGTCCATGGTGATAAGGGAGAATCAAATGATTCTTCATAAGATTTGCTATATCCCAATTCGGTTCCATAATATCCGAATGTATAGCTGTAAATATATGTAGATATGTTTTCAATATTTGTATTTTGATCCTTTCCTATTTTATAAGATCACATTGTTGTAATTTATTCTATATATATTTGATGTTATCTCTTACACACGTTAAGGAGGATTTCAGCCATTATACATTGTTTCTTAAACATCTTTATGGTATCATTTTCAAGGTTTTTTCTTTGATTCTAAGCATGGCTGCTTTGGCTTCTTCATCTCCTTCTCTTTCGCTCAACACAATCCGGTCAACACAATGGTGTATATGCTCACCATTAAATCGACTTCCTCCAATTACTTATTGTGGAAAAATCAATTTGTTTCTCTGTTAGCCAGTCAATATTTGTTTGACTGTTTGGATGGTAGTATCGCGGCTCCCTCGACCACAATTCTTGCCTATGATGGCACCAGCAAGCCAAATCTGACGTACACTTCTTGGCTACATATTGATCAGATGCTTCTCAGTTCGCTCTACTCTTCTCTTACCAAGGAGTCTATGAGTGAGGTATTGGGTTTACGTCATTTTTATGAGGCTTGGCACGCTCTTGAAGTCTTATTCTCGCATCGGTTGAAGACTTGTGAATTGCAACTCAAGGATGAACTTCAACTAATGCAACACGGCTCTCAGTCCATTGCTGAGTTTTCCCGCACTTCAAAGGTCTTTGCAATCAATTGGCTATGATTAGTCATCCCATTGATGACACAGATAAAGTTCACTAGTATTTATGAGCATTGGGGCTTGAATACAAGATCTTCTCCACCACCATGATGTCACAGCTTCCGCTACCCTCCTTTATCGAGATTGTTATAAAACCTTTGAGTCATGAGATTTTTGAAAGGTAGGTTTTCCACTCGTCTACTAACTCTGCTTATTATGTGCAGCAGGCTTCCAAATCGGTAGGGGCTAAGCAAGGGAAGAATCGGCCTTCCCCTTCTAGCTCTTCTGCCAATTCGAAGTCATCTTCCACCTCCTCTGTTCACTGTCAGTTGTGTGACAAGGAGGGACACCTAGCCAAATGTTGCTGGAGCTTCTTGAAACTCAAAAAGAAGCAATATGCTAATCTTGTTGAAGCATTTTCCACCTGCTCGATTCAAGACCTAAATGACTCTGAATGGTTTCCTGAACCTCCCACGTGACAAGCGACACCGAGGGTGTGGATCAACCAGCTATCTACTTTAGTAATGAACGTGTCATGGTTGGAAATGGTCAGTGTTTAGCAATTTCTCATACTGGTTCCATTTCATCTCTTATTTTGTCTAGTTCCCTTCTTTTATCAAATGTCTTAGTTGCTCCTGGCATTAAGAAAAATCTTATTTCGATTAGTCAGCTTACTAAAGACAATAATTGTTTTGTTACCTTCTTTTCCTCTGGTTTTACCATACAGGATTAGGTCACAAGAACGGTACTAGGAGTCGAAAGATGTGAAAATGGTCTCTATGTGTTGGATCTTCGTCATCATGCCCTTGTTTTCACCACTTCCCCTTCACTGTGAGCCTCTATTGATTTATGGCATGCTCGCCTTAATCGTACTGTTGCTTCTCTTTCTTGATTAGGATCTATTTCTTGTAGTAATAAATTGGTGAACATTGATTTGGAAATTTGTGTTGGTTGTAGACTTGGCAAAAGCCATTGTTTACCCTTTTCTCTAAATGATGAATGTTGTGCCATGCCTTTTGATCGTTTACACTGTGATTTATAGGGCCCATCATCAGTTCTCTCTTTTACTGGATATAGATACTATGCGGTATTCATTGATGATTGAACCATATTTATGTTGCTCCTAAACTTTGTTTCAAACTAGTGAAACAAAAATTTAGTACAGTTTTACCTACAAGTATACATGTGTTGTAATACTTAACAGGGTCAAAACCACATGGATGACATATGATCAAGAAAATAACTCAAACAATGAAAATAAATTATTAAAATGAATGTGCAATTGAATAGAAGAAAATTACTAAGATGACAATTTTTAAATTCACAGAATAAAACTAAAATAATAAAATAAATTGATATGGAGAACGACTAAAGTTTCGAGGATCCGTCTAATAATTTGAAATATTGTTTCCGATCGATTTACTTCAATTAAAGTAGAATAATAATTTCGTTTAATTGGAGGATTTAGCGTTTAAGGTCAAGAAAAATAATCACTAATAATTAAGCACGAATGATTGATGGTTAAAATATTCACAAACTCATTTGAATATTACAGAGATTTTTTTCAAACATTCACCGTATTCAGAAATCATAATGAATCAAGATAAATATATAGATAATCAAAATATCTAATAATAAAACCATTTAATCGATCAAACTCACAAAATCAATTCCAATGTTGATCCGAAAATAATGTCTAAACCATTAGACTTCACCTCTAACCTTAGTACAAGAATTTAGCTAACCATATTCATCAAAAGTGTCATGAAAATCAAATAAATATTCTCTATAATAAAACTAAAATAAAACACAAAACTCAATATTAGAAAACAACTATAGAAAAGTAAAAGTGGAGAGACCAAAGAACTCCCTAGTTCCGTTTCCAAGCGAAAAAAAAAATAACACTTCCCTGCCAGCGTCCAACTTCAAACGTCCACAGCTCCCTTCAGTCTGTTTCCTTGAAGTACAACGTCAAGAAAAATCAGAGGTTCGAAGTGCAGCATACCAGCATTTGTCACCCCGTGCTACGTTTTTCCTCTCATCAAGAAAAATAAAATCAGAAGCATTAGCAACCAGCTCCCCTCCAAGCTTTCGTAAGTCAAACCCAGAAGAAAACGAAGACCCAGCTGAAAACTGAATCTCTCGTCTCTACGTCCACTGTCACCAAGCCAGAACAGAACATCCGCTCCCTCTCCGTCCGTCCACTTCTCTGTTTTCTCTTTTTAAGTGTGCTGCTCTCTAATCGTCAGCCTCTTTTATTTTTGTTTTTCCGTAAACTAGCTCCTCCCTTCTACGTAAGTCCCTATTTTCACTCTAAAAAATAGAGTAGCTCTAGTCTTGTTTTTTCCCAATCAGTCCAAATGAAAAGTAACTCACCGTTTTAGTTCATCCGTCATTCTCAGCATGAAAAACTCTCAGTGCTCCGTTCGACCTCCTCCTCGTGAGTCCCTTTTTTTTTCCATCTATGTTCAAGTCCAACAAAAAAAAAAAAAATGAGAAAAAACAGCCCCTGCAGTTCTTTTTCTGAAGCCCCAGACGAAAAACCCGAACCTCTCACATCCTTTCTTTCTCCAGGAATTAATGTCTTCTCTTTCTTTTTCTTACTCTTTGTAAGCCTTTTCGTTCAGTCCCCGTAAATCTGTTTTAGCTCTCCAAGTCAGTACCCTCCTCTCTCAGTTCTCTTTCTCCAGGAATCAGCATGGAGAAGTCCAGAAAAATCCCCGCTTACAAGTCCGCATTACCCTCCATTCTTTTACGTCTCCAGCCTCTCAGCTCTCTCTTCACGTGCCTTGTCGTCTTCTTTTTTTTGTAAGGAAACCTGTGTTCTTGTTAAAAACAAATATTTCTTCTTCCGCGTGCGTCCCAAATATTCTTGGTCTAAAGCAAGAAAATCAAATCCTTCTCACCGAAAGTTCTTTTACGTTCAAAGTCCACAAAAGCCAACACTCATCAACTTTCCTTTTTGTTTTCCGTTTCTTGTGTTGCCCTCTTAGTCAATCACTCCTCTAATCTCTCCAAAACCTGCTACGTGACACCCCGTAAGTCCATCCTCAACACATGAAAAGGTTAGCCTTTTCATTTATCGTTGCAAAGTCCACTGCATGATGGTTGAAATGAGTTGCCGTGTGTACTTGTGCTTCCCAAATCCATGTGCTTCCATAAAATAATGAGTGGGTTCCACGGACCCATGTGCATGTGTTTTCCCTTTGGCTTCCTATCCAAAATCAAGTCGGTCATGTGCTAAAATTGTATGCATTTTATTTAAAGACAGGAACTCAAAAACTATAAAATCAAAGGAAGAGTAAAAATAAGGATAAGAAACAACACAAAAAAAGAAAAAAGGGAAAAAAAGAAAACCAAAAATAAATTAAAAAGTAAAAATATAATATTAAAGAAAAACATTGCTCATGTGAAGAAATATTGCTCAATTAAATAAGAGGTTATAACAAGTATAAACCACGATATTAACCAATTTACATCACAACTCAAATTGATACTTATTAACCATTTTTTCATCTAAAACTAATAATAATGTCACGAAACAATTAAAATATATTAGTTTTAAATATATTAAATATGCAATATTTCAACTCAATTAATTTAGTTGTATATTCCCTTTAAAACAAAATTATGATTTTTTTGATACTTTCATCCATTTACAATGTTATATTGAGACGCAATTTTCAGCCAAAATAAAATCATTTCAATGCAATGGTGGAACCGAATTTACAAATAATAAATTTTGCTCTCACTTGCACTCTTGTGGCATTGTTCTTTGTTTGACATGCCCCTACACTTCTAGTCAAAATGGCATTGCCGAATGCAAGCATCACCATGTCACATAAAAAGGTCTTACCCTTATGTTCCATGCGCATGTGCCACTCTCTTTGTAGGTTGAGGCCTTCTCTACTGCCGTCTTTCTCATTAACTGACTCCCATCACTGTCCCTTGATGGTAAAACTCCTTATGAGCTCTTGTTTGGTAAGCAACCAGATTACTCTATGCTTCGCACTTATGGGTGTCTTTGCTTCCCTTATATGAGAGATTACACACCTAATAAATTGTCTCCAAAATTTGCTTCTTGTGTATTTTTAGGTTACAATACCCTTCATAAAGGATTCCGATGCCTAGACCAAAAGACACATCGTGTCTATGTTTCTCGACATCTACATTTTTATGAAAATAATTTTCCTTATCATGGTGATTTTGTGCAAAATTTGCAAACCAACATTGACTATACCCATTTTTCTGAATGTCAGGACTATGTGTCTAGTTCTTCTAATGTTAGTTCTTCTCATTCGTTTTTGAGTTGACCATGTTTGCCTTGCAGTGATTCTCCTCACCTGTCCTTGGATCCTCCCCCTGATCTGTAGGGTCCTCTTGCTGTGGAACCCCTCTTGGATTCTACACCTTCGGACTTAACTTTCCCACCACCTCTGTCTTCCATTCCTCGTGTGACCACTTCCAGCCACCCGATGATTACTAGAGGTAAAGATGATATATTCAAACCATGATTATATCATGCTATGATCGTTTTTTCTTCTTCTCAAGCTTTTCAGGCACTTCTTGCTCTCAAAGTGCCTCGGGGTTTCAAGTCTGCTACAAAAAACTCCGAATGGCTTTCGGCTATGGATGATAAGATTCAAGCTTTGAAGACAAATGATACGTGGGCTCTTGTACCTCGTCCTAAGAATCACAATGTGGTTGGTTGTCGCTAGATTTTCAAAACCAAACTTCGCTCTGATGGGTCCATTGAGCGTCACAAGGCACGTCTTGTGGCTCAAGGATTTTCTCAGATTCATGGTCTTGACTTTGGTGACACTTTAATATTTAGTCTTGTGGTGCGCCCTACTACAGTCAGAATTATTTTGTCCTTGGCTGTTACTTATGGATGGTATTTACATTAGCTAGATGTTAAAAATGCCTTTTTTCACGATTTTCTCAATGAAGAGGTGTATATGGAAAAACCGCCTAGTTACACAAATCCACAGTTCCCTTGGCATGTTTATCGCCTAAAGTGGGCTCTTTATGGCTTGAAACAAGCTCCTCGAGCTTGGTTTCATCACTTTAGCTCCTTTTTCCTTAAACTTGGGTTTCTTTCCAGTTAGGCTGATTCTTCATTATTTGTCTATCACTCCTCGGTTGGAACTGTTTATTTACTTCTTTATGTTAATGACATGATCATAACTAGAAGTAATCCTTCTATGGTTCAAACCCTCATTACTCGGCATTCCAAGGAATTCTCTGTAAAGGATTTGGGTGAGCTTCATATTTCCTCAGTGTTGAAGTCCAAGCTAATGAGAAGGGTTTGTTTCTCAGTCAAACAAAGTATGCCCTTGATCTCTTGCAACGTGCTTCAATGATTGATGCAAAGTCTATTTCTACACCCTGTGTTGTTGGTCAACACCTTTCAACTGAAGGAAAATTGTTCTCCGATTCTACTATGTTTCATTCACTTGTAGGTACTCTTCAATACCTGACCATCACCAGGCTTGATCTATCTTTCAGTGTGAATTCTATTTTCCAATTCATGCATGCTCCCACCGAGGACCACTTTTGTGCTCTCAAGCGTATTTTGCACTATGTCAAAGGCACTCCTCATCGTGGACTTCAACTCCATAAACAATCCACTCATGATATTCTTGCCTACTCTGATGCAGGCTGTCTTGATACACGCCATTCCATTACCGGTTATGCTATCTTTTTTGGTGCCAATTTGGTTTCTTGGTCCTCTAAGAAGCAAAGCACTGTCTCTCGTTCAAGTGTAGAAGCAGAATATCGCTCTTTAGCTGTTGCCACTATTGATATTGCCTAAATTGTTCAACTATTTCAGGACCTCCGTGTTACACTCTCAACGACACCCAAAATTCTTTGCGACAATCAAAGTGCAATTTTTATGGCAATCAATCCAGTTACTCGCCCTCGGTCAAAACATATTGCGATCGACTGCCATTTTGTTCGTGAACTTGTTGCTAATGGCACTTTGAAAGTTGGTTTTGTCCCTTCACATCTGTAGCTTGTTGATTCATTAACCAAAGGCGTCACCAAGCCTCAGTTCTTTCTCTTCTGAAGCAAGCTCATCGTTATCCCTTCTACCACGCTCACCTTACAGGAGGGTGATAAGGGAGAATCAAATGATTCTCCTTAAGATTTGCTGTATCCCAATTCAGTTCCATAAAATCTGAATGTATAGCAGTAAATATATGTAGATATGTTTCTTGATCCTTTCCTATTTCTTGATCCTTTACTAGGGAACTTATCTCGGTCATTCACACTCAAGGAGCTCATCAATTTGCACACTTGGCTCTTTATCTCCTTATTTTCTTCAACAACTTGTGTAATCAAATATTCAAACTTTTGGTTAGTCTTACCCTGTGTTTTAATAAAAGTATGCAAAGTGAGTATGCAAAGTGTCTTCTAAAGGACTCCTTGAAGATGAAGGTGCATGATTTGGTGAGTCAAACTTTTAGCACCTGTTTGGTAGCATTTATCTCCTCTCTCTTAAATTTTTTTTTGATATTGAGTCTTCATACCTTCAATCCTTTATATGTATATGTTAAGTCAAAACTAGTAAAGCACCACAAAATACAGTGACAGGGCCCAATTGTGGAGTCTGCCATCTGTGTGCAGTTTAGGCTCTCCAAGTTGAGGTAAAAATTAAAAAACAATTTAGAAAAGAAAAATCAACATAGTGTATCTCTCATAGTTCTTTCCTTGCAACTTTGTAATGGAATTTATACTGTGCCCACTTTTAGCTGTCCAAAATTTTTTAACTTTCTTTAATGGCATCAAAGAGAATATTGAAGGAGCTCAAGGATTTGCAAAGAGATCCACCAACTTCATATTGTACATGTTAGAGGAAATAGAGAAAATGGAAATGAGATTTAATAGGACTAGTTTAATTCATGAATAAAAAAAAAAATTACATGATTGTTGATGGTGCGTTTTCAAGTCTTGTGGCTGAGGATATGTTCCATTGGCAAGCAACCATAATTGGTCCAAATGACAGTCCCTTCTAGGATTTTGAACAGCCCAAATAAGTTGCAAGTCTCCTTTAAGCTGAGAATTTTCATTTTATTTGGCTGTAAATTTATCAATACACGATGATATGTTTCATTTTATTTTAGTTGTAGGTCCTCTATTATAGAAAAGCAAGTTGTAAGCATTGATGCATACAACTTTCTAGGAGTCTTTGCTGATTTCTTATTAATCTGTCCCATTTTTTCCCACTAGGCTGCAATTCTCTACGTAGTGTGTTTGCTAACAGTCCCGAGCTTAAGCAACAGTTTGGATAAAATTTTCACTACTTTATTTTCAGTGTTCCGTACATTTTGTATAAGTTTTGGATGTCCCATTTATTTTGAATTAGAGTTATTTGAGTCAAGTGATGGCTATGATTGCTTATGCTTGTGTTTCTGAAAATTTAACCTGCATAATTTTTTAATTTGTTTATGATAAGTTAAACTACCACAGCTTTGCCTAGTGGAAAATTTGAGAATGAAGACGCAAATGAAGGTTCTCATTACACATGCATCAGCTATGGAGGAAAGCATTGATTGCATGAAGCAAACATTATGTATTGGTGGCTCTATGTAATCCACTTTTGAGATGTAATTTAATTTTATATATTGTAATTTTGTATTTTGTAATGTAATGTATGAATATAAAATAATGTAATAAGTAATGATTGCATTATGTCTTGCATGCATTTATGTGATAAATATTGAATTTCTTTTTTTATATATGCATTTAGTTAAATATGTAAAGGTAATTAGTTTTCTAATATATAAGAATATGCTTTACAACATTTTGTATTATTTGTAATGGAATATAGGCTTCTAGATGAAAAATATGCTGCTTGAAAGAAATTTAATAATATAAGTTTTTGTTAAAAAAAAAGGGGTACAACCTGGAACCCAGATTTCTAGGTTTTAAAAAATTCGAATTCACTTGGGTTCTAGACCAGGTTATAATTGGGTGTACCCGGGCCGTAACCTGTGTTCAAGGCTGGCTACACCTGGGTACCCGGTCCGGAACCCAAATGAACAGTCCTAACTTTAAGCTTGCATTCCAACACATTAAGAATCGCATCAATCTGATATGTGAGTGGAAAGTTATGATTAAAATCCTAAAATATGTCTAGGCTATCTCCTAACAAATTTTGGACTTGAACTTTTTGTAGTTTCCTTTTGTGATTTTTTTTTCTTGATCTAGATTGCTATCAAATCCTATGAAAGTCCTCATTTGAATTTGACTGGCTTTAACTTGTTCGTTTACAAATTCTAAAATTAAATATAGAAATCTGTTTAGGAGTATCCTGAAGTAAATAGAAACTCAATTTAAGAATACACATTAATTTCTATTATTTGTATTCACATTTTAACATTTTAATCCAATGATAGGGTATTTAGAGTATACTTTCGCGCACTCATCATTAGCCATATGACTTAGTACATTCTCAAGTCAATGTGTATGTAGAGCGCGTAATTTACATGATCACTTACACGGTAAAATTTAATTTAATATGTTCACAAATGCAAACAAGCTTGAATAGAATACATTTATTGTCTCAAATAATAAGGAACTACTCATCAAATATATGCTTGAATGATAATATATAATTAGGTTAGCAGCAGGATACATTATTTCTAAAGACAACTTCCCAAAGATGCATGTATTTTCCAAATGCCAAAATCATAACTAGTAATTATACAATGTGTGGAAGGATGTAGACTGCATTGTGAAACTATATTTTACTAACTTGGCAAGTGGGTGCACTACATGCATTGCAAACTGAATATACATTCAGCTATAGGACTATAGTTAGTTAACCTGCCATTTATGGAATTAGAGCAAGCTGAGTTGTTATATTATTCATCTCTATGTTGTAAATAGCTACCCCCTTCTTGCATGTTATTTTATTCTCATCCCCCCAAAAAATAACACGTATACCTCTGCATGCACCCCCAACTAAGCAGAGGAAAAAACTTCATTTGTAGTTGAACCTTCCTAATATTGTGGTACCTATAATGCCTAAGTGTCCCCAACAATACATACCTCTGCTTTTTTGGATAAGCCTACCACACAGAAAATGGGTCAACCTCGAGTAAAAGTTAACTACTATCTCCAGCTCACTAGCTAGACTGGGTTTCAGTAATGAAGGGTGTAATGCATGTCAGCAGCACAATTTCCCAGGATAAGTTACTAATTTGCCCCCAATCTTACCTTCTTTTTGTAAACTCCTGCCCATCTTATGGAGAGCTCAGCACCAATTTTCCCCCCTTTGCCTTAGATAACAAATTTTGGTTATTAGTACTGAGTGTAGATCAAACGGGCCATGCATTCAGACAATGTGTCTAAGGGAGTATGGGACATGCTGACACCCTGTACTTTTTTTTTTTTTTTGAAAGCGAGACCACTTCTCATTAAAACCAGAAATATTTGTAACAGACGACTCTATGACAACATACCAGCATAGAGTTCTACGATTACTTCATTTCTTTGGATACAATAGACAAAATACATGATGGACAAAATTCAATATCATACACATCCTTTGTGCACTCTAGCGCATCTTGTGCCAATTGATGAGCTGCTTTGTTAGTTTCTCAGAAGACATGTGAAATGCTCCATCTGGTACATGAATTCAGAATTTTCCTTGCATCTCTAATGAGGCATCCTCCCATACTTCAGTCCAAGCCTTGGTTTTGAATCAAATCTACCACCTGTTTAGAGTCTCATTCTAGGCATACCTGTTGCACTCCTATCTCTTTGATGAAAACAGCTGCTAACAGCAAACCATAAGCCTCTGCATCAAAAGGCCTTTCCCGGAATGGTCTTTGAGCTCGAAGAGCACCCACAACTTGGCCTGTGTGATCTCTAACTAAGACACCTATACTAATTTTTCCTTCACCTGATTTAACAGTTGTGTCCCAATTGACCTTAAAATGGTTCTCAGCTGGCTTTTTCCACTTTTGTGGTCCTATAGGAGTCTTGATACTGCCTTTCCTTAAAACTTGGGTGCTATCTTTATATGAGGCAAGTTTTTTTAATGCCTGTTGATAAACTCTGGTGGGATGCTTGAAGACTTTACCATAAAGGATGTCATTCCTCCTATTCCAAATTCCCCTTAATGTGCCAGCCACTTCCTCGAGTTCTTTGGTGTCTAGAGCCTCCACTAGATTAGACTAGATGTCAACAAATAAGTCACTATGGCATGTCATCTTCTAAACTTTCTTGCTACTTTGGTTCCAAACATCCTGAGCTATTATACAACTCCATGAGGCATGACCCGAGGTCTCAGGAGCCTACTTACAGATATTGCATGAGCTGTCCTCCACCACTTTTCTGCTTTTTAAATTAGCCAAGGTGGGGAGAGTCTCACTACATGCTCTCTAGATGAACATCTTAATTGCTGGGGTTGTCTTGAGCTTCCACACTGTCTGCCAAACTTGTTGATCTCGAGATCTACATGAACATTCCCCTTCAAGTTTCACTTCCATTGTCCTGTGAATGTGATACCTGCTTTTAATTGAAAATTGCCAATTTTTTGTGAACAACCAAAACATTCTATCTTCTCTGTTTACCAAGCAGATGGGGATTGCTTTGATTGCCTCCATTTCTTATGGAGAGAACAATTCCTGAAGAAGAGAGTCCTTCCATGTTCTAAGAGTAGGGTCAATGAGATCACTAACATGTTCACACCAGCAGTCCTCTTCTCGTGGGGTAAGAACCTTGTTGGAAGGCAAAGAAGGTATCCAACTATCTGTCTAGATGTTAACATTTTGACCATTTCCTATTCTCCACAATAGTCCTTTCTTAAGAACCTCCAAGCTTGCATGAATACCTCTCCAGGCTAATGAAGGTCTTGAGCCCAGCAATGGTGTGTCTCTCATCTTTCTTTCCACTCAACTCCACTAGTGGTCTATTCCTTTACGCTTGTAAGGCCTTCACAAAAACACCCATACTAATGTAAGGGCTTTCTAGGATAATACGAAAATGTGCACAAGACAACAGTGTCATACTTAAAGGCCCATAATCCAACTGAAAGCTCATATCTAGAGTGAGTTTGTAGAAAAAATAACAACTCTACATGACATATCATCTGAACCCAGAGGTATGGTCCAGTATCATATAGGAGACCCTTATTTGGAAAGAGATTACGAATTGGATGCAAGGCAAGTTGTAGGAACATGTGTACCTTGTCCTATCAATTTGTCTCTATCATCCTGTAGATAGATGACTGAGACTAAAGTGATCCTATTCAAGCATGCTTGATGTAAGAAGTACATTAGAATGACACCTGACGGTCCCATCCTATAAAAGGGATTGGAAAATTGACAAAATCTCACTTTTGAGATCATAAATATTGGAGCTTTTTTTGTAGTCAGGGTTTTCAAGAAAGCAAGTGTCATGACTTTGTTAAGATTTCTTGAAATCTCACCACAGTAGTCCCTCTATGGTTCTGCTCCTTGGAACAATATATTTTGATGTAGATATAGACTTCAAGGGTGGGTATGAGCAAAAGGATCCATCACAACCTGTAGAATGAGATTGGGGGAGGGGGGTTCTGTTTGGATAAAGATCATGTAGATATGTTGCTGTTATGTTATTGAGAGATTTTGATAAACTCATCTTGGAATGTATTAACTTTGGTTAATTCTAAGAATTGGTGACTTATTCATGATTTTAAATCTGGCAACTGTATTAATGTCTCTGGTACTAAGTTTTTAAACTTCAATTATGTCTAATCTACTATCTTTCTGGTTTGAGTTGTTTTCACATGCATATGCTAGGCATACGAGCACACACTAGTATCCCAAAGGCAAGGGGTGTGACCCACGTGGAGCACATCCCCAACACCATTTTTCTCTGCCAAGCCACAATCGAGGATTGGGGGCACCACATTATATGTTATAATCATCTTTAATAATAGAATCTAGCTATATTGGAATGGACATTAAGATCTATTTGAATCAATATGAATAAGGAATTCATAAGAACAAATATAATGAAAATGTCTATTATAAAGAGAATAGATAGGCTAGATTTTGAGGGAACATCATCGAGACCACTCTAAAGCTTCCTAGCATTGATCATGGGCTAACCAACGGATTTTCTTGGTTTACCAATACAAGATTCTTGATATTCTCTATTCTTTCTATTAACATATTTTTTTATTGGTAAATAAAATTTTGTTGATCATAAGAATAGTGATGTTCCACAAGAGCACAAGTACATAGGTCAAGGCTCCTTTGTAAATTAGATGTGAAAAGACATATGATTGAGTCAATTGGAACTCCTTTGGCTAGTTTGGGTGGTGAAGTAAATACTTCACTACCATTCATTATTTTATCATTACTTTTCACATACTTTTTATTATTTTGTATTACTATTTACTATTATTTAATACTTTTTCACTACCATTCACAAAGTATCTGAAATCACCTCACTACTCTAACACAACCTTACTTTATATGCTCAAGCAATGTGGGCTTCGGGTGAAGTAGTGTTTATGGATCAAATATTGCATCTCTATTGCATCCTTTTGTATTTTGATTAATGGCACAATAAGCGGTTTCTTTCAAAGCTTGCGGGGATTGAGATAGTGGAATCTCTTATCTCTATTTCTTTTTGTTTTTGTAATAGAAACACTTAGCAAAACGATCAACAATGTCGTGGAGGGTGGCTTTATATCTGGCTTCTCAGTAGGGGAAGCCAATACCGGCTCTCTCAATATTTCTCATCTCTTATTTGCCAATGATACCTTGGTATTTTACGAGGCTAGCCATGATCATGTTAATGCATTGAGGCTCTCATTCTATACTTTGAAGTCATTTTCGGATTGAAGGTGAACTAGGACAAATCTTATGTAATTTCGATGAGGCAAGTGCAAAATGTGAATGGCATGGCTTTTATCTTGGGATGTAAAATATCTCATTTAACCATGAAATATCTTTGCCTCTCATTGGGTGCTAATTACAAATTGATATCCATTTGAAATGATGTCCTAGAAAAGATGGAGCGAAAACTCTCTAGTTAGAAACAGATGTACTTATCCAAAGGTGTCAAAGTCACACTCATTAAAAGTACCCCATCCAACCTACTTACTTATTTCCTCTTTTTCTTTCAGCTTCCATAACAGGTAGTTAAGTAGCTTACCACATGGAGAAAATACATTGGGATTTCCTATGAGGAGGGATGAATGATGAGTTCAAATTTCATTTAGTAAAATGGGCCACCCTTTGTTCCCAAACTTGTCAAGGAGGCTTGGGTATTCAAACAAGGCTTTGTTGGATAAATGACTATGGTGATATCCTCTAGAACATGGAGATTTGTGGAGCTCAGTTTTAGATTCAAAGTATGGTAGAGCATAGGGAGGCTGGTGAAAGAATGAGATAAGTGGATCCTATGGGAGTGGGCTTTAGAAGTCAAATTGGAGACAAAGAAGCAAGAGTTTTTTAAGAAGCACATTAATGAAGAGGTACACAGAAGGTGCTACTGATTCGACCTTTATCTACTTTGCTTATGGATTGAAGGAAGTCAAGTGTTAAACATTGGTCGATCAAAACAAGCTTTGAGATGGTGATGTTTTCTGTAGTTTAGGTTTCAAGTTGTGTATGTTTTATAATTGAGTGGTTTATAATTGAGTGAAGATATGTGTGTAAATATGTGTGAGATATGTATAGAAACTGCACGAAAGTAGTTTTTGCATGTAGAAACCTTATACCATTCTTCAAGTGACAGTGTTTATCTAATTGGGAATCTAGTATAGGGTGGAGAACACGGTTTATGAACTGGTTTGTTGGTGGAAATGTTTGGTGGTTTATGTTGGTGGAAATGTTGGGTGGAATGTTGATAATTTGGTTTATTAATTAAATTCTTAATTAATATATGGAGTGTATTTGTAAAATATTAAAAAAATTAAAATTATTATTTAAATATATAATATTATATTATTATTTTGATTTTAGTTAAAAGCTCTAATTTTAATCAAAATTTAGACTTGGTATTGCTAATGCTCTAAGACATGGATGAAATATATTTTCTAGTTTTACCTATTTTGAGGCAAGTAACGGATCCTGTATCAAATTGTGGTATGACATATGGTGTGATGACAGAGTACTTAAGAAAGCTTATCTACATCGTATAACAAGCATGAAAGAAGTCTCGATCATGAACCTCTTTCACTATTGCACCCCCCAATGGAATGTCACGTTCCATAGCACTAATATTTTGTTAAAATCTGTCTTATGGATTTCTTACATTTTCTTTCATCCTAAAGGAGAGAAGAGTTGGATGATCTTGATAATTCTTGTATGAAACGCGAAGCCCTTTAAGATAATCTTCAATTTCTATAATAGCTCACTTAAAAAAAAAAAAAAAAAAAATCTATAATAGCTTCTACTTTAGTTAAATACACAGGATATTTATGAAATTCAATTTTTTTTTTTTTTTTACCAGATTCCTTCTTTTCTTGAAGGTTAATAATTATGAATTCTATTCTTAATATAGATTATCTGTTCTCATATATTATAGTAGAAAGTAATCTCCTTTCATAGGTTTATTTTTTAGGAAAAATTTTATGTATAATTATTTTTGTGTACGTTTTGTATAGTACTCTACTAATATGATTAGTTGTATTATTTTTTTAATATAAAATAATTATTTTAACTATTTACATTAATAAAAGAAAAAAAAATAACTTCAGGTAAGATAGTCATTTTTTAAACAGTCAATAAAGTATGCAAATTGCAAACAAACAAAATAATTGAAGTGCCTGCGCTGTAGCAGTTGTGGGAAGGGTTCGTTGAGGAAAGTATCAAAATTTTAAGTCAAACGCCTTTATTATACAATGTCCATACACCCACCTGCTGCGTTATATCTTCCCTGTTTTCTGCGTCAAGCTCTCCCTCTTCTCTCTCTCTCTCTCTCTATAATCTTCCAAAACGATCAATGGCTATCAGTAATCTACCCCGAAGAATTATTAAGGTTCACTTTCCGATCTTTACCGTTCTCTCTCTCTCTCTCTCTCTCTCTCTCTCTGTATGTTTGTACATACATAAATGTTCTTACATGTGGTTTTGATTTTGGTTCTACTTGACTTTGGAAATGGATAGGAAACCCAGCGGCTCCTCAGTGAACCAGGTCTCTCTCTCTCTCTCTAAATATAATATATATTTTAAATAGTGTCTATTTTATTATGTGTTTTGGGTTGCTGAATCTGAAATTCTACAATTTGGGTTGATGGCTTTCCTTCGGCAGTGATGGTAGTTTGGGTTTACACATAAATGCTAATGAAAACTATGCTTATTGTTGAAGAGTACCTTTTGATTCGCTGTTTAGTTTCATTTGCTGGGTTGAGCCCTGTCGAGAGAAGAAATGTAAACGAAATTTATTTTCGTTTGTGTAGTCTTGATTAAAATACGAAAATTGCAATAGCTGGCTTGGAGAACGAATTAATTCCTGGTTTTGGTACGATTTCCTGGCTTTTTGTGGCCAGATGTTTGTCCCGTGGTATTCTGACATGGGGTAATGCTAGATACAGACTTGAACTGTTCAATTCCCGCATACTCCCTTTGAAGAAAAAATGAGGTCCATCATTAAAAGAAATTATTTTTTCATGCGGTCCCATATTTATGCACTTTTTTCAAAAGGAATGCGCAAGGTTGAACACCCAAAGATTGTAAATATCATTTCTCTTTTGACATTGCATTTTCGTTTGTTTTTTCTTTTCTCATAAGCATGGTAGATTATAGTGAGGCAGAGAATAGTAAGTAGCATATCAAGGACATCGTTTGGGAAAACATGGTCACAGTTGAGTGATTTATTTCTTTGCATTTTGGCCCTACCCAAACATTGCAACATTTTCCATGTTCAAAACATGTTTCTGTGCTGATTGGGGATAGTATACCTCTCAAACAAGCAACAGAATATGCTAGATTATGCTTGAATGTTAGACTATGGAAAGAGTACAGACACCAAAATGATCATTGTCAGCACAATATTATTTGACATGAGACTCAAGGTACATTTGGTATGCAAAATAGATCCATGGAATGGAATAACTATTCCTAATTCCTCTATGGTTTGGGTGGCTTTTGATTACAAAGAAAAGATATCCCTAAAAAATGAGGATTACCTATTCCTCTAAAAAATTAGAGGAATAGCTATTCCTAGGGTATTAGAATAGGATTAAAAAAAAATCTTAAATTAAAATTAAAACAAAAATTGTTGAAATACACCCACAGGAGTGGCAGAAATAGATACGAGGAAATTCAATTTTTACCCCCAATGACATCAGGAATGCCTAGGCCGCCCCCAATGATAGTCAAGGGTGGCTGGTCGCCATGTTGTATTTTCGAAAAAAAATGGTTGTAAAATAATAGAGGGGTATTTTTAGGAAGACTTTTGGATTTGGGTATTAAGTTTCCTCGTGTATACCATCTTATGTATTTGGGCTATGCCTATTCTTATTAATAATCATTTACTTATATATATATATAAATGTATTTTAGAAGATGACATTGTATATTGCCACCAAACAAAGGCATAGGAATGACATTCCTATTCTTTCGGGAACATTAATGGACATTCCCCTTACCAAACAAACCCTATGCCATCAGCCAATCCACCTCAGACCAGGTGTGCCCAAACACTTATTTTGTTTTACGACTTTTTCAAACAGTCTCTTTAGAATTTTTAGTATACCCAAAGTTCAGTGTACTTGTTTGTATATATAGCAAAGCAAATGGAAAACAAACCACATCATGCACTAATTACAGAGTAAGATGCCTGCACTAATGCAATTTTATTTAAGCTTGTGTTGGGGTCACAATATCTTTCTATCCAGAAAATCATATGTATCAAGGTAACATCATTTGACCAGTTTGGAAGCAACCTATGTTCCTTAGCAGTACTGAGTTCGGGTAGTGGTATATTTGAATGCTGGAACTTCAATGCTCTAACGGCTCAAGTAAGCCTTCTTTAATTGTTCTCATTAAATTGTTGTTCTCATTAAATTAATTCTAATCAAGGGCTGACATGTACTTGAGCATGCTTTGTGAAATTTGTATGCAGTTCCCAGATATTTTAATGTTGGAGCTTTAATGCTCTCATGTCCCAATCAAGCCTTCTTTAGTTATTCTTGTTAACGCAATTCCATTCAGAGGCTTGCATGTATTAAGCATGCTTTGTGAAATTTGCATGCAGCTCCTGGAATAAGTGCCTCTCCTTCTGAGGACAACATGAGATATTTTAATGTTATGATTCTTGGTCCAGCTCAATCTCCTTATGAAGGTAATTAACGTATGAAAAAGTAATCTTTTCTAATAAGCTATTTAGTGTCCAGCTCCTGTTATGATTTTTTTTTTTTTTTAATGTCCAGCTCCTGTTACTATACAATGTAAGCTATGTAGTAAGCTAATTATTTAATGTCCAGCTTCTGTTGAGAATTTTTTTTTCCTAGTACGATATTTAATGTTTGAAAAAGTAAATCTTTCTTTCTTCTACCTATGAGCTTCAGTGGTCAGAATAGTTATGATTGTGTTTTGTTCTGTTTATTCTTATTACACAAACAACATAACAACACCTGATAGTATCCTCCTGAACTTTTTGGATCGTACAAAATTTGGGAAACTACGTAAACGGATTTGTTGTCACTTGGTTTCTTGTATCAGTTTCTGTTTTACATGCTGGTACATGGTGTAATATCATTTTGTTTTTTCTTTTTATATATACATAGGTGGAGTTTTCAAGTTAGAATTGTTTCTATCTGAAGAGTACCCAATGGCAGCTCCCAAGGTAATATGATATTTAGATTTCTTTTCATGCTGTGTAATGCTATCTTTTTGAGCTTCTACAGTTGCTCGTCTTGTTTTTATGAAGGCATTCATTCGCCTTATCTCGCTTAAGAGTCCAGATACTGTTATATCTGCTGTTTCAGGTGGTTGCCTGTTTGAAGAGACGGCTGATTTCTTAAATTGATTTTTGGCCCTCACGCCGAGGATGTAATGTAGGGTTTTTAAATTCTTTGGTGATCTTAAATAAGCAAAATGCTTGGTACACAGGGGTAATGGGAATAGTACATTCACTTTTTACAGAAACAGTAAATGTACTGTTCATGTGAGTTAATCAAAATGCCTTAAATTATCTGAAAGATCGGAATAATATCTGGAGTATGGATAAACTTGATAGGTTTTTCTGCCATGGATTTTTTCGTGCATGCTTATTTGTTAGCATGCTACATACAAGGTCAAGAACTGTTGGCTCAGTGATTCAGTTACCAAAACAGTTAATAGGGTTTGAATGTCCATTTACACCATAAAACAGTGAAAATTGAAGTGCAAATCATCTATTGGAGAAAGAAGCTCAGGGGAATGATATTTTTGAGGCTTGCAAAAATAAAAATAAAAATAAAAAACAGAGAGAGATAATTGAGGCTTGTAAATTCATTCTGATGAATTATTTAGCAAGTGATTGAATTACTAGTAGTTCGAATCTTCATGTAGCCTATATATTTGATGCAGCAGATATAACCCTTAACCCTGTGTGCCCATTTGCTGATAGGTCGAAAATATGATTTATATGAAACAGTTGAACTGAACTTAATTATTTCACATAGGCGGCCATGACACACTTTGTACTCTTTGTTTGGAAATGAAGAAAACAATCCAGAGTTTTTCCCTGCTGTTGAGTGCAAGTTCAGACCATTAATTTTTATATATAAAGACTCATCCAAAAATGAGGTCTTATCAAAATGATTACATATGACTGCTGCATTAGACGTCAGATAAAAAAAATGTTACCATCTTGCATTCTCATATGGGCCTTAATTGTTTCAATTAATAATGAGATCTGGAGAGCTTTCAAAACGATGTTGAATGAGGCTGGATTTACATTAGTTATAATGTTGGTTGTTTGATATTTGTACAAAATGTTCTGTATGAGTTGTAAGGTTTTCACATTAAATTTACTTGGAAGCCGCTTTCCATCAAATAGAACATTCAGAGTTGTGAACACTATCTGTGTTATTGTAGAGAGTGACGGATGGAGTTTTGTTAGACATACCATGCATAAAATCTTCCTTGGTGTGAAACTAATTGGTGGATTGAGCTGTCTTTTCCCTTCCTATATGTCAATCAATTTAATACATTGGTGGCACGGTAGAGGATCAAACATAAGCACCAGGGTTTTAAGTAGGACTGTAGGGGTGAGCATTGACATAGTCGGGGTCGGATTTGAGCTCTTTTGGGCTTTGTTTTAGCTTCATGTTTAACCCATTTTTTAAATAGAATTTTTTCTGGGCTTTCAAATTTTAGTTTTTCCAAGAATTAAAAACAAAACTAAATCATTCACTACTAATTTACTTCTATACTACTTATCTAACTTATTTTTATACTAGATTTATACTATAGTGTCTAATTACATTTTATCATTCTATAGTATTACATATTATTTCTTGTGTCTAATTACATGTTATTATAATTTAGTATTATGTATTTATTATATTAGACCTATTTTTATACTAGTATCTAACTTATTTCTATACTTGATTTATACTATAGTGTCTAATTACATTTTATCATACTATAGTATTACATATTATTTCTTGTGTCTAATTACGTGTTATTATACTTTAGTATTATGTACTTATTATATTAGACCTATTTTTACACTAGTATCTAACTTATTTCTATACTAGACATATTATAGTGTCTAATTACATGTTATTATACTATAGTATTACATGTTATTATATTATACTAGTGTCTAACTTATTTATGACTTATTTCTACACTAGACTTATTAATAGTGTCCAATTACATGTTATTATACTTTAGTAAATTAGTATTATGTGCTATTACCTTATTATACTAGACTTATTAGTTATGTCTATTCTAGTGTCTAATTTATTTCTATACAAGACTTATACTATAGTGTCTAATTACATGTTATTATACTAATATCTAACTTATTTCTAATTTAATCATATACTAGACTCTAGTGTCTAATTACATGTTATTATACTTTAAGAAATTAGTATTTTGTGTTATTAACTTATTATACTAGGCTTATTTCAATATTAGTGTCCAACTTATATCTATATTTGATTATGTATGGTAGTAATACTATGATGTTTACATATAATAAACTATTATTAGTTTATTTACATTATACTATAAGTATATTATTTTATAATATTTAGCTCATACTAGTATATTATTGAATTTAATTATATAAGTTCTAGTTATATAACTATATAAATATACTAGTATATATGATAAATATATAAATAAATACATATTTATTTAACATATGTACAATATTGGAGTCATTTTTAAAGTTGGAGTCAAATTCGGAGGGCAAAGTTGGAGTTGAGTCGAATCGGAGTCAAAGTCAGAGTTGGTCCAGCGATACCTCTGACTCCGACTCCAACTGAAAAATTAAAAAAAAATCCGACTCCGACTTCGTTATGTCAGAATCAGAGCAGAGCCAGAGTGGAGTTGGATTTTTCGATTTTTGCTCAACCCTAGTTTTAAGTGATTTGGGAATTGAGTGACTTAAAGATATATAAAATCTGTACTTATAAAAAAATATATGAAATTTGTGTTGAAATATTCTTCTGATATTTTCATGGACACGGTAATTTATGATCTCTGACTACTAATTTTAGCGTGTGAGAATTATTCTAGTTTACGATGTACTTATTCTCGATTTATTTACTTAGTTTCAACTGTTTCAATTCTTTCTACATCAATTACATAACAATGTATCCATTTAAATTTCAAGATATTTGTGTTGTAATGTTTTTATTATTTCTATACACAAAATTATAAGAAAATAGCATATCTACTAATATTGCATTCTGTTTGTTTATCCTTTGTTGGCCCACATAGAGCCAAATGCATGGTTGAATAAGTGATCTCTCTTTTTCCTTTCCCATGCTCCTCAAGCATGTTCTGTTATATATGAAGAACCTTTTTCAAGGAAGTTTAGTTTCTTTTGTTTTTTCCTTACAATATTTAGATGAGTTTTTTGTTCTCAATCTTGTTGCCTTTGCACTTATTTTTGTTTGTGTAAACTGCACTTTTTCCTGACAGGTTCGGTTCCTGACCAAAATATATCATCCTAATATTGATAAGGTAAGTAGTATCTGCTTCTTTTGCTCCTTTCGCTTGCTTGAAATTTGAGGTTTGTTCTTTCTGGATATAAAGAATGTTTATATCAGCTTGGACGGATATGCCTTGATATTCTTAAAGACAAATGGAGTCCAGCCCTCCAAATCCGAACAGTATTGCTGAGGTGATTTCGTGCATCCCCAATAATTTCTTGATTTGGAAATCATCTTCTAGGGAGAAGAAAAAAAAGTATAGGATAGATTTAATATATAAACCATGTGGAAATAGAAAGTTAAATAGGAAAGCATGGATGATTTAAATGATGGGATATTGGGTCGTGAAATGATATTTAAAGCAAAGCGAGATGACTTTACTAACAAAATGCTACATGATTTACTGGATCAGCATCCAAGCTCTTTTAAGTGCTCCAAACCCTGATGATCCCCTTTCCGAGAACATTGCAAAGCATTGGAAGACAAATGAAACTGAAGCTGTTGAGACAGGTAATATTAATTATTTTTAGTTGGCTACTACCAAGATGCTAGCATGAGACCTAAAATAGCTCCATCTTCTATACTGTTTTGAAGGGTATCTACCTTTTATCACTTGTTTTCATTTTATTATGTAGAGCCTAAATTGTTGCTTATTTTTACTATAAGATTTTTTCCCCTTTTTTTCACTTTAAGATAATTAATATGGTATAACTCTAGGGGTTGGCTCAAGTGGTAAAAGCCTTGGGCTTTGGGTATGCTCCCCCCCAGTCTAAGGTTCAAATCCCCTTGAGTGCAGGCCATTGGCCTGGAAGATTTTCCTCTTGAATTACCTGATGTGCACTTACGGGAAACTCCTTACCGAGGGCTTGTGTACTCTCGGGATTAGTTGGGATAATGTTCCTGGACACCTAATGCCAATAAAAAAAGAAAAAGAAAAAAAAAAGATAATTAATCTGATGTGGTGGAAATGATTGCAGTTGGCTTTACAAGCATTTGTCATTCATATCATAACTAATTACTAGCCCCTGTTGGTTGGAAATTTGCAGCGAAGGAATGGACTCGTTTATATGCAACCGGAGCTTGATTTTGCTTGGAAGATCAATTTCTGAAGTGTATGTTAAAACTATAACATGAGGACATGACTTGTGAATTGATCATATGATAGTTGAAAACTTCAAAGAACTTCAAATTAACTGAGAGCCATCTTCAGGATAAAGGAAAGATGAATATTGTGAAGAAGGTCATCATTAGGGTTGTAAATGAACCAGTTTGTTCGATAGCCCGTTTGGTTAAACTCGAATCGAACTTGATTCGTGAAAAAAAAAAAAAAAAGAACTTGTTCGTGAAAGTAGATATCCACTCAATTTGTAAATGACATATACCCGACAAAATTCGACTCGACTCAATTAAGGCTCGTTTATGCTTGTTCATTTATGCTCGAGTCGACTCGTTAGCTCGACTCAATTAAAACTCATTTATATATTGATAAATATATACATACACCTATACATGTATATATGTATTAGCTAATAATATAAACATACCACTTTTATAATTAAATATATAATATGTATTCTAATTACTTATGTCTATATAATGAATATACTTCATGGTATATTTTATAATTTGTATAATAATTAGTATATAAAATTTAATAATTTCATATACTAATATGTGGGAACCATATATGAAATAAATATATGTTATCATATTAAGGGTATGTATTAATAATATATGTAGGCATATAATATATTGTTATTTTAGATAAATATCAACTAGTTAGATATTAATTATTTATAAATTTTATAATTTAATAGAGCTTCTACTTGTTAGTTTTATAAATTCAATATTAGCTTTTTTATTCATTTAATTTATTAATTATTAAATCTTATTAAAAAAAAAATTCACGCTCGTGCTCGAGCTCGATTTGACTCGAACTTGTTTGTGGGATGAGTTTGAGGTCGAGCTCGAGTTGAGAATTTAACTTATCGAGTTGAGCTCGAACAAAGAATTAAAAAAAATCTCAAACTCGAATTCAAGTATTTTGAGTTGAGCCGAGCTCGGCAAACCAAAAACTGGCTCGGCTGGGCTCGATTATAGCCCTAGTCATCATCTGATGGTCATCTTAATAAAACAACAACGGACATAAGGAGAGAAAAAAAAAAGGGTTTTATGGTTGCATGATCATATTGAAGTTTGATATCAATTTTATTTTCTACTTATAACGTTCTTAATATGGAACGTTTTGATCAACCCAGTTATTCAAAATGTTTATGGGTGCTGCATGGTGCATATGAGATATGAATGGTTTTGGCTCCTCTCTCTCTCCTTCGTACAACTACTTTCTTGAAAAATTATGGAGGCTGAATACGAGTCAGGAATATGATTTCCTTTAAATCTTCAGAGATCAGGAAGCTTTTCCCAGTGTTGAAACAGGGGCAAAGGGTATCTTTTTATTTATTTATTATTATTATTTTCCTTATTTTGCGTTCACGACCTTTGCAGAGATGTGCTAAACCAAGTTTTCAACTTTTCATAATGGTGACAATAGTTGAAATCTGTCAGGGAGGTGTTTTGACTCGTATTCTTATTATAGATCATCATTTTTGATGAATTGACATAGTTACGTTGGTTCATTATAAAGCAATTGTAAAAGGGCTGTAAATGCATCATTATTCTAAAAAGAGTCCTATATTTAGTCTATGAAGTGCTAGACAATCTTGTATAAATGCAAATTAAAGCAAATCTCTAATATCTTTTTTTATTTTTTTTGGTTATAACTTTGACCTTCAAGGGACTGACGACCTCTTATAAATAAATCTGTGGTTGGCGAACCCTTTGCTCAACATTGAATTAAAAAGAAGGTGCATACGTGTCTCCTAACGAAACTGAACCCAACTAGCTATTTAGTTAAAAACTGCAGTCGCTTATGCTCGGACGGAGATAGGAGAGAATTCTCTGCTCGGTTAGGTGCGATTGGAGCACGCTTTGATGGTAAAACCTGTTGGGATGAGGCTTATTGATTTGTACAGAATAGAGATTTGTTGCATCTTCTACATCTCCATGGGGCATCTTCATACAAGTTTAGTTTGTTAGTCAATACAAGTCTATACGGCAATAATTGAATACACGTCTTATTCTTCCAGTGCACCACATTTATAGCAATACTGACAGTCTGACACCAATGGATGATTGGATTTTCCTGAAAGAAAATGGATTATTAGAGATTGAGTTGAACTATAGCTTGCAAAGATGGTGGAAGTCTGAGATTATTTAGACTTATGTTTAGTTACTCCTATGGGTTCAAATGATGAGAATCTAATCGATGTACCATAGCAAGATCTAGGACTTAATGTTGAGGGGTTGGAAACTTGGAAGGCCAGATGCCTTTGCTCTATTTGATTGTGGTGAATTGACAATGGATCGGAGTAGTGTTACATATAATTATAATTTTACATATAAGACCCATTTTATCAATTTTCTCTTTGTATTCAAATTTAGATTCTTAAATTTTATAATCTTTTGGCATATCAATAGTAGACACGTCAATATGTATTGTTATGTAAGTAAATTTGCAAGTACAAATAGCATTTTGCAATCGAGAAAGTGGTACATAAGAGTTTTAATTTTTTGTGAGT
This sequence comes from Carya illinoinensis, assembly GCF_018687715.1. Classification (NCBI taxonomy): domain Eukaryota; kingdom Viridiplantae; phylum Streptophyta; class Magnoliopsida; order Fagales; family Juglandaceae; genus Carya; species Carya illinoinensis. The sequence goes on along the minus strand of NC_056754.1, from coordinate 31,187,407 downwards.
AGAGAACACATTCGGGATCTATAGAGCTAGAGCGGTTGGGAATGGAGGATAACCTATCCTTTGTTGGAAGGTCATTCCAAACAATTTTCTAAAGAAAACGGCTTGAGCCTTTAATGAGATTTTAGATTCCATAGATATTGTAATTCATAAAAGTGGAGGGGGAGGATGGGTTGGGATGTCCAATGTAACAGTCTTAAAGGTTGATTTAAGGCGGACAATAAAGATTTTGAGGATAAAGGTTGTTTTTCTCATTGCAACCCCAAAAAATCCTTTTGAAGAAGGAAGTTGAAATTTTTTTTGTAGGAGAGAGGATGGCAAGGGATAGGTTGAGATGGGTGCTGCCATTGATTGAAAATGTGCTCTGTTTGGGACGACAAATACCTTTGGTTTTCAACTTGCGATCAAGAGTTCAAGCAGGAAAAGAGTAAAACGAAACTGAAAGATTGTTGCAAGTGTAAAAGTCATTTATGTAGAAAGGTTTTGTATCGAGAAATATGGGAGTTTTCTTTATTTATACTTTGTCCTTACTCTTAAGCAAGAAAAGTATTTTTGCGGGGGACTCATTAAATGATAGTACAATTTTTAGAGTAGTTTTGTTAAAGACAAATAGTTCCTTTTAGGGCTAAAGGGCTAAAGAAGAGCCTCATGCATTGATACATCTGGAACGCGACAAAGAATAACTTTGAGGTCTATGTTTATGCATAGAACCAAGAAATAAATTATGTCTTAGGCCTATTTATACAGACGAGATAAAAGTTGAAAGTTAAATAAAATTTTATAATATTATTTTTATTTTGAGATTTAAAAAGATTAAATTATTTATTACATTTTATGTGAGAGTTTGAAGAAATTATAATAAATATATGAGATGAAATTATTTGGTTTGGGTAACCAAACCATACCTTAGAATATGATGTCCTCTTCCTCTTCCTCAAGAGGTCGAAATGCCTTTCGATATGGCTTATGAAGAGAATGGATGAGACTTAGGAATTATTTTTTTATTTTTATTTATTTTTATTTTATGCGGACGGGTTAAACCTACACTTGCACACACCTGCTTATTAAAAACTTTAAACACTTCGTCCACTTACCCTATTGGGATGGGCAAGCAACCTGCCCATTGCCCAGTGGGCTCAGGGGTTTGGGAGGGCAAGCCAATTGACCCACCTACCACTCTAATTCCTTTGCAAAGAGTAAATGTGAGATGAAGGGACTTCATTTACTCATCTATAGGGCTTAATACCTTTGAAGTGGATTAGGGATTTGTCTGTTAAGATGTGTCATGACTCATGAGAGTGCTTTCATGCGATAATGAATAGAAAAGAGATTGCATTGTCTGAGCCCTCGGATTCATTGTCTAAATAGGTGAAAAGCCAATAAGCTGTACGACTTCAATAATGAGAACCATACCATGTATATCATCAAAAGCTTTCTCTACAAATGCATAACCACATACACACACCCGCACGCGCACACACACATATATATATTAGATAGGAGATAGAGGCTAAGATAAAGTTTAAATAAATAGGGAAAGAGATGGAGAGATCAGAGAATGGAATTCATGAATTTCACTCTTTTTTTTTTTTTGCTCTAAACAAGAGTTTGTTGAAATTAATTGCAAGAATTTAAGAGGAATGTGTTGAAAGTGTAGAGACAAAAACTCTATTATGTATATACAATGCAATGCGGGAAGACAAAAATAAATTGGCAGTGAATCCAAAGAATTAGAGGACTTGAGCCCATATTTGAGTTAAGAAGAGGACCATTATAGAAGCAATTTTATAATCCAGCCGGCGGACTTTGCGAATGTGGTTTGGGCCACAGTTACGAAAGTGACATATATAATCAATTATTTTGGTGTTTCCAAACAAGATCTCTACATCATTTTTTTTTTTTTTTTTAGATTGTCAGTTGGGGAAAGCTAAACATACCTAGATAGCTAGGATTTGAAGTTTGGATCAACAACGGTTCATTGAATACACACACAATTATATTGGCACGAGGAGCTCATTGTTGACGTTGGTGGAGTGGGGCGGCCTATATTTGAAAGATCTAGAGGAGGGGACTCCATTTGTACCATATGTATGATAGATGGAGTCTGGAGGCTGAGTTACAAAGCAAGGTGTGAAACTCACCTATAGCCTAGACAGACCCATCATGCAGTTATTTTTGATGGCACTTCTACATAGGTTGAATATCAAAGGTTGGTGAGCATGATGGTGTGGCCTCACTATAAGAAATATGGGTTTTTCCTACGAAATTTTCCTCCAAGACTGCCATTAGTGGTAAATAGTAGGCCTGCAACCGGGGCTAAAAACACTGGGTTTGTCCCCAACCTGAATATCTCTATTTAAGGGGCCAACCCGACCCAAACCGGCATGTCAACAATAAAATCGGGTCGAACCCGTATGATTTGCATGATTAAAAAAAAAATGCCCTCTTTCTTCTTCATCGGCAGAGGGAACTTTACCCATCATACAGATCTCTACAAGAATGTTGAGATTAAAAGAAAAAAGAGAAGAGAGAAAAATACCATGAATAAGAAGGAAAAATACTGATCGCTTCCTACCCCTTTTACATTTTCTTAGAAACCAAACAACAAGTAAACCAATGGATGGCAGAGGCATTTCTGTTAGGCAATAGATGACACGACAAAACACCCCGCCACCACAACCCCATACTCTCATGAGGAAAATCATTGAAATCCAATTTTATTCCACAAATGACAAAACTCATCCATCCCATGGAACAAATCTCATACAAATCTCGCCGCCACCAATGATCTTGGGTTTCCTACCCCTTTTACATTTTCTTAGAAACCAAACAAGAAGTAAAACAATGGGTAGCAAAGGTATTTCTGCTAGGCAACAGAGGCAAATGGCTAGAACCACGAACAACGAAGTGCGCAGTTGAGAGTAGGCAGATCTAGACCTCGTGGTGAAGTAACAGAGGTGAACGATGACTGTGAACGGCGACCACGAACAACAAGTTGGCTAGGGTTTGAGTAGAGAACTAGATTCAAAACTAAAATTTGTGATCGGTTTCATTGGTTTTGACCAATATAATACATTGACAACCCATTGTTCCACTTGACCCGATAACTTAACTTTGTTGGGTGGGCCAATAGCAGGTCTTGCGGTCGGATCGGCTTAGGGCCTTTTATGCACAGGCCTAGTAAATAGTTGGCTTATGGCACAAAACTAAGGCACTGCTAAAAGTTTCAACAATTACCACATGAATTCGTGCATCGAGTGAAAAACGGTGTCGAAAAGCACTTATTGCGATAGAAAATGCATTGTCGTAAAAGCTCATATTTTATTTTACACTATGAGCCCTAAAATATTTCATTTTGCCCATGGAACTAGATAGTGCCTTTGACATTTATGACAGAACCCCTAAGAAAGTGGCCCTGGGCCATGCCTCGACATGACCACTGTTATGTTGTGTCAGCACCACTGACGAGCCACAGGCATGCTCATGCCATAGTTAGCCAATAGCATGGACAGTATGCCACAACATGCCAGCAAGGCTATTGGTCTAGCCCACGTGGCGCACAACGTGCATCAGCACGCTGACAAGGTTAGGGGCTAGGCCTGCCAGGCTAGGCCAGCTAGCGTGCAGCATAACATGCTGAAAAGCGTTCGCATGTAGGCCAACTATGGCAGCCCAGTGCACGTACATGCACAGGCCACTTGCCTGACCAGCACGCAAGCTAGCAGCTTGGCTAGTGCATAGGCCATGCCAGGCCAGCATGCTGCCCACCAGCCATGCCCATGGCCCGTGCCATGGGCCATTTTCGCACAAAGCCAGCACCAAAACAAGCCGTGGGCCCCCATGGGTCCCACGACCAATTTAATTAATTATTTTATTTTATATATTTATTTTAAGTATTTTTATTATTTATGGGATCTATTTAGGTTTCCACTTTGTAAGCCTATAAATAGAACCCTTAGCTTTTATTTTAGGATGTTTTGGCATTTTTTTTCCTTTGTGGAACGATTTGGTTTGTTCTTGTGAACACTTTCAGTGCTTGTGCACTTGGGCTCTTTTGGGTGCAATTCATGAATCTCAATGAGAGGATTAACACATTGCAATTCGTGAATAGGTATTTTCCATTTATCCATGTTTATTTTATCACATTACAATTTGTGAATAGGTATTGATTCATTTAATCAATCTCTTGTTTATTTTCCATTCAATTTTCATATCATCCATTTATCAATTTTTTGCATATGTCCATTCTCTATTCAAAAATTCAAAAATACTTTTATGTTCTTATATTTTCTAGTTTGTTCATATTATTTCTTGCATTTGCTTGTATATCAAACATATCCTAAGCCTCCATCTTTCCAAGGCCAAATTTCCATCTCCCAATCATAAATCACATCATCCATAGATCTATAATTATCACATGCTATATCTTAGATCTATAATTTCATATCCATTCCATTCACATTCCATATATTTTCTCACTTACCAAACACATATTTAGCCTCCATAAAATTCAAGTCCATATCATATCATATCACTTTCATAAAGCCATAGAATCCTAGATCTAGTTTTCCAACAAACCTTCCTTCATCCAAATTAACCCTAACCGAAATTTCCATTGCCTTCATCATTCCATACACATCTCTTGCCTTAGTTGGCAACCCTAGCCACCCTTAATCAATTCCCACAAATACTAGCTGAAACTACCTAGATTCCCACAAGGTAATTCCTACATTTAGGAATTCTCATCTCATCTTCCAAATATAATCCATAAAACCACTCAATTCATAAAATTACTTAAGTCAAACAAGACCCTTTCCACTTTTCAAAACTGAAACCTTATATTTCCTTGATAGATTCCTACAACTTAAGAATTTTTCCTCAATCATTTCCATCTTTCCAAATCCTACCAAAGATCCTCATCCTCTTGCCATACTCAAATCTTATTATCCCCAAATCCCTAAACTCTAGGAACAACCCTAGACTTATTCAAACACTACCCAAACCCGAGCAACCCATCCTAGACTCCAACCCTAGTCCATCACTTCCCAATTTCATAATCCCCTTTAGCCACCACCCAAAACTCTAGTTACACTTCACCATACCATCCTAAGCATCATCCAAGTGGCGCCAACATCAAGGGTAACCATCAACTCGTTCCACATTGCATCAAACACACTAAATCATAACTTAGATTACCCTACTACTACATCATTATCATCATCATCACTTCCATCATTCAAACACTAAACCTTCATCATCCCAGGGACCCTCCATTGCCACGCAAGTTCAAGACCAAGCAAGTTGGCTAGGCACAATCGGTTATCACCACAACAAGGCGAGCTTGTGGAGCTTAATGTTTAGAGACTAGACCAAGGTCTCTAACAATTTCACAAGCCAAGCCCTCAACATTTCACAATGGTTTTCTCCATCTAGCAGAAAATATGATCTGAGTCGTCGATGATGATTTCTTTGACTTGCTGTCCTTCAAGGTCCAATGACTGCCACCACTTGCCGCCCCATTCAACCTAACGCCCAAACTATCAATTAATTCCTACACAATAAAGGTAAATCTCTCTCGATTAATCACTTATACTTGATGATACTATCTTTTGAAATCCCTCTCTCCCTCTCATCCTTGGTAAATCTCTGGCCTATTGCAGCCTCTTCAATGTGATATGTTTCTCTGGTTCACGATCACGGTTTCTTGTTTGCAGAAGAATATTGTCTTTGTTCAGCCAATCATATTAAAAAATAATTGAATACTTGCATTACATGAGATTTTGATCCCTTGTGCTACTCCAACTCATATAACTCCTGCTATAAGATTCATCGCCTAGAAATTTACCATGTTGTTTGCTTACACATTTGAGTTGAAGAGTGACCCCTTTAAAATTTTGGCTTAGAAAGGGGATTGATGGAATTGGCAATCTAGTTGTCCTTTGTGTCCTTTACTTTGCTTTTCTCTTGATTGCATTGATGTGGGTTGCTCAATCTCTGTATAGTGAATCGATTAGTTTGTAGTGGAGGTGAAATCTAAGCATTGTTGGCTTGAGACTCGGAACAAGTTTTAACAAGTCACAAAATCCACATTCTATTTGTTGTAGCAATTTTTTTTTGTTTGGTATTTCGCCTGTAAAAAGGATTATCTGAGAGTTCCTAGTGGATTCACAAGTCATTATTTGTAATTGTTAAGGGGTCAAGGGAATCTTAAACTTTGATAGCTACTCTGTCATACTCCTACTTTCTATGTTTGCAAGGCTATTTACTATGTTACTTGTTATTACCTAACACTAATCTTAATAGCTGATGACATTTATCATCACCCCATAGCATGTAAACCTCACTACCTAGAATGTTATATCAGTTTGTTTGCTAAGTGTTTGAGCAAGAAGTGTTGGTGCTTGACTATATTTACCTTGTTTCACAATGTTTTAGGAGTAGTCTTAAAGAAACACTACTACTAGGAAAAGACAAAAGGTGAAACATACAAGTGAGAGGATATTGTTTGTTAGGCTTTTGGAAGAGAAGGTAAGACATATAGTGTGTAGTATAGTATAAGTGTTTTAATCAAAGTGGAGTTTGATAGTTACACAAACATACATTTTCTTTGAAGAGTGAGGAGCCATTGAATATGATTGTTTTTTTTTTTTTATAAAGAAACACACTGGTCAAGCCAAAAGGGAAAATTCATAAACGTAGCAACTGAACACAACTATGTGAGTTGGTTCATATGATGATTTTAAAGTTTTTAATGGACTATGCGTGGCTGACCAAAAATTTGATATTTTGATTTATGATATTTAGAATCTTATGGTAGAGCAGTTGAATGAGATGGAATAAGAAGAGGATGTTGATGCTACTACTGCATTGTTTTTAAAGAGGTCTTAGGGTTTAGATATGGATATGCACAAGGGTTGTGGCACTCAGTGAATCTTAAGCCCTCTCATTCACTATAAAAGAACAAGGCATTTGTGCATATAACAGAGAAGAATGAAAGGAACAAGACTTGTGCATACATTTACAAGACTCAACTAGAGTCACTTTTGGGTGATATGGCTGCCTTGTAAAAATAATTTTTTGAGCATGACAAATAATTGAACATGATATCATCACAGTTGGAGTCAAGTAGGGAGTCTCAATGAGAGACTCAGGGAGATGCCTAATGGTGGAAAGTTTTTTGGAGTGCTGGGAATTTTTGTGTTTTGTACTCCCCTTGTGGACATATAGCAGTGTGTTAAATGCTAATTGTTTTGATGTGTAGTGTGGAAAGTGTGGGAGGGGGGGTGTTATGATAGGAAAATTGGTAGGTGGTTGTATAGCCATATATTTTGTGTTGGGAATATATAACTTGGTACCTTCATGGAAGTAGCTACAATAGTTTGGTGCTGTTATAGTGCAGGTAAGTATTTGTGATGATGTGAGTATCTTCTGCTATACAATGTGATGAGGCTGGTTTGTGAAAGCTTATTTAATTTCTTAATTGAGTTGGGAGGTTAAAATTTATAGATTTTTTTGTTGCGGGATACACCAGCATGCATGTAGGTAGGTACATTCACAAGGGTTCAAGCAAGGAAAAATTAGGCTTGATAGAACTCCATTGTGTTGTATCATATGGAGAGGATTGGCAACCACCAACAAAAGTGAAAAATATAATTGGATATGAGTAAGTTACCAGTTATGTCTGTGTTACTTTGAGCTAAAAATACCCTAATTGCAGTTCATAGTTCTTCAAGTTGGGTGTTATATGGAACTTGTGATTCTCAAAATAGTTTGTTTATAATAGAAATAGGTTGGTATTGGTTGATGTATACCAACACCATTTCATAATTAATAAAACAGATTGATATTGGTGCAAGACTGCATTATGGTATGTATGCATGCAATCTGATGGGGCACATTAGATATAAAGCCTAACAGTGTACTGTTTGTTAAGGATTGGTCAAACAAAATCTAAAGGATCTATAAAGGTGCATATTGTGGTCCGGTATTATTTATGTGATAAATCATGCTGGAGTGATGGTTTGACTTATGGGAGCTTTGACCTGATGATATACAATATTGTTTAAACACATGGTCTGCTTCCCAACAAATGGGAATATTGATATTGAAGTGGTTTTTTGTTAGTGGATTGTATTGTAGAAAGCCATGAGCCATTATTTTATGTAGCGCTTGAGCTAGCCAACACTTTTCAGTGCTTGGCAGACTTTTTCTTCAACACCTAGTAGATACGTGGTTGACTTAATGAATGCAAGCATACTATGAAATGATTTTACCTATGGAGGTTTCTAGCCACCCTTCCAGTAACTTTCATTGCTTTTAAACCTTGATGCGTATTTTTGTTATTTGATTTTAGCTTTGTTAGAAGATTTGACCTTAATAGTGAGTTTGATCTCTTGTAAATGACCAGTTATATAACTTGCAGATTTATGTCAGGAAATCTGTGTACATCAGATATTTGAATTGATTTGTTGTATTGTATGCCTACTACTGTAAAGGCACACCTTGGTTTCATGGGCTAACATCTTTGTGCTATCTTTCCAAGTCTTTGAAGTACATCATGAATTCAATGAAACTATATGTTTAATTTGGAGTCAAGTTGTATGTACATATGTAGTACTTAGTAGCATATGGCATATAAACAATACAATATGCATATGCATACTGATTACCCTCTTGTCATTCTCACTCAGCAAACATTAATCATGTATTTCCATGGCTTAATTGAACACTGGTCCATCTTGGAATGTTATAACACTCATAATTTGATTCCTAGGTGATCACATAGTATTAAATTATCAGTGTTATATGAACGCAAGTGTTTGCATAGATTATTGTTGTTTTCAGTGAAAATGCAAAGCTTGATTCCCATTGATACAATAATATGGAAAAGTATTCATTGGCTAACAATTTGTGAGAAATGTAACAAATCCAAACTATTGTTTACAATACGATATTAGTGATAAAAAAAAAAATAACTTTTCCCCACAAACAATAGCTTTTATAGGTAAAAAATGGTAGATAACTCAACCACAAAATCTACATAGGTATTGGCCACAACTTAAACCATTCATGGGCTATAATACTTTTTTCTGGCGAGTTATATCCCATGATGAAATTTTGTGGGAATAGAATTTTCCCCACTAAAGGTTGCTTTTTTGCCACAAAATTCATTCATGGGAAATTACAATTTTTGTTGTAGTGTGGCACATATTACATTTTGGTGGTCGAAAGGCAGTAGATGAAACATTTTTTCGAGTGTTTGCTCCACATAAGGAAAAACCAATATAAGCAAAAGGGTGGGAGCCGGATGAGCAATTTTTAGAGAGAGATAAGGGTACTTGTCTTGCTCCACATATTACACTTTACCTTGGGAGGCTCATAAAGTTGCTTTAGCTCAATCTGCAAGTATATTCCCTATTAAAATATCAATACTTATAACTTAACAATTGTAAGTACCACGTAAGCATATACGATTATTTCGGACTAACTTGGAGTATTTGCGTATATGAGATTGAAACATCACTATTACCAAATTTCAAAGAAGAGAGAGAAAAATATACAATCTATTTGGGGAAGTTGAGGACAAAAATTGATGTTACCTTTGTGGATGAGAATCATTATTTATAATTTTTTTGACAATCACTAATAATAGGAAAAGGCATAGTAATTAAAGGTGTAAGCGAGTTGGTCCGGATTAGAAAAACCAACTGGACCGACTCATTTGGACCGGTCCAGACTAAACTCTAGACCGGTCAGTCTCGATCCCATAAATTGTAGACAGAAACCATTTAATCTGGTCCTGGGGTCTACAAATTTTGAAACGGACCAGACCGATTTACGCCCCTAATCGTAATTTTGGGGATGAAGTTATAGGGATGAAGTTACACTAGAGGGAAGGAAAAGGAAAACACAAAAAATAATAAAATATTAGACTGAAGATGCTACAGTTCCCTTCATATATGACTCTTGAGATGAAGTTTATATAACTCGTCTTCTAATTGAATTGTGTTTAGCTAATCCAATATAGGAAAAATTTAGTAGACATTCTTCAAAATATGACTTTTATTAGCATTTGGCTAAGCCAATGCCAATGCTCTTATGTGTTATCAAATTATTGAAAGACTTTTTATTTTTATTTTTCAGTCATATGCTGATGCCATACCAAGGAATGGTGAAAGAATGATGGTTAAGAATATAAAACATATTATCTCTTTTTGGAGACAACAAAATACAAGAAACAATTCAACTTTTTTAAATCTTAAAACAAAAATAATATTTTATTCAATTTTCAACTTTTATCTCATCTTAACTCACTATTCAAACCTCTCCTATTGTTACTCGCTTAAAAATTCAAGCTTGGCTTGCTGCACGGAAACTCTATTTTTGTATCACTCTTGTTATCTCCTTACAAATTTTGGTTTTGGTTACAATGTTGGGAGGAGCTAGAGTGACTCAACAAGAGTCAGAATGATTTTGAAGGGGAGTACTTTGTTTTAACTAACTTATTATGATCGCTAATTCCAAGTAGAATATTTGACGTTATATATATTACTAAGCATAGATTTCAAAGTTTTCCATGCTTAGGCATAATATCTTTCGGCTATGAAACCTTAATTAGGGCCTGCTATATATATTAATTAACGGAACAAGCCGAGTGACGAGCCTTGCAATGAAATATACATTGTTTTCCATGACTAAGTTTGTCTCGCATGTCTGGTCTCTTGTCTACAAAACAAAGTATTAAATAGCACCATTTTCCTCTTTGCAACCACAATGAAGAAAGTCATATAATCAAGAGCTGTTAATTACCACCAAAAATACTTTCAATTTAAGGATCAATGGCGGATCATAAGGCAGGAGGCATTGTGAAGAAAGGGCACGAGGAGGGCCTGAATATGGCCACCTCTCTTCAAGAGTTCGAGCTCCTGCTGGGGCTTCTCCCTCTGGCCGACGTCATTGAAGTCGGGTATGTGAAAGAGACGGGCTACATGTGGATTGTGCAGAAGAAGAAGGTTGAGCACGAGTTCAAGAAGATCAGTAAGCTGGTGAGCTATGACACTGAGATAATAGGCTTCATTCAGAAGAGCAAGATCAAGAAGCTCAAGGGAGTAAAGGCTACGGAGCTCATGCTGTGGCCTCCAGTGAGTGAGATCACCGCCGATAATTCAACAACTGGGAAGATTTATTTCAAGAGTCTTGCTGGGATTACAAAGACTTTTCCCTGTTGAGGCATTTGCTTCTGGCCAGTAAAGTAATTTTGCATGGCCTTCGTCCTTTGCCTTTGCATGGTTTACTATTTAGTTTCTTGTGGAAGTTCCCCACTTCCTTTATTATATGAGCCTCTTTGCATGGTTTTCTTATACGAGGACAGTGGGTTGGCTCAGTGTTTTAAGGTTGAATGACAGTTGTTGCAGTGATAATAAAACTTGAAAGTATTTTTAGTCTTTGCTACGTCACTGGATTTGGTTATATTCTATATTCATCCCGTTTCTCTTCCTCCTTGCTAAAATCACACCCATCTCTTTGATGAAAGGGTCAATGGGCCACGTCCTACTGTATAGCATAAAAAGGGTCAGATTCTTCAACTTTAACACTCTTTCAAATACGATTTTCGAGGGGAATAATTCAGAACAGCGGTATTCTCTTCTCATCCTGTGTACTTTCCAATCAATGCTTCTACCAACTCAGCAGTCAGCACCTCCATACTCTAAACACCATGCCCACACCACATATCCCCAACAATTATTTCCATTTTCCCATTCCATCTCCCATCTCCCCCTACAGCTGGAGGGACAAGAAGGAGTGTTCATGGGCGAGCATTTTCTATTGAGATGAGAAATCCGGACTTTAATTTGTCCAAAAGAAAGGTTTTTGGTTCAGCCCAATGGCCTTCTAAGTTGAGGCAGCCTAATCAGCTGTTTCAGTGCTTACCACCTCTCCAAATTACCCGAAATATGTCGAAATATGTAATTAAAAGAATAAAAGGGGGAGGAGTTGTCGAGGGATGTGGGAATATATCAAAACGTTCAGCATCTTTTGCGAAAGGCCGTCCTCAGAAAGTGACAGAAGTTGCAAAAAACAAAGCCAGCTTTTAAGAGAAGCAAGTACTGATGACACCACCCAAACTTAGGAGACACTTGAGGACCCGCAGTGGGGTGTTGAAGTGATTAGAAGCAAACATTGTTGTTGCAGCTGTTTAAAATCAAGCTGGGTGGTAGGTAGATGCAGAGGCAGAATATAACAATGATTTCATATCCTGCAACCTTATACCAGGAAAAACATTATAGTGGGCAATGTCGGTGGGGATATTAACCCATGATTTTCTTAGTTTTCATTTAAGCAAATAGGATAATCACTTCAGCAGGGAAAAGGAAGGGATTCACGCAAAAGCTAAATTACAAAAGTTTGCATATTAAATACCATTGACATACCATGAAGCCTGTTTGTATCCGGTGAAAATTTTAGAGTATTGTACTGGGCCAAATATTCCAGCATATATATCAAGGTTGAGGGTTTCGTGGGCACCGGGAAAGCCACTCCCTTGTTGTATAGTGCATTTTCATCTTTGGACCAAAACAAACAGACAAATGTGAAGGACGGAACCAGCCAGCCACAATGCAGTCTCTCATTGCTTTCAATACTTGGATATATCATCTACGTACACACTATCACTAAAAGCAACTCTCTCTCTCTCTCTCTCTCTCTTCTCTCTGAGTCTCTCATATGTAGGTTTTAACAAAGCAGACAATATAATAAATTGTACAATTTTTCAACTCTGTCCTCAAAATATGGAAGATGAGGATATAAGAATAAGTCTGACAAAAAATTAGGACAACTAGTGGAACTGAAAAGTAGAAGAATGAATCACAGATATCGAAATGGAAAGAACTTATAATCCCGCAAATATGAACTAAGACACTAATTTCCAGTGGGTTTTTCTGATTTAAAGCTCTATGAAACAATTATGAAGGTAATTGCCTAACAGGTTGAACTAATAATCCTAGAATGAGTTGAGTAGATACGGTGAATACTGGACAGTTACCATAGAATAGCTGTATGGTTGGGCATTGCTCTAGGTACTACAATTCCTCACTGAGTCCTCCAATAATTGATGGGTTGGGCGGATTAGCTCCATCACTTTCTCTCCATTCCTATATATCTTAAATGTTGGAACGGTTCTTATGTTCTCAGCTTTTGCCACTGCTAAGAGATCCTCCACATCCACCTTCAATCAAAAAACATTAAATTGTTTACAGATCCAACATAAAATCATCAGAAGGCTTATAACAGGGAAAGAAACCAGACATGACTTCTGAAAATTCATGAATACAATGAAAACATACACAACAATAGCTCATTTTGAATACCATATGGAAAGCAGTGGAGTTATTTTATTTTATTTTTTTATAGTTGGAATGCAGTGGAATGATCTAAATAATATGAGCTAGGTAAAGACCCTGAAGTCACCTACCTTAAAGAAATTAACGGATGGATATCGAACACACAGCATATTTATGAATGGGGATATTTCTTCACATTGTTCATTTGATTCCACTTTGAAATGAAGTACCGAAACGCCTGGAATTCCAAATTTTCTTTCAGACAGGGTTGAGATAAAATGATGGGTGGAGCTGGTAGTATGATAAGCAACACCAGGAGCAAATAAAGACACTGAACTCACCAGGAGAAGATACTGCAGCTTTAAACTTATTTAGGCTGGAAATGTCTTCTACTTCACCACCAAAGTTCATACCAACTTCCTCTCCACGAGATTTGCGTAACGCAATTTGTGCACGCTGTAGAGATTCAGCAACCTCATTGTCTCCAGGAAGTTCCCTCCTCAATAACTCGTAATCTCTCACAGCTTCCACCCACCTCTCAAGCTATAAAATCCCACAAGAAGCGTTGCCAACTAGTTAAATATAACTTAACAAACTGAAAAATCAGAGTAAAACAGCACCATGAACACAAATAATGGCATGCCAACTCACCCTTGCATTTGAGACCGCCCTCCTCAGAAGGGCCTTGGTGTAATTGGGTTGGATTTTGAGGGCCTGGTTGCAGTCTTCAACAGATTTTTCCCATAGTCCAAGTTTAGACCAACAAATTGCTCTATTACAGTAGAGAACAGAATTGGAGCTATCATATTTTAGGCCTTCTCCATAGGCCGAACAGGCTTCAGCAAACCTTCCAGAGCTAAAGAGATCATTACCCAGGGAGCGAGCTCTTGCCACCATTTTCACATTGGTTAACATCCTCGAAACCTCAACATTACTGTAATCAATCAGGCCAGCCTTCTCTGCTGCCACAATAGCATTTTCAAACCTGCAATGAATCTTCTAAATGTTCTCACTCACCCCAAAAGCCATAACTACTCTGCATTTGATTTTTATACATCATAGCATACCTTCCCAATGCCATCTCAATCTGGGCTCGGACATAGAGCAGGTAAGATTCAGCAAGCATACCAAAGAACTTGGATTGTGAGCAGGAAGGAGGAAAATTGTCCAACTTAGGAATGTTCAGTAGAATAGACTCTGCTTCTTCAAGGTTATGGAGCTTTAGAAGGGCTTCAGCTTTACAAGCAACAAGCTGTAAATGCTTTTAATAAGTTCCCAGTTTTATACTTCACTCCACATAAATTTTAAAATTGAGATACTTCAGCCGAGGGTTCTACCTGAGGGGAGGAATCTGCTCCTGCTTCCATGGCTGCATCAGATTCCCTAATTGCACTCTTCCAATCACCTATCTTTCGAGAATCTGCACATCGGTTCAGATGCTTCTCCATTGACTTTAGCCTCTGCAAGTCAGATTGATCAGGCTGTTGCCCAGTGAAATATAGGTGGCGTTGGGCATATTCGACCAGCCCAAAACTGTAGAAAATCGCGACCAGTAAGTTAAATGATCCGTGAATGTTAATCCAATGATCTTATTAATCTTGCAGATGGTAACAATTACTCGAGACAAACTTATTCTTCTAAACATGAATTTGTAAAGCCAAAGGTTCAGTAACTCAAAAATTATGAGTCAATTCAAAGTAAAAAAAATTAGAAACCTGTCTTACCTTCTCCCAGTATTAAACGAAGAAATCACAAATGATAGCAACTTTAACAAGCCCCGAACCAGGAATCATCCATTCTAATTGGGTATATTACGGACCGGAATACAACAAACTAGGGTGACAGATACAACAACGAAATTTCGGAGCCGACTCCAGTTCACCAGTGCAAAAGAATACTAAAGTTAGCAAAAGCCAATCACTCAATGAGAAGACACACACAAATGCACCAAATCCAATGTAAACACAACGAAGATCAAAACAACACGGAGCAATCAGACTAATCCAAGCAAAAACCCCCAAAACAGAAAGAAACATTCTTTCCAACGAACATGATCAAGCAATCAAAATAGAAACCAAAAAAACAAAAAGACAACAGTTGAAACCATAAACTTCCAATTCTAGTTGCAACACTCACCGGAGATAAAGAGATGCCAACCTCTGGTGTGCCCTCCCATAACCAGGATCCAATCTCACTGCCTCCTCACACTCCGACGCCGCCTCGCCCAATCTCCCCAGTGCCGTCAATGCCGCCGCCCGATTACTCCTGTAGGCCGCATTATCCGGCCACAGCGAAACAGCCCGATCATACAAGGACAAGGCCTCCGCAAAATGCCCTCTCCTGTACAGTTCATTCCCAGCCTTTTTCACCTCCTCGGCATCAGTAGTCGCCATTGCACGCTTAAGCATCACCGCTTCTCCTGCAAACTGTATATTCCCAGTTACATTAGTGTCTGCAGCACTTCCAGCGGAAGCCCATTTAGCACCACCTCGCATTATACTACCGTGGCCATAGTTACCAGTCCCAGAACCCAAAACATCAGTCCTAGTGGCATTTTTAGGAGCGGTACCAGCCTTTAAGATTTTCCCAGGGGAGCAAATGTTGCCACTGGGTAATGCAATCGTGCTCGAACTGGACGAAGCTGAAGTTGCTCCGTTTCCAGAGGCATTGTTGCTAGCACTACTGAAGCTTCTACCTGAGTAGATCAATGGAGATCCAGCAGAGACCGATCGCCGATGACCCGGTTTCGAACTATGGTTACTTTTAATGGATCGGACGCTCTCGGGGGTAATTGGGCTGGTTTCGGACAAACCGGAGGGCTCACTGGCGAGGTTGTTTGGCTTACTCTCGGATCTCTTAACCAATTGGTTGTTGTTATTCTTACCCGACATCGATCCAGACGAGCTCGAACTGCAGCTCGAAGTGGCTGCACCACCACAACTACCATTGGCAATGGAGCCCCGAGTAGTAGTCATCAGGGGAGAGACGGGCGAGCCCAGATCGAGTTCTCTGAAGTCGGGCTTGTTTTGATCGCAACCAAGCGAGTCCTGGAACCGAGTTATTAAGGAATCGACGCCCATTTCTTGTATGGGTTTCGCAGAATGTGACATGTCGTATAATTCTATAGATTGTTTGTGAAGAGTTGGAGATGTTTGCGGGTCTAGGAAATACGTTCTTTAGGCAATGTTTGCGTTTAACAGTACAAAGAGGACGAGATGTAATAGCAGAGAAACTTGGAGGAAGAGACAGAGAGATGGAGGGAGATGGGGATCTCGTGATACAAGAGGATGAAGCAAAGAATGAATGTGAGTAATGGAAAGTGATTTTCAGAGAGAGGTAGACGTTGGAAGAGGGAAAAGCAAAAATAGATATTTAAGGCTTGTTTGTTTTTTTTTTTTTTTTTTTTTTTTTTTTTTTTAACTTTTTCTCTTTCTTAAAATCTTCTATTCCCATCTTCTTATCTTTTTACTAAAATATTTATTCATCGATTATTTTTATAATTTTATAATATGATATTAGATAATAAATTTATAAATAAAATATAATAAATAATTTTTAATTATCTAATATCACATTAAGAGATAATAAAAAGATAATGAGAATTAGGATGATGAGTAGTATCATTCCTCTTTTATTCTATTTTTGTTATCCATGATGTTTACTTGCTAGATTAATGTAAGACGAGACGAGACGAGATGAAATAAAAATTAAAACTTGATTTAAATTGAGAGAGATGCTCAACTTATCTAATCTCATCATTTCAACTTTTACAAATTCTTATACAAATATAATAAATAATTTAATTTTTTTAATTTTAAAATAATAATAATATTAAAAAATAATATTCTAACAATATTTTATTCAATTTTCAACTTTCATATTAACTCATCTCATCTCAACTTACTATCTAAACTTAACCTAAAAGTTAAATAAAATATTGTTTGAATGCTATTTTTATTTTGAGATATGGAAAAGTTGAATTGTTTATTGTATTTTGTATTTGAGTTTGATAAAATTGTAATGATTAGATGATATGGGTTGAGTTGAGAGACTCTCTTTAATCCAAAAAACCTCCGAGTGATCAACATGCAATCCTCTTGATTCACTAATTTTAGCATGAGATAAGATGAAATGAAAATTAAAAGTTGATTAAAATATTGTTATAATGTTATTTTTATTTTGAGATTCAAAAAAGTTGAAAATTTATTGTATTTATGTATGAGTTTGAGAAAATTGTAATGATTAGATTAAATGAGTTGGGAGGCTCTCTCAATCCAAAAAATCTTGTTGATGCCGTGTTTCGTACCCTAGGCAATGAGGCCTCTCCGCTTCTATGTCCATGCAAGGTTTAATGAGAGGGGCTCGATGGGTATGGGATACTTTCAATGCCTAAGTCAAAATTATTGTTCATGGTGGGATTATAATATGAAATCAAAGGGGGGGAAGAGAGAGAGAGAGAGAGAGAGAGAGAGAGACCCCTCTACCTATGTTCTTGGCATTTATTTATAGTAGGCTGAGGTGGTCTCCATGGCTGCCAGTAGATCGTGTCAAGTTGTACCATGCGTTGTTATGGTTGCATAGTCCTTTCTGATGTGCCTTCCATCACTCTATCATGCTGCACACAACCTATCTCTTTTCGTTCTTGCACTTCTATGTTGGCAAGTGGGGGATGGTGTTCCCACTACCCCAGTGGTAGGGGTAGTGGTGCTCATTTAATGCGGAATGTCAGTCCTTGCGTGACAACTCCTTTGTACATTTAATGCAATGTGCCTACTATTTGATCATGTAGGCTACAGGCCATGCTGGGTGTGACCCTCATTCCTGCTGGGCGAGCCCTCCCATGGGCTAAACCCAACCTCCCTTTTTCTTTCCATCCTCATTGAGCTATTTTCTTAGGCCGACTGGACCCAGAGTGGGGTGAACCCCATGTGGCCCAGGAGTGGGAATTTGTTCCGTCCTCAAACCCTTTAGTAATCAACATGCAATCCTCTTGACTCACTAATATTATTATGAAATTGGTGTGTTGATTGTAATGTGTCAATTATGTGGTTTTACTAGCTGATTTAGAAGCCAATCTCCAACAATTAAACGTGATCCATTTTTTGGTTTGAAAAAGATATTTAAACAATATATTCACATAATTCAAATTTGGAATGCCGTATCGAATAAACGCATACAAAGATAAAAATTGAGGAGATACTTATAGTGACGAAATTGACAAAACAATAAAAACTACACATTCAAGGAAACAAAATTTAGCTCAATCTCTAGTTTAAGTTGAGTAATATAGGGAGAAAAAGAAATTACAAAAGGGTGAAAATGAGATGAGAAATATGAGGAGAGGGGGTGAAAGCATCAACATTTTTATATCATTTATGTAATGAAATGGTTAATTGCATTTTAAACTTTGGGATAATAATATTTTTTGTTGGATTAAGGGCAATTCCCTTATGTGGGACTGCCATCCATCTTCCATTCAACCAATCTTATTGAATGACTTATTTTTTTCTCTCTTTCTTTCTCATGACCATTAGTGATATGAAAATATAAAAGATTTCACTTTGATTTTTGAACTTCAACTAAGCTCATCGTTCCCTACGTTTTAGTTTTCTAAGCAAAACAAAGATTGAACCAAGGGGTGTTTGTTCTTTTCTGGTTGTTCATTTAATTGCACAACTTAAACCACACTTCTTGCTTAATTGACTCTAATAACATTTGTAAAATTCTAAGCAAAAGCTAAGCCATATTTGGTATTTTTGCTTATATTCTGAAATGATCATTTAGTTAAGATTATAATTGGAGCTTCTTGGGAATCACTATAAATTAATGTAAAAAACCTCTCTTCCTAATAAGTATGAGATATGATTCACTAGTCTTCCATAGATGTGGGGTGTTACACCAAGACTCCAAGATGGCAAAGTCACACATTCCATGATAGAGTCAAAAGATTTCATCAATAACTAGTATGCTAACTAAGGAAGAGTACCATAGTGAAACATTCCATGATTAGATGAGATGAGATGGTTTCACTACCCAAACCAAGCCTTGAGCAATTTGTGATCAAGTCCTTTAGACCTAGGCTCTAACCTTTAAGATAAGGAAATGAACACAAAGAGAGGACGAAACCAGAACCATACCTTGATGATTTAAAACCTAATGAAATGAAGCAACTCACTAGAAAAAGCCATGTACAGAACAAAAATCATTACATATCTCGAAAGAGAAAAAAACCACAATGGTATGAAGAAGAGAAGAATAAAGAACATCGATGTGACATGACTATATATAATGAAGAGTACTTTGAGATGATCATGAACAAAGGAACAAAATTGATGTGACACCATTAAGAAGCTAAATGGGAGATGTAACACACCATATATTTGAAAGGACATCATTGAAATGCTCTCTTCAAGGAGAGCTTCTCCAAAAAAATGAGAGGGGAAAATGAGAGAGAAAAAGAGAGAAAGAGAAAAGAAAATTTTCATTACATTCTAGAATGGTGCTACAAGACAATGCCTCCAATATGTATACTATCAAACTTCTAACATAAACAAGGAAAAGGCCAAAGGGCCATTTTGGAAACAAACTTAAAAGCAACAGAAATAAAAATGCCTATTAGCCCAAGGAACATACTCCCGGCCCACTGACTAACCAAATTAAGCAACAACATAATAAGTAGATTGAGCCCATTGGCCCAGACCATTACATAATATTCCCATCAGTTAAACTAGTTGACTATTCTCAGTGTTTGACCCAAGTACACCAAAGCCCCCATTCTTCTCTCTTGATCCTTCTATCTCCATATCGTCGTGCCTTCATTTCAAAACCTAGATCTGATTTAGGGTTCATGAAATTTTCTCCCCCCATTAAACACCTTTCCTGCAAGTTGTGGGAAGGTCTCTCTCATCTTCAAGTACACTTTCTAGTTCGCATCGTTGTTGCTTTGTCCCCGCCAATGGACTAGCAGATCCACCTTTGACTTGATTTCTAGCCTTGACCATGCGATGGGCTAAAATATCCTCTAGCTCCAGCCTGAGGATCCCCTGTTCATCCATGGGAAGTAGCTTCGACATTGCTACTGTTGAAGATCCCAATTTCTTCTTCAGGTGCGAAACATGGAAAATGGGGTGTACCTTGGAGGAGGAGGGTAGATCTAATTCGTAAGCAACCTTCTCTACCCTTTGTAGTATCTAAAATGATCCAAGAAATTTTGGGGCTAGCTTGAGCTAGACCATGAGCTATGGAGGTCTGCCAGTACAACTATAATCTTAGGTAGACCCACTCCCCTTCCTTGAATTCCCGATCCTTTCCTCTTAGATTTGCGTACTTCTTCATTCTATTTAGTGCTTTGTGCAGATTATGTCAAAGCAAGGTCGAGATTTGATCTCTACTTTGGAGGGGGTAGCCATATGTGGAGTCGAATTATACCACGACTCTACCAGTGGAATCCATGATGACCAGTCCTTTGGGCGATCCCCCGTAAAACACTATAAGTAATTCTCGTGTGTCTTGTTCACTACCTCCATCTGACCAATGGTTTGGGGGTGATATGCAATACTTAGTGACATCTGGACCCCTGCAAACTGAAAATTTCTTGCCAAAAGTTACTTGCAAAAGTTTTGTCTCGATCTGAAACTATTGAGAGTAGGAGTCCACGTAGCTTAAAAATGTGCTTGAGAAATAGTTCTGCAGTGTCATTAGCTATATAGGGATGTTTGAGGGGAGTCATGTGGCAGTACTTGGTAAGCCTGTCCACCATGACCCGAAGGCTATTGAACCCATTAGAATTGGGGAGGCCCTTCACAAAATGCATTGTTATGTGGGTTCAAGATTGCGTAGGGATGGGAAGGGGTTGTAACAACCCACTCGAGAGTGTATTTAAGGACTTCATGCTTTGACAGAGGTCACATCCTCAGATGAACTGCTTAACATCCTTTTTTTGGCCTGGCCAAAAGAAATCCCTCCTAACCCTCTATACAGTTTTATCATACCCAAAGTGGCCACCCCCTAAGCCGTTGTGTGCTAGCTCCAATAGTCTCCTCTTAAACTTTCTGTCTTGGGGAATATAGAGTTGGTTCTTATACAATAATAGATCTGCCCTTATTGAATAATCATTACCCAACTTATCTTCTAAAAAGAGAGTGATAAGATCTTGTACTTGAGGATCAGTAGTGTAAGTAGCCTTTAGGTCATCTAGCCAACCCGTCTTAGGAAATATTATCAGCATTAATGCCCTTCTTCTTCCTGCCTGTTTCTGGATAGTGCATCAGTAGCTCAGTTTTCAAAACCCTTCTTCTATTCCACCACAAAGTCATAACCCATGAGTTTGGAAACCCATTTTTGTTGCATGGTGGTTCCCACCTTTTGATCAATTAGGTGTTTCAGGCTTTAATGATACATTTCAATAATGAAGGCTCTTCCCAGGAGATAGGGGCTCCATTTCACCACTGTTGAAACAAGGGCAAACAACTCCTATTCGTAAGTGGATAGTAATAGGGCTCTGGCTTTCAAGGCCTGCTAAAAAAGGCCATGGGCCTTCCCAGTTGCATTAAAATTACCCCTATGGATGTAAAATAGACCCCAATTCTTGGAGCCATTGGATCCAAAGCACCATGTCACACTGATTAAAACCCACACATGCACCTCCACTATGAAGATAGTATCCTAGATTTTGACTCTAACCCAATGTAGTTTCCCTCACTGGGAATTACCTCCCACTTGCAGCTCTCACTCGAACCTTTTCGCAAGATTAAGCGGCAGCCTTGTTATTTCCAAAACTACTAGATCCAAAAAATTGTGGGTGAACCCAATATCAATTAAAATGGTCACCTAGTGAGCTCCAATCTTTCACATTACTCTTATGTTTTGGTGTTTTGTGAGCCAGTCAAGGCATGTAAAGATATTTCTGGGTTACAATGTTTCACTTCTAGCCACTAATCCCACTTTTTTATTTTTTTTATTTTAAAGATGGAGGTCACATGTTCAAGAGTGACCTCAGTCCAATTTACTCGAAACTCTCACTTAGGGCGGAGGAAAATCGTAATAAAAAATAAAGTACCTTAAAAGTTACATCAATTCTAGCACCCAGGTCCCGTAAAAAACAACTTCCAAAGCCAAAACCTTTACAAAGAAACCCCTTCCCATTTCTTAACCAAATAAACTGCCCAGCCCGAGTATTATCAAAACAAAAAATCAATTTAAAATCTAACATACGGAATACCAAGTTTGTCCATGCAAATAATTCCTCGAAAGCATCCTTGAATGGAATCCATTCCAAAAAAATCTGTCACAGCGCCTTTTAATCATTTTTTTGCCAAAAAGTCTGCCACCATATTTGCCTCTCTGAATATGTGCCTAAACCGAACATTGAGTTCACCTGCTAACATTTTGATCTCCACCCTATAATCCCAAAGAAACCAATATTTACACATACCTGATGCCAGCCAACGAATTATAACTAAAGAATCAAACTCAATCAAAACATCCTGCAACCTCAACTATTTGCATAACCGAAGACCATCCAAAACAACTTTATATTCTGCAATATTATTAGTGGCATGATCATAATAATGGGAAAAACAAGCAACCACATTCCCATTTGAATCCCGAATAATTCCTCCTCCTCTTGTAGCTCCTGGATTAATCACAACATCCTTCATCAACATTTAACTTGAGTCTCCCTCTAACTGATTTCCTCCACAAAATTAACAAAGGCTTTTTATTGACAATTGGTAAATTGGACAAGTCAAAGATTCCATAATTACCTTATCATTACCACTCATGTGCTGAAATCTCTTCATATTAGTAGAAATATTCTTCAGCCCCACCTTGACCTGCCGAATGGCCTTTTCAGGTTTGAATTTAAAACCTTCCATTCTAGCCGTACACCTAGCTTTCTAGAGCTCCCAAGAAATGACAATAGGGATTAACCCCTTTAGCCAACCCTCCTGCGAACTCAAAGATGTCCTTTGACACCAAAAATTCAACATACCCTCCTGATTTTGAATATGAGACACATTAATGTTACAGGATTTTGCAAAGGAAGATCATACCTTTTGAGCTCCTTCCCCCTCACGTAGAATGTGGTGCACTATCTCCACTTGAGAATTAACACAACATTCACACCTCAAAACCATCGTGATCCCTATGTTTCTATTAATTTCATCCACCGAAATAGCCCTTCTCTTAGCTCGCCATAAGAAAAAGGACATCTTCTTTGGTACCCCATTTCTCCATAACCATTTTTTCTAGGGACATAAATCACCTCTCTGTCGAATTAACTCCCGGGCTGACTTTGTGGTGAACTTGCCATCAACCTCATGCTTCCATACACAAATATCATGACCCGGCCGAATTTGAATTCCAGACTCAATAATAAGTCTAGCCGTCTCTTTGGGAATCAATTGCTGCAATTCCTGCACTTTTGTCCTTGTGTCAAAGACATCTGCCACTCTTAAATTCAAGTCTCCTACTCCTAGAATTGGGTCCATCAAAGGCCCCATTCCTAACCAATTATCCATCCAAAAACTGCATTTTCCATCCCCGAATAAGCCATTTGAAATTCCCTATCACTTTTGGCATTAAGGTCATTACACCACTCCAAAATTTGGGACCCTTCCTTAAATGCAAAATTGAAAACAAATGAGCATTCCAGTGTATTTAGTGGTAAAAACTCTTGACCACATGGAACTCCCTTCAATAAGTTTCCAAGAAAATTTCATTATCAAAGACTCTTGAACATCATAGAGATTTCTAATTCCAAGCCCCCCCTCCTCAACTGGCAAACAGGTTTTTTTCCATGATATCCATTTCCTTCTTTTATTATCCCCAGATGTACTCCAAAGGAAATCAGAAAATAACTTCTCAAGTTTTGATAAAACACCTTTTGGTAAATTTAAAATAGAGAGCATGTGAATAGGCATACTATTAAAACATGCTTAATCAACACAATTTTACCACCAAAAGAAAGTACTTTGCTTTTCCACCCTGACAATTTCTTTTGAACTTTTGTCAAGAGAGGATCAAACATTCTTATTTTCATACTTCCTGCAAATAACGAAACCCCAAATATGTGCAAGGCCAACTTCCTTCCTCAAATCCTGTAATCATTTTCAATCTATTCTTTCTGTTAGCCGGAATGGAACTAGAAAAAAACAAAGTTGACTTACTTGGATTTATCAACTATCCCAACAACAGTTCATATCTATGTAATACTTCTATAATATTTCTCATCACCAAACTTTCCCCATTTGCAAAAATCAAGAGATCATCCACATAGAATAAATGAGAAATCGAAGAACCTCCACTAGGATGAAATGGAAGGATGCGCCCCAAGTTGAACTCATGATTAATCATACGAGAAAGAACCTCTTCAAATAAAATAAACAAATAAGGGGAAAGTGGGTTACCTTATTGAAGTCCTCGCGATGCCTTAAAAAAAAATTTGGAGAAACCATTCAGCATGACAGAGTAAAACAGAGACGATATAGCATTAAACACAATACTCCTCCATTTTTCAGAAAAACCCAATCTACAAAGAATCTCTAAAAGATAACTCCAATTAACTCGATCGTATACTTTCGCCATATCTATTTTCAGCATTACATTACCACCTTGTACTTTCCGATTAATGCCTTGTACCAATTCTTGCCAAAGAAATATTATCAAATATCGAGCGACCTTGAATGAATGCTGCCTGCTTAGGAGAAATAATTTTTTCAAGGATTGGAGCCAAAAGCAACACCATAATCTTTGCCATAATTTTATAAACCACCGAACATAAGCTAATGGGTCAAAATTGACCAAAACCCAAAGGCTTTTCCACCTTCGGAATTAAGAGCCACTAATCCCACTTCTTCTACCTTGGTAGTAAGGTCCTCTAATAGAATCTCACCCTCATTTTCCATAAGAACTTCTTCTAAAGGTAAAGCTTAGGGTTTTGGCATTTATGCCCCGAGTTCTATTTAGCATTGCAATAATAACATAGGCCCTTATCTCTCATTTCTTTAATTTGTTATTGGTTTATTTTCTAGATTTGGAGGTTGGGAATACTTTTTCTGGTTTCTCCTTGTGGAGAATTTGGTTTTTATAAGATACTCGAGTGGGGAGAATACACAAGCCCAAATTTGCTGTTGTTTTTTGGACAAGTTTAAGTTTTTCTCTTGGATCTTAGCCATGTTATAGGTAGAAATTAGGGTTGGTGGGTTAAATATTCTAACTGGGAGTCTAATTTCATCACGTAATCTATTGAGAAAACAACTTAACTTATATTGGTCAGACAAACCCCTTAGCCGATTGGATAGCATTTCATACATATCCTTGTAGTCTTCAAGTGACCCTACTTGCCTTAACTGAGTCAATGCCTCCATTAGGTCACATAGCCATGTGGTCCAAATCTAACCAACAATGCCTTAAGAAATGATTCCCAGTCACCCATTTGTCCAGATTCCTCAAAATCCTAGAACCAAGTTAGGGCTCTCCCTTCCAGATGAAAAGAAGCTAACCTGGTTTTATGTTGTGGTAGGGTATCATGGAAAGAAAAGAACTGGTTTACCTTGTAGATCCGACCAACTGGATCTTCTCCATGGAAAACTAGAAAGTCTTGGCGAATGATCCTGGCCTGCACATAACCTCTAGGCCTCAGGTTGGGATAAACTTCCTTGTGCTACCCACCTTATGTTGACCCTTCAAGGCTATGGTTGTTGTTTCTCCTCTGTGGCTCCACTATGAGAGCATAAAGCTACTAAACGACTAAGTCAAATTGCCATTTTAGTGCAAGCATCTCAAATTTTAGGTTGTGGTATTGAGTTTGTAGATTCTGATTTTGGTTGTCTGTGCTTCTTTTAGGGCATTCACCTCATCTTGTAGTTGTGTCAACCTTGTTCCTTTTGCCATGCTTGTAATTGATATTCATGAAGACTAGTGTCTCTCTGATACCAGTTTGTAACACACCAGATATTGAAATGAAATCACTAAAACACTCTCTTCGATGAGAGCTCCTCTAGGAAAATGAGAGGGAAAAATGAGAGAGAAAAAAGAAAGAAAGAGAAAGGAAAAAGTTTGTAACATTCCAAAATGGTGCAACAAGACAATGCGTATACCGTTAGGTTTCTAACGGAAACAAGGAAAAGGCCAAAGGGCTAGTTCGGAAAGAACTTAAAAGCAACATAAATAAGAACACCTATCAGCCCAAGGACATACTCACAACCCACTTACTAACCAATATAAGTGACAACATAATAAGTAGATTGAACCCATTGGCCTAGCTCATTACATAGTACTCCCTTTGGTTAAACTAGTTGACTACTTGTAAGTGTTTGACCCAAGTACACTGAAGCCCAGCTATTTCTCTCTCGATCCTTCTATCTCCATATTGTTATGATTCCATTGCAAACCCTAGATCTAATTTAGAGTTGTTGACATGAGATTAGAGAAGAACATAGGATCATGGGTTAAGATCATTGCTTTTTCATATAAATAGATTAGTTTTGGAGAGTTGAACCTTTGAAATTGCAAATAAACTAAAATCATTTAGTTTTTGCTTGACTTATTTTTTATATGCCTTATTATACTAGCATTATATATGGTTTACTAATATATACATCCAATATATCTTCTAGGATTTTTTGAATAATTTCATGTTGAAACTATTAGTAATTAATTTAGACTAAATAGTTAATTAGATTTACTATATTCAATTGGTAAATATGAACAATATACTTAAAAGTAGTTTTTTTTTAATTATTATTTTGAACTAGTAAGTTTCGATATATATTTACAGACTTAGCAAGCCATAGGCCTTTTCGAAACCTTAAAAAGTAGATTGTGACACAACAAGTTGGTTTTCAAAATTAATCAGATTCTTAGAAGCTCAGTCTTTATAGTCAGCGAGTCTTCTCTCTTCTAGCTGTGTGAGCGAAGGTAGAGGGGATGTTAAGTCTTGGCTTACTCTCTTAAGAGAGTACGGGTGATTAGTCACTCACTTTAGTGGGGTGGGAAGAGAACATGGAGGAACTTTAGGAATTCTGGGACAATCTTAAACTCTTAGAAGAAGAAAATTCTTTGATTGAATTGGATTAAAAAATCTAGGAGGAAGTGTTGTAGAAAGGTGAACAAAATCTTGTGGGGAAGATTTGTTAGATAGGTCAATAGGGCTAGAAGTAGTTACATCAACAATGGCCAAAGTCTAGAGCTTGAGTAAACCGAAAACCTTTTAAGAGATAAAACCCAACCTTTTTATCATTTTATTTGCAAATCAGAATAACAAATTGAGAACTATGGGTGAGAGACCATGGTTGTTTGACAACTATTTGCTTATACTCAAACCGTTCAATGGATTCTCTCAACCTTGAGAACTATGGGTGGGAGACCATGATGTCGATCAACACTAAGGCATTATGGGCTCAACCACATAATCTCCCCTTGGCATGCATGAATAGAGATACTGGGAACATCACCAAGAATTCCTTAGGCAAGGTGTTGGAAATAGATGGAATATGATGGGGCAAATTTTTTAGAATTAAGATAGAAATCAATCTAGGTAAGCCTTTAGCCAGAGGTCAAACAATAGATTTACAAGGCAGAAGAATTTGGGTACTGCTAGAGTATTAGAAGTTGCCCTGAATGTCCTTCAATTGTGGGTGCATAGTTCATGGACCACAACGATGTGAAAGGAAGGGGATCCTGAATTCTAATAGACATAGCATAGAACAACAGTATAGGTCTCGGTTGAGAATAGAGTCTATGCGCTACAAAAAAAAGTTCAAAACCAATGGCTTTCAAAGGAGATATAGATCATGGAGAGTCAAATCAGCAAGGTGGTTTCCATGGACAGAGGTAAAATCTTGATCTCTGTCCAGATATGACGATGAATGGCAATTCAATGAGTGGAATAGTATTAGGGAACAATGAGAGTAATTGCAAAAATTGAGGTTAAAAATTTGAAAGTGGACTTGATTTCTAAGGGAAAGAAGGTGAATAAGAAGGATAAGGTAGATTTCGGGGTATACTGAGCAGTTTTAGGAGATATGAGAGAGGATGTGTAACACCCTGCCTAATTACCCATTAAAATTAACTTTTAGACGCCCTTAGTTTAAGCTTATAATTTTGGGCCTTATATATATATATATATTTAGAAGAATTATTATTATTATTATTTTTTTGTGAGATATTTATGGCACTAAGTGTCATTAATGGTTAAGCTTGAGGGTTAAGACTAAGCAGTTTTAGTAAGCAAGCTCATTAGTGGTTCACTTAAGGCCCTTAGAACCTTTAGAAAGTTATGGGCCAAGACTTAGAAGACTTATAGGAGTTTAAGTCTTGGTGGTTTAGGCTTTGAAAGGACTGGCTTAAGTATGAGGAAGGCATAAGGCCTTTTGGGCCTAACTAGGTGTTAAGTTTGACCCATGGCTCATTTATGATAAGGCAAGCCTTTCAATCCCCATCTTTATGGATGTTGAAGCATCTCATAATCCCTCAAAATCTAGAACCAAGGCCTCCCAACCAAAGCCCATGAACCATAAAACTCACACTCCAGGCCTTTTAAGCCCAACAAGGTCCAAAGCCTTGTCTTGTTTCTTTTTTCACTCTTCTATTTGAATCTCAATGCACCATACCATTAGTTTCCTGAAGCCCATATTAGACCCTAAGGAATTATTTGGACTCAAAATTTAGTTTTGAATATGGGTTAAGAGCATCAATCACCTTGCCCATGATTAGCGATCTTTAAATCATGTTTTGAGCTTAATTTTTTTTTCGATGGAAAGAAGCTTTTCATTCAAAAGATATTAGCATTACAATTGTCTCTCCACCCATAAGGTTGGAGCAATTACATCAGGGACAGAACCCTACCATAGACTAATATAATTAACATGCCAAGCATGCCTTGCAAGCTTATGTGCTACCTCATTACAAGTTCTCATAGCATATCTAACCTCACAAGTGCACTTGGAAGTAGTTCATAAGCTCCTTAGTATCCTTTATTACATTACCAACCAGAGTCATCGATGGTTTAGACTTTTGCAATTCTTGTACTAAGGTTAAGGCATCACTTTCTATGATAAGATGCTGAATACCAAAATGAACCATTAGCTGTAGGCCCCCAAAAATAGCAAGCATTTCAATGCTTGTTGCATCCCTAGCTGCTGGTTCCTTCTTGTTGGCTGCCATAATAACTTCTCCTTTACTGTCTCTTAGGATAGCCCCAATTCCTGCAATGTGTTGGTTCTGGAAAATGGCCCCATCAACATTTAATTTGAAAGTTCCTGGCTGAGGGGGGCTCCTATCTACAGTGTTGTCTCACTATTTTCAAAGGTTGGCCACGGGTTGTCTTATAGACATGCTGGATAGCCAGGGTGTGAGCTATGGCTTGATCAATATGGATGTTCTTATCTTCAAAGGTTGCTTGGTTGTGCCTATACCAGCAGCTCCATGAGATCAGAAAGAATAGCTCCAGGTGGTCTTTTTGTTGTAAACCACTTATGTATCCAGCAATATCACCATACAATTTTGGTAGGCCAGATGAGAGGATGATAGGCAAGTGTGTTTCCCAAGCCTTTCTTACTGAAGGGTATAGACATAGTGCATGAGCTACATCTATCTCTCTGTTGCATAGCTTGCAAGTTTCATCATTTAGTACCTTTCTTTGCACCAGATTGAGCTTAGTTGGCAGGCTTTCTTTGCAAGCTTTCCATGCAAATATCTTGATCTTGGCTGGTAGCTTCAAATTCCATATCTCCTTCCATAGTTTCTTTAGGCCCATGTTTCTCGAGCCCTCACCTTCCATCCTATTCTATTTAGCATCTTTGAATACCCAATAGGCACTCTTAACTGTAAACTTTCCATGTGGCTCAGGGTCCCAGATAATCTAGTCTTCATAGGAGCTGTTGCTTATGACTATTTTTAATACTGCTTTTGTTGCTTGGACAGGCAGCATGGTCATGATCTTCTCCACATCCCACCATTTGGTCTGTGAGCTTATTAGGCTATCAACTGTGGCATCTTGGTCATTTACTGCTACAGTTTCATCATATCTACTTAGGGGTGGGAGGCCAGGGATCCAATTGTCTCCCCACACTTTGATATTCTGTCCTGACCCTACTCTCCACTTGCATCCCCTCACCAAGAGCTTCTTTGTCTCCCAAATCCCCTTCCATGCAAAGCTAGGATTAAAGTCTAGCTTAGCATCTAAGAAATATTTGTTTGGGAAATACCTTACTTTGAAGACCTTATGGATCAGTGTATTTGGTTCTTGCATGATTCTTCAGCCTTGTTTTGCTAAGAGAGCATCATTGAAGTTTCTAAGATCTTTGAATCCCAAACCTCCTGCTTGTTTGTGTGTACGAAGCTTGGTCCAACTGACCCAAGGATTTTATGTTCCTCTTGTTTCTGTCCCCACCAAAACCGTGCCATCATTTGCTCCAGCTCATGACACAGGCTTCCTGGGAGTTTAAAATAGCTCATGGTATAGGTTGGGATAGAAATATCTACTGCTTTTATAAGAATTTCCTTGCCCCCTTGAGATAGCATTGTCTCTTTCCAATTCTTTAGTTTGGTCCATATCTTATGTTTAATATCCGAGAAGGCTCTTGTTTTTTATCTACCCACTAGTAGGGGTAGTCCCAGGTATTTATCATATTGCTGGAAGTGTTGTACCCCCCATAAGTCCATCAACTCTTTTTGCTGGGCTGAGTCTACATTCTTGCTAAAGATCATTGATGTTTTCTCCTTGTTTACTTTTTGCCTTGAAGCCTCTTCATATTGGCCAAGTAGTTGCTGAATATAACTATTTTTTGCCCTGTTAGCTTTATAGAACAGGATGCTATCATCTGCAAACAACAGGTGTGAATTCTTGATGCCCCTCTAGAGATTTTGATTCCAGGTAGCTTTCTCAATTCTTCTGCTTGTTTCAGTATGCTAATTAGGCCTTCAGTCCCTAGGAGGAATAGGTACGGAGATAAGGGGTCTCCTTGCCTTATACCTCGAGAGGGATGGATGGGGCCTTTTGGTTCTCCATTGATGAGTACTGAAAATGACACAGTCTTTACACACATCATAACTAGTTGGATCCATCGAGGGTGGAAGCCCATTCTAATCATCATAACCTCTATGTAGTCCCATTCTAGCCTATCATAGGCCTTGCTAATGTCTAGATTAATTGACATATATCCATCTTTTCCTTTTCTTCTGTTTCTTAGGTAATGGATCATCTCATACGCCACCATCACATTGTCACTAATCAACCTGTCTGGGACAAAAGCACTTTGTGAGCTTGATATGACATCATTCAATATTAGTTTGAGCCTATTTGCTAAGACCTTCGAGATTAATTTATAGACCACATTACATTGACTAATTGGCCTAAATTCGGTAATCTTTTGAGGCCTTTTTTTCTTTGGGATCAATGTGATAAAGGTATGGTTGATGGTTGGTGGGTGGGTGCCACTTTGTAGAGCCTGCATCACAGTATCAGTTGTAGCAATACCAACTATATGACAATATTTTTGATAAAACAAGGGGGAGAGGCCATCAGGCCTAGGAGCTTTGATTGGGTGCATCTGGTCAAGAGCAGCCTTGACTTCTCTTTTGAACTCTCTCAATAGGTCCTGGTTCATGTCTTTAGTTATTCTACCCTCCATGTCTTTTAAGAAATCTAAATTGACATTCTGATTAGTGGCTTTAAACAGGTTTTGAAAGTACTCCATGATTACTTTATCTCTCCCTTCATCAACTTGCCATTCACCTGCCTCATCCTTCAGTCCTTTAATCCACTTCTTTCCCCTTCTATGAGAAGCCTTCTGGTGGAAATATTTGGTGTTCTGATCTCCCCCTTGTAGCCATAGTGACTTAGGTCTCTAGTGCCATAGGATCTCTTCCATTTCTAGCCACACTTGCAGTTGATTTCTTGCCTCTTAGTGGAGTTCCATCTAAGAATGATAGGGTCCCTCTCCTGTACCTGTTACAGGTGGTCTCTAGCTTGTTGAATTTTCTTCTGCACATTACCAAACTTGGTGTTATTCCATTGTGCCAATCTCTGGGAATAGGCTCCAATCCTTGTTTTGATGTTGTTCATGTGGATACCATCTGTCCTCCCATTCCATGAGTCTTCCACAATGTTTTCACAATCCACTTCCTCAATCCACATGACTTCAAATCGAAAGATCTTGCTTCTTTTGGGGCTTTTTTCTCACCTTGAATATAGAAATATTGGGAGCTGGTTAGAGGAGGCTGCACTACCATGTACCACTCGAAATCCTGGGAACCATTCAATCCACCTTTGATTAGCCAGATATCTATCAAGCCTTTCACTAACTATATGTTGGGCATCCCTTTTATTACACCAAGTGAATTGGGATCCCATAAAGCCCAGATAAACTAAGGAGCAGTCATCTAACAGTTGTCTGAAGGCTCTCATTTGTCTTTCAAGTCTGTCCCTACCCCCTCTCTTTTCCTACCAACATAAAACCTCATTAAAATCACCACACACTAGCCATGGGACAGATTCTGCACTCCTCAAGGATCGAATTGTACTCAAAGTCTCTTGTCTTAATTATGTTTCAGGATGGCCATATACACCAATAAACTGCCACTGCCTATAATTTTCTGCATTATGAATCATAGCATCAATATGGTTCTTTGAGTAACTTTGCAAACTTAGATTTGTTTCCTCCTGCCACATAAGTGCCAATCCCCCACTTCTCCCTTCACTGCACACAGCAAAGTAGCATTCATAGCCCAACTGTCTTCTCACATACTCCATTTTAGTCACATGTAACTTAGTTTCCTGAAAGAACAGGATCATGGGAACTTTCTTCCTAACTAGGTCACTAAGTGCATGATCTCCCCATGGGTTCCCAAGCCCACGACAGTTCCAACTTATGCAAATCATTGTGTTGGGCAGTGGCTGGTGACAGTCAAATCCTCATCTATTAACATCAAACTAGTTTTAACCTTTCTTCTGGTCGACATGTTGTGCACTCCCTTTCTCTTCATTTGGTTAGTAACTGGTTTGTTAAGACCAACTAGAGCCTGCATTTTCTTTTGTAGATTAGAGGAATTGTCATGATCTATACGTTTTCTTCTCTTCCATGTTTTCCCCTAACTTAGTCCTTTGACCTTTGTTTCAACATTCATTTCTATCTCATTTAGGACACTCATCTCTTTATTATTCATGTCATGAAATCTACAACATTGGGTTGGGATTTGGTGTACTGTTTTAGGCACATGATTTTCTTTTTGCCCCATATTATTTTTTTGCTTTCTACCTCCAATTTTTCCGTCCCCTTGGATGTCAATATCCCCAAGCGTATGGCCTCCTACTTTATCCCCATGCTTTATATTGGTAGACCCCCCTCTCTTGGAAAAGACCTCAGAACAAAGTATAGGGGAAGTACCTGGTGGTTGACTTAGAGAGTCTAGTCTTGTCAAAAGTGGCAGGCCTCCATTTGGGCAAGAGTCCTGCGTATGCCCGACCATGTCAGGGCTGGTTGACATCTTCTCTTGTGGCAGGTGGGCTTGATCCACGTCATCATCTCCCTCCCTATGTTCTGAATCTCGAGCTGGTACTGTGCCTTTCCCACCTTGTTCTCCTGGTGTCTTTTTGACATAGTTCTTCTGGTGTGAGGCACGTAGCCATGCTCCATATTGGGGCTCTTGTCTTCCATGTATGGAGCTCGGTTGCATAGGCCTCTCGCACCTGGAAGGGCCATGCTTGATAATTACAGCTGAAACAGAATGATGGAGTCTTTCATAGCGAAAAAATATCCATACTCAGTTCCCATTAAAGCAACTCATAGCTCCTCTCATTAGGGCTTTGTGATATTGATGACTATCTTAACTCGTAGATAAGGCCGCCAACCAATCCTTTCATTATCAACATCAGTCTTCAGAACATCTTCTGCCAACTCCCCTATATTTTTCCCCACTTTCTTGGTCATACCCCCAAGGGGTATGTTGCGAAGTTGAGCCCAGATTAGTTCCTTGTCAAACCTCATTTCCTTAGGAGCAACTAATCCATTATAATCCTCTATACAAATCAGGTTATAATCTAAGATCCAAGATCTACCTTGCTTTATCTTTACCATATCACTTGCTTTTCAGAATTCTAACAAGAACAGGTTTGTGCCTACTCTTTTGAACTGGACCCCTCCTCACAATCTCCATATCCTGGTTATGGTGGCTTTAAAGGCTTCACTATTGACTAATTTATCCGCCACAATGAGTCCCAACAAGTAGAGGTTGCCTTGTCAAAATGATATCTCTTCATTGGACAAATCAAACTGGACCTCCGCTTGTTCAGCCTCAGTCAGTTTGAGTTTGTCCCATTTCTCCAAGATGGTGTCAGCCATTCTCTGTCTCTAGCGTGTAGCTAAGTTATGTCTCAGATGACTGCTTGATCTTTCCCCTTTATCTCTCTAATTGGACCACACTTACAGTATACCTCTATAGAACTCAAGTCAGTTCTATACTATAGATAACAAACAACACTCCATCAATTTGAAAATCAGGAGATTTTCCTTGCCCAAAGCAAGAGTTCCCTTCACCTCTATCACCTTAGAGAGAGCAAGAGAGAGAAGACTTATTTTGAGCTTAATTTTCTTTCTTAATCTTTCTATACTTTTTTATCTGAAATTTTCTTATTTTATTATTCTATTGCATCATTATTAGATCATGTTAGAATCCTGGATAAATCTTCCCACATGTCATTAAGAGTAATGACATGTCAAAACTCTAAAACTACACCAATCGGCACATATGTGTGCCCTTGTTTGCAATGGACAGAACAACCCGTACCCCAAACTTTTTGTGCCTTGTTCTCAAGGGAATTATGGTATTTAAGCACTTCATATCATCTCTTTAGAACCAGACCAAGCTTGGTACAAAATTGGTTTCAAGAACCAAACCAAAAATCCAAAATTGAATGCACCTAAACACTTGTTAGATGGAAACCGATTGCTTGCATTTTTGGTTTGATTTTCTGCTCTCAAATGACCCACACTCTCACTCCACCTCCATCACCACCCAATCCCAAAGAGACCCTCAAATTAATTATCAACATTTGACCAAGTTTTCCCCAAAAAAAAAAAAAATGCACCAAACCGATGGCATCAAGCTACCACCACTCAGCAACACCCTTCTCTTCACCTCTTCCCTTTGAGCTGCCACTTCATCATCACTAGGCAGACAATCCCCCTCCTTTTACCACCTGTAAAAGTCTTCCAAGAGTGACTCATGATCTACATAAAATAGACATGAAGAGAGGAAAGAGGGTGAGTCAAGAAAATGATCAAAACTATCCAAGGATTTCATCCTTGAACCCGTCGGCCACTATGCTTGTTGTCATAAAACTTTATGTTTTATTTTTCTTCAAATGATGCACCATGGAAGCACCTGCACCCTATCCTTGCATGGAAGCACCTGAAAGTGAAGGAAATCATTTGATCACTATTCACCTGCACAAGGTGATGCAACCAAGCTGGAAATCTCTCCTCCTCACGCCACCGCCCACTTCACCCTATCTCTAAGGACTAAGGCCAACGGCCCATCCCCCATTGCTTCCTATAAAAGGCCCCTCCACTCCATCATTTCCTCCACACCCCATCTCCAAAATCCTCTTGAGCATTGAGAGCCTTTTTCCTCAAAAGATTATAGAGTGAATCCGAGAGGCCGTGTTCTTGAGTGTTCTTGGAAGTTCTTGAGTTAGGAGCTTAAGAGGGCCACAAAAATTGTAGTTTTTCTTGCCCTATATCTTATTTTGCATGTAAAATTTTAATTCTAAGTTTTGAAGTGAATTTTGGTTGATTTTAGAAAAGCTTACCATACTTAATTCAAAATCGAGTTCATTAAGGATGAATTAAGTGCTTAAATTATTTTAAGTGGAAATTTTTGCTATGGAATTTTTAGCATATTTTGATATAATTTTTTAATGTCTTATAATGATCATTGAAGGTTTTATTTTTGAGAATTAGAAGCATGCCATGATAGGCTTTAATTATACCTTGTGTTGATCATCAAGCATGCACTATTTTGATTAAATCATGCTTATTTTATGAAATTTTGATTTATTCACCTAGGCTTGATCAAGAAGCATTAGAAAACCTTGTGAATGGGATAAGAATAAAAATACATATTTTGGATGAATTTTGAAAGCATGCCTTTGTGATTTAGGCTAAGAGCATCATGCTTGATTAATGGATGATTAATGAAGATTAAGGTTTTTATCAATAATTAATTATTGGGATGAACTTGCTCACCTAAGATTTAGCTTTTATCATGTCATTAAGGACTATAGTGATTATTTGTGATTTAAGAAAATTGTATAAGCATGCATTCATAGGGATCAATAGTTGAAATCATGCTTAAGCATCAACTAGAGTGGATGCCATGGGTTGAGTATGTTTGAGCTAGTTCCACTTTGAATTTTACAATTCTAAGGGTATGTATCGTTTTAAAATATGAAAAATATGAGGTCCATGAAGTATGGTTAAACTTGAGAGCTTAAGGGTATTTTCATAAATAGCTATGTGTTTTAAAACCTTTTTGATATGAAAATCTTCTGTAGTGGTATGAATCCTAACTTAGCACGAATTTAATTTCAACCCCTACAATATTCCCAAACTCAGAAAATTTGTAAGTTAGCATTTAACTTACACATTGATAAATTATTTATGATTTATTGGTAAATACCACATTTATGATATAATTTTCAATGTGTGCATAAAATATCATTTTATATGATACATTGAGTACATTCCTACATGACATGTCATAGTTTCATCATTTTTAGCATATTGTATATAAATGTCATTTCGATATGAAAGCTTGCTACATACACACATGTCATGAAATACATTTTTTAAGCATAGCATGAAAATAATTTTTGTCATGAACCCAAAGGCTAGGATGGAAAATTATCCTAGTGGAAATCCTTTGGCCATTCTAGAGTATTTAAGAATGGAGTGGTAACCCCTACGTTAATGAAGAATTGTCAACGGGCTTCGAATGGGTTCTTTAAAGGGAAAATGCCAGTGTGATGTCAAATGTTATGACACTTAAGGCTAGTGGGTGTACATCTTATGATGTTATGATGTTATGTTATCTTACCAATGCATTGAGAACGAGTCTGCAGATAATGTAGTTTCAATGTGAGTTGCGCTACAGTCACCAGCATGTACTCATTGTGCATATGGGGAACTATGATGATACCATACGTTATGATGTTATGATTATACTTTTATCAGTTGAATTGGAAAATGTTCTTTGTAAGAAAATTTGTGTCTTAGTTTTTCTAAAAATGTTGAGCAGTCTGGTTGGGAGACATATACTGATTTGTTTTTGCACTACATGCATTTCATATTTATCATTCATCATGCATAATTTATCTTTGTGCACTTTGGTTATCCAACTGATAGAGATTTCAAGTAAATCTCACCCCTTGTGGACCTATTATCATTCCTCTTGGAATGATAGAAGTTGTCTTAGGACCCGACAAGGACGAACTAGATGGATCAGTGGATCCAAGTGATTGAAGAGGAGCTGGACCTCAACAGAAGATTGGACCTCATCTTAATGTTTATAACCCTAACCCTTCATGTATTAGAACGTATAAAGCAGTTGATTTAGCTATGTAGACTTCTTATCATGATTAACTGTACCTAGATTATGCTACTATTTGGTTTGAACTTATGATGGCTATGAACAAATTGGGATGTTTTCGTTATTCTGGCATAAGTTTTATTTAGTTACCTTTAATTGGTTAATCCATTGTGAATATTGCATTCTGTTAGTTGCACTTATAAGATGCATTGTATGTTAACTATCATGTACAGGGATATGTAACCTTTTGTTACATGTCCTGACATTCTAAGTCTTCTTTCCATCCCAAGCGAAGGTGGGGGCTGTCATAGGAAGTCATGGAGAAAAATCAAGGAGATAACATCTCTTTGGGAAGGAATATTACTATGCTTAAAATAGGAGATGAAAAGTATTTAGGTTGGAGGGAGATGGGCCTAGAAACCAATCCTATGGTTGCTAATGGGCTGTCTATCAAGCCTAATAGAGAAATCCCTTCTTGGTGGTGGGAAAATCACATCTCGACAAGGTAGACAGTGGGATGAAGGTGGAGAAGAGGAGCTGAAAGAGGAGAGTAAAAGCTAAAGGTGATTCGTCTGATTTTGAGCTTAATTTTTCTGCAAAGAAACATAACTTAGATGATATATCCTTATAGAACATTGTTAAGAAATTCAAAATTGATACTGGAACGACCTTCTCTAAGAGTCAAATGGCATTGGTGTTGGTGCTAGTCAACCCTGCTAGCCATAATGAAACTATTGAGTTGGAAATGTGAAGGGCTCGTGAAACTCTCGGAAAAATCAAGACCTTTGCCTTTTGGAGAGGGATAAGAAGCCCAAAGTTGTCTTCCTGATAGAGAGAAAGTTGAAACAAGGAAAATTTGATAATCTAAAGAGAAGGATGGGGTTTTAGGGATTTTTTGTTGTTGAAGCAATGTGTGGGAGTGGGGTTTGGCATTACTCTAGCATATTGAAGCGGATTTGGAAATAGCTAATTATTCCCAAAATTATATTAGTTCTTGGATAAATGATGAGTCTCTCAATATATAATGGTTACTATCATGGTTTTATGGTCAACCAAATCCTATTAGAAGATTAGAATCATGGGACCTCATGATTGCAATTAAACCTTCTAATCATGGTGCATGGTGTGTAATAGGTGCTTTTTATGAGGTATTTAGTTAGAATGAAATAGAAAGGGGTAAACAAAATCCAGAATCACAAATGAGGGCATTTATGGATGCCTTGGAAGATAATTATCTGTATGATATAGGTTGGGGGGGAGAGAAGTTTAACTAGATTAATAAGCATGGGGATGAAACATTTGTTAAGAAAAGATTAGATAGGGTTGTTGCTAATTTACAGTGGTCTAGGATCTTTAAAGAAGTGTGGGTCCAATGCCTTGCTACAAGACATCAGATCACAAATCTATCTCGCTTTCAGTCAATGAAGTCTAGTCAGATCCAAGGAACGGGAACAAGCTATTAAGATAGAAGGCTAAACGGGCAATAGGTGAAGAATGTGGTAGAGTTATTGATTCTTAGTGAAGAGAAGAAGTGGAAGGACAAGACCCTTTAGATAACAACATTAGACTCTTCTAGAACCCTAAAACTAACTTGCAAGAGGGACAAGTGGTGTGTGACTCTTGAAAAACCAAAATTCTCTCTTCATCTCCCTCATGATTGTATTTCCAAAAACTCTAAGATCCTCATGCATGTGTGACAAGTGGCAATGTGCAAGATGGCTATCATGTATTATATGCTTCTTTCAGTATCCTCTCCTTCATTTTCTGAATATGCCAGAATCACCTTCCTTTCCTTATAACACAACATCCCATCTTTTCAAATTCCAAAATTCAATGGTCCTTCAGACTTCATGACCTCTTATTGAATGCATATAAGTTCATTATCCTTCAACTGATGCTCTTTGATCTCCTTATCATTTATGGGCACAATATCTTGAATTACTATCAAGGCCTTGTTTCTTTGAGAGCCTTTGAGTAAAAAACTTTTCATACTGCTTAACAAAGATTCTATCTCAGTTTAAGCCTTACGACTCAGAGCATTTGTCGTCACATTGGCTTTTCCAGGATGTCACTTTATCTCACATTGGTGGTCATTGATCATTTATATCCATTTCCTTTGCCTCATGTTCAAGTTCCTTTGGCTGAAAATATACTTGAGACTTTTGTGATCAGTGAAAACCTTGCACTTTTCTCAATACAGATAATGACTCCAAATATTTAATGCAAATACCACCACAACTAACTCCAAGTCATGAGAGGGGCTAATTTTACTCACGATCCTTCAACTGACAAGAGGCATAAGCAACTACTCATCCTTCCTATATCAATACGCATCCAAGACCTAGCTTCAATGCATCACTATAAACTACATAGGGTTTATGGGGTTTAGGCAAAGCCAAAACTAGAGTTGTAGTCAATCTCCACTTCAATTCCTGAAAACCCTTTCACATTCTTCACACCAAGTAAACTTTGTGTTAGTCTTGGTTAGCCAATAAGAGGTCCGGAGAGTTTAGAGAAACCCTCGACAAATCTTCTATAATATCCAGCCAAACCAAGAAAACTATGAATCTCATGTACGTTGGTTGGCTAATGCCAGTTTGTTACTACTTCTACCTTATTGGGGTCAATTATTACATCACTACTAGAAATCACATGTCTTAAAACCTTCACCTCCTAAAGCCAAAAATCACACTTACTGAGTTTTGCATATAACTGGTGCTCTCGCAACTTTTCTAGTACCTAACCTAAATGTTCCTTATGCTCTTCATCACTCCAGGAGTAGACCAAGATATCATCTATAAACACCACTACAAAGCTATCCAAGTAGGGCCTAAAGATTCATCAAATCCAAAAAAATTGTTGCAGCATTGGTCAAACCAAATGACATTACTAAGAAATTGTAATGTCCATATCAAGTCCTAAAAGCAGTCTTAGGGATGTCTTGCTCCCTAATCTTAAGCTGAAGGTATCCTAACTTCAAATCTATCTTTAGGAACAACAATGCTCCATGTAACTAATTTAACAAATCATCAATTTGAGGTAACAAATACTTATTCCTGATCGTTAGCTTGTTTAGCTCTCGATAATCGATGCACATCCTCATCGACCAGTATTTCTTCTTTATGAACAATATTGGTGCACCCCATTGCGAAGAACTAGGTCGAACGAATCATGTCTCCAATAAGTCCTCAATTTGGGTTTCAGCTCCTCTAACTCTATAGGAGCCATCTATAAGGTACTATATGTATAGAGGCAGTTGTTAGTTTAAACTCTATGACAAACTCTGCTTTCCTATGAGGGGGTAGTTTGTATAAATCATCAGAAAACACCTAAGGAAACTCTTCTATCATTGGTATTCCCTAAACTACTTTAGTCTCTTCTGCCTTTTCTGCAACAAATAACGAATAGGCAATTGCACCATCTACGA
This sequence comes from Carya illinoinensis, assembly GCF_018687715.1. Classification (NCBI taxonomy): domain Eukaryota; kingdom Viridiplantae; phylum Streptophyta; class Magnoliopsida; order Fagales; family Juglandaceae; genus Carya; species Carya illinoinensis. The sequence goes on along the minus strand of NC_056754.1, from coordinate 31,146,052 downwards.
TACATTTCTTAGCCTGGCAAGCTGAAATAGCCAATGGGGATACCTCAACCGATTTACCAACGTAACAATCAATCTTGGAAAAATGTCTAAATAACCAATCCATCACTAGGATTACATCGAATTCCATCCAACGAAATACAATTAGATCTGCCTTCTAACAAGAATTCCCTGACTACTACTCAGGTACAACTAACTATGTTTCCATTAGGAATTATCACCAAAACCTTTCTGAGTAACAGTTCGGTAGGTAAATCACATAGTTGAATGAAAATAGTAGACACAAAGGACTGAGATGCTCCACAATCAAATAATGCACATGCATATATTGCAACAACTTAACCTTACCTAATCAGGGTAACGCTATTAACTAAAGAGCTCAAACAAGCTAACTATCTTATTAACTAGGGAAAGGTTAGAGTAATACTAATGATCACTCCTTCCTCAACTGCCTCAGCAGCTTCTAGATCTACTTCTCCTAGCTTTAATTGGAGTCTTAGGGTTAGGCTGGGCATTGGGATCATGTGTAGCTCCACTCCCAAGCGTATTACAGGGACATTCTTGAATTAAATGATCCATTTGATCACACTTGAAACATGCTCCTCTAGTTATTCTACACTTACCACTATGTCTCTGTACACATCTATGACATAAAGGTGGTGTTACATGTGTTGGCTTCCCGATCATTACTCCCTTTCCTTTGTCCACTATGGGTTGAAGTCTCTTCTTTCCCATGCTTACTCCAGGCATATAAGGAATAGTCCGTTTACACTCTAAATTAATCTGAGTGATTAAGCTCCATTGTTTCACTTCTGCTATTGAAGCTACATTAACTAATTGTCAAAAATTCTCAATCCTAAGACAAGCAATATGTAATAACCCGGCCTAATAATTCTAAAGTCAAAATATTGATAATTTTATTGAGCCAAAACTATATTGAATGGGCTATATTGGATACGCCCACGAGTTATAAATTATTGAAATTGATTAAAAGTTTTAATTAGGCTCAATAACTAGTGATATATTTTGTGCAAAAATTGTAGGAAACAACACTACAAGGTAAGTAGCTTCATTATAAATTAGGATTAACATACGTTAGATAGTTATATATATTATTATTAAAGCTAGTTCTTTTGAAGCTAGTGTTTATGTACTACACATGTCATGATATTTGCAAGCATGTCATTCATCGTGTTTCATTCTGCATATTATAAATATGTATGTATTATGCATCTCATGTTGCATAAAACACGTAAGCTTTCATAAGATCAAGTGTAAGATAAGCTTAGAACAGTTAATAAGATTTCCATTCATATGCATGGTACCAATGCAGCCAGGGTGGATGTGCAAGCCACTGACTCAAGTGTGGTTCACCATAGTATTTTATTAGATCAGATTAATGGTTCCCCTTATGGCCATAAGATGCAGGACTTGTTCACAACCTTATACACAGAGTTGAGTGTGTTGACTAGCCAAAATAATCAATTAATTCAGATCAACTAGACAAGTTATGCATGTCATCATCATATTTATGAACAATCATGATTTTAATTCTCAGCATGAAATATTTTATGAAAAACTTATGTTAAGTATGTTTATGTTATAATGAGTTTCTTACTGAGTCATCAACTCATTTTTCATTATTAATGTTTTTAAACCACCCTAGGTCATAATATTTATAATGGTAGAGTTGTAGGATAGGACTTGGTCTAGGGAGGAGTGACAGAGGCTTAAATCATGTACATAAATTTTAAGTCATGATTTTTATGGCACAAATTTTGACAAGTTTTAATAAATACCTCTAGACACTCCCTCTTATGATCTCAGTATTTTTTTTATAAAGAAAGATTTTATAGAATTTTTGTATCTGATGCAATTATAAGAAAATATTTTAAAGTCAGGTTTAGTAGTAGCACTCTAGCTCCCATGATTTTGTTTTTTAAAAATGACATCTTTCTTAACTGTGGGTATGGAATTTTACACAACATGAGTATGAATCCTTGGTTGCAAGCCTCCTTGGAACTTTTGAGTTTGCATCTTTTCCATTGCTATCAAATGCGGGGCGAACCTTCCTAGTTCCATGAAGTGAGCCACATACTACACCATGATTTAATTCCCTTGAACTAGATTGGAGAATTCCTAGGCCTTTTGCTGGTTGGTGGATTCGAGAAAGAATCATTTGGCAGATTGCCTCCGCTACAGCTTGTCTCCCTTCTAGAGGATGATTCCCTTCCTCTTGCACTCAGGTCCTTGGGGAATTCTCATCATGTCTCCCACGTGCTGGGCTTCCTTCTTTCCTAAAATGTATAAAGCTCAAGTGCATCACTTTCTATCCTTATAAATGATAACCTTGGTTCCAATCCAGGCTTATGAGTGTTTATAATTCTAGCCTATAAGTTTCAGTGATTCAAACCTATAAACCATAAAATTCAAGCCTACCAGACCTTGCTTGGGATTTGACAGAGACTGAAGCGTTAAGACATATAATACAAGGTCACATATCCCTTGTTCATGATAGTTAACATGCAATGCACTTAGCATGTTTCTTGCAATTTGCAATAATCACAAGGGAATAATTCAAAACTTAGTAAAGGTTTGAGCAATTCAATATGGTACCAAAACAAAGTACTATTAGTCCCAAAAGTAATTGTTTTAACCTTCCATACAAAATTAGGATCTTAAATTCTTTCCCCTTTATGATAATCCATAAAACATCATTTTTTTTTCATCAATCGTGAACTCTAGGAGTGATCTTTTTCTAAAATCTCTAACATGGCTTTGATATGTATTATCATCATTGCTAAAGATTGTTGCGGCATCATCAAAGCTACTAACACCTATAAGGCTTAGACTGAGTGTAAAATCTCACTAGAAATTCAATCAATGAATTTATTTGGACCTTAGGAAGGTCATGAAATGCTTAAAAGATTTCACAAATCAAATGACCGCTTAAGTTTTAGTCTATCAGTATAGTTGGTTTTCTACCCACTATGTCGACATAAGTATCTTTTTAATTATTTGATGTATTTAAGAGTAAGAGCTTGAGAAATGAATTGCACCATTAGTTTGCACAACTAGACTTGTATGATTATTTAAGATTTTATAGTACAATAATTAGTTTTGCAAGATTTTGTGTGAATAGCAACACCCTAGATAGCAAATGTGGCACCCGGTTTAGACGATTGTCAAATCGCTGTGTGCATTTGTCTAAAATAGCCTTGGAGAGTTTTTAGTGGATACTTATCAAGATCCTAGCCACACTTGATGAATAGTGTAGGACACTTGGTACAGGGATGAAATGTGATGGAAATGTGAAGGAATGGAAGGCATATCAAATAATGTGATCATGCTATTTAAGCCAAATACTATTCCATCCAACAAAACTCTTTGTGGTCAACCAAAAGAAGGTTTCACCTCTAGTGAAACATAAACCATTCAGATCCAATTGAAATCCCAAAATCCAAGGAGGAAATCGAAATCGTAAATGTTTTCCCAAACCCTAAACCACTTGGTTTTTGATTAAGTGATTAATCACTTGATTAAATCAATTTCACTTGCTATTAACCACTCAAATCCATGCTATTACACTCTCATTTTTTCTTTTAGACCTTGGTAATTTCATTGTGCCAAGAGGGAGGTGGGAGTGTCAGCTCCTCCCTCCCTCTCTCCTCCTTCTCTATTTCTTGCATTGTTCTTCTTTTTTTCTCATGTCTTTATCCTTGTGCTTGTGTTTTTGTGTTTATTGTCAAAGCATGGAGATATGCAGATGGAGAGCCCATCGTTCTACTGTGATGGTAGTGCTGCTGACTGTAGTGCTTGACTCGAGAGTGCCTTTGGTCGAGAGGAGCTATGGCAGATGCAGCTTACAACGGTCTCCTGCTATTGGTGGTACTAGTCGCGGAGAGCAAGCTGATCAAAGCATGGCTTTGCTTCATGTATTTTCTAGTTCAAGCATGGAAGAAGTCAATTTGTTACTTTCTATAGTCCAACAGCTAATACCCATCCCTCAGCAGGCTTCCCAAGGGGGCGATCTACCAGATGGCCAAAGGTTCGAGTCAAAAGGAGCGTGTGGCAGCCACGTGCCACTGTAATGGTGTTTCTGTTGCAGCTACGAGCGACATCCCTTGGGCCAGCAGCTTCGTGTCTCTCATGCACCACCTCCGCAGTTTATTTGGTGTTTTGTTTTTCCTCCAAGGTTGAAAGTGCGGATCTACAACTTTTCAAACTGTAATTTGTAACTTTTTTCATGTTTTTTTAATTTATGTTTTGGTTTATTTAGGATAATAAAAAAATAAAAAAAAACATTCGTCTCTTGGACTTTGTCCATAAAGTGTGTTCTCTACGTTGTCTTAGATAGAGTATGAGCTTTTTTGCATTCTGTTTTGAACATAATGATACTGTCTCTCAAACTTTTGATCTATAAGCGTATAGTATAAACAAGACCATATTAGTCATAAAGAAATTTATATACTAGAGAGTTTTTTTTTATTATTATAATTGACTTGTATTTTATATATTTAGTCAAAATTATAATGTCCCATTTATGATAAATGAAGTTCCTTTTATATTAAAAAAAAAAAGTTCATGCAAACACAAGCTTTTTACATATAATTACAAAGAAAAAAAAAAAAAGTGGTCCTCTTGTTAGGAGGTCAATAATGACCCTGTTCCGGTGTTCTTTCAACCTCGTTTGATGAACAAAGAGCAATGATCTATGTCCTCAATTAAGAAGACAAATCACAACAGTTGATTTAAGAGGCACACGAAAAAGTGACTCATCTCTGAAAAAGTTTCAAAGGCAACGTACGGACACAAATAGAGAGAGAGTGTGTGCTTGTCCGACATTTTTTCTTTTAAAACATTTTTTACTTCAGAAGTGTTTGTTCTTTATTTGTGAAATTATTAAGAAACTAGGTACATGTAAAACAAACCCAAAAATATAACACTCTAACCTAACTAACGGTAACTCTCAGGGAGAGCTGGGAGCGGTGGTTAAGAACTAGTCATGCTGCTCAATTCTATAGATTTGTCTTTTTAAAATTATTGTTAATGTAAATTATACAATTTTTTTTTATCTTTTTAAATATTTTTCAAATATCTTTTAGTATTAAAAAATTCATAACATTACTAATATCTACTTCATTAATCATTAAAAAAAATTAAAATACTCAAATAAATTTTGAGGGAATGAATCCATAGGGCAACGACTTATTTTCCATAAGAATAATGACAAGGACATTAGAGTAAAATGGGAAGAGTGTCGGGGTGAAATTGGGGAGGAGGAGTTGTGTGAGTGAGCTGGAGGCAGCTGGTGGTCGAAGTGGAGGTGGGCATGTGCAGAGAGAGAGAGTGGACATTGCCAGCTGGCTGGGGCCATCCAATCCCAAGGGAGAAGATCCCTAGAGCATTCCAAACCCCTGTCCAGCTAAGCTGATTCTATTAACACTGTCGACCTTCTTCGTAATCTCCTTTATTGCTTACGGCGATCTTCCTTTAACAACCTTTATTTTGAGCGGAGCTGAGCTGCTTGACCGAGATGTTGATAGTAGGGATGCAAACGAGGCACGTTTGAGTGAGTATATATGATCAAGATTCAAGTCTAGTGTTCAAACTTGTTCACATACTCTTTTATTTAGATATAATTGATTTTTTATTTTATTTTGTAATTTTATCTACGAATTTTGACAAATAAACTTTTTTAGTAATGTCTTTATAAACTTTATATATATACATATATATATATATATATCAAGGATTAAATTCAAAAGAACTCAAGTAACATGTTTACTATAATGAGCATGACTTTCTTTAAATGTCTTTAAATATTTTACATATTCACATTATAGATATATTGATAATACTATAACACATAATAAATATGAAATTATTTGAGTTTATACGAGTTAGGCTAATCTTTATTCAAATTGTATAATTTAAGAATAAATCATATTTTTATATTGATAATGAACAACTCATTTAATGAACAAATCAAGAAAAACTTGAATTTGACTGAATTGATCTCAATAGCCTATCAAGTAGTATTTTCATTTACGGCCTTAATGGATAACAGTGTCAGAAGGGAGAAATCGTGCCTGCCGCTCAAAGTGAAATAGTAGTGAAATAATTTGGGTTAAGATGTTTTTTAATAAGTTTTGGGAAAGGATAGAGAAAAAACTGAATAAAATATTATAAAGTTAAAAAATTATTTGAATATAATTTTTTTTAAAATTTGAAAAAGTTGAATTGATTTTTTGTGAATTACAATGATTAGGTAATAATTAAATAAAAAGATTAAAAATTAAAAATTAAAAAATATTTTGTATTTAAATGATATTTGAAAAAGAAATTATTAGAAATTTTAAAAAGTACTCATTTCATCTCATCATTACCCAAAGGTATCCTCTCACTTTGATGCTACATTTGAATTATTATTATTTTTAATGATTAACCTGAAATTTCTCCGTCGAACCGAAAAACTTTGGATGTTTCAAATTAGAATACAAGTTTTCATCTATTTGAGACTCGAGAATATTTTGCGTGGATGGCATTAACATCTGATTCTGTTATATTTTCTATCAATTGAAAGATATTTTTTTCTTGAGGCACATTTTCTAGGCCATATGCTACTTGTCGAGGACTTGTTTCACCATTAATTGATCTCGACCAATAACCCACAATAAGGAAAAATTTATTGTATAATAATATTAAAAATTTATATTATAATAATTAACTTTATAATTTTTTTTATTTAACTTTTGCTTTCCCTTTTTTCAAAACATCATAAAACATCTTAATTCAAATAATTTTACTATTATTCACATACTATTTTATTATTATTTACATATTTATCATCTCATCTTAACATCCAAACGAATACTAAATCTAAAAATGAGAGTTGCACGAGGCAACCCATTAATTAGGAACGTAAAAATTCAGTTAGCACATAATGTGTGATACCCTATATTCTGTTTGGGATCAGACAGAAATCCGAAGTGTTGGGACATGCAATATAAGGTTATCATCTAGTATCATGTAATATTCGCAGTGGATAATTTTTGTTTTAGCAATACTATACACCAAACTTATAAATCCCAAATAGTTAAATCGTAATCCAAGCATACTTAATAAAAGTAAACATTCATGATTTCAGTACGAGTCTCAGAAAACTGTAATTTCAAAAACATGAGAGGTCAGACTCCATATTTACATTACCAAAATATACTATTGAGAAAGTTCGTCGAGTAACTCATATAACTCGCCTAATGTGGCCAGAATACTGTCCAAAAATTAACTATGGAAGCTGTAAACTTCATGTCCTGTCTGCAGCGTCTAGTCAACCTCCTTTAGTCTACCAATGTCAACTCCCTGCTCTGATCCTGACACATTCCCTACCATTTGGGAGGAATGGTAGTTGGAATTACCACAGTGAGATTTGATTACAAATCTCAGTAAGTTAACAAGAAACTCTCACACAGGTTAATGATACATGCATGACAGTAAGAGCATAAATGCATAATTAAAGTCATAAATAAGCATAGTATAACTTGACATATAGCATGGCATAACTGACATAACCTGAACTGAAACGTGAATTGAACTTGACTTGACATGACATGAACTTGAACTTATAATATAACATGGGCTAGCAACATAACATAAACGTGAACTTGAAACATAACATGAACTTGAATCATAGCATGAACGTGAACATATATAACATAAAAATGAACTTGAATTTAACATAAATCTGAGCATAACATGACATAAACGTGAACTTGAGACATAATAAAAACATGAACATAACATAACATAAACGTGAACTTGAACATAACATGTACAGGAATATAACATGACATAAACGTGAACATAAAAATAACATAATATGAACATGAGCTTGAACATAACATAAACGTGAACATAACATGGTATGAATATGAACATAATATGTACATGAACATAATATAACATAACATGAACTTGATCTGAAACTTATTCTTATCTCATGGGGTCACCATGATTGCTTACTCTTATTTTATGGGGTTGTCATGATGGTGTATTTTTATCTCATGGGGTTACCATGATTGCTTATTCTTAACTTCTTTACATGAATTTGGAATCTTATCCAATAGACTTAATTAATAACGTGACCATATGGGTGCTACACGGGTCCCCTTGAGCCGTGTGTTCTTGCCAATTACTGCATCAAAACACAAGTATCTACACTAGCTGTAAGTGCGTTAATACGTACTCCATAATTGTTGTGGCCCCACGTATTCTATGTGCCAAAATTGCTATGTGTCATCTAGTATATATTCCACAATTTTTGTAGCCCCATACTTCATGCTCCATATTTGTTGTGGCCTCATGAATTGTTTGTACCACACTTTCTGTGAACACATGTAAAATAAAAGATGGCTCCATTCAGCGTTAGTGCCCGGCGCGCTCTGGTGACCAGCTAGTTAGGCCCCATTCGCAACCTGTTAACTGTACTTCGTCAACTCATAGAATTTCACACCTATCTAGACACTCCAGCGTGAACAAAGGAGTTCCACTAGAATATTACCTCATCTTAGTATTTAGGGTCGTGATTGACATGAATAACTTAGCATGAACTTCATCTAAAACTTGATTTAACATAAACTTGATCTGATTTTTTTACTTAACATGACATACTTGCAATAGTGAATATTACATAATTTGACATACATGTAACATGTGGCATACTTATAACATATAGCAATACATGACAAAATAGATTGTGTAATAGATAAATATTTGTGACAAAATAAATCATGCATAATAGATAAACATGTAATGACGTGACATGACATGGCATATATGATAACATACATACATAAATTGTAGTTCCTTTACCCATCATATATACACAGTAAACTGATAGTAAGTTAGAAGCTAATTTACCTCAATCGTCGCGTTCTACAAGAATAAAGTGTGAAACAAGAAGAACTGTAAGATGGTATTCTAAAAATTAGAGATTTAATTACTAACAAATAGAAATGTGTAAAAAAGACAATTTAGAGTAAAATTACCATTTTACCCTCTACATATGGGAAAATGGTCATTTTACCTCTAACTTAAGGATTTCGCATTCTAACTCCAAAAATTTCTAAAATTTACCTTCTTCATGTAAATTTTTTTCTTAAACTCAAATATCAACTCAGAAAAATTTAAAACAAATCACAATTATGAAAAACACACTATGGCCTAAACATTCATAGGCCATTTTTCTTGATTTTTGTTGCAATTCCTTCCAACTTCAAAACTCATGCTAAAACTAAAATTTTGCAACAAGGATCTTCCTATCCTAACTTTAAAACCATACTTAGAAAATTCATTTAGAAAAAGCTAATAATCAACAACAAGCTTTTTTGTAAAAAGATCCAAACACTTGAATCACAAGACAAACCTAAATCAAAACATCTCCAAGAATTCCAAGAAAATCAAATCTTACTTCTAACATATTTATAACATCATCCTAAGATCAAACATACTTTAAATAATCAAACTAAAGTTACCAAAATCACAAAATAACACTTGGAGTTTTTGGTTTTACACTTAGTCCAAAAACAAAAACTTTTTTCTTAACTAGCTTTGATAAATCTCTTTATCAATAGATTAAGAAGGTGAGATCTTCAAACTAAAGCATCACATGGTTTAAAATGTGTCCTAAAGAATATCCAACCATCAAACTTAAAATCACATGGCTAAAATTCAATAAAACATGGATCTAATCCAAAAACATCAAATCTTAGGCCTAACCGAAATATTTTTGCATAGAAAAATCATATTTTTGAAACTAATAATAAATATCTTCAAAATAACATGAAAATAAGAGACTTAGTATCATCCTATAAAAATATCAAAGCTTTTAGAGTAAGATCAAACTACGAAATATTCAAACTTTCTACAAATAAAAAAGGTTTTTCCACTTCCAGTTTTCAAGTTTCTAGATCTAAGAAAATATATCATCAAAAGCTTTAGTTATGCAACAAAACCTCAATGGAAACTCATAAACATATGCTAACAACACTCCACACTGTGATTTTGAAAACATTGTGTTTAATATGCTAATCGAGGTTACTATTCACTCCGAAAAAATACATAATAAACTTAGTACTGAAAATCATAAATATTCATATTAACCTATAGTGAAAATGGTTTACCAAAACTTAACCCCGATGTGCTCCTAAAATTAATTTTACAGTTTCGAATAAGTGTTTCGTCCGAAATTATGAAAATGAGTTATTGCATCATAAAATCATAAATAATCAACTAAGTCTAGTGGGGGGCAAACCATAACGTATTCTGATACTTCTAACTATCTCAAATAATTAAAATTGCATTTCTGGCACCATAATGAGTGATAATACTGACTATATTGACAGACTAAAAACTTTGTGATTAGTCGATTCGCGAAAATTTACGAAGTTTTCACAAAATTTCTAAAATCTATCGAAACTTCACCATTGAATTTCTATAGAAACTCTACCATTGAATTTCTAGGAGGTTATTACATAATAAATGATTAATTATGGTATTTTTATCTTTAGGTGCCTTCAGATTTCAGACCAATAGAACGCCATCAGGAGTTTCCTAAATTATGTTTTGCAAATTAGCAGTTAACTCCTGTCTTAAAAGGCCATTTGCTGGCCCCCAAAACATGAAAAGTTCATTTGCATATCCGAGGCTGTCCACAGATAAAGCTTAGTATTTGGATGGAAAGTCCAACCATAAATTGCCTTCTTTTCTAGGTTTATATTTAATGATAAAAAGGCCTAACCATTAATGTTTATTCCATCTACTGCACGTATGAAATTTGTAGAAGTGAAATTTGGTACAGAAAAATAAACCACATTTAAATTAAGATTCGTACTTCTTTATAGGTTGCTGGGTAAATGCATAGTTGATCAGACAATCATGTTAGTAAAAAAAATTTCGAAACATAAATATTAAATATTGTAGGGTACGTTTTATACGTCTATCTCTCTTTGTAGGGTTTGTTTTCTACATCTATCTCTCTTTTATTTAAAGTCCTCAAGTTCGGATAAAAGCTTGCCTTTAATGCGAGACGAGAGAATTAATTCATGTGACATAATTGATGGGATCTTATATTTAGGTGGTCATCCAAAAATATAAAGAAGCTTTTATCTCCAAAGTCAAACCATCTTCCTAAAGTAATCTATTGCATTTTAACCAATATATTGTACTTTCATTTCAAAGGGCCAAGTGACTTTTTTTTTATCCCTAATCAAAGGGGCCAAGTGACTTTTGTTTTAGCTATCATTTGGTGTATAAGTTATCATCTTCACCCATATAATCTATGGCCAATTAATGCTTAAATTAAGTTTGAGGATGTCTTTATTTATGAACTGATAAAAGAACTGATCAGATGCCTTAACATTTTTGTTGGTCAGACCTCGTAAAATCAGTCTGCATGTTTGGAATATGGTACGTACCAAACTCTCAATATCCCCCAATTATTATAGAGTTATATATTTTAGATGGAAAGGCTCAATTATTATATTTATTTTATATCCTACTTCACGTAGATGATTCCAATCTTCCCACCGCGTCCTGGCTCGATAAACAGAGAACAGACCCAACAAAGCCCAACAATATGGGGATTTTGCACATGAAGTCGAAGGATATTCAAAATCCTAGCTTCGAGGATGCAATATGTTCATGATGAGTTGGACAAAGAGTAGATTCCAATTTCAGTAATGGGGAAGTCCAAAGCTTTTAGAATGACGTTCACATGCGACAATATATAAATCAACTCATGTTTTAGTGTCTTAAATACTTGTCAAACATCGTTTGTCTGAAGTTGTCTATTTGTGTTCCAACTTTTCTTCCATATATAAATGAACCGTTCCGTTGCTACTATTTTAGTTTGATTTGATTGGTGAGAGCACCAACTATAATTACAAAATACTAAACTATTTGCTAACAACCAAAGCACGTACATATCCATTCATGATTGCACCCATATGAATATAGATCAATATGATCATAAAGTGACAAGTATAGAGCAATAAACTCCAAGAGACCGTTCAAAAATGAACAAAATTGGATAGTTTCATGGGTCCAAATCAAGAAATTCTCTCTAGCACGATGATAAGCAAGCCTTCCTCTAACTTTACCATAGATTAGTTTGACATTCAGGGAGGATTGTCTCTATAAAAACCTCAAGAGCAACTATGTAAGTCACTTATTCAATATATCAATTCTTATCTATAACAAGTACAAATCATGGGGTTCACTGGCTTCTCAAGCTGCCGTTCGCACCCTCCAAGATGTAGTAATGCATGAGAAGTATTAGCACTGGATGACTCTTTATAGACGTGTATATGAGGACACTTATGAGAAGGAAAAGCGCTTCAAAATATTCAAAGAAAACATGGCATATATCGAGTCATTCAATGGTGCAGGAAACAAACCATGCAAGTTAGGAATCAACCAATTTGCAAATCTAACAAATGAAGAGTTCATAGCCACGCGAAATAGATTCATGGTGCACGAGTGCTCGACAAAAACCTCTTCTTTCAAATATGAAAATGTAACTGTGTTGCCTTCTGCAATGGACTGGAGAAAGAAAGTAGCTGTAACACCCATTAAAGATCTAGGCCAATGTGGTAAGTACCTACTTTTAAAATGAACTATATGCCCTGTAAGATTGCTAACTCTTTCTTGTGATGTAATTTAGGATGTTGCTGGGCCTTTTCAGCAATGGCAGCCATGAAAGGAATAACTAAGTTATCAACTGGTCAATTAATCTCTTTGTCAGAGCAAGGTTGGTCGACTGTGATGTTAAAGGAATTGACCAAGGATGTGGTGGCGGTTTGATGGACAATGCATTCCAATTCATCCAACATAATCAAGGCCTCACTACAAAAGCCAACTATCCTTACAAAGGTGTTGATGGAACCTGCAATACAAAGGAAGAAGCTAACCATGTAGCCAAGATAAATGGCCATGAAGATGTGCCAGCCAATAGCGAAAAGGCACTTCTTAAGGCTGTAGCTAACCAACAGTTTCTGTTGCCATAGATGTTGGAGGTGCCGATTTCCAATTCTATTCAAGTGGTATTTTTTCAGGAGAATGTGGCACTAGCCTAGACCATGGTGTTACCGCTGTTGGTTATGGGATCACCAATGATGGGATAAAGTATTGGTTGGTGAAGAACTTGTGGGGTACTGAATGGAGTGAAGAAGGGTACATAAGGATGCAAAGAGATGTTGATGGAAAGGAAGGCCTATGTAGTATAGCAATGCAAGCCTCTTATCCAACCGCATAAGTTTAGAAACTAGAATAAATGTCATACAAATATAATGCGCTGCTCATTTTATATCCTCTCAATTTCTATTGTAAAGAGTCTATATATGTGAGTCTTTGGTTTGCAAACAGTTACATATCCATAAAAATTTGCAATACTATATTATTGTGGACAACATTTTTTGTTAATTCTAAGATAATCTCATCCACTCAATTTCAAAATGCATACTTTTGCTTATCTTTTTAGGGGAAAGTACAGCTAAAATTTGCACCTCTACTCTTATTCGTGGTGGAGAAATACGTAGCCTATTGCCAAAACAGTTTGGACTTTAAAAAAATCCAAAAATCAAGGCTTGTAAAATAAATCCATCGTATTCTATATATATCTATACAAAAGAATGTATGAGGAACTAAAGCTAGCTATACAAGACTTCTATGAAATCTCATCCACTCAATTTCCAGATTATTGCTTACCTTTTTAGAGGCAAGTAAACATATAACTTGTGCAACTTTCTCAGTCATGAGAACTATCATTGGAAGTTATGTAATGAAAGCAACTACTCAGTACCTAGTTCTCAGGTCAACAACTCCAACCAATGCATGCAAGAAATCTAGGGCCCTTCTTTAATTAGCTGGGTTGGGAATGAAGGAAATTTTGTCCACCTGTCACTCCTGTTTGCAACAATCATTGCCTTCCACACTTTGTTTTCCTCCAATCAAAAACACTTGAGGACTTTTGCACCTATGTCCAGGGGTAAAGCATTCATTGTAGTTGAAACATAATCCATGTTCTCATCTGCGCTGCATCGCACCAAGGGAGTGTTAGATGGGGATATTTTTTATGAATTCCTTTGGACTTGGTAGACTTTTTTTTATGTGACAATCGATCATCATGCATCCTTGCAATCCCAATGGTCTTCTTTAAAGTGTGGAGATTACATATGCGAACCTTGTCAGCAATTTCACCTTTCACTTACTAGAAATGTAACTAGTGCATTCTGTGGCCAATCCTAGAAATCACTACCACCACTAATTTAGTTCGCCTTGTAAATGTAACAATGCCAAAGATAATAGCTGCTAGTCATGGCTTCTTGAAAATCCAAGAACTATTCAACTTGATTGAACCACTCTATAGGATCAAACTCCGAAAATTGAAAATCCATTTTTGTGAAGTACCATATGTGTCCAACAGTGGTTGTAGACTCTTCCTTGTTTGATGGAAATGTAGAGCTATTTTCCTTACTCTCACTAGGGGTGTCATTGGTTTCCCGGTGGGACAAAAAGGCCATGATGTCCTTCATGGCAGTTTCGATCCCCTGTAAGGACTGCTCATTCTCCAAATGCTAGATGCCATCTAGTACCTCGTGTGCATCAAACTCAAGTTTGTCAATGTGTTCCTTTATAGTAGCCATCTCTGATACCAATGATATATCTCAGTTAGAGAGTACGAACATATTTCATCAACGACTAGTACCTCCTTCTAGTTGAAGTAAAGCCATTTACAGGATAATTTCATACCGATATGGCCAACACACTTCCTATTTACAGAACCTCAAAGTAACTCAACTACCCATCACAGACACTTAAACTACCCTAATGCACAAAATACATACTATTTAAATTATAAAATGAAATTAACATGAGCTGAAGCACGTAGTTGAATAGAGAGATCTGAAACCATCCCCACGTTGCATGGCTTTTCCATTGGTGTATCTTATACATGGCACACATGATCTGTTGCAACTTGTCTATCCTGAACTTGCTATTCCACATCTCTTGTTGCATGCATGTCCTTCTTGCCATGGTTATCGATATTGCTTCGGATTGGGTTTGCACTCTTAGAATGGTCTAACAGTATGCAAGCTGCCATAAACTCCATTTTAATAAAGAGAAGTCTTAAATCCTTGCACATTTAGTATTGATTGAATCCATAACTGCACCAAATCAGGATTCAGACTTGCACAAAATCAGCCAGCCATTATCACCATAATTTTAGGAATTAGTCATTGATTTGTAAATATCAATTATTGTGATACATTCATTTGTTTCCTTACTTAGATCAGCTACATGTATCTATTTAAACAACATATTCTTCATTGTAAAAAGCAAGTGACTAAATAGAAAAAGTCATCGGTTTCATATTCTTAACATGGTATCAGCCTAAACACAATCCCCACCCAGTCTCCCATGGCTTCCTCTTCAACGTCCCCACCCCCTACCTCCTTCATCACTCTTATTCCCCCAGTCTCATTCTCTTCTATGGACTCCTTATAGGAGACAATTTTTCCAAATGGCAAAAGGCCATGACTCAAGCTCTAAATGCCAAAAATAAACTTAGCTTTGTTGATGGTTCCTTGCCCCCTCCCGACCAAACTTCTCCCCATTACACACAATGGAATCAAACCAAAGATATGGTTCTTACCTCGATTCTCAACTCTATTAGCCAATCCCTTACAAACTCTCTCAAGTATCACACTAATCCACAAGAAGTCTGGATAGACCTTCAATCTCGCTTCAGTCACGGTAATAATGCTCGCCTTTATCATCTCAAACATGAGCTCTCTTCACTACAACAAAATACACATTTCATTCATGAGTATTACAACCAACTGAAACAAATATGGGATGAACTGAGCTATCTACAACATAGCAATGATCTCAAAGATCTACAACAACAAGCAGAGGATGAAAGAGTTTTCCAATTGTTGCAATGTTTTTGTGAATCTTTTTCTCAACTCAGGACTCAGATCCTTGCCATGGAACCCCTTCCCCCATCACAAAAGTGTTTTCTATTTTGTTTCAAGAATAACAGCCACGTCTCCTCCATATGTGACCAACATCAGCCGATTCTTTGGCCTTTGCAGCTCACTCTAGCCCCTCCAACAACCCCTCTAGATGCTCGGAATGTGGCCAAATAGGCCACCTTAGTGACTGTTGTTGGAGAATCATCGAATACCCACCTGGCCGAGATAATCGATCCAAGCCACGCCCTTCTCTACTCAACAAACCACTGTCTAAGGGGCTCTAGTAGCCAATGTAGCATCTTTTCCCTTTGGTTTGCTACCCGTAGTAGGTCTAACGCCAGAGCTCTTCCAGAAACTCCTAGATCTTCTCACCCCCACAACCATCATCGGCCAACTTTGTCAGTAATGTAACCTCTTCTCCTCATTTATTTGATAGCGGCCATGCTTGGGTTGTGGACAATGGTGCCAATGCCCACATGTGTCACGACCGAGCCACCTTCACTAAGTTCCATACCCCTCTTCCCCTCACTCAGTTCGGCTCCCCAATAGAAATACCATTTCCATTGAAGGAGTTGGCACATGTATTCTATCTGAAACCCTCATCCTTTCCAATGTCTATTTATCCCACAATTTCAATTTAATCTCTTATCTATCCCTCAACTTACCACCAATACCTCTTACATTGTTTCTTTTTTTTTTCTAAAATTTTTTTCTTCCAGGACCCACAATTGACAAGGTTGATTGGAGCGGTGATGTTTTCAATGGGCTCTATGTGTACTGGCCTAACATAGTCATGGCTCTCTCCAGCCGTGCAATCCACTACTAATAAATACTTATGCACCAATGTCTAGGTCACCCTTCTCATCTTCTTATCCTTTAGTTTTTTAATCATTCATATGTTATTTCGGGTTGTGATGCTTGCGCTTGTTCTAAACACACATGACTAGCTTTCTCTTCTAATACCAATAAAAGTTCTTTGGCTTTCAATCATATTTTTTTGACATTTGGGGTGGTTATCACACTCCTTCAATTTGTGGTGCCCATTATTTTCTTACTATATTTGATGATTTTTCACACACTATATGGATCTATCTCATGCATTATAAATCTGAGGCTTATACACATCTCATGCATTTTTTTGCCCTCATCCAAACTCAGTTCAATACAATGATTAAAATAATTTGAATTAATAATGGACAAGAATTTCCCTTGCACAAATTTCAAAATTACCTTCACACTTATGGCATTATGCATGGGCGTACCTGTGTTGAAACTCCACAACAAAATGGCATTGCGGAATGAAAACACAGGCAGCTACTAAACATTTCTTAAAGTCTTCGTTTTCAAGCCTTATCAGAAACAATACTTCTGGGTACATCATGGAGTCACATTATCTCCCTGAAAAACAAGTCAGCTATGTTTGTGGCATCATCTATTTTATGGCATGTAATGAAATGTGTCATCTTACTAAATCTATCCACAACCACAAAAATAGAATCTCTACCCCTTTTTGTCCTAGGCAGCCACAAAACAAAGTCTATAGATATATCTACCCATGACTCACTAGGAACAGGTAAGAGTGTATACAACCCATGTGGCAAAACCTTAGATTTGGCCTTTTTACGTGTGATGCACCTACTACAAATGCGATTGACGTCTTTTTTCATCTTAGCCCAAAAGAAATGTTCATGCAATATGTCTAAGGTTTTCTTGACACCAAAGTGTCTCATTAATCCCCCACCATGTGCCTCATGCACCAATAACTCACTCATAAAACAACTAGGCACACACAATTTGTTTTCTTTAAACAAGTAACTATCATGCTTGTAAAACTTACCAAATGTCGCCTTATCACATGCCATATCAGAAAAGTCAGTGTCATCGGCATACACGTCTTTCACATATTCAAACCCAAGCATTTTACCACTTATAGAAGTAAGAAGTATATACCTCCAGGATAAAGCATCAGTAATAATATTCTCCTTACCTTACTTGTAATGGATGACATATAGAAAGCTCTCAATGTATTCCATCCATCTAGCATGCCTCTTATTCAACTTACCTTGACCCTTAAGATGTTTCAATGATTCATGATCGGTGTGGATCACAAATTTCCTAGGCCACAAGTAGTGTTGCCAAGTCTCTAATGCACGAACAAGAGCATAAAGCTCTTTGTCATAAGTAAGGTATTTCAGGGATGCCCCACTTAGCTTCTCACTGAAGAAGGCGGTGGGCCGCCTATCCTGCATCAAAATAGCTTCAACCCCTATTCCTGAGACATCACATTCAATCTCCAAAACTTTGTTAAAATCAAGTAATGCTAACACGGGTGCAGAGCACAACCTTTCTTTAATAGTAGCAAAAGCATTCTCTTGATTAGCCCCCCAATGAAACCCAACATTCTTTTTAATGACTTCAGTGAATGATGCAGCAATGGTGCTAAAGTCTTTAACAAAACGCCAATAAAAGCTAGCTAAACCATGAAAGCTCCTTACCTCAATGATGCTCTTTGCCGTTGGCCACTCCTTGATGGCCTTGACTTTCTCTTCATCCACTTTAATACCTTTTGTACTAACAACATAACCAAGAAAAACAACTTTCTTCATTCAAAAGGTACATTCTTGAAATTAGCATACAACTTTTCACATTTCAACACATCAAACACATATCTCAAATGCTCAATATGTTCATTTAAGTCCTTGTTGTACACTAGGATATCATCAAAGTACACAACCACAAACTTGCCTATGAACGCACGTAGAACATGGTTCATTAAACTCATGAAAGTACTGGGCGCATTTGTAAGACCAAATAGCATAACCAACCATTCATAAATCCCATACTTAGTCTTAAAAGCAGTTTTCCATTCATCACCCTCTTTCATTCTAATTTGATGGTACCCACTTTAAAGATCAATTTTACTCAAAATACATGAGCCATGCAATTCATCAAGCATATCATCTAATATAGGAATGGGATGGCGATACTTTACCATGATATTATTAACCGCCCTGCAATCAACACACATCCGCAATGTCCCATCCTTCTTAGGCACTAGAAGCACTAATACTGCACATGGGCTTATGCTCTCCTTCACATACCCCTTGCTCATCAAATCCTCAATTTGCCTCTGAAGCTCATTTGTCTCCTCTAAATTACTCCTATCAGCTGGTCAGTTTGGAATAGTAGCCCCAGGCACAAAATGAATCTGGTGCTCAATGCCTCTAATGGGTGGCAACTCATTAGGCATTTCCTCTGGGAATACATCTTCAAACTCCTACAATAAAGAAATAGTCAAACTAGGAAGAGATTTCATCAAGATTAAAATAAGACTCTTTATAAATAAGAAAAATCATAGGGCAATCTGCTAAGAAAGCCCTATTAACCTCACTCTCTCTTGCATAGAAACTCAATTTTGTCTTTCATTTTCTCTCTACAAACTCTCTCTCTTTTTCACTCTTTATTTTTTGCTTATTTTCACTCTCACTCTTTCTTTTTTGCTCAATTTCTTTTCCACTCTTTCTTTTTTGATTACTCTCATTTTCACTCTTTCTTTTTTGATCACTCTCATTTTCACTCTTTCTTTTTTGAGCAACCTCACTTTTCAATTTCAATTGGTACTCATAGACCTGTCTTGGAGTTAAAGGAGCAAGTTTGATTGTTTTGCCCTCCTTTACAAAGCTATACATGTTTTTGAATCCATCATGTATCACTCTCCTATCATACTGCCACGGCCTCCCAAACAAGATATAGCCAGCATGCATAGACATAACGTCTCAAAGCACCTCATCCTAATACTTTCCAATGGAAAAAGTAACTAACACTTGTCTATCCACCCTAAACTCCCCACAAGCTTTCAACCACTACAACTCGTATGGTTGAGAGTGCTTCAAAGTAGGTGAATTCAATTTCTCAACTAAAGTAGTGTGAGCAATATTAGTACAACTCCCCCTATCAATAATCATACTATATACCTTGCTATTGATATGGCATCTAGTATGGAAAATGTTCTCCCTCTGTTGCTCTGCATCATTCATCTTAATTTGTGTGTTGAGAGCACGCCTGTCAATAAGGGACTCACCTGTTGCGGGGTATTCTACTCCGTCATCATCACTAGAATCCTTCAACTCGGGCATCTCATCACTATCATCCTCACTTGCAGTCATCACTTCCCCATTATCACGCCTAATCATCACACGTTTGTTTGGACCTTGAGAAGATATGTGCCCTGAACACAAACACTTAAAGCATTTAATATCTTTATTTCTAGAAGGTTGGGATGCTACCTTGGGTTTGTTGCTAGTTCCTTCATCTTTTCCTTTAAGTGGCTCGGTCTTTGCTTTTGTTACAGCCCGATTATCTTTCTCCCACTTTGGTTTCCAAGAAGTGCTAGAAACCACTCGTTGGAAACCAAAGTGTACCTTGATGTCCATTTTTTCTTTAATTGCCTAACCACCTTCATAGCCATGTGCACCATGTCTTCTATTTCTACCTAATGTTATAACTCAACCACATTGGCTATCTCCCTATTCAAACCACACAAAAATCTAGCCATAGTGGCCTCCCTATCCTCCTCTACATTCGCCCGTATCATAGCCAGCTCCATCTCCTTATGGTAGTCCTCCACACTCCTAGAACCCTGTGTAAGATTTTGTAATTTCTGGTAGAGGCCCCTATTGTAGCGGCTAGGTACAAATCTCCGCCTCATGAAAGCTTTCAACTCTCCCCATGTCTCGACAGGCCTCTCATAATTCATCCTTCTATTGATCAATAATTGATCTCACCAAATAATAGCATAATTAGTTAACTCAATTATTGTCAACTTCACTTTCTTCTCCTCTAAATAATTATGACAATAAAAAATCGACTCTATCTTCTTCTCTACTCTAAATAAACTTCAGGGTTAGTTCTACCTTAGAAAAATGGTATTTTCATTTTGATGCTCTCAAGGTCCCTATCTACTCCATCACGATCCCGTGGGTTTCCCCTAAATCCTCTTTCACGCCTAACTCCTCTATGCCTACCCATCCCAACTTCAGACATTAGGTCTTTTGCATCCATACCATCTCCTTCATCTTCATACTCATATTCTCTTCTAGGTTTGTGTCTCCTCCTATCTCTCCCACTATGCAAACTTCTAATTACTTCATCTTGTTGATCCATCCTATCCCTCACTTCCCCTAACATCATGTTTAACCACTCAAATTGTTGTTGCATGGCTTGCAACAAAAAAGAGTTATCTACTATCCCTTTTGGTGATGTGTCACTTTTATGAGACATCGTACACACTGCAAAAAAAAAAAAGTGTTAGTGGAAAAGACCTCACACGCCCCCTTACGTGTTTACACTCAAATATTGGCACTCCACTCATGTTTCACTCTTAATAGGCTTCTTTTTTTTTTTTTTTTTTTTTTTTTTCCGATAATGATCTCTCAGTCCATGGCTTTTACCTCAAGATTTTTTCCATTCAAGTTCTTTAAGAACTAATTGAACTCAATCAAGACAATACAATCTTATTTTGTTTTAACTAGTAATTAGGTCAAAAAATAAAGAACAAGAGAAAAATACGGAAGGAATAAAATAACACGAGACTTAAGAAATTTATATGATGGAAAGAGTAATTAGAAAACAAGATACCAACTAGATATATGTATTCAGCCCATTTAAAGATAAAGCTCAATCAATAAAATAAAAATTTGGATTTTTTTTCGATATTTTTTATCTTTTCTTTTCCTTTCTTTTCTTTTCTTTTCTCTTCTTTTCTCAACAATTCAACCAAAAACAAAATTGCTCAATTGTGATAATGAAACAATTGAATTCAAACACATAAAAATTGACAAGGAAATAGAAGGGAATCAATGAAACCCTAGAAATTTCAAACCCTAGATGGTGCAAATTTTGGCACCCCTCGAACAAGGAATTTAGCCATCCTATGATGATGAACACGAAACCCAAATGATGGAGTAATTTGACAGCCCTAGGAAAAATGAATTTCTGCACTTTTTTTTGTAACCCTAGAACAATGAAGCCCTAGAATTAATAATGCAATAAATAAAAAAGATAGAATCAAACCTGATTGAAAACCGAGCTCTGAATACCAAATGATGTGAAACCCAATCAACTCACTCTAAGACCCAACAACAATATTGGAAAACCAACCCAAAAGAGCCAAACTCAAGTCTATGGATGGAGAATCTAGACCCGTTGAGAACTCATTTTAAGAACCTAAATTATATTAAAATCTAGACCCGTTAAAGAACCCATCTCAAGAACCCCAGATTAAATAAACAATCCCCAAAACCCTAAGTGAACAGTGACGCGCTGTAATAACTTCTAAAATCCTAGTTCATATAAAATAATAACTTTTCAAATATGCCCTTGGCCAAAATACAAGGCCTACCCAAAAACCCTAGCTCATTAGAAATATGACGTATGTGGACTAAGCATCCTCAAGCCCACTTATTCTAAACTAATAATAAATTGAAAGCCTTAACAAAAACAGGCCCTATATTGAAGTCATGTCTTCCACAGCTTGTATCAAGTGGATCAAAACTAGTTCTCCTTCCTTCAAGCCCATCTTGAGTGTTGGGCTATTCCTAGTTTCATCCCAAGTGGTTTGCAGCAATCCTTGCATTGCTTCTTTGATCTTCTTGGCTCTTGATCTTGTAATTAGCTCATCTTGCAAATGATCTTTAAGGCTACCTCCACCTTGGTTCCCATCTGGAAATTTTCACCATTTTTCATGCAGGTTGGGCATTACGGATCTTCATGCACCAACTTAAGGAGGAGTATTGACTGAATCCGTAACTGGACCAAATTAGGATTCAAACTTGCACAAAATCAACCACCCATTGTCACCATAATTTTAGGAATTAGTCATTGATTTGTAAATATAAATTATTTCCATACATTCATTTGTTTCCATACTTAGATCAACTACATGTATCTATTTAAACAACATATTCTTCATTGTAAAAAGCAAGTGACTATACAGAAAATGTCCTCGGTTTCATATTCTTAACATTTAGTTTCACAGATTATTCAGTTTTCTCTCTGTTGGAATTGTCAACTTTTGATAAAGATTTTCTTTCACTCAAACAAGCCACACATAGTAGCAATCTTGTGTTGCCATCTACTGGGTGGACCCCTTTCTCGTTATTTGAATTCTTGAGTTAGAAAAAGATTTCCCTTTAAGGTGTAGTTATATTTTTTGTTTTATGGAAAGTAGTTTCCAAGGTTTGATAATTGAGATAAATTTATATTAGAGCTTGACCTAACACACTCATTTGGTGTGGATCATCACAGAAGGCCAAAAAGGTTAAACCTTGATATTTGACTTATGTTGTTGGTTGAAGGAAAGCTAATCAGATTGGTGAATATAATTGGTTTATTAAGCTCATAGTACACTAGGTTTATGGGTTCAACCTCAGCTGGCCACTTGTTATTATTTGAAACAGAGTCCCTCTCGACCTTTACCAAAGCAAAGCAACAAAGAGATCAAGATAAATGCAAGGAAAAATGATGAAGTTCATCACAAGAGGAAGAGTTAGAAAATCCCATTTCCTGGTGTGTTTATTTTGTTTTCTCTCTATGAATGTAACAAAGTAGTCATTGAGAGCAACTCAAATTACTTCTTGCCTAGACCTAGAACTACATGCATGTAACGTGTTTGATAAAAATAGTCAATAATCATTATAAATATACAACATGGCCAAACCATGAGTCTACATGGAAGCCAATTTATTTCTTCTCAATTTTATGTTTCTATATGGCATCAAGAGCCATTGACTCACATCACCAATGGTAGACTTCTTTAGCTCCTCACCCCCTCTTCCTCCTATCTTGTTAACCTTCACCATGTCATAACATTAAAGCTCACCTATGACAATTATCTTCTATGAAAGGCACAATTGATTCCATATGTTTGGGACTAGAATTTATTTAGCTACCTTACCGCTCAATTTCCCCCTTCCTTTCACAATCCCCAACCAACATACACCAACAACCACTATAAGCAACCTTGCCTATCTTTTATAGGTTCAACAAGACTAAATAATCCTTAGGACCATTATGCTACATAAGTTTAGATATTGAGCTGAGTTGAGATGAGTTGACTTCTTTATAAATAGTAGTAAGTTGAAATGGTGGAGTGAGTTTTGTGGGGCCCACCTAAGATGAGTTGAGATGTGTTTTGATATTAATATGAGTTTAGATATTTTTATAGGAAGTTGAAAAAGGATGTAGGTCCGCGTGTAAAGAGGTGTTGAGTTGAAAAAAGTTGTGGATCCCATGTGTAAAGAGGTGTTGAGTTGAGTGATGTTTAGTAATTTGAGAGTTATGTTTTTGGATGTTGGGCTAGACTTAAATTTGAATTCAACTCAAATGAGTTGAGATGAGTCTATGTTCCAAAAGAAGCATATCTTCTTTCTGAGAGAGTATCTTGTGCCACGCTGTGTGCCTCTCCACCTCTTGAGATGTTTCGAAAACACTTGAGACCATTTTCTCAACCCACTCCCAATCTCGATGTGTTCATAACCGATCTTAGCTCTCTACCATAAAAAAGGCAGCATGTCATTGTTGAAAAGTTTCAAAAGGTGAAACTCTTAGCCAATACACTTGCTACCGTCGATCATCCTCTCCCAGGGTTTGAGATTACCACCTATCTTCTAACTATTCTCAATTTTGACTATGATTCTCGTCACATCCATGATCACCAGAACTGAACCTATGACTCTTGATGAGTTATATGGCCACTTGTTGACCCATGAACAACGACTGGAACAACAAAATGTTACCATTGATGTTGGTACACTTTCGGCTCAACATGCTACTTGCACATCTCAAGGTCGTGGCACTACTCCTTGCACCTCCTCTGGTGGTTCCAACTCCTCTCGGCAATTCTCCTCCTCATCTGGTGATGGCTAAGGCAGGGGGTGTGGTCATGGACAACCCCTCAATTCCAACTCCATCAATACATCTATCAATTGCTCACTATGCCAGGTCTACAACAAATATGGTCACACAACCCTCAAGTGCCATCACTGATTTGATCACTCATATCACAGTGAGAACAATCTCCAATGTCTACTTAAGTCGCAGCTCCCCATAATCAAGGTGATCTCTCTTTGTATTTGAACACAAGTGCTACAAATCATATATCTTATTTACAAAATCTCAACATTCAAGCTAACTCGTCTTGATCAAGTCCACATTGGCAATGGCCAAGGTTTGGATATTAATCATATTGGCTCTGTCCATTTATTTGGTAATCGTCAGCTTAAATTGAATAACTTCGTACATGTTCCTCAAATCCAAAAAATCTACTTTCAGTCCATCGATTTACTTGTAACAATAATGTTTATTTTGAATTTCACCCTCACTATTTCTAGGTCAAGGATCGATCCAACCACGGGGGCAACTCTACCGCACAGTCAGAGTAAAAATAGCCTATATCCTTTAGCCTCTACAAGTTCAGCTTCATATTCATCATCATCTACCTGTCTTGGCATCTGAACCTCCTTCAACAACTGGCACTAGCATACGTCTTGGTCATCCCTTTGCTCGTATTATTCATCAAGTTATTTCTAAGCATAATTTATCTATAACCAATAGTTGTCAGAGTCTGCCCATATGTAATGCATGTTAGATGGGCAAAAGTCATGTTCTTCCCTTTCTTGAATCCCCCTCTACCTCTTGCTTTCCCTTAGAACTCAATTTTACTGATGTCTGGGATCCTCCTCCACTACATTAGCTAGCAATGATAAATACTATGTTTCATTCGTTGATGATTTTAGCAATTTTGTCTGGCTTTTTATTACAGAATAAATATGATGGTCGCTCAGTTTTTCTTACTTTCAAAACTCATGCTAAACACCTATTTGATAAAAAATAAATAAATAAATAAATAAACCTTTGCAATTGGACTATGGTGGTGAATTTTGACCCCTTACCTCATTTCTTTGTAAATTTGGAACATCTCACAGGTTGGCTGTGATGTCCATAGATTATGCTTGGGACCAGATAGACATCTGAAGTATTAGAACATACAACACAAGGTTACCTACCCCATTCATGATATATAAAGATGTAATTTTCCTAATATGCATCTAGCATTATGTAATATTTGTAGTAGATAATTTTGTTTAGTAATACTATGCATCAAATCGATAATATCCCAAATACTTAGAATATGATCCATGCATACTTGACAAAATAAACAATCATGATTACAATGCGGGTCTCAAAATACTATAATCTCAAAAGCATTGGAGACTAAGCTCATAATTACATCACCAAAATATCACTATTGGCTAGTTCATCGAGCAACTTGTGTGACTCGACTAGCGATACCATAATACTATCTAAGAATATAACTAAGGAGGCTGCAAGCTCTGCATTGCTTTGGCGACATCTAATCAATGTCCTCCAACCTGCCAGGCTCTGCTCCCTCTCTGTTCCTAACACATCTCCTACCATTAAGGGAGAATGGTAGTTGGGACTACTTTGGTGAGATTTAAATACAAATTTCAGCAAATTAACAGAAACCTTCCATACAGGTTAATGATGCATGCATAGCAGTAAAAATATGAATGCATAATCAAAGTCATAAGTAAATATAACATAACATAACTTGACATGTAAAATAGGGTTAACTGACATAAGTTGAACTAAAACATCAACTGAACTTGAAACTTGACATGACATGAATTTGATCTGAGACTTGACTCGATGCTAAGAATGCAAAATGTCATATTTTTCTCCCTTAATGTCTAGCCTTTTATACTTATTTGGTGCCTAAATATACTCATTGTTCTTATATTTTGATTTAGGATGCAAATGGAGTCGTTAAATGCAAAACGAAACTGATTGGGCTATTCTGGTCAGTTTCGACATCGCTTCGTAATCTAGGAATAACTCTCTCATCCAAGCTCTAATTGAGATGATTCAAAATGATATGGAACACTAAGACAAATCTATACAACTTTAATGTTTTGATTTCTTAGAGATACTGGTTGCACTCTAAATACCTTATTATTGGATTAAAATGCAAAAATGCGAATAGAAACCATAGGAATTAATGTGTATTCTTAAATTGAGTTTCTATTTACGTTGGGATACTCCTGAGCATTTTTTTTATATTTAATTTCAAAGTTTATAAAAGAGAAAGTCAAAGTCCAGTGAAATTCAAAGGAGGAGCTTCATGGGATTTGAGAGCAATTTGGATCAAGAAAAAAAAAATCACAAATGGAGAGACTGCAAGAAGTCCAAATTCAAAATTTGCTAGGAAACAGTCTGAACATATTTTAGTATTTTGACTGTAACTTTTTACTCACATATTAGATTGATGCGATTCTTGATGCATTAGAAAGTTATCTTAAAGGGCTATAAATTTGTCTCTACTAAGAATTTCCAAATTCGAAATCGTGAAGTACATACGTGGCTGCCAAGATGAGTCCTAAAATTTAGGCGATTATTTTATGCAGAAATTATGAATATATTATGATTTTTTTCCTACCCTATATAAGTATATCATTAGTATGAAAGAGGAGGGGAAGAAAGGCACAATAGGCAGATTTGAAGAGATGAGAAAATCATTTCTATGGCCGACTAAATTCTCAAGTAGGGCTAGCGGTCAACTTGCACATTAGATGGTATTTCTAATTTATTTTTAATTTATGTATTTAATTTTCAATTACTAAAACTCTTTTATTTTATCATTCTTAATTCATCATTGATGTTTTCTTCTCTGAAGAATCATAGAATTTATTCTGTTTATAGATTCAGTCATGTTTTTTCTATTGAATGGATTAGTTCTTTGATTATATTTGGATCAATTATTTATCTATATTGATTTAGCTCTTTGCTGCAATATCGTTCACTGAGTATATTGTCGTCGTTAGATTTTCTCAATTGGAATAGTAATTTACATATTTTAAAAGTGGTGAATGCTTTTTCAAAGGGTTACATTTGATTTAATTTTGGTTTATAAATCTATACCTTCCGATTGGGAATTTCGGGAACTGAGTTCCTAATTGAGTTATACAATGAATTAAAAATAATTAAAATACTAGAATTGTGCAAGGGATTCTTGAAACTCTACTATTCATCAAATTTGAGTATTTCTTCTGTTAGTAACTTTGCTTCATTTTAATTTGTATTTGAAATTAATCTTAGTTCTCCATTACTTATTTAATATTTTTTTTTAGTTTCTTTGTTCTTTTTGCTATTCTTTTAATTTGTCTCCCTGTGGAATCGACACCCTAAAGCTGTGCTACAACTATCGTGTTATTCTTTGGGCATAATTAAATTTTAGCGTCATTGCAGGGGAGACGGTAGAAGAATTGTTAGATAGTTTTTCTTTCCAGTCGTTTGTAAAGGCGGTAACTTCGTTCCCTCTTTTAGCTTGCTTCATCTTTATTTTCTTTTCTTTTCTCTTTTTATAGTTTTGGTTTTTTTTTTTTTTAGTGTTGTGTTTTTCTCTACCTTACATGCACAGGTATAGAGACGTCTTGGGTTGGTTTGTTTGTAGACCTTTGTTAGAGTTAGAGTCAGAGCCTATTTTTTCTAATCATTTGTTTGATAATTTTTTTTAATTCTGAGGAAATGAGTAAAAATGGAGATCAACCCACTAGGACCATTTAGAATTACCTCCACCCTACATGTACAACCACACTATCATGCATCATGTTTCCAGCTAATACTCGCCAATTGGATTTTAAAATAGGGATGATACAATTTCTCCCTACTTTTCATGGTTTAGAAAATGAAAATCCATATGTGCACATTAGGGAGTTTGAGGAAGTATTTGAGACTTTTCATGGTCAAAATTCAATTGATGACATTGTGAGACTTAAGTTCTTTCCTTTCTTTTTGAAAGATAGAGCTAAGAGTTGGCTATATTCACTGAGACCACGATCTATTGGGTCATGAAATGAGATGACTCTGATCTTCTTTAATAAATACTTTCCCCAATATAAGACCAATGCTTTAAAAAGGCAAATCTCCACTTTGGCACAAAAGGATAGTGAGACTTTGTATCAGTCTTGAGAGAGATTTAAGGAGCTATTGAGTACGTGTCCTCACCATGGGTATGAGAATTGGCGCTTAGTGAGCTATTTTTATGAGGGACTTACACCTAAAGAGCCCCAATTTGTGGAGATGATGTGTAATGGTGAGTTCTTACAAAAAGATCCTGATGAAACTATAGAATACCTCAATGAGTTACTGAAAAAGCTCACATTTGGACTAGACCTAGTGCTACTGAGAGCACAAATAAGTCACAACCTGCAAGAAATCTAAATGGTGATGGAATTTATTATCTCAGGGAAGAGGATAATCTAAAGGCTAAGGCTAAGATGCTCACTAGAGAGTTAGAGGTTTTATAGACTAAGGACTTAAAGCCAACACACGTGGCTAATCATGTAGAGTCTTTTGGACCATGTTTTGTGTGTAGCGGGGTAGATCACCTTGCCCAAGAGTGTCCCACATTTGTTGAGATGAGAGGGATGTATGAGGAATAATGTAATGCCTTAGGTATGTACAAGAAGCATTTTACACCTTTCTTTGATATCTACATTCCTGGGTGGCTTAATCACCCCAATTTTAGCTGGAAGTTTGAAACCCAACCACCTACACATCCCCCTAGATCATATCCTGCACCATATCATACTCCTTCATCTTCTAGGAACTTCATAAAAGATACTTTACATGCTTTTATTGGAGCACAGGGTAAAACTAATTAAAAGTTTGAATCTTTGATTATGCAAGTTGTTGAAGGAAACAAAGAGATCAAGAGTCATATATCCAAGATGATGAGCTCCTTGGGTGTGAATGAGCATGGCAAGTTCCCTTCTCAACCTCAATCTACACCCCAAGGTTAACATATGGCACAAGGAAATTTGAAAGAGGTTAATGCCATTGTGACAAGAAGTGGTAATTCCTTATACATCCCAACAACTGATAAGCCAGAGAATATTGAAGAGGGACAAAGTAATGATAATATCGAGTTGCCCAAGGAAGCCGAGGTAATCAAGAGCTCAGTTAAGGTACCATTTCCTCAAGCTTTAAAATCTAGTTTGCGAGCTTTGAATTCTAGTAGTGAAATCTTGGAGAACCTCAGGCAAGTAAAAATTAACCTTCCTCTTTTGCATGTTATTAAACAAGTTCCTACTTATGCAAAAGTTCTCAAAGATTTGTGTACTATTAAAAAGAAGCACCATGTTAAGAAGACAGCATTTCTGATAGAGCAAGTTAGTGCTCTAATTGAGCTGCGAATTCCTCCTAATTACAAGAATCCAGGTTGTCCAACCATTGCATGTAATATTGGAAATCATGAGTTTGGGCAAGCCTTGCTAGAATTAGGAGCTAGTGTTAATTTGATGCCTTATTCCATTTTTTTGCAGCTTTGTTTGGGTGAAATTAAGCCAACTTCTATTGTGCTTCAATTGGCTGACCATTCAGTTAAGAAACCGAGAGGGATAGTTGAGGATGTTTTGATTCAAATTGAAAAATTTTATTATCCTGTTGATTTCTTAATCCTTGATACCAGTTCTGTTGTTGACTCTAATTCTAAAATTTCCTTAATTTTAGGTAGACCTTTTCTCGCTACTACGAACGCTCTTTATAACTGCAAGAATGGTCTAATGAAGCTCTCTTTTGGGAATATGACTCTCGAGTTGAATATTTTTCATATTGAAAAACAACCAATAAAGGATGATGAGTGCCACCAAATTTACATGATTGACACACTCATAGACAATGGAGTTCACACAACTTATGATTTTGATCCCCTTGAATATTCCCTTGTTAATTCTGAATTTGATACTATTAGTGATTCATCTAATATTATTGATATTTGTGTTGTTTTTAATAAAACTCAGAATTATGGAACACAGGCATAGCAACCGAAATTTGAGGAGTTGCCTAAGAAAGGTGAAAGACAAATTCCTGTAAGTATGAGAGCACCAAGAGTTAAATTAAAATCTTTGCCTAAGTCAAAAATCTATAAGATTAAAATGAAAACGTTTCATTGTAAAAATATTCTTACGAAGAGGTTTGAGCCTAATGACCGAGTATACTTATATGATTTTGGACTTCACAAACACCAAGAAAAACTTCGGTTTAGGTGGACTGGCCCCTTTGTAGTGAAAAATATTTTTGAAAACAGGACAGTAGAAATAGAGGATCCTAAGAATGGCCGGATCTTTAAAGCAAATGGTCAACGCCTTAAAGTATTAATTGATAGGCAAGTTCAGGAAGTGGAAGACATTCCACTTGTGGATCCGGTCTATCAACCTTGGCCACACCACGCATATATGTTTTTCTTTATTTGTTTTGTTTGTTTTGTTTTATTTTCATTTTCTCTTATTTTATTTCTTTCCCTTTTTGTTTGTTGTTGTTTTCTTTGTTTTTGTTTGTAGGTTAGTTTTATTCTGTCATTTCAAGTTACCATCTTTGGTGTAGTTTTATTCTGTCATTTCAAGTTACCATCTTTGGTGCTTAGTGAGCTACCCACGTCACTCATCAGGTGTATTCCACCATTTTCAGTTACTCTCCATTCAATTTTGATTTTTAAACATTAAGGACAATGTTTCATTTAAGTTGGGGATGGTGATGCAAATTCAGTATTTAAAATACTTGTTGGAACTCTGCAGTATATTTTCATGTGTCAATTTTTTTAATTTGCATCACACGTGCACCATTTTTACATGTGTACTCATTCTCATTCATAGCCATCTTCATGAATTTACCAAACCCAGCATAATTATTTTCTACTGAAGCATTCACAAAATCCCTAATGCACTCATTTAAGCTTTGTGGTAAGATGGTGGTTTGACACATGTAGCTAGAGAACTCTTTTGCGCAAGTATTCATGTGAGTTTGGAGAGTATTGAGAGCATACAAATGTAATAAATTGTGATAAGCATTCATTGATCTGTTGAATTAGACACTTCTTTTGAGAATATCATTATATGGTTTGTGCTAAGATGGTGGATATACTTGGGATATAATGAAGGTCAACTTAGGATTAACATTTGAGCCTTTCAAACTAACCCTTTCCATCATAGACCCCTAGTAGCCAACTTTGAGCCAATATGTGACGACCCGCTTTTACGTGTTTTTTCACTGAAGGGTTGTTTTTAATTTAATTAATATATTGATTTATTTATTTTAAATTATTGTGTTTTAAATTGGTTTTTAATTTATTTGATGCGGTGTTTAATTTATTTAGTCGTTTTACAGTTTTTAATCTCGTTTTCGGTGGATCTGTTTTGTTTTCTGGAGTGAGGATTGAACCTCATTTCTTCCCTCCATCTTTTCTTTTTCCTTTTTCCTTTTTCTCTTTTCTTTATTTTTTCTGTTTTCTTTTTCTTTTTTTTCTTCCTTTTCCCTCCCCTCCCGCGCGACCCCCATCCCCCGTCCGTCTCTCTCTCTCTCTCTCTTCTCTCCTTCACGCTGAAAGCTTCATCTACCCAGACCCACTGCCGCCAGCCACCGTGCAGCACACCACCCCCACCAAAATCTTCCCCTCCCTCCAGTGAACCACCCCACCAAGTTTCATCCCCAACCGTGCCGCCGTTTAGCCGAAAAAAGCCCATCAAGCCAACCGGTTTTTGCTCCAATTTGCCGCCGTCGCTCCACCTCTGGCCACCACCTCTTCACCACTTCATCATCGACTCCTAGCCATCCTAAACCACCCATTTTCAGCCTCTAACAGTCACCGGAATAGCTCCCACGAGCTAGTTTCTGTTTTGGGCATTTCGGCCCTTCCTCCGCAGTTTTCGCCGTCACCCACGGCCAAACTCCACTTTCACTAGCTTCATAAACATCCTTAGGCTATTTCCTATCAATCCCGAGCCTTGGTTTGTCCCCGTTCAAAAGTGGGTATTTTACAACCCACGACCACAGTGAAATTTTACTGTTACGTTGCTTTCCTTCCGCCGTTTGCAACGCCGCGAGCTTTCTAAAAATACCATATAGTGCTGTAAGTATTTTCCAAACTCTACTTTTAGATTTAAATGTATTATACTCTTACAATATTTATTTATCTGCTGGTTGGTTGATTCTGGACTGAGTCCGAGGAGTTCGGAGGTCGGATGGATGGAGGACGGAGTTGCTTGTTTTATTGATTTATGGATGGTTGATTGTTTTGTGCATTGATATCGCATTTACATGGTGCATGCACGTGCGTTTTAATTAAATTGAGAAAAATCCTGTTTTATTGGCGTGAATAGATTTCGGGTGCGTGTGTCTCACGAGCCCAAGTTGGGATGGGTTATTATCTCGATGGAGCTCCTCTGGTCACTCGGGAGCGTAATATACTGAGTGACGTCCCCTGGGTTGTCGCTGGGCGACGACGGGAGTGGGGGCTAGAGGATGCTTGGCTACGAACGCGCCGGGAGCGGAACCGGGCATCGCTCTACGCACCGACTCTGTGGCCCTTCGCTGGCGAGGGCTAGAGGATGCTTGGCTATGAATGTGCGGGGCACGAAACTGGGTATCGCTCGTTTAAGCGTCACATGCGTGGTCGTTACATGCGGTGTGGCACTGGAGTCAGGGTGTGTGGATGACCCCTAGGGGAGGTCATGGTGCATACGGATTAATTGGTTAACGATTTGAGTTAATATGGGCCAAATGTGACTTTTGGCGTGATATTTGGAAAGTTTATGTTTTTGGGCCAAATGGGATTTTTGGCGTGTGTGGAAAAAATATGATTTTATGGGTTTTGTGCATTGGCATCCTTTCATGCATATTGTTTGAGTTTTATA
Source organism: Carya illinoinensis (assembly GCF_018687715.1). NCBI lineage: Eukaryota > Viridiplantae > Streptophyta > Magnoliopsida > Fagales > Juglandaceae > Carya > Carya illinoinensis. Next base: position 31,112,250 of record NC_056754.1, on the reverse strand, counting down.
TGATTTTATAGGATGATGACCCGTGATGTCATCATCCGGACGTCTCGATTTCCCCGTGTCCGTGCATGGGGATTTGGGGCCGTCACAGGTGGTATCAGAGCGGTTTGGCTCTGGGTAAAACCACATGTCCCGTAGGTAGTACCAGAATGTTTTTTTAAGGTTGTGTTTTAAAAATTATGTTAAGTAAAGTTGCTATTTGATTTGTTTTATTTGTTTTATTTGTTTGAGCTTGTTTGCTTGTTTTTATTTATTTAGTTATGTTTTTGCAAGCTGGTTTCTTTTGTTTCTTGTTATGTGGTGTTGGTCTTTGGTTTTTATTTTTGTTTGTTGTTGGTTTTATGTGTTTTTGTTTTCTTAAAGGGGGTCAAAGGTTGTGGTGGCAGGAAAAAATGGTGAGACCAAGGAAATCTACTCAGGAGCCACAGGGTAATGCATCAAGAGATGACTCTATAGCCCAAGCAATACGACAGAAGACGGAGTTTATGCCGCAGAATTTTAGGCCATAGCAGACAGGGCCTTGGCCACAACCAGGAGGACCTTTGCCATAACAAGGGGGTCCCTGGCCGCAACAAGGAGGGCCTTGTCCACAACAAGGAGGGCTTTGGCCACAACCAGAAGGTCCTTGGCCACATCAGGGAGGGCCTTGGCAATACCCAGGAGGATCTAGTAGCATGGTGTAAGCCGAATGCACCTATGAGCACTTTCTGGCGCATAGGACACCACACTTCACTGGAGAAGAGGATCCACTTCAAGCTGGAAAGTGGATCAAGGATTTGGAAAGAACGTTTGACGTGTGTGGTTGCATCAAAGCGTAACAAGTACTCTACGTCAGCTATCTGTTGCAAGGCACCGCTTCTGATTGGTGGGATACCAAGAGGGTGATGCTGGAATCAGAATTGGGATCTTTCACCGCGGTGACCTGGCAGTGCTTCAAGAAAGAATTTAACGACCGCTTCTTTCCCGCTTCTGTAAGGAAGCAAAAGGCAAGAGAGTTCTCAAATTTGGTTCAAGGGAGCACGACAGTGGAACAGTACGCCCGAAGATTTATAGAACTTGGGCGATTTGCTCCCCACCTCATCGCCACAGAGGAGATGCGAGCTGAGCATTTCCAGGAGGGACTATGCCCTGATATACGCCGTATGGTGGTCAGTCACCGGATATCCACTTTTCAGGACTTAGTGGATGTGGCCACCCTTATAGAGCGAGAGAATAATCTGTGTATGGGCTCCCCTCCGGGTCATAAGAGGCGGAGTTTTTCTGGTGAAGGAAGCAGGTCGGATTCGACTCAGAAATTCATTCAGCGAACCGGAACTCGACCTCAAGCGTCCTCAGGTGTTCATATGGGAGGACGAGTGCCAATTTGTGGAGCATGTAATAGGGCTCATGAGGGCGAGTGTCGGCTGAGTGGTGGACCCTAGTGTTACCGATGCGGCCAAGTGGGACATATTGCTCGTGAGTGCCCCATCAGAGTTCAAGGAAGCCGTGGAGGTAGACGCGGAGGAAGAAAAAATCCAAGACAAGTAGTGCAAGCCCGGGTTTATGCTGTCACACTCGGAGATGTGGATGATGAGGCGCCAGTGACCCATGATGCTGGAGTAATTACAAGTATGGATTTAATTTAATTTTATGTTGGATTTAATTTTTGGTGTATTTGGTTTCTCCTTTGTTTTTTTGGATTTCATGGGTTAATGTGTTTGGTTCAGGGAGAGTCCATTTGTATGAGTTTTATGCTTGCACTTTGTTTAATTCGGGTGCTTCACAGTCATTTGTATCTTCCACATTTGCGCGGATGTGTAATTTGGTCACGGAACCTTTGCCAAAGTCATTGGTAGTGGCTTTACCCGATGGTGAAATGGTGTGGTGTTCCAAGGTTGCGTTGGGATGCCCATTAAATTTTGATGGAAGGTTCTTGGATGCTGATTTGATGGTGTTTAAGCTGTTGGGTTTTGATATCATTCTCGGGATGGATTGACTATACCGATATTCTGCGAGTATTAATTGTAGAAGTTGGGTAATTACCTTTCAGCTTCCAGATGGTGATTGTCTGGAATTTGCGGGGAGTAAGTTAAAAGAAAAGCCGGTAATTATATCGGCAATTCAAGCAATAAGAGAGATTGCATGGGGAGCAAATGCATTCTTAGTCCAGATGGTATCCATGCCATCTGAGAAGAAGTCTTTGGTAGACATTTCAATTGTGGAAGAATTCCCCGATGTGTTTGTGGATGACTTGCCTGGACTACCCCCTGTTCGATAAATGGAGTTTGTTATAGACTTGGAACCTGAAGCGGCTCATGTACATAAAGCTCCTTACCACATGGCACCAGCTGAATTAAAAGAGTTGAAGACTCAGTTGCAAGAGCTGGTGGATAAGGGGTTCATTCAGCCTAGTACTTCGCCGTGGGGTGCGCCAGTTCTGTTTGTTAAAAAGAAAGATGGAACCCTCCGTATGTGCATTGATTATCGGGAATTAAATAAGGTGACCATCAAAAATACATATCCTCTCCCGCGGATAGATGATTTATTTGATCAGCTTCAAGGAGCAACTGTGTTCTCGAAGATTGATTTGAGGTCGGGATACTACCAGCTGAGGATTAGAGACAAGGATGTGCCCAAAACTGCTTTCAGGTCAAGATATGGGCATTATGAATTTAAGGTGATGCCGTTTGGGCTAGCTAATGCCCTTGTTGCTTTTATGGATTTAATGAATCGAGTATTTTGACCTTATCTGGATTCCTTTGTGATAGTATTCATTGATGATATTCTGATTTATTCCCGAGATGTTGAAGAGCATGTGTATCATCTTCGTCTGGTACTTGGGAAATTGAGAGAACACCAGTTGTACGCTAAGCTCAGCAAGTGTGAATTTTGGTTGGAGGAAGTTAGATTTCTTGGGCATGTGATTTCCCGAGACGGAGTGGCTGTTGATCCTAGTAAGGTGGAAGCCATTTTGTCATGGCAGCGTCCGACTACAGTGCGCGAGATCCGAAGGTTCTTGGGACTTGCCAGATATTACCGAAAATTTGTGGAGGGTTTTGCTCGCCTAGCCGGACCTCTCACAGCTTCGACTCGGAAGAATACATAATTTGTTTGGTCAGATAAGTGTGAGAGAAGCTTCCAAGAATTGAAGCACAGGTTGACGACAGCACCAGTGTTAGTGCTTCCATAACTGCATAAGCCATTCGTAGTCTTCAGCGATGCGTATAAATTTGGATTGGGTTGTGTCCTTATGCAGGAAGGACGAGTTGTTGCTTATGCATCTCATCAGCTAAAGGACCATGAGAAGAATTATCCGACGCACTATTTGGAATTGGCTGCGATTGTTTTTGCTCTCAAGATCTGGCGGCACTTTTTGTATGGGGAAGCATGTGAAGTATACACTGATCACAAGAGCTTGAAGCATTTGTTTTCCCAGAAAAATCTGAACATGAGGCAGAGGCGATGGCTAGAGCTAATCAGTGACTACCAGTGCGAGATCAAGTACCATCCAGGGAAGGCTAATATAGTTGCTGATGCTTTGAGCCGAAAATCGCACTTGGAAGATGAAACCGAGCCGTCGGAATTGGATTCTTTGCTTTGTGGGATGAGAAGGCTCCTTATTGAAAGTTCACAGCAAGAAGAGATTCTATCTTCAGTTCTTGATATTCGGGTAACTGATTTTGAGGAATTGAAGACTCTTCAAAGGAAGGATCCGAAGCTGCTGAATATCAGAAAAAGAGTCAGAAAATCTCGAGGGCCGTTACACTATAGTATGGATAAAGATGGAATACTTCGGTTCCGAGATCGCAGAGTGGTCCCTAAAGATTCAGAATTCAAGGAGCGGATCATGGTAAAAGCTCATGCGGCCCCTTATTCAGTTCATGCCGGCAGTACAAAGATGTACCGGGACTTGAAGAAAAATAATTGGTGGGATGAAATGAAGAAGGATATTGCCTTGTATGTTGAGAAATGCCACACATGCCGTCAAGTGAAGGCCGAGTATCAAAGACCCGCAGGTATGCTCCAACCCCTCCCTATTCCTGAGTGGAAATGGGATGACATCATGATGGACTTTGTAGTGGGCTTGCCGAGGACGCCTAGTGGGAAAAATTCTGTCTAGGTGATTGTTGACCAGTTAACGAAGAGTGCTCATTTCTTGCCTGTTAATAACACCGATTCCTTGGGTAAGTTGACACGCTTGTACGTGAAAGAGATAGTGCGGCTGCACGGCATACCAAAGAGTATAGTGTCAGATCGAGACCCAAGGTTCACGTCGTAATTCTAGAAGAGTTTGCAGGCAGCTTTGGGTACTAAGTTGAAGTTCAGTACCGCATATCACCCGCAGACAGTCGGCCAATCAGAGTGCACCATTCAGACCCTTGAAGACATGTTGCGAACATGTGTCATGGAATTTCAAGGGAGTTGGGAAAACCATTTGCCGCTCATAGAGTTTGCATATAATAACAGCTTCCATGCGACCATTCAGATGGCTCCCTATGAAGCTCTTTATGGGAGGAAGTGCAGATCGCCCTTGTGTTGGGATGAAGTCGGGGAGAGTAGGATAATTGGACCCGAAATAATTCAAGAGATGCAAAGCCAAGTTCGGATCATCAGGGATAAAATGGCGGCAGCTCAGAGTCGTCAGAAAAGCTACACTGATACTAGGAGGAGAGAGTTATCTTTTGAAGAAGGTGATTGGGTTTATCTCAAAGTCTCTCCCATGAGAGGCGTTAAGCGTTTTGGTAAGAAGAGGAAGCTGGATCCGAGGTATGTCGGCCCTTTTTAGGTTCTAGAGAAGGTAGGGTCCGTCGCCTATAGAGTTGCTTTGCCAAAGTATTTTGGGGATATTCATGATGTCTTCCACGTATCATCCTTGAAGAAGAGCTTTGGACAACAAGACCCACGCTTTGTCAACCCAGAGAGTATTCAGTTGCAACCGGATCTCACTTATGAGGTTGTTCCGTTGCAGATCATGGATTGGAAGGAGCAACAGTTAAGGTCCAAGACGATACCTTTGGTTAAGGTGGCATGGGGAGATCCGTTAGCTCAAGACTTCTCTTGGGAGCGAGTAGCGGACATGAGGGTACAATACCCATACTTGTTTGAGTAAAGACGATAAGTTTCTTAATCTTAGTCACAGATGGTTTGTGTGATTATGTGGCTTGTTTTAAGTTGGTGGTTGATTTTGCAAATTTCGAGGACGAAATTTGTTTTAAGGGGGGAAGGATGTGACGACCCGCTTTTACGTGTTTTTTCACTGAAGGGTTGTTTTTAATTTAATTAATATATTGATTTATTTATTTTAAATTATTGTGTTTTAAATTGATTTTAATTTATTTGATGCGGTATTTAATTTATTTAGTCGTTTTACAGTTTTTAATCTCGTTTTCGGCGAATCTGTTTTGTTTTCTGGAGTGAGGATTGGACCTCATTTCTTCCCTCAATCTTTTCTTTTCCCTGTTTCCTTTTTCTCTTTTTTCTCTTTTCTTTCTTTTTTGTTTTTTGTTTTTCTTTTTTTTCTTCCTTTTCCCTCCCCTCCCGCGCGACCCTCCTCCCCCGTCTGTCTCTCTCTCTCTCTCTCTCTCCTCTCCTTCACATCGAAAGCTTCATCTGCCTAGATCCACCGCCGTCGGCCACCGTGCAGCACACCACACCCACCAAAATCTTCCCCTCCCTCCGGTGAACCACCCCACCAAGTTTCATCCCCAACCGTGCCGCCGTTTAGCCGGAAAAAGCCCATCAAGCCACACCTCTTTACCAGTTCATCACTGACTCCTTGCCGTCCTAACCCACCCATTTCCGACCTCTAATAGTCACCGGAACAGCTCCCACGAGTTAGTTTCCGTTTTGCGCATTTCGACCCTTCCTCTGCCGTTTCTACCGCCACCCACGGCCAAACTCCACTTCCATTAGCTTCATAAACATCCTTAGGCTATTCCCTATCAATCCCGAGCCTTGGTTTGTCCCCGTTCAAAAGTGGGTATTTTACAACCTACGGCCACAGTGAAATTTCACTGTTACATTGCTTTCCTTCATCCGTTTGCAACGCCGCGAGCTTTTTAAAAATACCATATAGCGCTGTAAGTATTTTTCAAACTCTACTTTTAGATTTAAATGTATTATGCTATTATAATATTTATTTATCTACTAGTTGGTTGATTCCAGACTGAGTTCGAGGAGTTCGGGGGTCGGATTGATGGAGGACGGAGTTGCTTGTTTTATTGATTTATGGATGGTTGATTTTTTTGTGCATTGATATCGCATTTACATGGTGCATGCACGTGCGTTTTAATTAAATTGAGAAAAACCCTGTTTTATTAGCGTGAATAGATTTCGGGTGCATGTGTCTCACGAGCCCAAGCTGGGATGGGTTATTATCTAGGTGGAGCTCCTCTGGTTACTCGGGAGTGTAATATACTGAGTGACGTCCCCTGGGTTGTCGCTGGGCGACGACGGGAGCGGGGGCTAGAGGATGCTTGGCTACGAACGCGCCGGGCACGGAACCGAGCATCGCTCTACGCACCGACTCCGTGGCCCTTCGCTAGCGAAGGCTAGAGGATGCTTGGCTATGAACGCGCGGGGCGCAAAACTGGGCATCGCTCATTTAGGCGTCACATGCGTGGTCATTACCTGCGGTGTGGCACTGGAGCCAGGGTGTGCGGATGACCCCTAGGGGATGCATACGGATTAATTGGTTAACGGTTTGAGTTGATATGGGCCAAATGTGACTTTTGGCGTGATATTTGGAAAGGTTATGTTTTTGGGTCAAATGAGATTTTTGGCGTGTGTGGAGAAAATATGATTTTATAGGTTTTGTGCATTGGCATCCTTTCATGCATATTGTTTGAGTTTTATATGTTTTTATCTGATGGTGTTTGGATTTTACTTACCTGCGACACCATTTTTGGTACCGTAGATTTTGGTGCAGAGATCGAGGATGAGGAGGAAGAGGCTGAGCCCGAGGATGCGGCTCCACCGGGGTGCTGAAGTTTATGTTTTGTATTTGGTTTAAAACTATATTTGTGTTTTGTAATATTTATTTATGTATGTTTTGAACAGCTTTGTATTAAACAAGAAAAATTCTGGTACTTAGTCATGACTTTTGTTATCCGTTACGTATTTCTTTTTGCATATTTGTTGCTTTTACACACACTTGACACTCGTCGATAGGATAATGACCCGTGATGTCATCATCCGGACGTCTCGATTTTCCCGTGTCAGTGCATGGGGATTTGGGGGCGTCACACAATAAATACATGTAGCTTTTTCTTTTCATATGCCTATCTCATCCATGCCTCTCCACATTAGAGTATAACTTATACACTAATTTTCTTACCCTTTTTACTTCCAAGTGTATACTAGGTGTGGAATTTTCATTTTCTTTCTTTTATTTTATCATCTTCAATTAAAAAAAAAAAAAAAGGAACTATATAAGTTGCAAAGTGTTCAATTGAGTGAGCTCTGAAAAAAAAAAAAAAAAAGTTTGTAGAAATGGCAAGAATACCAAAGTGGCATGTGTTTGTCCATCAAATTATAGGAAGAGAGAGAGAGAGAGAGAGAGAGAGAGAGAGAGAGAGAGAGAGAGAGAGAAGGGGAAGAAGAAGGAAAAGTATTATTATTTGATGATCTGAAAAGTTTGAGAGTACATCAAGTGAGAAGTGTGGTCTATTGAGATATTTAATAAAATTCCCTTTGTATGTACTTGGAACTTTTTGAATCCCTTTCATCCTTTTTTTTTCATATAACCCCGAATCCAAGTCACTTTACAACCTTTTGTGTTGACCGTTCTGATCCTAAGTAAGCTATTGGAAAGACTGGTGGTAGTCTCATTTGTTAGTGTTCCTATCATAAGATCAATGTTTGCTTGTTGTTTGTGCATAATTGCCTAATTCCCCATGAGAGTGTGTATACACCCCTTGTCAACTCCATAGAGAGAATCTTAACACAAAACACTTTTAAACCCGTGAGTTATGGAGTTGAACCTTTCACTTGAGATGTTCTTGATGTTACATATGTCAAGGTTAGTGGTAAGATGGTTATGACTTGAAAAACACACACACACTCTGTGGATCGCTATAAGTGGAATGCTTGTGGTAAGATTATTGGATTCCTTATATTGTTTTGATGTGTGAATCTGGAAAGTGTGACTTAGTGGCCTTTGTGTGTGATTTTCTTTGGTCTCTTTCATTGTTTTGACATGAAAATTGTTAGGAACTAGTAATGAGTAAGTTGGGGGGTGTGATGAGTAGGTGAAAGTGCACTCTAAATACCCTATTATTAGATAGTATTTTGAATTTATTTTAATTTATGTATTGGATTTTCAATTATTAAAACTATTTTTTTTTATTATTCTCAATTAATCGTTGATGTTTTCTCCTCTGAATAATCATAGAATTTATTCTATTTATGAATTCAGTCATGCTTTTTCTATTGAATAGATTAGTTCTTTGATTATATTTGGATCAATTATTTATCTATATTGATTTAGTTCTTTGCTGAAATATCGCTCTCTGAGTATATTGTCATCATTGGATTTTCTCAATAGGAATAGTAATTTACGTATTTTAAAAGTGGTGAATGATTTTTCAAAGGGTTGCATTTGATTTAATTTTGGTTTATAAATCTATACCTTCTGATTGGAAATTTTGAGAATTGAGTTCCTAATTGAGTTATCCAATGAATTAAGAATAATTAAAATACCAGAATTGTGCAAGGGATTCTCGACACTCTACTGTTCGTCAAATTTGAGTATTTCTTTCGTTAGTAACTTTGCTTCACTTTAATTTGCATTTAAAATTAATCTTTGTTCTCCATTACTTAATATTTTTCTTCAGTTTCTTTGTTCTTTATGCTATTCTTTTAATTTGTCTCCCTGTGGAATCGACACTTCAAAGCTGTGCTACAACTACCACGTTATTCGTTGAACGTAATCATCCTCTCTCTTGCAGTTACAAACAACTGGAACATTCGACAATTAGATGTTAAAAATGCATTCTTACATGGAGATTTATAGGATGATGTGTTTATGTCATAGTCATCATGGTTTGTCCATCCTCCATTCCCAATCAGCTCAAAAAGGCCCTTTATGACTTGAAACATGCCCCACGAGCTTGGTTTGCTCAACTAGATTAAACTTTAATTCAACTGGGCTTCCCTAATTCAATGTCAGACACGTCATTATTTATTTATGGATCTAGTTTGGATCGTATCTATCTTTTGGTCTAAGTGGATGATATTTTGGATACTGGGCCAAACTCACATTCTATCACTCATCTCATCAATAAATTACAGGTTGAGTTTGAGCTAAAGGATCTGGGCCCACTACATTAATTTTTGGGCATTGAAGCATCCATTCATCCTGAGGGACTTATCTTCTTATGAGAAGTATATCTCTGACTTGCTTCAAAAGACTAATATGAGCTCTGTAAAACCAGTCTCTACACCCATGTGCACCACTGGCCAACTCTCTCAATTTTTTGGTGAAGGTTTTCCCGATCTTGGTCTTTATCACAATGTTGTCAACTCTCTACAGTATTTGTCCCTCACTCATCTAGACCTCTTGTTTCTTGTAAATCAAGTTTGCTAATTTATGCACAAGCCTTCAGTTCACCACTAGACTACCCTAAAGCATACCTTACCCTACCTTTGCAATACTCCATCTTCTCAAGTCCTTGTCAAGCACCACTCCTTCGTCACTCGCCATGCATATTCTTAAATGCAGATTGGCCTAGTTGCTCAACCAATCGCTATTCTACAAATGGCTATTGTGTCTTCCTTGGCTCCAACCTCATCTCATGGAGCTCTAAAAAACAACCGAAAGTCTCTCAATCAAGCACCAATCGGAGTATAGAGCCATTTGATTGAGCTGAATTATTGCATTTTTAATGTTTTTGGAACCAATATATATTAATTCTTTCATTACTTTATCATTGGTTTTATATGGAAAAATGAATAAATCAAAGTTGTGATTTTAATTGATTAAAAGCATGAATTTCTGCTCTAATTTTATCAACTATTGATTAATATGGTTTATGGTACATATCGCTCGAGCGGTGGCTTCTGGCCGCTCAAGCGAAGTCAGGCAGATTCAAACGCTCGACTTCCGCTCGACAGTGGGCTCGAGTGAGTTGCTGGAAAAGAGATCGCTCGAGCGGAGGCATTTGGCCGCTCGAGCGAATTCAAGCAGAGTCGAACACTCGATGTTCGCTCGACACTCCGCTCAAGCGAACTTAGGCAGAGTCGAACGCTCGATGTTCGCTCGACACTCCGCTCGAGCGAATATCGTATTTTACAGATTAGGGTTTATTCCGCTATCAGAGTATATAAATGATTTTTTACATCTTATGGCCGACTCTTGGCTGGGAAAACTCGGTTTTGAGTAGAGAAACACTGAGAATTCATTATTTTCCATTGATTTTCATTCAGATTCGGAGAGGAGGATTCATACAATCGATCATTCACGCAGCTACACAATTTCCACTGGATCGTTCACTCACACTATAGCAGATTGAAGAACTCCTTGAGGGGTCCAATTGCCACTGCAGCTCAGCCTCCTCCACCGCTTCGAATCTTCATCTCCATTCAGTTGGCTTGATCTTTTCGATTCCCTACTTGCTATTTCATTTCAGTTTGAGTTTCTGAATTATTTTGGAGAATTTTAATTTAGACGTTTGAGTAATTTATTTGTTATTCATTTAATTCATGTTATTTATTTTTATCGTTTCGTTAAGCTTTCATTTTAATAGTGATTACAATTACTGTGGTTTAATTTGAGAATTTGTGATTTGAATATAATGATGAACCCTAGAACATTGATTTTGGGGCTTTTCAATTTCCAGGGCATGTTTTGTCAATTACTTCCTAATTTAGTTTAATTCTTAATTTAGTTTTATTAATTTCTGAATTTAATCTATTAGTCCTTTACATTCCAATCTGACAATTAAAATCTAAAAACATGAATCTAGTCCATGACTAGTACCCTTTTCCATCCATTGCACATACCATTATTTTATTTTCTCTTTGTGAAGTTTTTCACCCTTTTGAACGAGTTTGATTTTTAAGTAACTTTCCCTGAGGAGACGATCTAGGAATTTATTCCTAATTATTACACGACATCCTCCTACACTTGGGATAGCTTTAGTGCTACTCATTTTTGAGTGAGTCACCATTGCAAATGCCGCTTCCAAAGTCACATGGCTTCAATCTCTATTGCATGAACTGGAAGTCTCCCTTCAACAACCACCACTATTCTCTACTGTCACATAACCACCTCCAATCAAGGGTCATTCAAACCCATATCTTCCCCCTCCAAAAGTCTAAAGTCGTGCAAGCCACACTTCTTTCCCTTTAATCATTTATTCACCCCGTTCTTAGAGAGAAACCCAAAAGAGCTATCTCGAACAGATTTCTGGATATTTTTACGTGGAGATTTTCGACCCTTTTTAGGTATTTTCACATGATGACTCCTTATAAAAGTTATTCCAATTTGAGTATGTTTTCATAAATATTTTTTGTATCATTCCATGGTCATTTGGTTGGTCAAAAGTATATTTTAACCATACAAAGGTCATTCTGGGCGTGAAACTGGAGAATATGTTATGTTTTGAAATTTTTGACCAAGCTAATAAACATATCTTGGTCCGAAAATTTTATGGAGTGTTGTTAGCATGTGTTTAAAAGTGTTCATTTGAGTTTTTTTGCATGACTAAAGCTTTTGATTATGGAAATTTTTGGAATTAACATGTGAAATCCTTAAGTTAGGCGTAAAATGGTCATTTTCCCACATGTATAGGGTAAAATGGTAATTTTATTCTAATTTATCTCTTTTACACATTTCTAATTGTTAGTAATTAAATTTCTAACTTTTAGAATATCCTCTTACAGTTTCTCGTGTTTTGCACTTTATTTTCATTGAACGCGACAGACGAGATAAGTTAACTCTTAACTTACTATCAGTTTACTGTGTATGTGTAATGGGTGTGATGTCCCCAGATTTCCGTTTGGGATTGAACGGATATCCGAAGCGTCGGGACATGCAACACAAGGTTATCTGCACTCGTTCATGACATATAATATGCAATGTTCCTAACATGCATCTAGCATTATGTAATATTCGCAGCAGATAATTTTTATTTTATTTTTTGGCAATACTATGCACCAAACTTATAATATCTCAAACAGTTAAACCAAAATCCAAGCATACTTAACCAAAAAAAAATCTACAATTTCAGTACGAGTATCGAAAGGCTGTAATCTTAAAAACATGGGAGACCAGACTCCATATTTATATTAACAAAAAAAAACACTATAGAGAAAGTTCGTCGAGTAACTCGTGTAACTCGACTAACAAGGCTAGAATACTGTCCAAAAACTACCTATGGAAGTTGTAAGCTCCGCGTCGTGTCTGCGACATCTAATCAACCTCCTCCAGTCTACCAGTGTCTGCTCTCTGCTCTAATCCTGACACATCGCCTACCATTCAGGGGGAATGGTAGTTGGGACTACCACGGTGAGATTTGATTACAAATTTCAGTAAGTTAACAAGAAACTCTCACATAGGTTAATGATGCATGCATGACAGTAAAAGCATGAATGCATAATTAAAGTCGTAAGTAAGCATAACATAACTTGATATATAGTATGGCATAACTGACATAACCTAAACTGAAATATGAACCAAAATTGACCTAACATGACATGAACTTGAACTTAAAGCATAAAATGGACTAACAACATAACAAGAATGTAAACTTGAAACATAACATGGACTTGAAGCATAGCATGAACGTGAACATACATAACATAAACATGAACTTGAACTTAACATAAATCTGAGCATAACATGACATAAACGTGAACTTGAGATATAATGTGAACATGAACATAACATAACATGCACATGAGCTTGAACATTATATAAACGTGAACATAACATAATATGAACATGAACTTGAAACTTAACGTGAACATGAACGTAACATAACATGAACGTGAGCTTGAACATAACATAAACATGAGCATAACACGATATGAACATGAACTTGAAACTTAACGTGAACATAACATAACATGAACGCGAGCTTGAACATAACATGATATGAACATGAACTTGAAACTTGACGTGAACATGGAAATAACATAACATGAACTTGAATTTGAACATAACATGACAACAGATTATACTCCTTCACTGTAGTACCAGGCAGTGCGTATCATCCTTCTGTAGTACGGCAGATTATAATCCTTCACTACAGTACCTTGGCAGCGCATAACCTTGACTACAGTACCAGGCAACGCGTATTATCTTTGACCATAATATATTACTTTTTCTTAACTTTTTGACATAAACTTGAAATTTTGTTCAATAGACTTAATTAATAACGTGACCATATGGGTGCTACACGGGTCCCCTTGAGCCGTGTGTCCTTACCAATTACTACATCACAACACAGGTATTCACACCAGCTGTGAGTGTGTTACTACGTACTCCACAGTTGTTGTGGCCCCACATATTTTACGTGTTATAATTGATGTGTCTCACGTAGTGTATGCTCCACAGTTGTGGTGGTCCCATGTATTCAACATGTCACAATTGTTATGTCTCACGTAATGTATGCTCTACAGTAACTGTGGTCCCATACATCATGCTCCATAGTTGTTGTAGCCCCATGAATTGTTTATGCCACACTTGCTGTGAACACATGTAAAATAAAATATGGCTCCATCGGCATTAGTGCCCTGCTCGCTCCGATGACCAGCTAGGTAGGCCCTACTCGCAACCTGTTGACTGTATTTCGTCAACCCAGGGAAACTCACACCTATTTAGACACTCCAACATGAACAAAAGAGTTCCACTAGGATATTATCCCATCCTAGCACTGAGGGTCGTGATTGACATGAATAACTTAGCATAAACGTTATCTAAAACTTGACTTAACGTAAACTTGATATGACTTCTTTACTTAACACAACATATTTACAAATGGTAAATATTACATAATATGACATACATGTAATATGTGGCATACTTGACATAGCATACTTATAACATATAGCAATATGTGACATAATAGATTGTGTAACAGATAAATATCCATGATAGAATGAATCATGCATAATAGATAAACATGTAATTACATGGCATGGCATGGCATATATGATAACATACATAAATTATAGTTCCATTACCCATCATACATACACGGTAAACTGATAGTAAGTTAGAAACTAACTTACCTCAATCGTCGCGTCCTATGAGAATAAAGTACGAAATCCGAGAAACTGTAAGAGGGTATTCTAAGAGTTAGAAATTTAATTACTAACAATTAGAAATATGTAAAAGAGACAACTTAGAGTAAAATTATCATTTTACCCTCTACAAGTGGGAAAATAAACATTTTACCCATAACTTAAGGATTTCACATCCTAACTCCAAAACTTACATTCCTCATGTAAATTTTGTCCTAAACTTAAATATCAATTCAGAAAAATTTAAAACAAATCACAACTAAGGAAAACACACTATGGCCGAAACATCTATAGGTCATTTCTCTTGATTTTTGTTGCAATTCCTTACAACTTCAAAACTCATGCTTAAACCAAAATTTTGTAACAATGATCTTCCTATCCTAAATTTGAAACCATACTTAAAACATCCATTTAGAAAAAGCTAATAATCGACACCAAACTTTTTTCTAAAAATATCCAAACACTTGAATCACAAGCTTTGACCCTAAATCAAAACATCTCTAAGAATTCCAAAAAATCAAATCTTACTTCTAACATATTCATAACATTATCCTAAGATCAATCATACTTTAAATCATCAAACTAAAGTCACCAAAATCACAAAACAACACTTGGAGTTTTTGGTTTTACACTTAGTCCAAAAACAGAAACTTTTTTCTTAACTTGCTTTGATAAATCTCTTTATCAATGGTTTAAGAATGTGAGATATTTGAAATAAAGCATCACATGATTTAAAAATGTGTCCTAAATAATATCCAACCATAAAAATTAAAATCACATGGCTAAAACCCAATAAAACATGGATCTAACTCAAAAACATCAAATTTTAGACTTAACCGAAATCCTCTTGCATAGAAAAAATCATATCTATGAAAATAATTCTAAATATCTTCAAAATAACATCCTAACATTAAAATAAGAGACTTAGGATCATCATATAAAAATATCAAAGCCTTTAGAGTAAGATCAAATCTCGAAATATTCAAACTTTCTCCAAATAAAAACTGTTTTGCCACTTCCAATTTTCCAGTTTCTAGATCTAAGAAAATCTATCAACAAAAGATTTATTCATGCAACAAAACCTTAATAAAAACTCTTAAAAACATGCTAAAAACACTCCATAAAATGTCGGACCAAGATATGTCCATTAGCTTGGTCAAAAACTCCAAAACATAGCATACTCTCCAGTTTCACGCCCAGAATAACCTTTCTATGGTTAAAAATATTTTTAACTGACCAAATGACTATGTAATGATACAAATAATATATATACAGAAACTATACTCAATGAGGAACAACTTTTATGAAGGAGTCATCGTGTGAAAATACTTACAAAGGGTCAAAAATCTCCACGGAAAACGACTCAGAAATCTACCTGAAAGAGCTCTTTTGAGTTTCTCTCTAAGAACGGGGTGAAGAAATGATGAAAGGGAAGGAAGTGTGTCTTGCACAACTCAAGACTTCTGGAGGGTGAAGATATGGACTTTAATGATCCTTGATTAGAGGTAGCTATGTGACATAAAGTGGAGAATAGTGAGGGGAAATGACTACCTACAGAAGCTGTGAGGTAAGGAGGTTAATGAGGTGGGTTTTTCCATCTTATCAAGGCACTGTTGGGTGCAGCCAAGGGCAGTGGATGCTCTGCCATGTAGGGGAGGAAACTTCTCCAAGAAGCCTTGCCAAGGTGGCCAAATTCATGGGCCTTGGTGGGCCTCAACCAAGTGGGCTTCAATTTGGGGTTTAAAGGGGGTTTGGTTAGGTTTTGAGATGCTATCAAGCCAAAATTCAATTTTTCTTGGTCCAATCAAATTTCTAAGGTTTAAAAGGTTGGATAATGATATCATAACAAGGATTTAAGAAGTTAATAGTATGTGGAAGTGATTTAATTAAGTGATTAAACACAATGCTAGAAATTGGACCAAAGAAGGTTTGGAGGCCAACTTTAGGGTTTGGGGAAACCATTTAAGATTTTGGTTTCAACCAAGTTTTTGGGGTTTTAATTAGATTTCAACCCTTTAGGTTTTCACTAGGATTAAAATCCTCTTTGATCTGGCTCAATTTGGTTGATCAGATGAAAAAAAGTTTTGTTTAGGTGACATGATCTCACATCTTGATTTCCTTTACAAATCTATCTAATGGTTCCTCTTTATGCCAAGTGTCTAATACTATTCACTATGTGTAGCTAAGATCTTGCCAAGTGTCCAAATAAAACTTCTCTAACCTAATTTGAACATTCCACACTGTGATTTTGAAAACACTATACTTAGTACGCTTATCGAGGTTACTATTCACTCCAAAAAGCGTAATGAACTTAGTACTGAAAAATCCTAAATATTCATATTAACCTACAGTAAAAACCGTTTACCAAAACTCAACCATGAAGTTTTCCTATAAATAAATTCATAGTTTCGAACAACTGTTTCGTCCGAAATTATGAAAATGAGTTATTACACTATAAAATTCTAAATATTCAACTGAGGCTAGTGGTGTAGACTATAATGTATTCTGACACTTCTAATTACCTCAAATAATTAAAATATCATTTCTAACACCATAGTAAGTGATAATACTAATTATGTTGACAGACTAAAATCTCTACGATTAGCCGATTCGTAAAAACTTATGGAGTTTTCACGAGATTCCTAAAGTCCATAAAAATTCTACCATTGAATTTCTAGCAAGCTGTTACAATGGGTAAGGAAACTACAATTTATGTTTATATGTTGTCATATATGCCATGCCATGCCATGTCATCATATATTTATCTATTACATGAATTATTCTGTCATGAAATACTTATTTGTTACACAATATATTCTGTCACATGTTATGCCACGATATGAAATATTGTCTATTATATGTCATACCATGTTGTGAAATATTATCTGTTATGTTAATATCTCAAAGTACATCATGTCTGTCGTCTTACGTTCATCTCACGTTATGCAATGTCAGGACTTCTGTCTTTTCATATTCATGCCACATCTGGTCTCAAATACAGTTTGAGTATCTTGAGAATAGGCATATTAAGTTATTCATGTCAATCACGATCCTAAATGCTAGGATGGGGTAATATCCTAGTGGAACTCCTTTATTTATGTTGGAGTATCTAAATAGGTATGAAATTCTCTAGGTTGACGAAGTATAGTCAACAGGTTGTGAATGAGGCCTAACTAGCTGGTCATCGGAGCGTGCCAGGCACTAATGCCAATGAAGCCATATTTTATTTTATGTATGTTCACAGCAAGTGTGGCATAAACAATTCATGGGGCCACAACAACTGTGAAGTACGTATTAATGCACTCACATCTAGTGTAGATACCTATGTTGTGATGCGGTAATCAGTAAGATCACACGGCTCAAGGGGATCTGTGTAGCGCCCATATGGTCAATTTATTAATTAAGTCTATTGAACAAGATTCCAAGTTCATGTATTTCATGTTCAAGTCATGTTTCATGTTACGTTATGTTCAAGTTTACGTTCATGTCAAGCTTCAAGTTCACATTACATGTTATGTTTCAAGTTCACGTCCATGTTATGATTTAAGTTCATGTCACATCAAGCTAAGTTTCTGTTTTAGTTGAAGTTATATCAGCTCATGCCATGTTATGTCAAGTCACATTATGCTTATTATTTTATGCCATGTTATGTCAAGTTATATTATATTTACTTTTAACGTTGATGGTGCATTCATACCTTTATTTCTATGCATGCATCATTAACCTGTGTGAAAGTTTTATGTTAACTTGCTGAGATTTGTAATCAAATCTCATCGTGGTAGTCCCAACTACCATTCCTCCGGAATGGTAGGCCATATGTCAAGTTCAGAATAGGGAGCAAACACCGATAGGAAGGAGAAGATTGACTAGACGCTGCAGACACAATGCGGAGCTTTCAGCTTCTATTGGACAGTATTCTAACCTCATTAGTCGAGTTATGTGAGTTACTCGACGAACTGGCTCAATAGTGTATTTTAATAATGTAAATATGGAGTCTAGTCTCCCATGTTTTAATATTATAGTCTTCTGAGACCCGTACTGTAATCGTGGATATTTATCTTGTTAAGTATGCATAGATCATGTTTTAATTATTTGGGATGTTATAAGTTTGGTGCATAGTATTCAAAAAAAAGAAAAACTATCCACTGTGAATATTGCATAATGCTAGATGCATGTTAGGAATATTGCATCCTATATGTCATGAACGGGGGCAGGTAACCTTGTGTTGCATATCTCGACGCTTCAGATGTCCGTTCGTTCCCAAATGAAAATCTGGGGCCATCACATATAACATGTTTGATAAAAAGACTAAATAATCATTATAAATATATAGCACGGCTGAACCACAATTCTGTGTGGAAGCCAATTTATTTCTTCTCAATTTTATATTTCTACAGTTATTATCTAGATGACTTTTAGTGCTCTTGATGGCCAATACTTTTTTTTTTAATTTTTTTAATTTTTCATGAAGGTTAGATCTTAATTAAGCATACAACCTAATGTTTTTTTTTTTAAAACACTTCCCTACAGACCTCCCGTCTCTCCAATCCTCATGTTGCTAAGTGAGAAAATTGTTAACCAAAAGAGCTTGCTGGGAATTATTTAGCAAGGGGCACTCCAATATTAATTAAGTTGGTTAATTTTTTTAATTCTCTTTCAGATCACAAGTTTACTTGTCAAGATAACTGCTTTCCACCTTTATAAAAAGTTTCCATGTCTAGTTGTATTAGTTATTGTCTGTAATTCATCTTTGGCAAGTGATCCTTTCTCATCTTGGCAATTAACTCTTCTTCTAAGTTGACTAGCCACTTCAGCTCCTCATTCTGGTCCTCACAGTAGGT
This sequence comes from Carya illinoinensis, assembly GCF_018687715.1. NCBI lineage: Eukaryota > Viridiplantae > Streptophyta > Magnoliopsida > Fagales > Juglandaceae > Carya > Carya illinoinensis. Next base: position 31,093,186 of record NC_056754.1, on the reverse strand, counting down.
GGCTATTCTAGCTTGCCTACCATGGTTGAGTTCCTCATCTCTACCTTTCTTTAGGACATTTCAGGTGGATTCCCACAAAGTGCTTAGTCACCCAAATGATGGACTAGTTGCACTTGGTGTCTCCTACTACTAGTTCTGAAGACCATTTAAGTACTTCTTGTCTTTGCCTTTCCTTCAACTCCATGAATGGTCTGTCCCATTTTGCATTAGGTAGGGCCCTCACAACCACCCTCTTTTGATGGATGTAAAACTCATCATATTCATCCCATAGATATTTACTGGGGAAGCCACTCCACCATTCAAAATAGGAGAATTGTGACGACCTGCTTTTACGTGTATTTTCACTGAAGGGTTGCTTTTAATTTAATTAATATATTGATTTATTTATTTTAAATTATTGCGTTTTAAATTAGTTTTTATTTATTTGCTGTTGTGTTTTATTTATTTAGTCGTTTTACGGTTTTTAATCTCGTTTTCAGCAGATCTGTTTTGGTTTCCGGAGTGAGGACTGGACCTCATTTCTTCCCTCCATCTTTTCTTTTCTATTTTTCTTTTTTCTCTTTTCTTTATTTTTTTCTTTTCTTTTCTTTCTTTTTTCCCCTTCCCTCCCGCGCGACCCTCCCCCTCGTCCGTCTCTCTCTCTCTCCACTCCTTCACGCCGATCGCACCATCTGCCCAGACCCACCGCCGCCGGCTACCGTGTGGCACACCACCCCCACCATTTTCTTCCCCTCCCTCTGGTGAACCACCCCACAAATTTTCACCGCCAACGGAGCCGCCGTTTAGCTGGAAAAAGCCCATCAAGCCAAACGATTTTTGCTCCAATCTGCCGCCGTCACTCCACCTCCGGCCACCACCACTTCACCACTTCATGACCGACTCCTTGCCATCCTAACCCACCCATTTCCGGCCTCTAATAGTCACTGGAACAGCTCCTACGAGCTAGTTTCCGTTTTGGGCATTTCAGCCCTTCCTCTGCCATTTTCGCCCCCACCCACGGCCAAACTCCACTTCCCTTAGTTTCATAAACATTCTTAGACCCTTCCCTATCAATTCCGAGCCTTGGTTTATCCCCGTTCAAAAGTGGGTATTTTACAACCCACGGCCACAGTGAAATTTCACTGTTACATTGCTTTCCTTCTACCGTTTGCAACGCCGCGAGCTTTCTAAAAATACTATATAGCGCTATAAGTATTTCCAAACCCTACTTTTAGATTTAAATATATTTTTCTCATTCAATAAATATTTATCTGTTGGTTGGCTGATTCCGGACTGAGTCCGAAGAGTTCGAGGGTCGGATGGTTTGAGGACGGAGTGCTTGGTTATGTTTGTTTGTGATTTGGTTGGTTATTCGTGCCATGAGGCGTGCGTTGCATATTGCATATTTGTGCATTTTATTTTAATCGAGAAAATCCCGTTTTATTGGCGTAAATGGTTTTTGGGTGCGTGTGTCTCACGAGCCCAAGCCGGGATGGGTTATTATCTTGGTGGAGCTCCTCTAGTCACTCAGGAGTGGATAATACTGAGTGACATCCCCTGGGTTGTCGCAGGGTGACGACCGGATTGCACGATACGGTAACGCTGTCGTGTCGACTCTGTGGTCCCTAGAGTGGCGGGGACTAGAGAATGGCCTGGCCAGGTACGCGCGGGGCGCGAGTCTGGACATCGCTCGTTTAGGTGTCACATGCGTAGTCGTTACCTACGGTGTGGCATAGAGCCAGGGTGTGCAGACGATCCCTAGGGGAGATCATGGTACATACATAATCGGATTGTTTTTATGGTTTTCGGATGCGGGCCATTTTCGCGAGATTTGGTTTCGAGACTTATGATCCATTTTCTGGGAAAATGGTGGTTTGGGCTATTATCTGGGATAATGGCGAGGATGTACTGAGGCTTTTGATCCATTTTCTGGGAAAATTGTGGTTTGGGCCATTATCTGGGATAATGGCGAGGTTTGGTTTTAAGGATATATTTTTGTGGGCCAAATGGGTTTTTTTGGCGTGCGTGGAAAAAATATAGTTTTATGGGACATGTGCATTGGTTTTTCTTTTATGCATATTGTTTGAGTTTTATATGTTTTTATCTAGTGGTGTTTGGAGTTTACTTACCTGCGGCACCATTTTTGGTTCCGTAGATTTTGGTGCAGAGTTCGAGGAGGAGGAGGAGGCTGAGCCCGAGGATGCGGCTTCGCCAGAGTTCTGAGTAGAGTTTATGTTTTCTTTTTGGCTTTGATATAATATTTGTGTTTTGTAATATTCTATTCTATATGTTTTGAACAGCTTTGTATTAAACAAGAAAAATTCTGGTACTTAGTTATTGACTTTGCTTTTCGCTGCGTGTTTCTTGTGCACTTTTGTTGCTTATCCACACACTTGGCACAAGTCGATAGGGTGATGACCAGTGATGTCATCATTCGGACGTCTCGATTTCCCCGTGTCCGTGCATGGGGATTTGGGGGCGTCACAGGAATACTCTCCCGCAACCAACTTGCAAGCTAAATCACCTGTCTCCAAACAAGTCAACACTCACACATAGATATACATGTTGCACTAGGGAATGTCTACATGGCCAACCAACTTGAAGATACCACATGTCATAGGCCCCAGGGGATCCTCCTTCTAGTCTATCAGATAAGGCAAACATAAATTGTTCCAACCCAATCATCATGGGGGATTCTCCTTCCCTAATGAAACTCGTGGAAACACAATGCAGGAATGGTCTAGGGAATCCTCCATTCCATCCTTGTTGATCCTCACACGATAAGATTACTCACACAAAAATTGCATTGAAAATAATTGCATTCAAAATCTCATAAAAAATGAAGTAAGAATATTCATGAACATAATGTTGAAAACATTTATTAATTCATGATTAGAAAGTGAGAGATTACATAGTTGATCATTTCTTTATCTCCTTTGAAATCATTTACTTTCTTGCAAGAATCTAACTCCAAGGGCACTCAAGTGTTTATGATCTCAAAAGCAAAATTTTGGCTTATACCCTAAGCCTTTTATAGAATGGAATTGTCAGGTGTCCTTTTGACTCTAGACGTGCTTGAATATAGTCTCGATCACCCTACTACAGAATGATAGAGATAGACTAGAAGGGCACGGTTTGCTTATCCTTACAGCTTGCCTTAGGTCCAATCCTTAGTCTCTTTTCAAGTGAGGGTCTCCTATGTGTTGCTGGACCATACCTCTGGATTTAGATGATATAATTTGCCAAGTCGTGATATTTTTTGCATACTCACTCCAAGTGTGACTCTTCAAATGGAGTGTGGGCTTATGTATACGACACTACCACCTTCTGAGCATTTCTGTGTTATGTCAAAAAGCTTATACGTCTACAAATCTTAGGCTCACTCCTCACCTTTGAATAAATGGTGCCTTTCCAAAACTACAAGCTTTTTCAGATCCTCCTTCTAGGCTATGTGCACTGGGTGGCTTTTCTAGCTCACCTACAATAAGGTGAAAAGTCTTTTTATCACCTTACACCAAGACAGGTCAACCAGGCTTTCTATACAGTATTGCTTGTCCATATGTTAGATTAGCTGCATTTTGCAGTACCCGTGGCTATTTTTCACCAAACCAATGGTGTGACTCCCTTTTTTGCCTTCCACTCACACTCAGTTGCTGGTCTATCCCCTTGCCTAAGTGCAGTACTCACAATATGAACCTTAGAACTAAGCATACATAAGAGCATGAAACCAAGTATAGGTATGAGACTAAGCCATAGATTAGAGCCAAGTAAGTATAGTGATAGGAAAGGAAAGGAGGTTCATGCATGAAGTACTACAAGCCTAATGCATAATGATTTAGAAATTTAAATGATTGCTTAAATTATTATAGATTTCATTGAGCGGTTTAAGGAAATAAAAGATTAGCTTAAATTGCTTAAGGAATCGGATAAGTGACTATGATCATGTTATTTAAACACATCACTTTAGAGTAAACTATAAATGATCGTGCTACAAGGACCGACAATTCAACTAAAGAATTCGACCAATAGGTGCAAATGCACTTTTTAATTTTTTTTCTTGTTTTTCTTTAATCATTTTTATACATCTTTAAAAAAATTTTAAAAATAGAAAAAAAAAACCAATTTATTAATATTCACTTCTTTAACCATTAAGTAAAAAAATAAAAAATTCAATTGGTCACTTTTAACGGTTCAACTAATATTTTCAACTATAAAAATCTTATTTCAAGGATATATATATAATGCATGTTCTCAAAAGTATATATATGTATGTATGAGCCTTTCTTTGAGAGCCCTTTTTATGAACCCAAGGCAAGATGATAGATGTTAGAGTATGCATGATTGTCTTATGATTGAGTATTATGTTGCATGAATGGATGTTTATGAAAAGTAAGACAAAGGCTAACCGTAAAGGAAAGAGAAAGAAAGTATGAATGATGAGGTTAATGTAATGGCCATAAGAGGTTAAGGAAGCCACCATGAGGTTGGGATGGATGGCAATGTCGAAATGTATTACTAGCAGTGCACCTAGCGATCACTCTCGTCCTATTGTGGTAAGGTAGCAGTCAAGTCTTGGAAGCAAGCAACCTTTTGCCAGTCTGGTTGTCTGATTGAGTAGCCCCGCCGTCTATCTAGCCTAGTTTCCTAAGAGTGGTCGATGTGTCCCATTCTTGAGGTACAGGTTCTTAAGCCAATCGCTCCAGGAAGAACCATTGATTGCAAGAGTCACTAACCCTAACACGTGGGGATTAACAATATGTAAAGGGCCATAAAGATGAAATTGTGAATGCTTACAGGCTGATGATGAGAAATGTTTAAGCTTTAAGATGAGGTTAAGGAATGCTTTACAATTAGCGTTTATGTTTGACATACGTTTTCAAAAGAGCAAAGTTTTCAAAAGAAAAAACCTATGTTTTAATGTATGTTTACTACATGATGTGGTTCTTACTGAGTATCAACTCATTTCAATTGTATTTAAATGTTTTTCCAACCCAGATGAGGAAGAGTTAGAAGACGCTGCAAGTAAGGATGTTGTTCAGGAGGTTGACATTGGAAATGAGACTTAAGGGTACAAGAGATGATATCAACTTTTTACTTTACTACTTAATGATTATGCTTCCGTAATGCTAGCACAAGTTAGACAAACATATATTTAAATAAGTGCTATGGACAAAATGTGTTTTTTAAGAGGTTCTTAATAAAAGTATTTAGTTAGGCTTTTTAATTATGGGATATTTTATGTTTGGCGCAAAGAATGAATGTTTTAAGAACGTAAGTGACACCCGGTTGCTCTAGCTCAACGAGTCCAAGAGGGGCAGGGTGGTCACAATACTAGTTGAACTACAAAAAGAGGAAATACCATAGGTTGTAGATTATTCACTATTGACATCTTGTTATGAACTCAATGAAAAATGAGAGAGTTTCAAGAGATTGAGAGAGAGCGAGAGAGGAGATTCTCTTGATCTGTATATCATATAACATCAATATACCCCTATATATAGGGTTACAAAAGAGACTATACTTTTGACGACTAGCACTATGCATTTGACGGCTAGCTAACTATGCTTTTGACGACTAGCACTATGCGTTTGACGGCTAGTTAAATGTGGTCATACAATTCAAGATGGTTTATAACACTTCCCCTTTGGATGACCATATTTAAAGAATATGCCTCATTAAAACCTTACCAAGGAAAAACCCTATGGGAAAAAACCAATGGCGAAGGAAAAAGAGTACAATATTCATGTGTATCACCGAGTGCTTTAGGATTGCCTCATTAAAACCTTGCAAAGGAAAACCCAGTGGGATAAAACCTTAGCGAAGAAAAAAGAGTACAATTAGCACAAGTATTCAAAACATTACTTTCCCTGAAAAGTGCATGATAACAGGTCTTCAAACCTCCGCATTCCAATGTTCTGCATAATCTTCTTAAATGTTGCAGTTGATAATACTTTAGTGAATAAATCTGCCAGATTTTTACTTGACCGTACCTTCTTGATATCAATTTCAACTTTCTTCTCATGAATTGCAATGATCTTCTTGTGTGTATCTGAAAGATAACTCGCATCTGTATATCCAACTAACTGTGGACTTGATCCATGTTGATAAAATAATCACAACTGGATCTTTCTGCTCATCACTACTCTTCTGGAGTTGTACTCTTCTGGAGTTCTTGTAAATAACACAATTAGTGGAGAATTCATCAACACTAAAGCGCTAACCTCATTTTTTAATAAAAACGGTGGCCAGCCTTTTTAGATCAGACAAGCACCGCAGATTTTCAACTCCTCTGTAGGTGTCAGGAGTGCTGTCAGGCGCAGCAGCTGTCAGGCGTGCTGTCAGGCGTCGCAGAGCTATGAAGCTATATTTCGTCTCTTTTCTCTTGCTTCACGAGAGATGCTGTATCATAATTTTCTCTATAAAAGAGATATTCAGCTCATCTTCATTCACATCTCATCTTTTTCACTTTTCTGTAATCATACTGCATTTTTACTCTGCAATCTCTTTCTGCATTCTTATCCTACAATGGCTCAGCGATCTTTTCATGGCCAATATATGAGGTACTCTGCACCTCGTTCATCAGCTGTTCCTGCTTCTACCATAGGTGCTATCATGCAATATAATGATCTAACTCATAGGTCAGATAATGAAGCTATCTATGAGCTTGTGAGTCTCGGTACCCGATACTCATCATCCATTGTCGCATTTTCTCAGCGACTGCAATCCAGAACTTGTGGAGTTGACAATCTCCACGAGAATATTGTTATACTTCAGCGACTTCTTCTGGAGTCCAACATCACGATAAAATCAATAAAGCAAGAGAATAAGAATTTAAAATCCTTGCTTAAATCTTCTTTTCGATTGCCCACCCCTTTAGATAGGGATGCCATGCAGATTCTTGAAGAACAAGAGCGTTTGAAGAATGAGGCAAAGTGCCTCAAATTTCTGTAATTCTTGCTTCAAGATAATAAAATAATATTTCACAAATATATTTGTGTTTCTATCTTTTGGTAGATGTTCTGTGTGCTCCATTTTATTTCTTCTTTAATAATGCACACTTCATATCAAACCCATAATATGAATCTGAAATATTAATTATATTAAAATATGGTATTTCATGACTAATAACATCATCCATCTTCCCCTTGAAGCCGCAAGGGTTTCAGATTTATATTTCAAATATGTACAGTTTTCATGAGCTTTTCTGGAGCCTCAATGACATTTAAATCATATATATAAACTGCAATAATAGCTTGTTTCCATTTGCGTTTGGATTGCTTTAGATCATATAAGGATCTTTGAAACTTGATAGAATACATATTTTCAGATGTATTCATATTAGAAGCTTCAGACATTTTCTATCCTTCAGGGATTTTCATATATTTATATATATCATGATCCAATGATCCATATAAATATGCAGTTAATCATGCATATCCAAACTCTCGATAACTTTAAAACTAATAAAAATCTCAATATGATTTCAACCACTTTAAAATCATATCAATATTGTTTCTTCGAGAAACTAACTTGTGATTTCTATATCACATTTTCATATTAAAAGTTTCAGGCTTTTTATATCATGTATATAAATATCCACTGATATTTAACAAAAATCACATCTTTAGGTGTTTGGACTTCAAGTCGATATTTATCACATTTTACTTAGTGATATCAATTCTGCAGGAATTGAGAAACTGACTCGTGATTTATATATCACATTTTTATTTCCTTTCCATAAATACCCACTGACATTCAACAAGCATCACCTCTTTAGGTGTTTGGACTATAAGTCCCGATGCATCATATTTTATTAGTGAATCAATTCTGCAGGAATTGTTTCTTTCAAATTTGGCCAATATTTTACGTCGTATTTTTCGACGGTTCTTGATTCACTTTCATCATTACTTCTGGTAATGTCAATTGCCATCTCATATGGAAATACGTTGTCGACAACGATTTTATTTCTATCCATAATTTCTCCAATATTCATGAAATGTATCGAGATCTCGTTATTTTCAGGTATCTGTCCCTCTTCAAGGGAAGACATTTTCATGAAAAACCTCTTCAGAAGGTACTCTTCGGAGATTTATATAGGAGAATTTTATATAGAAAATTTGGATGGACTTTATTGCTTGTTCTGTGGGTATGGCCTCTTCAGGAGCACCAAATTATTTGTGTTTTTCTCTTTTGAGATGCTCTATCTTTTGTATCAATAAGTCTCACATGCTTTTAGACATGTCTTTAGACTGCTGAATTTCTTAATTGTCCTACAGGGACTTCAATCCTCGCTGAGATTTTAGCAGCTAGAATATGAGACATTTTTATCTTATTGCATCCAAAATTTAATTATCATCTGAACTTCTGGTTCACATATGATAATCAAGATAACGTCGAATAATTTCATCTTATTTGCTTCAAGCAAATTTTTTCTTTCCACTTCTGGTGGTAAGACTTTATGGTAAAAGAATCTTCTGGTTCTTTTATGGACGTCCATATGAAAATCATTCGACTTATCATAATTGATTTTAGATGATCAAGATAACCATGAAAAGATACAAATATTTTGAATCATATCACTTTTTGATGCATCATAATATTTGATTCAATAATTGTATAATATCATCTCAAAGAGAAAACTTATAACTTTTCCAATACGAGCTTCTGACTCGAAAAGATATTCATTATCACGTCCAATCTCTTAGTTTCTTTGAATGAAACGCATCATTCTTTTCACTTCAGGGAATAGAATGATATAAATTCATTATCATTCATTTCAGGGAATGATGTAGATCTAGTAAGACGTGACTAATGATTCTTATCAAAAGCTCATTATTTTGCTCAGTCACTGAAAGACCATATATAAATTTAGAATATATTGTGAACGTTTGCATTTCATATTGCTACTTCAGGAGCATACTCGATATTGCTACTTCAGGAGCATACTTCAGGAGCACATTTGAGACGTTCATTCAAATATATATTCTTTCCACAATTTCAATTATGCAACTTCAGGTGCATAAATCATAATGAGCTTGGGGTACAAGTATCACCCATTTAAATTATGAGATACTCAAAAGCTATTATTGATTTAGGGCGATCTTTCAGGGATACTCCATTTCCATTCTCAGATAAATCATATCATCAATAATTTATAACAAGTATAAAAGAACAAATAAAACTTGTATCTTAGAGATTTCAAATAATATATTGAAAAACTTACTTGAAATAGAAGACTACTATCTTTAGTATCATCATAACTTTCGTGATATTAAAGCGGACTTTTCTTCCATTTTCTTTCACATCCTTTCACAGTTCCCACTCACTTACCATTCACAGCCATGATTGACAAGCCTCTGGATCTCGAATAGATGAAACAAATATCAATGATGCATACTGGAACTGGTAATTTCATGCTTTATGATCTGTGCTCATCAGAAAGCTAGCCATATGCATTTTAAAATCAATAGAACCTTGTTCATTAGCATGGCATAGCTCAATTGATAATTTAAAATCCACAAACGCCCTCTTTGCTGACTTTGTTGCATAAAGCCGAAATAGTAAGGGTCCCACCCTTGTAAGTTGTACAATGCCTGCAGGTCTATTGTCAGATTTGAAAAAAGACATCATAGATAATCATGATCTTTTCAAGATTTCCGTCTCTCTTCTCTCTTTTTTTACAACTTTTTTTTTTTATTTCCTATTTGAAGTGAGTATATATACATCAGCGGCCATAGATATCAATCTTTCTTTATCGTACGTAAAATCTTTAAACCAAAGTTAATTAATATATGAATTCTCGTGGTAAACTGATAAGGAAGGACCCAGTGGGTAGAGCAGCAGAGTTTTTCTGTCTAGCTCGAACGAAAGGACCCCGTCCAGATCTAGAAGTTTGTCAGAGAAGCAGAGTTTGAGATTAAACTGCAGATTCTTGTTCTCATCAGGTGATCGATCTCTTGCTCTTTCACGATTGGCTTTTGAAGCTGCTCTGCCAATCGAAGATCGTTCTTGTGCAAGTCCCTGTTTCAAGTTCCTCATATCTTCTGCAGCTTAAAAAAAAATTAGAGATAAAAAAAGTTAGCTTCTCCTCAGCGTGCTTGTACACCCTTCTGTGCTTCTTGCCTCCATCGTTGGAGGAGCTCTACAACTCTTTCCTCATAAGGGAAGTCTTCCAGGTCATGACCCATTAGATCCATCCTGATACTCTGTTCGGTCGCCGCGCAGATCTTGCATGAAGCTCACACGGAAACCTACATCTCTCTCGGCTGTTGGATCGTTGTATCGTTCAGCTTGTTGGATCGTTTCGCTTGTAATTAAAAGACAAAAAATTGAATGAAGTGAGTGATAATATTATCGCTTTACAGATCATGTGATAATAAGCAAAAATCGAAAACATGAGAGTATAAAATCTCAGCAATTCTCTCCCTCCGTAATCGTTCGACGACGCTGTGCACGAGAACGTCGGTAGCCGCCTCACTATAGGTTCGACCGAGGAGATCCTTCTTGAACGTCCTAGAGCTCCTGGTAGCAAACCAGAAGAACCGAAAGCTTTGGCAGCATGGATTTCAGAGTCGGCAAGAGAGAGAGAGAGAAGAGGGAGCAAGAGAGAGAGAACGGAGAGTGTCGTGCTGATAACGTGTTATGAACTCAATGAAAAATGAGAGAGTTTCAAGAGATTGAGAGAGAGCGAGAGAGGAGATTCTCTTGATCTGTATATCATATAACATCAATATACCTATATATATATGGTTACAAAAGAGACTATGCTTTTGATGACTAGCACTATGCATTTGACGGCTAGCTAACTATACTTTTGACGACTAGTATTATGTGTTTGACGGCTAGTTAAATGTGGTCATACAATATAAGATGGTTTATAACACATCTCTCTTTTTAGATTTATTAGCGACGAACAAAAGTACATGAACAAAGAACAAGAAGTCAAAGTCCGATGTAGAAAAGTCTCAAGTTAATCCAATCGAGTTTAGTGGAAAGAACAAGCACAAGTCAGAATAGGTCAGAAAATTATTCAGACAATCAATACATTTTAAATGGAAAGGCACAATTATATCTCTCTTCGTTTTAGAATTTTATCATCCATAGTCACAATTGTAGGTATATTCGTGTCACACATTTAACTAGATTCATGTCTATCACTTAAAATGTGATATAGTGAAAGATAAGATATAATTAAGATGAAAAAATTTAGGGTTAAAAAGACATTTTTCTTATTTTATATTCGACAAATTCCTCTAAATCTTCCTATTACTTCCAAGCTCAATAAAAAGAAAGAGCTTAGCTACTCAGCATCTCACACACTAAACTTGTTTTTATTTTTTATTTTTATTTATTTTGGTTTTATTCAAACTAAAGTAATTTAGTTCTTCTACTTGTCATTCATACAATACCACATAATTGCTAAGAAAAAAAAAAGTCATGTATAGTGTGTGATGTAGGAATGATGGGTATAATTTTTCAAAAACAAAACATATAAAAGCAAAGCAAATGGGACTGCTCAACTAGCCCAACAATACAGGTAATTTGAGAGCATTTGAGCATGAGGCTGCAATGGGGCTCAATATGCTCGTAAGGGGCCATTCCAATTTGAAAACATAGAAAGTCCAAATCTTATATATTAATTGAGGAGTTTGTTTTGCTATGTACAAGTAAAATTATATACTAATCTATATATCAATATTATTTTTTTATATTTAAAATTTAAATTAACATTGTTTTTAATAAAACCTACTTTTTGACTAATCACATTAGATTGGTGCATATATTAATGTGCAGTTGTGCTTGCAATTAGATTTTTTTCTTAATTGAGTTCTGTTACATAAAATTATTTTTGTGTATTTTACTGATGTAATTGGCCAAATCAGTTATTTTTTATTAAAAAAAAGTGATGTAGTCAATCACATTAGTGGAGTGCGTAAAAGAGTATGTAAAAGTGACTGTATATAAAATTTTTGATATTTTTTAATGTATGGTTCAAATAGTAATTTTAGATATATCAACTCAAAGTGTTACAGTGAAAGACTCAAAAAATTATAAGATACACTGAACTAAAGAATGATATTGATGAACGGCATTGAAGCTGTGTGGATTACGTTGTCAATTTACCGTACAAGTTAACCCTACCAGTAGTGGACAAACCAGTAGAAACGCTATGATGCTTTCAGAGGATTAAACAACGTTTATCCAACATTGTCTCTATTTGTGTTCAAAACATTTCTTTCACAGATAAACGTAACGTTAAGTTCAGCTGTTTTTTTATTGTCCTGATATTAAATAGATGCATGTAGATCAAGTTCAGCTATTTAGAAATGTTGATTCTGATTTGAGTTTTTGGGGTTTGGCTAATATGGCTCGGGAAAGAGGTTCTTAAGAGAATTTGGCTACTTTCATTGCAATTACATGGGCTGTTTGGTATACAAGAAACAAGTCTATATATGAACAGATTCTTCTTGGAGCACATATGGTGGTTAATAATGGCTTTATCTCTGAAATTCGAGTTCAAATAGACTTAGATATTTTATTTTTAACAATACCAAATCACGAATGTTGTATCTTGGAATTCTCCGCCAATAGGCTACCTTAAGTTGAATGTTGATGGGGCAATATTTTATTATCAACATATAGCTGAGGTAGGAGTGCTTCTTCGAGACCATAAATGTGAGGTTCTAGTCGCTTGCAGTAAAGTGGAAAGGGAGGTTGTGTCCTCTGAATTTATTGAAGCTACGGCAATGCTAAGAGGATTGCAATTTTACTTATTATATTACTAATTTTGATTTTCTACTCCAAGATATTCAAAGAATGCTGACTTGTTTTCAAGAAGTTCAAGTGTTGCATGTTAACAGACTTGGGAACACTCTTGCACATCAATTGGCAAGACATGATTGGAAAGTTAGTGATATTGAAATGTGGTGGGATTTTTGTCTTTTGTTGTAAGTCAAGATGTTTGATTTGACAAAAGCAATCTGTTGTAAGGAATTATTTGTTTCAATGAATGAATTGTTGGTTATCAATAAATAAATAAATAAACGTAACGTTACGCTTGGACCTTTTTGGTTTCATTTTATGGGTGAGACACCCCAGTACCAATACAAAAATGCTTGCTATCAATTTATGATTTCACACATAAATATAGATCAATATGATCATGAAGAGACGAGTGTGTAACAGCAAACTCCAAAATGGCAATTCAAAGCCAACCAAATTAAATAACTTTATGGATCCAAATAGGGAAATTCACTCGGGTACGCTGTTGACGAATTCTTCCAACGTTTCCATAGACTAGCATGCAATTCAAGGAGGATTGTCTATATAAAACCCAGGAGCAAATATCCTAGTCATTCATTCAATTCATCAAATATTAATTGAAACCATTACAAATTATGGGGTTCACTAACCATGGCCAATGCATTTGTTTGGCTTTAATCCTCACTCGGGGAGTTTTGGCATCTCAAGCTGCTGCTACCCTCCAAGATGTAGCAATGCATGAAAAGTATGAAGAATGGATGGCTCATTATGGACGTGTATATGAGGACACTCATGAGAAGGAGAAAGAAATGAGTTGTAACACCCATCAAAGACCAAGGCCAATGTGGTAATTGCGTACTTCTGAAATGAATTATACTAACTTTCAGAGTGTTAACTCCTTTTAGTGATGAAATGTAGGATGTTGATGGGCATTTTCAGCATTGGCAGCCATGGAAGGAATTACGAAGCTATAAATTAGTCAATTAATCTCTTTGTCTGAGCAAGAATTGGTTGACTGTGACGTTAAAGGAATTGATCAAAGTTGTGGTGGTGGTTTGATGGACAACGCATTCCAATTCATCCAGCATAATCGAGGACTCACTACAAAAGCCAACTATCCTTACAAGGGTGTTGATGGAACTTGCAACACAAAGGAAGAAGCCATCCATGTAGCCAAGATAAATGGCTTTGAAGATGTGCCAGCCAACAGCGAAAAGGCACTTCTTAAAGCTGTAGCTAATCACCCCGTTTCTGTTGCTATAGATGCTGGAGGTTTTGATTTCCAATTCTATTCAAGTGGTATTTTTACAAGGGAGTGTGGCACTAGCCTAGACCATGGTGTTACCGCTGTTGGTTATGGGATCACTAATGACGGGACCAAGTACTGGCTAGTGAAAAACTCGTGGGGTACACAGTGGGGTGAAGAAGGGTATATATAAGGATGCAAAGAGATGTTGATGCGAAGGAAGGCCTGTGTGGTATAGCAATGCAAGCCTCTTGTCCAACCGCATAAAGTTTAAAAACTAAAATCAATGTCCATTAACTCGTTTGAAGTACAAGGCAAAGCTTGTTTTAGTCCTCTCAATTCCTATCGTTCAATATCTATATATGTAGATTGCGGAGGTCATATATTACATTTCTATAAAACTTTGCCATATTATAGTACTATTGTGGAGAACACCGACAATAGCTGCTATGGAAAACCCTTCCATCTCCTATTCCTTTCTTTTCAAAACTCTATACCACCTTTACACTTCTTAATAGAAGCGCCTATTTCCATTCCTTTCTATTCCCATTCTTCTGGGAATTTGAATGTCTTAGAAGTTAGAAGAATTGAAATGAATGTTTTTGGAATACCTTTAGGAATACCCATTCATGTTCTTTGGTTCCCATTAAGACACAAATGTCTCAGCAGAACACCCATCTCCTCCTCGTCGAGGCAGACATCATACCGGGAAACCGAGAAAGAACTTGGGGCGTTTTTGTGGCTACATTTTCTTTGACTAAACGTAAGAATATTAACAGTGGGTTGTCCTCTCTTCGTTAATCCTTCAGCCTTAGCAATTAAGTAGGCTACGTTTTTTGTGACACAGTGAAGGAAATCATTTTTATAAGGCACGCCAATTTTTCTTTGAAGAGTGTCTCGAAGAACTTGTTCTTGAAATTAGAAGGAAGATGTAGCAATTCTTGTTGTCCATGTGGCTTTAACAAGACTCTTTCTGTATCAGGATAGATGGACTTGACGGAAAAGACTATCCAATTGCCTTTTAAGGTACAAAAATTGACTCATCACCAAATCCACGCTAATATGTTACCTCCACTGAACTATTGTAGGAGAATCCAGATTGTAGTGAAAATTCGGGCGCTAGGCTGTTTCTTGCAGAGGTAGATGCTGCACAAACCCTGCGAAGTCTCAAAGAGAAAATCAGTACTTTCTATTCTGGGTTAGAGCTGGAAGATGAATCTTTCGATCAAAGAGAGTATGGGATACGTTCCTCAAGACTGTTAGAACAGAAATTAAGTGAACTGTTTGTCACTCTTTGCAAATTTGAAATCAGAGTAATTTCACATAAATAACAGGAACTGATGTAACCATAGCTTGATATGAATAAAATAATAATAAGCATATATTAAAGAAGAAAAGAAAATATATGACAAAATTTTCCCCTCGATATCCATTTGAGTTTTGATCGTTTCATTGATTTTAATAATTTAAAGTCAATAAATGTGTCCTAAGCTGCCTTCTCGTTCATCACAGTACCTAGTGTTGTGACAAAAAAATGCAAATTGTATGCCAGATCACAAATGCTTAGTAAGAACTAAGAAGTCTGAAGTCGCTGAACTCCAAAAAAATTGTGAATCAGATTAGACCGTATAGATATCATGAACAAGTAACGAAAATGTTTTCAATGACAAAGCATAATTTGAAAATTATGGAGTTTTAAAACTCTAAAATAAAGCATGAGGTTACCGACTTGTATAACGTGGGGCAACTATTTTCCCCAGAAGGAAACTATCATACAAGGCAACCGATTATTACCAAGAGAAATGTACAAACATCACAATTAAACCACATGCGTTCATATAAAACTATTATTCTATTCCTGGTTGGGTTATTGGCCATGCTAACAAAATTGGAAGCAAAAATACATACCCATAAACCTTTTATGAGTGACCCAAAATATCACTCTCCGGGTGGATTGAGCTATACCCAATGAGATCAAGTTCCCTGAAGCCAACCCGCTAAGAAATCAACTTATATCCTGCTCCAAACTTTGAGTTGAACAGGTCCTGATAAACCTTGCACTTTCATCGCACAATTATACTTGGTTGGTACAATAATGCCAGCCTGTGCGCACAGATCCACCACTGCTGGTGCATGGCCATAAAAGTCTCTATGGGCATCCAAAAGGACAGGAGGATCCTGAGGCCGCCGCCTCCATACAATCTTAGGAGGCACCAAATCATCTACTTCTGCCTTCTTCCAGAAGTGGCCTCCACGCCAACTCTCATACTTAAATACTCCACAGAGCCTAGCCTTGTGCCCAGATGGCCCAACATGGACTTCTGAACAGTATTTACAGACTTTTGCCGGATAAACCAACAACAACTTCAGTACACCACTTCTGAGCATCTCCCATGCTTTCAAAGTTCTATTGGCAACCATCATTAGTTCATGAGGCGACAATGAGTCTGCTCCTTCAATTCCAGCAGGTACATGTTCAATTGTACTGCTGGAGTGTAGATTTTCATCATTAGGATAAGCTCCAGCCTGCAAGCACAGTTCAACAACTGCAGGAACACGGTCAAAATCGAACCTCTGGTGGTGTTTAATAACGTCTTGGAACATGTTCTGTAGATGGAATGTTTCTACTGGAACAAGTATATCATTCACACCACCACTGATCCATTCATGAACACGATTCTTGGCACGACGCTTATAACCATGGCAAGTCTGAATTAAGTGACCTTTCTCACCGATATATACTTCTGGACAGAACCTGCAAGTATATTTTCAAGAAATGCGGACTCAATTTCCTCTTGGAGGAAGAGAACATTTAAAAAAAACTGAGAAGAATCACATCCAATTCACATGAATTATCTTTTGGAAATAACTAGCCTTCAAGTAAACATGCCAATGACTTTTGGACTGAATAGAATCTTCACTCACAATAATGGATTGGTGGTTGGGTCACGGATTCATGTCCCCTGTGGTGTGCAACTTATTTAGCATATAAAAACAATGTTAGACCTCCACTGAATGTTAAGAGACAAATTGCACACAATGCTCCCCTATTAGCTGTTGATTAATAACAGCTAATTAGTAGTGAGAGGCATAGAAATTTGGGGAGGGGGCATAAAAACCCAATTCACCTATGAAGTAGCATCAAATCAGATAGCATAAGTAACTACATCTTCACAAAAACACTAAAACAAGCACTCTAGAGTGTTAACCTCACCACTCATATATATCAATAAAATCATACACGTAAATCATGAAACAAGTAGAAATTTGGAACCATACATCACAATCAATTACATAAAGTGGAACACCCACATTCATCATACGGAAAAAGGCTAACTTTTTAAGGTGCTGGACTTACTTGCAGGCCATGACGGGAAAGACTTTGAGAAGAGTGGACACGCCATGGAAGAGGACTGATCGAGCCTTAAGGACCTCCTGGGCTACCGGCACCATGCTGCGCACCGGGTATTCCTTGGCCCGGCTCTCGATTCGCTTTAGAATCATTGGCCTGAGCTTGCTTAAGTCCACCTTGGAGCTGTAAAGCCTCGCATGGATAAGGAACCCAATGAAGTGCCCAAAATCATTCTGCCACGGTCTCTTCCACAATGCCATGACCTAAATCTTTACCATTTATAAAGAAAAATAAAATAAGTAATAAGTTCTCAAAGAGACTTTAGATCAAGCAGTAGGTGAGTGACAATGATTACGCAAGGTTTGGGTCAGTGGAGCATTTTGTTGTTTAGGTTCTGAGACAGTGAAAATGTCACCTTATTCGCAGGTTCAGAAGAAATAAATTCCATGTTTCTAATTTATCAAATCAATAAACATAGAAGCTGAAGATAGAGAAAACCATACCAACAACGAGCCTGAGTTTAGAATTTTTCTCGTCGAAAACTCTGATTTCAGGAGAAATTGATTTTGCGCGTAACGAAACGAACGAAAAAAAATGCTAGCATGTAGAAAATTGAAATAGAGCAGCTCCAAGTTCAATAATCCCCAGTTCCTTTCTCGAGAAAAATAATAATCCATAAAAATTGCTCTTCTATGGTACATCGAACACTGGTCGAGGGAATCCCAAAATGTTGTTTCATAATGTTATGGTTCCAATTGTAATAAGGAAAGTAGAGTAATGGATGGAGGAATATTTGTAAGGAATTGGGAAATTTGCTGTAATGAAATTGATAAGGTTTACTCGACGCAGCCCTAACCCCCTGATTACAAAGGAAATTCTTATAAGCTTTTTTAGAGGATTTCTCCTTCCTCGCAATTCACTCGTATTAACATCCGAAAACCCCCCCGGGGGGGGGGGGGGGGGGGGGGGGGGGGGGCATGGGGTGGCGTAATTGGGTGTCCTATACCCAATCCGAAAACCGAGTTAATATCCAACTCGAGTTCTGATCCAAATTTGCCCCGTAATGACTAGGGTTGAGTTCGGTCCAGTCGGGAGAGATTTTCCAGACCAGACCAAACCTATTCGGTTCAAAGTTTTCTTACTCTGGACCAGACCGAACTCCCAAAGAGTTGGGACGGTCAGGTCTCATTTAATCCGGTCGATCTATTCGATCCACGGTTGATTTTTTTTTTTAAAATCTTATTACATTTTGTTTAATACTTATGTAATTATATTGTGATATATTTAATATATATAGTATACTATTATACATATTAATATATATTAATAATATGCCAATACTATTAGTCTATTAGTATATAGTAAATTAGTAATAATTATTAACTTATTTGCTATAACTAATAATACACTAATACTAATACTATAACTAATAACTATATATAAATGTGCTGGAATAGTCTAGATAACATGACCTCCGGCGATTGAGGAAACGGTTATTTCCAGGAAGTTTTCTCTCAAGTTCTGCTATAGTTCCTTGAGGAGAAGTGTATGCCTTCACTTGGTGTGGTAGGCGATTCTATCATTGGATGTTACCAATTTGTTTCGTTTGTTTTGTTTATTATGGCTGAGGATTTTATCAAATAGTGGAATTCCCTTAGTCTTACCCGTATTGAACAGGAAGTTATTACTATCTCAGACTCTGATGTTGAACAAACATTGACAGAGGGTCGATTCTATCTTGTGGGGAAGATCATCACGAAACGTAGGATTAATTGTGAGGCTTTTAAGTTAACTATGCTCAAAGTCTGGAGGTTGGATGCTGGTTTACATATTGTGGAAGTGGGTTTCAAACCTCTTCCTCTTGGACTTTTGTTCTGAATAGGATCTACTAAGAATTTGCATTGGCCAACCCTGGCTTTTCGATCAAAACTTGCTTTGCTTGAAGTTTTTTGATGGCCTTAAGCCACCTACTAGTTAAGTTTCTCTCACGCATACTTCTGGGTGCAACTCCATAATATGCCTTTTGGCTGCATGAATCAAAATGTGGCTTCCCTACTTGGAGGTTTAATAGGGAATGTCCTTCATGTTGAAGTGGATGATAAAGGTACTGGTTGGGGGCAATATATGTGTATTCTCATTGAACTTAATCTTTCCAAGCCACTTGTTAGGGGTTCCAAGTTAGCATTGCAGGATCTTCAAGCCCTGGTGATTTTTAAGTATGAGAGATTACCTCAAGTCTGTTTTTCCTGTGGTGTTATCATGCATGGCAGTGGTGGTTGCTTGAATAGGGGAGTGGCCTTGTCTACCAAGCCATATGGTACATGGCTTCATGCCTCGTTTAGTCCAACTAGAGGGGGGGTTGGGAGATTCATTCCTGGATCTTCCAGAGGGTCTTCCTCCTCGATTGATCCGGAACACTTACATGTTTCTGGTCCTTCGTGTAATTGTCATGACAGTTATGGGTCAGTTGGTGTCATGGATCCCACGTGGCAACATAATCTTGGTGTGGCTGAGTCTCTGATTGGCTGTGCACCCGAGTGTACTAATTCTGTTATTCCTTGTAAGGAAACTGCTACTATGGCCATAACTGATTTCCCTTCCCAGATTCTTCAAGGTGGGGAATCTCTTGGTGATGGGGTGCCTCCTCTGGCCCATGGCTCCCAATTACAGGTTGCTCTTGGTCCTGCCTCTTCCCTCCATCATTTGAAGCAACAGGTTAGAGCCATTTCTAAAAGTGGCAAGGATTATGATCCACGTTTGGCATCTAGAAAGAGGAAGTATGGACCTATTGGTAAACACCATTCCGATGAACAACTGTTGTTTAAGAGGAAACTTTGCAATGTGAAATTATTGGAGGAGGCTGATTCTCAGCGCCGCCAAGGGCCATGAGGCTTCTAAGTTAGAACTGCAGAGGGCTTAGCAACCCTCGGACAGTTCATGACCTTAATCTCATGGTTAAGGTCCATAAGCCAACTTTCTCATGGAAACTAGACTCCATAAGAATAGGATGAAGAAGTTGAAGTATTTGTTTGATTTTCCTAATATGCTCACTGTGGAGGGGATGGGGCGTGGGGGTGGTTTAGCCTTGTTATGGAAGGCTGACTGTGTTGTTGATATTCAGAGTTATTCTCAGAGACACATTAATTGTTGGGTTGATGACATTTCTCCAAAACCACCATGGATGCTCTCCTGTTTTTATGGTCATCCCATTACTGACAAAAGGGTTGAGGGTTATAATATTTTAAGGCATCTTCATTCTTTTAATCCTAAGATGTGGCTGTGCATTGGGGACTTTAATGAGATATTATTTCAAAGTGACAAGGAAAGAGGTGCACCTCGGCCTGTGAAACAGATGGCTCTCTTTAAGGATGTCTTAGATGAGTGTCAACTCCATACTTTAAACTTTGTTAAGGGGAAATACACGTGGTCTAACAATAGAACTGATTCCTCCTTCACTAAGGAGAAACTTGATAGGGCAGTGGCATCTTCTGCCTGGTGTGAGGAGTTTGGCTTGGTTGAGGTCAGATTACTATTTTCTGTTTCATCTGATCACAACCCTCTTCTACTATCCACTCCATCTAGGCATTATGTGTCTAGCAATTTGAAGAGGCCAAGTCGATTTGAAGCACGATGGGTAGCTTATGAGGATTATGGTGAGGCCATTCACTCTAGTTGGTTGCAGTCAAGTGGGGTTTCGGGGGATCTGGCATCCTTGTCCTCAAAATTGGCTAGTTGTATGCTATTTCTTCGTAGATGGGCCTCTTCCAAATCTCCAGTTTCTAATAAAATTTTCTAAGAAAAATTGTCTTTATTAGAAAGCCATCAAACCAACCTAACTGCAGCCTCAATTTCAAAAACAAGCAAGTTACAGCAAGAAATCTCCCTTTTACAGGAAAGCCTCTACTTGACATGGAAACAAAGGGCCAAAGTTCACTGGTTACAGCAGGGGGACAGGAATACAAAGTTTTTTCACCTGAGTGCTAGTCAAAGACAAAAGAGGAATAGGATTTCTCTGGTGAAGGCTGAGGATGGGGTTGAATGCAGATCTGTTGCTGCAATTGGACTGGCTTTTACTACTTTCTATTGACACTTGTTCACCTCATCTAATCCATCTCACATTTATATCTATCTGCAGGATCTCCCCTCTAAAGTTTCTGCATCAATGAATACAGACATGCAGCAGGCATTCACTGAAGAGGAGGTTAAAACTGTTGTCTTCCAAATGGGACCCTATAAAGCCCCAGGTCCTGATGGTTATAGCCCCTGTTTCTATCAATCTCACTGGGATATGGTGGGTAAGGAGGTTTGTCATGCTATCCTTTCCTTCCTCAAGTCTCCTTTGAATATTGCCACCATAAACCATATTTTTCTGGTGTTAATTCCTAAATGTAGTAACCCTGAAAGTGTTTCTGATTATAGACCTATAAGTCTATGTAATGTTATCTATAAGATTATCACCAAGATGCTTACTAACAGACTGAAATCTATTATGCCTTTTCTCATTTCACCAAACCAATGTGCCTTTGTACCTGGAAGACAAATTTCTGATAACATATTGGCTGCCTATGAAACTCTCCATACCACGACCACACAACTCTCTGGGCATCAAGGCTTTATGGCTCTAAAGTTAGATATGAGTAAGGCCTATGATAGGGTGAAGTGGAAGTTTATTCAAGTTGTTTTATTGAAACTGGGGTTTAATGCTCCATGGGTTGACTTAATCATGGCTTGTATTTCTTCCTCATCTTTTTCAGTTTTAGTAAATGGTGTTCCTCACCATTCCTTTAGACTTGGTAGGGGCCATAGGCAAGGCTGCCCCCTTTCTCCTTACCTATTTATTCTTTGTATCGAGGCCTTGAGCTCTCAATTGCTTGCTGCTAAACATCATAGGCAATTGACTAGTGTGCCAATAGCTCTTGGTCAGATTAGGCTTAACCATCTATTTTTTGCAGATGATAGCCTTTTATTTTGCAGGGCTTCTTTGCATGAATGGGTTCACTTGAACACCATCCTTTCCATCTATGAAGCTACCTCTGGTCAGCAGCTCAATAAAGATAAAACTTCACTATTTTTCAGCAGGAATACTAAGGCTAAAACAAAGAGGTACCTTATGGAGGTGTCAGGTCTTCATGCTTCTACTAATCTAGACAGATATTTGGGGCTCCCCTCTGTTGTTGGCAGGTCTAAAATGAGGGCTTTCATGGCATAGTTGACACGGTGATCAAAAGGTTGGATAATTGGAGGAATAAGTTTCTATCTAAAGCTGGGAAGGAAATACTTATCAAAGCTGTTCTGCAAGCTTTACCTACCTACAGTATGAGTGTCTTTTTACTTCCAAAGGCCCTTTGTTCCAGATTGCATTCATGCTTTGCCAAGTTCTGGTGGGGACATCAAGACAACCGCACTAAGATACATTGGACAAGCTGGGATTTCTTAAGTTCAGGCAAAGCTGTTGGTGGGTTAGGTTTTCGGGATCTTCATAGTTTTAACTTAGCCTTATTGGCCAAGCAGGTTTGGAGACTAGAAATGTGTCCTGAGTCCTTATCAAGTAGAATTCTCAAGGCTAAATACTTCCCTCACACCTCAGTTCTACAGGCTGGCCTTGGTTCAAGACCCTCTTACCTTTGGAGAAGCCTGTTTCTCTATATTCCTCTAGTTGAGGAAGGCCTCATGTGGCGAGTGGGGGATGGTACCAAGATTCGAATATGGAAAGATAAGTGGCTGCTGAGAAATTCTTCCTACAGGATTCAATCATCTGTGGCTGTTCTTCATGAGATGCTGTTGTAGCTGAGTTGATTGATGTCCACACCAGATGGTGGAATATGGATCTTCTTCGAACAGTGTTTCAAGAGGATGATGTCCAAGAGATTCTCAAGTTACCTCTGTGTTTCCTGCCACAACCTGACACACTGATGTGGAAAGGAACTGTCAATGGGCTTTTTTCAGTTCAAAGTGCTTATCATTTACATAAGCAATCCCTCTCCGGAGCTTCTGGTGAATCTTCTCTAACTGGGCCTAGAATTTTTGTTTGGAAGAGACTATGGTCTTTACCAACTACTAATGCAGTGAAACAGTTTGTATGGAGTGCTTGCACATATTCACTGCCTACTCGAGCTAATTTACATAAGAGGAAGGTGATTCCTGATTCCTCTTGTCCCATCTGTCAACTTGAAGACGAAACACCATGCCACATTTTATGGTCCTATCCATCAGCCAAAGGTGTTTGGATTCTGTGTTCTAAGTCAATTCAGAAGGTTAACACTCAATCTCCCCACTTTTTTCATGTCTTTGAGCTGCTACTCAACAGACTATCATGTCAGGAGATTGTGCTATTTGTCACCTTAGCTCGTCTCATCTGGTTTAGGAGGAATGCCTGGCTTCATGATGGTCCATTTCAAGATCCCAATGTGCTATATAGAACTGCCATTCAAGCTATTGATGATTACACTACAGCCTCTTCCACTCCTGCAAGTTTGGTTTCTCATCCTGCTGGTGTTGCTTCTCATTGGCAACCACCTCCATCAGCTTGGGTGAAAGTCAATTGGGATGTTGCTGTCAGGTTTGCATCTTATAAGCTTGGTGTGGGTGTGGTGATCCGTGATTCAAATGGGTCTGTGTTGGCAAGTCTGATGCAACCCTTGGCATATTGCACTAATCCTGTTTTGGCAGAAGCTCGAGGTCTAATTTCTGTTGTGTTATTTTTCCAGGAATTGGGCCTTGATTCTATTATATTTGAGGAGGACAGTAGCCAAGTTGTTCATGCTGTTTTGCGAAAGGCAACTCCTGTTGGGAAATTGTAGGGCCTGGTGTCTAATGTTTGCAGTCTTTTGCGCCATATGCAGTGGAAGATTTCACATGTTAAGAGAGAGTTGAATGAGGTTGCTCATTGCTTGGCCCAATCTGCAGCTAATCTAGATATGGAAATAATCGATATAGATTGTATTGCTGATTGTATATATTCTCTTGTACTGGCTGAGTGCCATGTTTAAGTTCAATAAGATTGACTATGTTCCTTTCAAAAAAAAAAAACTAATAACTATATATAATAATAGTAATACTATATGTAATATACTAGTATTACTATATCTCTTCAAACACTACACATTTATTAATACTCTATGTCATACTATATTAAATAATAGTAATACTTTTATTACTAATACTCTACGTAGTTATATTAAATACTATATTACTAATACTCTATGTAGTTATAGTGATTTAATAATAACATATTACATATTAAGTTAACTATACTAATACATTATAAATTTATACATATATGATATATTATAATTTATACCATAACTATTATAATGTGTTAA
Source organism: Carya illinoinensis (assembly GCF_018687715.1). Classification (NCBI taxonomy): domain Eukaryota; kingdom Viridiplantae; phylum Streptophyta; class Magnoliopsida; order Fagales; family Juglandaceae; genus Carya; species Carya illinoinensis. The sequence continues at coordinate 31,068,525 of NC_056754.1, read as the reverse complement.
TATATTAATATATACTAGTACTATATATTATAGTTAATAGTTATATATTAAATAGTATAATAATACATTGATACTAAATATATATAGTTATAGAAAAATCGTAATATATAGACTTTACTAATAGACTTTACTATATATGAATTTAGTTATTATGAATTTACGATTAGTTATAGACTATTAGTAAAGTTTATATATTACGATTCGTCTATAACTATATATATTTAGTATCAATGTATTATTATATTATTTAATGTATAACTATTAACTATAATATATAGTATTAGTATATATTAATATATTAACACATTATAATAGTTATGGTATAAATTAGTATAGTATTACTTATAGTATTAGTATTATAATTTATGATTAGTATAGACTATTCGTATAGTCTATAAGAATTTATAGACTATTATTCTTATAGACTATACTAATAGTCTATAACTATTAGTAATATATATAGTTATAGACTTATACTAGTATTAGTAATATTAGTTATGTTGAATCAATCAATTAGTATAGCTATTAGTAATTTGTATTAGACTATTAGTAATTTAGTATAGCTATATTATATCAGCAGTATTAGTTATGTTGAATCAATAAGTTAGTATAACTATTTTCTACAATATTAGTATTAATAATATTAATATTAGTTATAACCATATAGCCTATATTAGACTTAAGAGCCTTAGACTATATAATAGACTAATAGTATTAGTACAACTGTATAACTATATATTAATACTAATTATAGTGAAAAGTATAACTATATAATAGTATTAATAGTAGACTAATAGTATAGTTATATATTAGTATTAGTTATATTGTTATAGTGATTTAGTATATTATAATTTATATATTATAATTTATAATATAACTCTTATAATATGTTAATATATTAATATATAGTAGTACTATATATTATAGTTATACATTAAAGAATATAATAATACATTTATACTAAATATATATAGTTATACAATTATACTTATAGTATTTAATATAACTATATAGTCTATATTAATATAAGTATAACTATAGTAATTATAATATTAGACTATTAGTATTATTTTTTTAATACCATATTAGACTATTAGTATTAGTATATAATTATAAATATTAGTATAAGTAAAAAATTATATAATTAATTTATAAAATTACTTATATAAATTATATTTTTATTTTTTATCATTCTATTCGGGCCGGTCCGAAAAACCCCTAGATCGGGACCGGACCGAATGAGTTCAGTCTTTCTAAAATTGGACCGGACCAGGCCGAATTGGGTCATATCCAATCCGGTCTGGTCCAAAAATGGCCGGTTCGGACCAGCCAATTCTCACCCCTAATAATGACTCTATCAGAAGCCAGATGAATCCAAATTGTTAAAAGAGTAATACTATATACAGTCGTAAAGTAAAAATACCGCGTAATCACTTTGAAAAAGAGTAGGATCTACGATTAAAAAGTTAGTTTTTTTTATATGGGTTTTGTATTAATTTATTTTTTTCAAAAAGACTGCGCAATGCTTACACTACTATGACTGTAAATATCATTTCTCTTGTTAAAATTCAAAAATTCAACTTCCAGGCTATTATCCAGGTTGGTTGGTTGGTTTTCCCTTTTTTTTTTTTTTTCTGAAATAAAAAATCAATAGCTTATATGTTATTTATTGTTTTTAAGAAAAAATAGCATTGAGAAGTATTTTTTTTTTTATATCCAAAAGCCTATATTTTATAAAACTAAAAATATATCAAAATGGAAAACTAAATTTATGTCAAATAATTATATCAAACTAAATTTATCTATAAGCCTATAAACAAATAATTAACTTTTTAACTAAATACATGTAAAAAAAAATATTCAATATTCATCATGTAAAATACTTGCAACATATACGATAATCTATCATATATTACATTGTTTGAACTAATTTGCTAAGAATATTACAAAATATATATATTGCTTTAATCAAACTCTAATATACAACAATTTGTCTACAAAAAACCAGAAAATTTTCCTTCAGGGTATTTCTCCCTAATTCTTGCAGCTTAAGCACACATCTTCTCTGCAGATAAAGGAACCATGAATTAATGGAATTGTTATCACAGGTATAGAAATTAACAGTAGTTGGTTAAATGGTCATAAACTAGTGAAAACCACGAAGCAAAACTAGAGTTGAGAAAGACTATAGAAAAAGCTCCTCATTATGTTCGAAACTATTACATGTCTTCATAGCCATGCGCTTAAACTGCTGAGAAGTGAACTATCAATTTACTTGAAGGTCAGATTATGTTCAATCCATCAACAAACCAGAAATTGAAAAAAAAAAAATACAAATTATAAACAAGATCGAGCAACAAATAACAGTTATACCATACAAGAAATGGATCACTAGAAATTTCAAAGCTTCCATCATGAGAGGATTACTAGCAAGACACAAAAGGATCATCACTAACCGAGGCAATCAATTAACCAATTGACGCACAAGGAAGAATACATAACCAGTATTAGTGCATATTTGAGATTATGGTGAAAAATATTACTTTTAGCTTAAAGCTTATAGCTTAGAGCTTAACATAATAAGCTCTATTATTGAAAAGCTATTTACTGTTTGGGATCTATATATCTAAAGCACTTTCAAACATATTAGAAAAAAAAATAAAAAATAAAAAACCTCTTCAATGATACATAAGTGAAAGAACAATATAATCACGCTAGACTCTCTCTCTCTCTCTCTCTCTCTCTCTCTCTCTCTCTCTCTCTCTCTCTCTCTCTCTCTCTCTCTCTCTCTCTCGATAAGACATAATTTGGAACAAAAGTCTGCATTAGAAATTTTGAAGGAAGAAATAAAAAAAGATCACAGAACATCGATTAGAAATTACCATGCTTTCAAAACACCAACGGAGGAGAAGCTCCTTAAACTGCTATAGGAATATACTCATGTATCCAGTGAAAGAAAAAAAAAAGAAAAAGAAAAATCACCAAATATTAATGAGAAATTACCATGCTTTGAGAACACTTAAAGGAACATCTCCTTAACACGCACTACAAGGAATAGAAGATTATTGAGGGAGTTGGACGATTTGGGTTATACACACTTTCTAAGAGAGCTATTTGCTCTGCATTTGGAAACACCATTAAAGGGAGGAGAGAGAAACAAGAGTGAAACTTGCAAAGTTTCAAGGAACCAAAGGTTAAAATATGTAATTACTAGAAATTATAGAAGTAATTTCATCTTTTGACTAAACTATACCCACATTTTTCAGTATGATGAAAAGTACGTTGCATCAAAATCATGCTTTTTTTTTTCCAACATAGTTTCTAGCTTATTTGGACCTAAAAATTACTTTTAAATAAAATATCCAAATATTCCATTTTTATTATTAAAGTACTTTTAGTGCTATTTAAGCACTTTTCAAATCTCCCACCGCAACCCTATTAACTAATTTCATAACTATCTCATGTCCTTAATTAATATAGACCCCAAGAGGATTAGAAGTTCAAAGGAAAGTAATCTGCAATGTTACATTTTCCATTTTTTAATTAGTTTTAAGTATATATTGAGTCATCAAAACAACATAAGTTATATATCTATTGTGTCGCGTTGAAGACCTCTTCAACCCCGCTGACAAAAGTGACAATGATTTGGGGATTGTGGTCGGTGTTTGGTGCCTCGCCCAAATCCTAAAAAATACAAACAATAGCCTTTATATATGGGCTTATCACCCATGTCAAGTTATAGATTTGGGCAAAAAATTATAACCCAAATAGAAAATAGCAAATCTAGCCAAACGATAGCCTCACCTAGTCACCAATGACGATGGCTAGGGTTTTGGCTTCCCCAACACACTATTGATATGAAAGAAACCTCTCCCCCATAGAGAAGAGATCTAAACGGCTCAAAACAGAGAGAGAGAGAGAGAGAGAGAGAGAGAGAGAGAGAGAGAGAGAGAGAGAGAAGTATTTGAAGGGTGAGTGAGAGAGCTAAGTCTTGGTATTTGAAAGTTTATATATATATATATATATATATATATAACTTAGGTATAGGGTTTTAAACCAGGAACCCGGGTTTCATAACTCGACCTGGACCGGATTGGTCTGGGTTTTGTAATATTGGTTTTGGCCCAGATCAATCCTAAAACTGAAATCTAGTTATCCAGGTTCCAAACCGGGTTAGGAAAAAACCTGGCTCAAATGAACAGTCCAAGTAACTAACAAACCACTTCTATCACCGATGCTTACATGGCAAAAAATAATAGAAAATAAAAATAAAGGAAATAAAAGCAATAACTTCTAAATAATAGTAAACTGATTCCGATAGACACAACGATCAAAAATGGACTTGGGCTCAGGCTGAACTTCCCTTGTTGACTAGCGGCAGAGAGGGGGTCAGTTGGATCTATTCTCCAAGTTTCCTCTTGAAGCAGGAAACATGGAAAACAAGGTGGATTCAAGAGGTTTGCAGCAAATTAAGGAGATAGGCGACTTTACCCAGTTTTTGAACTACTTGGAACGGTCCATAAAACATCGATGCCAGCTTGAGGTTTTGACAGGGTGCTATACACTTCTACCGATATGATTGAAGACAAAGGTAAATCCAATCTCCAACCTTGAAATCCCTTTCAATTCTTCGTTTATCAACATATATTTTCATGTGTTGCTGGGTAAAATTTAGGTTTTCCTTCAATAGCTCCTTAATCTGTTCCCTAGTTTGTAATAGGCAATCTACAAAATCATTAGTTGCAGTCCCTGGTATGTAATATGTGAGCTTTGAGGGAGGGAAGTCATACAAGGCTTCAAAAGGTGAGATTTTTGTAGAATTGTGATAGGAACTATTGTACCACATTCGCCCATCAATAACCACTGAATTTGTAAAAATCTGCTAGAAATTCAATAGTGGAATTTTTATAGGCTTTAGGAATCTTGTAAAAATTTTGTGAGTCTTCACGAATTAACCAATTGCATATGTATTAGTCTGTCAACAAAATTAGTGTTATTACTCACAATCGTGCTAGAAATGTGATTTTAATTATTTGAGATAGTTAAAAGTATCAGAATGCATTATGGTCTGCGCCATTAGACTCAATTGAATATTTAGGATTTTATGACATAATAAGTCCATTTTGCATATTTTTGAATGAAACACCTAATCGAAATTGTGTTTTTATTTTTATGGGTACTTCGGGGTTGAATTTCAGTAAACGAATTTCACTGTTAGGTTTGTATGAATATTTAAGATTTTACAGTATAAAGTTTATTGTTTACTTTTTTAGAGTAAATAGTAATCTCGATAAGCGCACCAAGTGCAGTGTTTTTAAAATCACAGTGTAGAATATTTAAATTAGGTTAGAGAACTTTTATTTTGACATTTGGAAAGAGGAAAGATCTTAGTCATATATGGTAAATGGTATGAGACACTTGACACCAAGAAGAACCATTTAATAGATTTTGAAGGAATCATGGTGTGGGATCATGCCAACTAAGCAAAACTCTATCCCATCTGACCAATCAAATTGTGCCAAACCAAGGAGGATTTCCACTCTTGTAAAACCTATATGCTTGGAATCCAACTAAAAACCTAAAAGTATGGTTGAAACCGAAACCCTAAATGATTTTATCTAAACCCTAAAGTTGACCTCCAAACCTTATGTGAATCGGTTTCTAGTATTGTGTTTAATCACTTGATTAAATTATTTCCACATACTATTAATCCTTAAAAGTTAAATTATAATATCATTATCCAACATTTTTAATCTTCGATATTTGATTGAGCTAAGTGAAATTAGTTTTGAGCTTGATAGCAACCCAAATCCTCTTAAAATCCCAAATTGAGACCCATTCAATTAAGGTCCATTACAGCCCATGAATTTGGCTAGACCAACACTCAAACTCACTCTCAGCCTTACCATCTTCCCTCACTTGTGAAAGAAGCCTTCCAATCCATTTCACACTTATCACATCTCTTTTTCTCACTTTTCTTGAAAGTAGCTCCTCGACAAAATAAATAGATACTACAAAAAAGGGTCACCTTGATGAAGTCCACGAGAAGGTTTGAAAAAACCTTTACAACAACCATTCAACATAACTAAAAGAACAGGAGAGGAAATGGCATTAAAAATCAAAGAGCACCATTTATATGAGAAACCCTACCTCCGCATCACCTGCAACAAAAATCTCCAATTTACACGGTCATATGCCTTTGCCATATCGATCTTCAGCATGACATTACTGCCCCTTGTTTTACAATTCATACCATGCAGTAGTTCCTGAGCAAGTGCAATATTTTCAAAGATGCTACGCCTACGAATAAATAATACTTGTTCCAGTGAAATAATACCCCCAAGAATTGGAGCCAATCAAGAAACCATGATTTTAGCCATGATTTTATAAACCACCGAACATAAACTGATTGGTCGAAATTGCCTATAACCTGCTGGAGAATCCACCTTCAAAATCAATACAAGATTAGTAGCCCCAAAGAAATTAGTCAACATAATTCCCTTAAAAAAATTCCCTAGCCATGTCTAGAATATCCTGCTTCACCACATCCCATGCTAGCTTGAAAAAACTCGCCGAGAAACCATCTGGTCCAAGACTTCCATCCTGTGGAATAGACCACAAAGCCACTCTTATTTCTTCCAAAGATGGCAGGGTACAAAATGCCTCATTTTCCTAATTTGAAACCACTGGCGATAATAGGCTTAGAGCCTCCTCATCCCAATTAACCTCCGACATTGACAAGAGCTCTTGAAAAAACCGAACAACTTCATCATGCATGACTTCAATTGAATCCAAGACCTGGCCATTACTCAAAGTCATACAATTCACAATCAAACTCTTCTTTTAAACACGCATAGATGCATGAAAAAAAGCTGTGTTTGAATCCCCTTCCTTCAACCATTTAATACAACATTTTTGACATCTCAAAATCTCTTCTCGTTGAAGCCATTGAATATGATTTTGTTTACAAACCAGTAGCTCACTTTCCAGTTCCTGGGAATAATCAATAGCAAGTATCGTCTAGTTCCACCATCCAAACTTACACCTTAGTCAATTCTAATACAACCCGCCCAAAAATATCAATGTTTCGTTTCCGCAGCATGTTTTTTAAATTCTTAAGTTTTATACTGACTCTCACCATTGGAGATCCATCTGCATTTTGATTCCAAGCCTCCCGAACCAACGATAGAAACCCCCTCACGGGATCCCCACATACGCTGAAATCTAAAATATTTAACACATCCCCTTCTCTCCCTCTTCAAATGTAGTAGCATAGGACAATGGTCGGAAGATGTCTGCGGAAGATACTCCATACGAGCCTCCTAAAAAAAATTCATGAAACTTGCCAAAACCAAAATACGATCTAGCTTCGCCCAAATTTGTCTACCTCCAAGCCTCACATTACACCAAGAGAATTTATTCCCATCTGAAGGAAGATCAATCAACCCACAATCATGAATACAACTGTTGAAATTTAATTTTGCACACATAGCTCTCAAAAAGCCTCCCACTTTTTCATCATCCCCACGAACAATATTAAAATCCCCCCAACAAGAGCTGGCCAACTACCTGCATCTAAACCACGAATATGATCCCACAACTCCAGTCTTTTCACCAAGAAACAACTCGCATAAACAATAGTAACTAGAATTCTGACACTTCCGCAAACAAACCACCCAGGTAGTGCTTGATCTGACATAGTAACAAACTCAAACTCTAGATCATCATCCTAGAACAACCATATTCTACTTCAACATTATTTATAAAATTAGGCCGGTGCAACCACCTAGCCCATCGCCTACATTTATTAGCAACAAGAAAAGGTTCTAACAATGCCACCACAGATGGAGGACTTTTATTCAAAATACGCCGAAGCCTACCCTTCGATGAAAGAATACCCATAATATTCCAAACAAGAATCTACATAAAAAATTAAAATGATTTCTGGGACCAGGTTTTCCTTTCCAGGACTATCATCGGATTTTTCTTCTTCACTCCTCTTAGACGCTTCAATGGAACATTCAACTCTGAATCAGAGTCAAAACATTTATTGGTTAACTCCTCCAATTCATCCTTAGGTTCACCCTCAGACAATAATCAGCTCTGTTTGAATACCCCAACCCTTGTTTCATCTAAACAACTAAGCTCAAGCTCCAACACTTCATCCAACACTTTGAGCAAGCTTTTCAATGAGACACTCTTCTCAAACATATGATCACCATCAACCTCATAATCATAATTCTCCTCAAATACTTCAAACCAGCTACACACTGATTTATTAGGAGAAATCACTGTATCCACCCCTACCTCATCAACCATAGTCTTCTCGTCAGCCATTTCGATGGTTCCGTAGGAGGACAATAATTCAGCATGGAAGGAACTACCCCATCATCCCACATCTTAGACTAAGCTTTGTCAAATATCTTACCCTTCGAATCCACAAACATCACCTCTAGCTTGTTCGAGTGCACCTCACTCTGCCTGTTATTAATAATAGCCAACAATTCGGCACGTCGAGCAGCTAAAAAAATTCCCATATCCTCTTGCACCATTGGATTCTTAATACCAACAAATTTCCACATTTTCTTAGCAACATCACCTCCTTCCTCCTTCCGTGTTCCACCCACTAGTCCTTGTTTCACTAGCTTTTTATTTCATCCATAGTTTTTCGCCTGATGACCTTGCTTACGACACTAATCATAATATTGAGGAATCGATTCATAAATAACCTCCTGAAAATGACTATTAGGAAGCCCCAGAGATCCCAACCAAAACGAATGTCTCAATGGCTTTGAGATGTCCATTTCAACACATATCCTAGCTGCTTCTGGACGAGACACAGGCCATAGCATTGTTGGGTTTCAAGAATCTACCAAATCCCCCACCAATACTTCTCAACGTTGAAACATGAAAGAAATTCGGAGGGAGTCCTGGAAGTGTCAACCAAAAGGGAACAATAGGGGAATCCTCCTCCTTAGCAAAATCTGGTGTCCAATGGGAAATTTAATATGGAACACCTGCGATATCAACATTACCCCTAGCCATGATCCCAACAAAATTCTCTTCATTAATAATTCAATCTAGACCCCTTCGAGGGTTTCGAAGCTATCCCACAACTGGCATCATCTTCAACCCCCATTGGTTCTTGATGTACCCTTACAGATGATCTAGAATGACCTTTGATGTAGGAACTTTAAGACCACTACAAACCAAAAAGGCTCAATCAATTTGTTGATTTCGGCTTTTGAGAACAAGAAAAATATCTCCCCTTAACAAAATCACAATTCCTTCAATGGGATTTCGACCTGAAGTAAAATCTGAGGTCTCTCCATCACTAAATCCATTAACACCTTCTCTCTCAACCCCCCTAAAGGGCCATCTGAATTGCCCATCTTCATCATCGGTTGCCTAACCTCAAAGCCAGGTATAAAAGGAAACCCCTAAGTATTGATAGGGGGTTATTCTATAAACTCGATATACTTTTTGAATTCTCTACTTCTCTTTTCTCTCCTACATACATTCCAAGAAACATTGCTTAGGCGTAAGAGGCTCTCCCGGCCATTCAAGGGTCACCTCCCATTGATCTCTTTTTGTGTTCGCAGGCCGATTAGACCGAAGATTTGGACTTTTGAGAGCTCGGCTCATAGGTGTACAAAACATGATGTCAACATCAGTTTTATAAATTATTATTGTATGCACAAAAAAAGGTGGACCGTTTGTTGACCACTTACCACATTGTGATGTTGGATTTCATTGAACTTCTTTGCTAGAGTGAGGTCAGCTTGAGTGTTGCTGCAAAAGTTGGTTATTTTTTAATATCGTGTATGGATGTTAACAGCCTTGTATCTCTAGACAATCATGAGGTTGCTCGTGCATATGTCTTGTGTATTTGGATCATGTCTATTTTTCTCATAATAATATAGGCAGTAATACCCATGCAACAAACGATGAAGAGGCAAAACCTAGAAAAAGCATTTAATACAACCATGTGATTATTTGAACCATGTCCAATAGCAAAATTTTCTAAACAAGTAGACCATGTTTCATAGAACTTGGATGTACAAGCCACAGACTCAAACGTGGTCTACTGTTTACTATTAACGGCTTCCCTTGTTGCTGTCGATGTAAAACCTCGCACACAGGGTTAAGTATATTAGCCACTCAGATTAGTCAATTAATTCAGATAAATCAGTCGTGCATAGCATAAGCATCAATATGATCATTCATGATTTTAATTGTCAGCATGAAATATTTTATAATTTTTTTTTTTAAGTATGTTTACGTTAAGATTAGTTTCTTACTAAGTCATCGACTCATTTTAGTTTATTTTTATGTTTTTAAACCACTCAGGTCAGAATATTTATGAAGGTTTAGCTGCAAGACAGGACTTAATCTAGTGAGATGTGACTATGGTCTAGATCATGTACACAAATTTTAAGTTATGATTTTAATAGCACATATTTTGAAAAATTATAATAAATATTTCCATGCATTCTCATTTATGATTTTAGTATTTTAATACAAAATGACTATTTATTATAAGTAATTTTTGTACTTAACACTTCATTTAGAATAAAAGAAAATATTTTTAGATCAAGTTAAGCAGTAGCACTTCAGCTCCCATGATTTTCTAAAAGAATTGAATTATTTTTTATCCTTGAGGAGCGGGGTGTTGCACCTATGTAAATGCCAAATCATTTTTATGAATTATTATTGTAAGTGGAAAAATACATGGACTCTGTTACACCTACTAATTCATTGTTATGTTGGATTTCATGGAACAACTTTGCTAGAGTGAGATCAGCTCGAGTGCTGCGGCAAGAGTTCGTTGATTTTTTAGTAACCGTGTATGTACGTTAATGGAATCTCTAGACAATCATGAAATTGCTCGTGCATGTCTCGGGTTATGCCTATTTCTCTCATTAACAACATAGACAGTAATACCCATGCAACAAACGATTAAGAGGCAAAACCCAGAAAAAGCATTTAATACAGCGATGCAATTATTTGAACCATGTCCAACAGCAAAACTTTCTAAACAGTCAAGACCATGTTTCATAGAACCAAATCAAAACAAACGTAGCCAACTCCAACAACATGGCTAGAATAATTTAGTCGCACCACTAAGGCAACATGCAGTGCCACGTCTCATTCCTTCAACAGTCGAGGAAAATAAACATATAGTGGCTCTAAATATAACATAGAATAACTAAGCCAACCAGATTAGATGATAAAACCCACAGTGCGCTCCTAAATTTTTTCAACTCTTCACCCTGAAACACCCTTCAAGAAGATTATACTTGCCATCTCAAGGTACCCACTTTTAATTGCTAGATTGGCGCAATTCTGGTCGGACAAAGTCTGCATCTGGGGGCACTGAAATGTCTACTGTAGGTCTCAGTTGGGCGCATACTTCAATGGCTCCATGCACTGGGTCTGACAGGAAGTTGCTGATGAGATCGTGGTTTATGGGTGTACCATTGTCCACTGCAACCAAAGCCTGTTGAGTGACGATGTAATCAAAACGTGGAGCCCATTTTCTTGATCCCAATCGCGCTGTTGTTGAACAATTATCAACCATAAAGGAAACTCCACGTGCATGCATAAAGGGGTTCAAGGAATCAACCGACTCAATCACACTTTCGTTAATGATCTCGGAGTATGAGTGTCCTTTCTTCCTCAATATCTCAATCTGGATTTTTCAAAAAGAATATCGAAAATAAATTTGTTAGATAGAATGCAGGTTTGGCAACGCCAATGAAAAGGAAATTAAAAAGGAGGGCTCAACTCCAAAGGCATGATTGCCGCGAGAATGTCTGAAGGACTAAGGTTAAAATCAGTTTAACCAAGAGAAACCCATCGCTCTTGTCATGCTATATTACTGAAAATGTTATATAAGAAAGCTTCAAAACTACAGCATTGTGCAAGGTAACCATATCCTATAATCTATAATCATATGAATCATATCCATTCAAGGGAAACTTAATGATACCATCTCCTTAAATAAGGAGGCTCATACCTGTGCCATCATTAATGCCACATAAACACCAGCAGTGAAAGGATATAATGGGCCAAGGTCTCCTGCCGGCCGAGCTGATCGGACACGTTCACCAACCTTCCACATCCGGGTCTGATCAATTTTACCCATTGGGAAAGCTGGTAGACCATCCTTCTCCTGCAAAATAAAGGAATATCCAGGTTACTTTATATAGAATCAATATTACCTGAATCAATTTAAAGATTGAAAGAACCGATACGATCATAAAGTTACAAAAGTTATCAGCTTCCGTTCTATGATAGTATCACACTGACATCACATATCAATTTCCCAAAAATAGATGAGAAAACATACATAAAAGCGACGCCCAGCCAAGACAACACTGCGGATCTCACTACCACTGGCCACATCTTCATAGCATTCATACAGGATGTCCATGCAGGGATAATATGATGCACTATATGCAGTCTCAAATTCCCTTTTGGCCTCTTCTGACAAGGAATTGTACACAGCCAACATGCCCTTTTATGAAGAGCAAATAAACCATTATCAATAAAGATATCCATGCATAATATATATACATGGATGCAGGAGGAAGGGAATGAGTTCCAAAATTTCAGCACTAGAATCCAACCTTGGTTGAGATGGTCTTTGATATTATCCCTGTGATGCACTCAACAGTATTCTTGTATGCCAGATCTTCACTCATTCCATTTTCTGTATACCTTCTAAACAAGGACTCCACAATTCCATGAACAGCACCAAGTAAAATGCCTACAAAGAACAGGAGCAAAATTTAAATTCAATTATTAAGAGAAAAAGAAGTAAAACTGCAGGAAGCAACTCTTACCACGTTCCCCAAATATGTCACTCTTATACTCCTGCTCTAGTGTTGTGGCAAATGTGAAAGGAGAGCCAAGAGCAACTGACCATCCTAGGGCAACATCTGTGGCTCTACCATCAACATCCTACAGAGACAAAATAATCAAATGAGAGAGAGAGAGAGAGAGAGAGAGAGAGAGAGAGAGAGAGAGAGAGAGAGAGAGAGAGAGAGAGAGAAATGGGGGGAGAGAGAGAGGGTGGGTACCTGGTGGACTCCAAAACTGGAATTAATCCCCGCACCATTTATCTCTTTGCCTTGGACATAAAGTCTCCTTACAGAAGGACCCATTCCCTTGGGACACACAGCAATCACACTCATGTCTTTGGGGAAATCCAGTCCCATTGACTGCAAATGGCCAAGAAGAAAACCATGGGAAAGCCCAAGTATACTGTTTGGCTTCATGTGGGAGAATACTTTTTCATAATTATCAGCCTGAAAGTAATTATGAAAATGCATCCAATTAAGTGAAAAATACTAAGCTTGGAAACAAAATTAGGAAAAATCGTGGAAAAGACTTGATAAATAAAATATAACTCCAAATCCTATAACAGCCATTAACACCACACAGAAGGGGAGCAGATATAAGTCTAATCAGTATTCAAGAATAAAAATTCCAGTGTGCAATCAACTGACCTGTGCAGAGTCAGATATCAATAGCAACACAAGATCACTGCCTGAGACAGTTTCCCATATATCACCTAGAGTGCCATTCTCTTCAGTGAAACCAGCTGAGCGAGCTTCAGCAAAGGAACGGGAACCTTTCCTAAGTCCAATCTGTCAGAAGCAATAAACCACAGATGAGTAAAATCCTAGAGTGAATAAACACCTAGAGTGAATAAACACAATAAAACATACAAAATAATAACCACCTTGACCACGATATCAGATTTCACTTCGGCAAGAGAATCTCTTAAATTCTGGGCTTGAGCGGGTCCCTAAACAGAAGAAACAGAGGTTAGTATATCCACACCTTCTGGGAACAGATGTCCAAACTGTGTCCAAAATTTCATTCAAGAAAACAAGGGTGAGAAGGTAATGAATTTACAGGGAGGAAATAAAGTATCCAAGCATAAGAAGGTGCCAATGGCCTTTAGGCAAAATGGCACCTCCAGCTTCATAAGCATGTGGTGCTGGTGGGTAAAGAGTTCAAAATTCATGTTCCCATGGGTATGCAAGTAAATTACAAGGTTAAGCAAAAATAAAGGGTTGGTCAGGCCTTGAATTTGCTCCCCAATGGTCACCAATTCGAGTCCCCTCAGGCCACTGGAGGTTTACTTGACAGTTAATTCTAGGGCTCTGTAGGATCAGTCGAGATGCATGCAAACTAGCCCGAACACCCACAGATATAAAAAATAAATAAATAAATAAATAAATAAATAAATAAAAAATAAACAACAATGGCAGTAAGCAAGAGACACGTTCTATAGGACAGCTAGCATGTGGTAACTTTAGTCTTTAGTAGAGAAAAAGAAGTAGCCAGTAGTGATTGATAATCAAGTACTGCAAATTTTCTTCTAACCAACTTGCACTAAAAATAACAAGATGCCACACTACTTATAAGCAAAATATTTTCTCCATGGCCATTTATAAGCAAAAAACCTTTGAGAAGTTTGAAAAGACCTACTAGTTCCCACATCACTGACATCTCAATTTTTCTTTTATCGAGAAATAAGATTTTATTGATCATAAGAATAGGTAAACAACTCAAATCTCTTGTAGAAATTAATTTTTTGTGCAAGTACAACTTGGACAAAAAAGTGCACTCAATGGATATAAGATACACTCTTTTTGAGAAAATATAAGATACACTCTTTTCCAATAAAAAAAGTGATACCTCCTCAAAATTTATAACAAGTCACATAAAACTACTCAAGTAATTGCCTAATGATCAAGATATAATATTGAGCTCAATTAATTTACCTGGGAACCCCAGCCAATAACACCAATCTGCTTAATCCCCTTGAACGCATCCGGCAGCAAAGGGAATAAATCCCTCCCTCCTTTCACAATATACTGCATTAACAATTATATAGCACTAAATTATCATTCATCGTTCTGTTTTACGTATATATAAAGTAAAACTATCATTCACCATTAAAACAGAGAATGCTATACATTCATGCACACGCAGCCACATATATAAGTAGATGTCTCTGCTGCAGAGCAGGATCGAATTTTTATAATTTTAATTTACATCCCTCATACTCTATGTATACATCCAACGGACCAACAATCTTATTAAGTCAAGAACATGTTCTCCCAAAGATTTTTCTTTTTTTCTATTAGTATGGTAATCTCCCCTAAGAAAATGAATAATTCCAAAAAAATTTTTGGTTCCCAAGAAAGAACGAGAGAAAATCAACACGAGTATTTACGCAAATCAACGAGAAATGTACACATCTGACTCATCCAGGAAAATAAAACGAACATTAGCTATAACTTTCCCACGCTTTCCCTCATACATTTCCTGAGAACAAGACAGACAGAGTGAGAAATCTATGTACCTCGTCGTGACCAGCGAGGTTGACCTTCTCCTTCTTAAAGACCTTGGTCTCGAAATCAAGCGAGGTCAGGGGCTTTATGGCTGGCATCGAAACCATTTTGGCACCGAGAGCAGACGCGCCGACAAAACCAGGGGCTTTAGCTCTGAGAGCCCCCAGGCCCTTCGAAACCGACGTCGCGAAACCTAGACTGAAGGTTTTAGAGACGGGTTTAAGGGTTTTAGAAGACGACAATGATGAAGGCTCAGAAAGAGCCAGAGAGAATGAAGAGGTAGCCGCCGCCATAAAAGAACGAGCTAAGTAAAGAGCGGCGCTGAGAGAGAGAGATGGAGAAGACAACTGAAAAGGCTGAATGAGAGTGAATGTAACCCAAGGGTTTCAAGTTCCCACTTAAATTGGGTCAAAGTTTGCCCCTAAAGGGCCTTTGAGACCATCTTTCCTTGAACGTGTATGGACTCCTCCACATTATTTCAAGCCCACCAACACCCGTTTTCCCATTCACGTTGTCTCGCTTTTCCAGCCCAAATTCTCTCTCTCTCTCTCAATTCATGGTGTGTCCAATTGTCTATGGATGATTATTTTCTTCTTATCTTGTATGTTTACAAAAGTTTCCATCGTTTTTTGTTTCCAATAAAATATTGGAATATACTTCTTATTTACTAAAACTAGAATTATTAAATATTTTCATAATATAGATGATATGATACTTTCATCATGTTAAATTATGTGATGTGATTAAAATTTTCTCTATAATCATTAGTTTTAATTGACATAACATCTTATAATAGATTATAGAATGAAAATATCATGTATCCGTACTTTGAAAGTAGATAATAGTTACTCCTAATCGAACAAAGGTAAACTAAGAACTTATCCCGAAACTAAATACAATTGCAAAAGAAATTTTATAAATTTGACCTTCTTTCTCGAGGACTTGAGAAGGGAGGGTTGTTCTATATCATAAGCTAGTTTAGTTCCTTTTTGTACACATTTGATGAAAACAAATCGGTCATGGACTACACGGATTGGACATTTAAGTAACTCATGTTCGAAGTTAATAAAAGTAATTGGGTGATGAGTTAAATGGGTTTCATTTTTAGGCCGTTCACTTAAGTAGATTTGAGGGTTTGTTGTTTTGGTAAGGCCATGTCTAATTTCTTGTCCAATTATAGCAAAGTTTCGAAGCCATACCCCTTCTTATATTCTCAAACCGAGAACCCTTTTGTCCGATTAGGATTTTATAAAGCTCCTATTTATTATTAGGGCTTCGAGCGGAGAGAGATAAATATATTAAATATATCTTTTGATATTTGTATGGTACTTGAAAATTTTGAAAGGTTAATAATTATTATATGGCTTACTCATATGCCTGTCTTTCTTGCGTAGTACTTTAGGATTTAAAAGTTTGAAAAAATCTTTAAGTTCACATGATGTTGGGATTGTGAAAGTTGAAAAGTTGTTTACCGAATAGTACATAAATGAAATTAAGAAGAAACTTATAATTTTTTGTCAAAGTTGTGGGCCTAACCTTAAAAACATATTTCAATAATAAATTTATTGTTATGAAACTAAAAGAAAAATGATATTGCAATAGAAAGAATTGTTATTCAATGTAAAAACTTGATCATATACAAGTGAATGATACCCATATATATAAGAGTACAAAAGAATAGGTATAGCTTAAATCTTAATTAATGGCTAAAGATAGGTCTTAATTGATAGCTCAATGGTCTTAATTGATAGCTAAATGGTCTTAATTGATAGCTAAATGGTCTTAATTGATGGCTATGTATGGTCATACAAATAAGTTTATAACACTCCTCTTTTGGATGACAATACATAAAGAATATGCCTCGTTAAAATCTTACCAAGGGAAAACCTAGTAGGAAAAAACCAATGGCGAAAGAAAAAGAGTACAATATTCATATATATCGCCAAGTGCTTTAAGATTATCTCATTAAAATCTTACAAAGGAAAACCCAGTGGGATAAAACCTTAGCGAATGAAAAAGAGTACAATCAGCACAAGTCTTCAAGACATTACTCCCCTGAAAAGTGCATGATAATAGGCCTTCAAGTCTCCACATTCCAATGTTCTGCAAAATCTTCTTGTTGCAGTTGGTAATACTTTAGTGAATAAATCTACCAGATTATCACTTGACCGTATCTGCTTGACATTAATTTCACATTTCTCCTCATAAATTACAATGATCTCTCTGTGTGGATCGGAAAGATAACCTGCATTCGCATATCCAATTAATTGTGGACTTGATTCATGTTGATTAAATAATTACATATCAATCGTACCTCGGAGGTAACGAATGACATGTTTAATACCATTTCAATGTCTTCGAATTGGTGCGGAATTATATCTTGCAAGTAAATTAACTGAAAATGTAATATTAGACTGAGTACAATTTCCAAGATACACCAAGCTTCAATTGCACTGAGATAAGGTATTTCAGGGTCAAGAATTTCTTCATCGTCTTTACAATGATGAAATGGATCTTTCTGCTCATCAAATGATTGAACAGCCATTGGAATACTTAGGGGATGGGCTTTGTCCATATAAAAGTGCTTCAAGACTTTATAGTGAAAGCTCTTTGCATTGATGCATCTCAATATTGTGTACCAACTCTTTAAATGATGCAGTTGGTAATGTTTTGATAAATAAATTCACCATATTGATTCAAAATCGTTTTAATACTAAATTCACTACTCTTCTAGAGTTGTACTCTTCTGAAGTTCTTGTAAATAACATAATTAATGGAGAAGTCATCAAAATTAAGCCATCAACATCCATCTTCAACAAAAATGGTGCCCACCTTTTTAGACCAAACAGGCATTGCAAGATTTTATAGATTTTTTAGAGCTAGCAAGCGCTGCAGAGTTATAATACTACATCTTTTGTCCCTTGTAGAGAGATACTTCACGAGAGACGCTGTAAAGCAATAGAGATGCTTTGTCCTTCCTTTTATTCACTGATGATATTGCTCTTATATTAGGAGCAGAGATTCATTTTCCTAGAAGGAGTTATTCTGATGTCATTTCAGAATCAAGATTTCTTAGTGTTCAATATTTTGCCTCTGTTACGATCATGTCTCGGAAGTTATTAGATAAAGTGAATGAGGTCAACCAACTTAATAATCAGATATCTTAATTGCGTTAGAAGCTCTTTGTGAAAAGTCATAAGAACAAGAAACTGAAAGAGGAGAATAAGGCGCTAAAACTGTATGTCCATGATCTTCAGGATCAACATCAACGGATATTTGAAGAAGTCCAAATACTTAGAGAATAAGACAAGCTGCATTTAATCTAGCCGTGGATATCTGAAAGTCTAACTTCCAATAGAGTAGGGGCAAGCTGTTTTTAATTTTACGGCCTAGTAAATAACTGTAGGATATCAGTGTTTAGCGTATCCTCTATCAATATATATAATTTTGTCTTGCTTTCATAATTTTCTCTATAAAAGAAATATTCAGCTCATCTTTCTGCATTCTTACTTTTATGTAATTAGTCTGCATTCTTATTCTGTAATATCTTTTAGCATTCTTACTCTGCAATGGCCCAGCAATCTTCTCGTGACTAATATATGAGGTATTCTACACCTCGTTCGCCTGTTGTTTCTACTTCTACCGTAGGTGCTATAATGCAATACAATAATGATATGACTAATAAGTCAGATGATGATACTATTTACGATCTTGTGAGTCTTGATACTTGATACTCATAAACTATTGTCGCATTTTCTCAACGACTAAAATTCAAAACTTGTAAGGTTGACAAACTCAACGAGAAAATTTTTATCCTCCAACGACTTCTTCTGGAGTCCAACATGAATATAAGAGCAATAAAGTAAGAGAATATAAATTTAAAATGCTTGCTTGACTCTTCTTTTTTATTGCCTACTCCTTTAGACATGGATGCCATGTAAATTTTTGAATAACAAGATCATTTAAAGAATGAGGCGAAGAGTCTCAAATTTCTGTAATTTTGTTTCGAGATAATAAAATAATATTTCACAAATATTCATATTGTATTTCTATCTTCTGGTAGATGTTCTGTATATTCCATTTTATTTTTCCTTTAATAATGCATATTTATTACAAAACTGTAATATAAATCTGAAATACTAATTGCATTTAAGAGATGATATTTTAGAACAAATAATTTCATTCATCTCCCCCTAAAGCCGAAAGGGTTTTTGATTTATATTTCAAATATGTGTAGTTTTCATGAGCTTTTCTGGAACCTAAATGACATTTAAATCATCTCTATTAACTGCAATAAAAACTAATCTAGATACTGAAAATATATGAAAAATAGCTTGTTTCACGTGCGTTTGGATTGTTTTAGATCATATAAGGATTTTTGAAACTTGATAGAATAAGTACTTTAGCACTATAAGCTTCATGCATTTCGTATCTAGTGATACATATAAATATGCAGTTAATCATGCATACCCAAAGTCTCGGTAACTATCAAGCTAATAAAAATCTCAATATAATTTCATCCACTTCAAAAGCATATCAATATTATTTCTGCGAGAAACCAACTCATGATTTATTTATCACATTTTCATTTCCTTTATACAAATACTCACTGATATTCAACAAGCATCACTTCTTAGGTGTTTGGACTACAAGTTCATATGTATCACATTTTACTAGTGATATCAATTCTGCTGGAATTGTTTCTTTCTATTTTGGCCAATATTTTTACGTCGGTATTCTTTGACGGTTCTTGACTCACTTTCTTCATTACTTCTGGTAATGTCAAATGCCATCTTATATGAAAATACGTTGTCGACGACGGTTTTATTTCTATCTAGAATTTCTCAAATACTCATGAAATGTATCGATATTGTTATTTTCATGTACCTGTCCCTCTTCAAGAAAAAATATTTCATAAAAAATCTTTTTAGGAGGATTATACTCTTTAAGAGTTTTTATTATGAAAGAATTTTGTACAGAAAGTTTGGATAAATCTTATTACTTGTTTTGTGGGTACGGCCTTTTCAGAAGTACCAATTTCTTTTCTTTGTGCTTTTCTCTTTTGGAATGTTTTATCTTTTGTATCAATATGTCTTTTATGCTTTTAGACATGTCTTATGTTTATTAGACTGCTAAATTTCTTAATTGTCCTACGAGGACTTCAATCCTCGTTGAGATTTTAGTAGTTAGAATATGAGACATTTTTATTTTATTACATCCATAAATTAATTATCATCTAAACTTACAGTTCACCTATAATAATCAAGATAGTGTTGAATTATTTCATTTTATTTGTTTTAAGCAAATTTTTCTTTCAGCTCATGGTGGGAAGACTTTATAGTAAAAGAATCTTCTGATTTTTTTTATAGACGTTCATATGAAAATTATTTGACTTATCGTAATTGATTTTAGATGATCGAGTTAATCATGAAAAATATAAATATTTTGAATCATATCAGTTTTGATGCATCATAATATTTGATTCAATAGTTATATAGTATCATTTCAAAGAAAAAGCTAGTAGTTTTTCCAATATCAGCTTCTGGCCCGAAATAAAAAAAGTACTATAAAGATGTTCATTACCACGTCCAAACTCTTAGTTTCTTTGGAAAAAATGCTCCATTCTCTTCTGAGAATGATATAAATCCAATACCATTCACTTCAAAGAATGATGTGAAACTAGTAGGACGTGACTAATGATTTCTTAACAAAAATTCATTATTTCACTCAACCACTAGAAGACAAGATATAAGTTTAGAATATCTTGTAAACTTTCACACTCGATATTGCTACTTTAGGAGCACATTTGAGGCATTCATTTTAAACAGATATTCTTTAGTGGCTTTTCTCTACACAATTTCAATTATGTAATTTCAGGTGCATTAATCATAACGAGCTTTTGGGAGGATCCTGATCTTTTGGTACACATATTACTCCTTTAAACTATCTTATAGAATCAATAGATCTTTTATTATGAGTTACTTAATAAAATTATTGGTTTAGGGTGATCCTTCAGGAATGCTCAATTTCTATTCCAAGACAAATCTTATCATCAATAATTCATAACAAATAAAAAAAAATAAATAGAACTTGTATATAAACTATGTGAATAAAAATTGACCACAGATATAACTGAAATGTAAATTATGAAAATTTTAATTCACCATAGATATAACTGAGATGTAAATTATGTGAATAAACGTAAAATTTTATCAAGTAATAATAAGGAATATAATTTTTAATACTCACTTTGGGGATTGCAAATAATATATTGAAAAACTTACTTGAAGTAGAAGACCACTACCTTCAGAATCAATAGAATCTCGTGCTGATAACGTGTTATGAAACTAAAAGAGAAATAATATTGCAAGAGAAATAGTTGTTATTCAATGCAAAAATTTAATCATATACAAGTGAATGATACCTATATATATAGGAGTACAAAAGAGTAGGTATAACTTAAGTCTTAATTGATGGCTAAAGATAGATCTTAATTGATGGCTCAATGGTTTTAATTAATGGCTAAATATTGGTCTTAATTGATGGCTAAATGGTCTTAATTGATGGCTAAATGGTCTTAATTGATGGCTATGTATAGTC
Organism: Carya illinoinensis; assembly: GCF_018687715.1. NCBI lineage: Eukaryota > Viridiplantae > Streptophyta > Magnoliopsida > Fagales > Juglandaceae > Carya > Carya illinoinensis. The sequence goes on along the minus strand of NC_056754.1, from coordinate 31,046,551 downwards.
ATACAACTAAGTTAATAACATTTATGACTTTTTACATTTCTAATTTAAATAAAAAATAAAAACAAAAAGTGAAAAAACACTTCATCAGACAAATCGGGGTGGGCCAATGGAGCCACGTAGTCATGGTGGCCCACCCATTTCGGGTTGGCCTTGAGTGGCTACCCAATTTGGCAAGGCAACCTTCATCCCAATTTGGCTCTCTTTTTTCAAGCATACCTTTTTTTTTCTTTTTTAGTTTTTAATTATTTATAATCAGGAAGTGAAAATATAAAAATATATTGTGATAGACAAGTTTTATATGTTTGAGAAGAACTTAGTAAAACGTTTTTACTATAATTACTCTACTCTAAACCAAAAAGAGAAATGATATTTGGAATTTTAGGATATGTAAGTTTCATGCACTTCCTTTTAAAGAAAATGATAAATTTGAAATTTACATGAAAAAATTACTTTTTTAATAGTGGATCTCATTTTTTATAGGAAGTGTATGGAATTTGCATATCTTAAAATTGTATCTAATATTACTTAATCAAAAAATGTGCGCACCAACATGCACTAAAGCATCTTCATCCCAATTAACACAATTTTAAATTTTATACCACCTAGAATCATATTTGTAATCAAATGATGCAAATAATGATAAAATTCAAATTTCGTTAGTTGGGCTCGTCATACAAACTTCTTACACTTGAAAAACATTGTGAGGTGGTAGTTCAAGCTTTTCAACACAAACACTAATCATCTGTTTGCAAATCACTGTACTTTAGTCTCATAGATTTTTTATTACTACTTATGCAATTGGGTTTAGATTCATTAGATATAGATTGATTTCATATTTGTATTTTTCAGAATTTCAAATTAAATTTAGCTTATATATTATATAATATATATATACACACACATTTTATGTTCTCTTTAATGCAATGCTATTTTTTGTTTACATTTTAGGAAATTATAAAAAGAAACTAAATTATAGTTTAATCTTACAAGATAAAATAGAATAAAAGGAAAATAAAACGAGGTTGACTTTTAGAATATGCATCTTTTGATTTTTGAAAAAAAATATGAAAACAACCCTAATTATTTGTTTAAGCAGTACTCATGAATTCTGTATGAAAGTGAAAATATTTTTATCATGACTGGTGTAGACATGAGCTTATTTTTTGGTATTTTGTTTCTAAATTATGCAAAAGAGAGCAAATATGAAATTTTGTGCATAAATTATATTTTTGTGATCTGATTCTGTTCTGTTCTAAAGATATTCTGAACACTGATATGATATGATGTGATTTCTGAAAACTTTTGATATGACATTCTAAATTTGGGATGTGGTTTGTGGATGGTGATCTGTTTGACCTACCATGGGTGCTAATAATGGCTTCTGTTTCGATTGGTACTAATTGTTCTGTTTCTTGTGCACCTACTTTGGAAACAAAGTGGTTTTCTTGTAGTTTTTCTTATATGAACACTCGGAGCTCCAACAATAATAAGGGGAAGATTTACATTCTATTTCAGCTCGGCTAGCTACCAGGTTTGCACGACCCTACCATGGGGGTTAAACATGGCTCCTGATGTGATATGATATTCTAGTATGATGATGGTTAGTTATGCTATACCAAAAGAATTTTGAGAATATTTTTGAATATTCGCTCTGATATTTTTGATAACATGTTCTGATTCTGCATTTTGACTAAATAAATATTTTGTTCTACATTCTGAACTTTGTAAATGCTCATGTTTACACACAGGTATATGTTCTCTACTTACTGAGTTGTTGATAACTCACTCTTATCTCCACAACATTTTTCAAATAATCTTGATGGTTCGGTTGGGAAGCAAGAATAGACAGTGTTAGAGAAGTCTAATGATCATAGAGATCATAGAAGAATAAGTGTCCAAGGGTGCAAGTACTTATTTGAGTCATAGTTAGTAAATTGGTTATTTTTTAGTTGTTTTGATATGTTGAGTTAAGGATTTTTTTTTAGAGTATTTTGGGAGTTTTTTTTTTTTTTGGTGATTTCTTTGTTATCCCTATGAAGGAACATGGATTTTAGGGTCAAGCAAATGAATTAATATTTTATGAAGTTTTCCAGAATACATAGTTTGTGATATTGGAGTTGATATTAAGTAATAAGAGCTAATTCTCTGGACCTACAGGATCGGGATGTTATAGTTGGTATCAGAGCCAAGTGGGAGGTTCTGCAGACTATAACATATGAGGTGTTGGATATCTGTGGGTTTAGGTAATAACTTCAGATTTGAGATGTAGAAATTTGAGGACTATAGAAATTTAAGATATAGAATGTGCCACAGGGGTCTCAGTCTACAATGGACCAGGGCCCGTGGAAAAAGAGGAATGAAGGCAATAACTTTGGTCAAAAGCAGACACAAGGAAACCAATCAAGTAACCTTTGTAAGTTTTGTAATCGTGCACACACTGGAGAATGCAAGAGGGAGGTGGGGGCGCATTTTCGATGTAGTAAGACATGACATCTTATCAGGGAATGCCCTTTGTTTCTAATAGACAACAAGAAGCCTAACCCACCTTTGGATCCCCAACAAACGACATAGGGAAGCAATCAACATAGTTTGGGAGGACCGACTCAAGTCTTTTCACTAATCTAAAGATGCCAAGGACAACAATGATGCGATCACAGGTACTCTACTGTTTTCCTTCTTGATAGCTTTGTTCTAAGTTGAGTGGGCCCTAACCATGTTTGTCTTTTAATAGATCTTACTCTAAGTTTTATAGCATAGAATATTGAAGTTTGGATTGAAGTGAATGTGTGTGATTTTACAATGAATGGCATAGGTTGCATAGGAATGCATAGGGGTGCATAGTCTGAAGTTACAAGTATGTAGGAATTGTGCAAATAGGCTTTGGAAGATTTTAGACCCAATAATTAATATCTTGGAGACTTTAGCCGTAGGTGTTTTGGTTGGTCAGTATGTATGATGGAAGCATAAATTTAGGAAAAATTTATGGTTGAAAGTAGATTTCCAAAGGATTCGGGAATTTGCGAATTAAATTTACCTAGGACTTAATTTTGTAGCATTTGATTTTACTATTATTCAGAAGTTTAAATATTATTTTGGGAGTCCTCTTTTAGTTTTATGTGAGATTTAGTTAGGAAAAAAAAATTGGGAATTATTAGGTTTGTAAATCCATGGTTGAGGTTCATGCTTTTAGATTTGAATTTGAGGTCGCATGTGAAAATCAACATTTGGATTTTGGGCAATTATTATGGCAAGGGATATTGGGAAAGTTCAGATTTTTTTGAAATAGGAGGGATTGGTATATTAGATTTTACTTTTGACGCAACAAATTTTGAGGATGAAATTTTTTTTAAGGGAGAGGATGTAACACCCGGGTCCAGCACTCAACTACTTTCTAAACTTTTTGGGTTTATATGGGTGAAAAGCTCCTTTGAGAATAACGAGTATCTTTCAAATGGACTATGTGCCCAAATTTTTGTTTAGCAGATACCGACTTTATTTTTTATTGGGCTTGTTAAGTGGGTTTAAATCTTTAAATATTTTTGAATTAAGTGAAATATTTTTTTATGGGTCGAGAAAATTAGTGGGACACGGTTAGATTATTTTTAGAGGTTGGATAGAAATCCAAAACTCAAGGTAAAAGAGTCCAAACCTTATACCTTTAATGCCCAAGCTTGTGAGATCTTGTTTAATACTCCACATCCTTCGTGATGCACATTTGTTTGTCATGCATGCACCCTTAAATCACGTCCGTTTTCCACGGCTTGTTGTTGCTTGTCTCTCTTTTTCCTCCCTCTCTAGGTTTTTGTTTTCAATCCTCTCTCTCTCTCTCTCTCTCTCTCTCTCTCTCTCTCTATATATATATATATATATATATTCTTATGCACATCACAACCAGCCCTTATGCTCAAAAACCTAGTTGCCGCTTCAGTTTTCTCCTTCTCCTCTCGGTTTCTCCTTGTTGTTGTCGCACCCTCTCCTTCATTCCACACCATCTAAAATCCACCCACTCTCCTTCATTCCACACTATCCAAAACTAGCCTTCAACCTCGCATCACGGCTAGTGCTTAGCCACCATTCATCACGGGAATACCGTTGCATAGAGCACTTCTGTTTTGCTATGCAAAAACAGAGCATTATCTGTGCTCTCAGCCTATGCATAGCAGAAGCCGTGTGGCGTTGCCATGCACCACGGACCATCGTTGATTGTCAGTCTTACTTGATCATCTTCACCCTCTGCTGTCTCGATATCCACTTGTAGAACTCCCACCATTTCATCACTTTGTGTTCTCTCATCGTGATTGCTCTCTCTCTCATCATGATCGTTTGCACCACCATAGTAAGCTCACAGTGACCTTCTTTCCGTAAGGTGTACATATTTTGTGCTTGTTGGGTAAGTTGTCGCACATCTCCTTTTTCCTCACTGTAAGCACAGCTGCACGACTCTTATGATTTTAGATTTCAGTGTTCTGGGTTGGGATGACTGTAGTCTTACGTCATGCTTGCAATTTTCAGTCTTGTTTTTATTTGTCACTTTCTCGATGGTTTGGTAAAGTCAAGAAGATATTTTTATTTTATTTATTTAATACAATATTTTTGGTTTTACACAAATGTCCTTAAAGCCGTGTATTGGAAAGCTTTCGTAAATCCTTATAAACGAACTTTTTGAGTATTTATGTTTTTTACTTTAAATGTCCATTTTGGACTTTATGTTTTAAAACTAATCATTTACATAGGCTGTTTTTCCTATGGGTTGAGATCAGGTTCTGATTGGGACTTGGGTCTTAAAATTAGTTTGGGCCGAGTTACATTTTTAGAAACTATTCTAATGCTTTTTTTTTTGGTTGGATATTGATGGTTTTAGAAAATGATGTTGTTTTAGAATTAACAGAATTTTTGGATTTCGATAGATTAAATTAAGTATTTTTGGTGTTATTATAAGGTAACTGTTCAATTGGAGATTTATTCAGGTTACAAGTCTTTTCTATAGGTGTCGATTGATTTTCCTTCATATTGTTGTGAATAAATTCTGAAAAGCTAAAAAGTTCAAGTAAGCGAGATTCCTATACTAGACTTTGCATAAAAGGAAAATGAAACGAGGTTGACTTTTAAAATATGCATCTTTTGGTTTTTGAAAAGAAGTATGAAAAACAACCTCAGTTGTTTGTTTCAACATTACTCATGAACTCTATATGAAAGTGAAAATATTTTTGTCTTGACAGGTGTAGACATGAGCTTACTTTTTGGCATTTTGTTTCTAAAATGTGTAAAAGAGAGCGAATATGAAATTTTATGCATAAATTATATTTTTGTGATCTAATTCTGTTATATTCTGAAGATGTTCTAAATCCTGATATGATATGATGTGATTTCTAAAAAATTTTAGCATGACATTCTAAATTTGGGATGTGTTTTGTGGATAGTGATATGTTTGACCTACCATAGGTGCTATTAGTGGGTTCTGTTTGGGCGAGTACCAACTGTTTTGTTTTTGGTGCACCCACTTTGGAAACAAAATAGTTTTCTTGTAGTTTTTCCTGTATGCACACTCGGGATTCCGAGAATAATAAGAGAAAGATTCACGTTCTATTTCTACTCAGCTAGCTATTGGGGTTTTCACAACTCCATCATGGATGTTAAATATGACCTCTAATGTGATATGATATTCTGGTATGATGGTGATTAGTTATGCCATACCAAAAGAATTTTGAATAAGAATATTTTTAAATATTCGCTCTGATATTTTTGATAACATGTTCTGATTCTGCATTTTGACCATATAAATATTTTGTTATGCATTCTAAACTTTGTAAATACTCATATTTACACATTGGTATATATTCTTTGATTATTGAGTTGTTAACAACTCACCCCTTGTCTCCACAACATTTGTAACATCCTGTCCCTTTGGATTCTTTTCTTTTCCCTTCTCTTTGTTTCCCTTGCTTTCATGCAGCCACAACACCAAGTAACCTTCCCTACCCCCACGACGTCATTTGAGATGAGTTTTATCTTTCCCCACACATTTTATCTCTCCAACGGTTTCTCAATTTCAGTTTCCACACTTCCGAAGATTCCTCCACTTCTCCTTTATCTCCACGTCTTGGCAGTTTGAAGTTTCAACTTCCTTTCCATTTTTGAGTTCTCTCCTTTATTTCATTCTCGATCCATCACTTAGATCATTTTCTCTATCCATATCTCTCTTGCTCTCGGTCTTCTCTCTCTCTCTGAGTTTCTCCCGTTCTCTACAACCACTAGTTAGTCTTCATGTTCAATAAGAACTTGCCTCACCACCCTAAACCAAACCATGCACACAGCCACCCTCCCTATCTCTTCATGTCACAGCCATGCACCATGGTGGGAAACTTGTACCCCCCACTGCCCAGCCCCTCGAGAAAACTGCTACCACCTTTTCCCCTGCCATAACGACAACGTCGCCCCCATCTCACAGCACAACAACTTCAAAGGGAAACCAACTTCCTGAGTTCTCTCCTGCACGACAGAAGATGCCAGCCACAATCCATAATCCTCCACCACGCTACCTATACTCCTTTAGCCTCACCACTAACCGAGCTTTAGCACCCCAAAGCTGAGCCAACAACCTCTATTTTTATGCAAGAAAATAGAGCACCTGTTGTGCTTTTAGCCCCTTGAGAGTCAGAAGCCTAACCTCGTCGCCATCACCGTGACATCGTCTCCATTTGCCCGGAAGGTGCCACCCAGCACTACGCTTTGCCCATTATTTTTCCTCTCGGTAAGCACACAGCCTCTTCTCTATTTCTCTTCTGCTCACTGTGTTCTCTCTATTTCATCTCCCTCTGTCTTCCTCTCTCTCTCAGTTCCACCACCACATATGTAAAGGCTGCCGTCGCTCACCTTGTGTCCGCCTGGAACTGTAGTCGCACTACCTCGTCCTCTCGGTTTCTTGTTGTTCTACCGTGCCACCCAACTCTGTCGCTCCCCTTTCCATGGGTTTTAGTTTTCATTTTTTTTCTTCTTCCGGGTAAGCTTCAGCCACCACACAAACCAGTTGTTGTCTTTCATGTTTTGTTGCTAAATGTAGTGCACTTTTATATCTCTGTTAACCTGGTTTTCTATTTTCTAGATTTCACTCGTTTTAAGTTGGATTTTGTTTAGTATTTTTAAATTAGGTATAATTTTACTTCGATAAATGTATTAGTCATAAACTTGATTTCATAGAAAATATTTAAAGGCCTTAATTATATGATCTAGTATTAAATTTTTTACAACTAGATTTGGTGGGAAATTGTAAGCATTTAATCTTTTGTTTTAAATACTTTAAGCCTAATATATAGAAATAAATATTTGATAGTTTTAAGTTATATATTGATTAGTAGTTTACATTGATTTTTAATATAAGTATTATTAAAGATATTTTATGAGCTACCATTGTTTAAGAGAATTATGATTCTCCTGCTACATTAGTAGTATTAAATTTTGATTTCAATAATAGTTTATAAAGATATGAGTTTTAAATATGATTAAGTTAATTTTTCGAGATGAATTTAAGTTGTTTTGCCAGATTCAATACATTTCAAAAGTGATGGTATTTTAGGGTTAAGGGAATTTTAAGTTTCTTTGAGAGATTAAAATAGGTTAATGTTGGCATTTCGAGTTTAGGTATTGAAATACATTTTGACCTGAAATTTAAGAAAGTTAAGTTTGACTATTTTATAAGTGATGATCGGATTTCGGTTGGCACTATTATGAGGAAGATTCAAAAAGTTAAGAAGTTCAGGTAAACAGGGCTCCTATGCTAAATTTGCATAAAAGGAAAAGAAATGAACTGAGGTTAGTTTGTAAAAATGTGCATGTTATGTTTTGAAAAGAAAACATGAAAACAACCTCAGTTATATGTTTTGCATTCACCCATGAAATCTATAAGAAAGAGAAAATACTTTTTGACATGAAAAGTGTAGACATGAGCAATATTTGACATGTTCTAAAATGTGAAAAAGAGTGAATATGATATTTGAGATTTTTGTTCATGTGATATGAAATGTTTTGGATATGTTATTGATCATTTGAAAATGATATGAATGTGTTCCACTTGTGATTTGATATGATATGAATATGAAAAACCTTTGGCATACTTATTTATTATTATTCTAATTTTGAATATGGTTCTAATATGATGATACTGGTTCACGTGATATGGTTGGTACCAACATGGTATGATATGATATGAGTGCACTCACTTTGGAAACAAATTGGTCTTTTATGTGTTCTTTCCTGTGTGCACACTTGGGGTTCCGAGATTGAAAAAGGAAAAGTTTCACAATATGATACTGCTTGGTTTGGCCACCTGAGATAGCACAACCCTATCACGGGGGTTAAACATGGTATATGATATGATATGATACGATACGATATGATAAGATGAGAATGTTCAGTTATGTTATGCCAAAGTGTTTTTAAATAAGAACAATATGTTTTTTAAATATGAAAAGATTGAAACGTCGCTCTATTTTCTTAATAATATTTTTTTGAGATCTACACAAGAAAATGAAATGTTTTTTTATTTCCTGCATATGAAACTTTATGAAATGACTCATGTTGTACACACTAGTATATGTGCTTTGCTTACTGAGTTGTTGATAACTCACATCTTATCTCCACAATATTTTTTAGATGATTTTGGATGTTTAAGTTGAGGATCAGATTATGAAGCATTGGGTGAGTTGATTTAAGAATGATGGTTTACGCTTGGAGAGTTTCTATATATGATTTGACGAAGTTTATTAAGAAACTTTATTGCGTTCTAATGATTTAGCATTTTGGGAAATTTATTATATTGAGGAAATTAGTTTGAATCAAAAATTTTTTACGATATTAGAAATTTGGAGTCCATAATAATATTGTTGAAATGTGAGTTTACTTGTTAGGAAGTAACTCTCCGACCCCTGTTGGACCAGGGTGTTACAATATTTTTCAGATAATCTTGATGATTCAACTGGGGAGCAAGAATAGGCAATGTTAGAGAAATTTGATGATCGTAGAGGAATAAGTGCCCGAGGGAGCAAGTACTTATTTGAGTCATGGTTAGTAAATTGGTTATTTTTCAGTTGTTTTGATATGTTGAGTTAAGGATATATTTTTTTTTTCCCGAGTCTTTGGAGAGTTTCAATTTTACTTTTATTGAGGATTTCTTTGTTATCCCTATGAAGTAATATGGATTTTTGGGTTAAGCAAATGAATTAATATTTTATGGAGTTTTCTAGATTATATAGTTTGTGATATTGGAGTTGATATTAAGTAATAAGAGCTAATTCGCCGAACCTCTGGGATCGGGGTGTTACAGCCCCTCTCTAAGAAGTAAACGTTCCATCCTTATATAAAGTTTTCTATTTACGGCCTTGGTGGCAAGGACTATTTTTTCCCTTTATTTTTTTAATTTTAATTTTAATTTTTTAAAATTAATTAGGGTGTGTTTGACTCTATATATTTTTTTCTTTGTGGACACTTTCATAATTCACCCCTCAATTTTTTTAGCAATACTATAATAAACAAAGTTTACAAATACATAGAGCATAACATATACCAAAGAGTTATAAAAGTCTAGTGTGTGCACCCATGATTGACTGATTGCATGTTGCTCGTCTGACCACCTCCTTGTTGCCAATATTTTGCTTGCAGCAAGTCACGCCCATTTTTGTCACACCTTCTATCCTGCTTACACTTGGATTGACAGATACTAGCCAAATGAGCCATCCCACGATGAGTGAGTAACGCACCCATGAAGACGACCCCTTTTTTCCTATGACCTCTATGCTGACCAGTTCACTTCCTATGGTGCCTTTGTTTCTTGGGGAAGAGTTCAGTAAGGATCTGCGGTGTGAGGGGTGCCAATCGGTTGGCAACTCCTAGATCATACTTGCGGCTAAGCGCATATTCTCAAGTAAACACATCCCAATTGAAAGATATTGCAGCGAAATAGGTAAAGGGATTAGTCAGAGACTAATACTAAATGCAACAGTGACTTGAACCAATAAGAAAATTTAACCTTCAAAGGTAATATCCATATGTCATTATTGTTCTTTTCTAAATAATATTATACACTGTCATTGGTTCCTTACATTAAAATACAACAAACATTACATGAATCGTCGCCTAACTAAAATAAAAATGTTAACAAATACAAATATATACTAATTGGAGATAGGCATTCATGCTTACACCTCCGGCGAGGTTGGTCTTTCTTCCTTGGGAGACTCTGCTTGGACTAAATCTGCATCATGATCTATAGCTTTGCTAAGCGAAACTGTAGGTGGGAGTAGCATAATGAGACTTGAAATTCCAGTAATTAAACCAATGACAGTGCTATTAATGAAAGACAATGAAAATAAATATACATGCACAATTTCATGTAAATAAATATGTGAATACATATATTCATGTATGGCAAGAAATGACCCTCTAAGCAGAAACATGTGTTCATAGTCATGACGAGGAATGACCCTCAGAATAAATCTCAAGCATATAAGCATGGTGAGGAATTATCCTCTGAGCAAACCTCATATAAGAATAGTCAATAATAAGGCGATGAATTACCCTCTTATCAATAAACACGAAACCTACAATACCTCATCATATAAGTACCAACGGGAAATCGCTCCACCCATTCGACATGAGCAATCACTCTACCTAGCCAATGTGTGAGCTCACTCATTGAATCAAACCTATCTGACTTGGGGAATCACTCAACCTGGTCAACACACACAAGGACACCACGCATGATCTACCAGGGGATTCTCTCTATATATGTTATCAAGTAAGGCCAATACAAAGACACTCCACCCCAATCATCACAGTGAATCACTCTACCCGAATGAAACTCGTGGCAATATGCTGTAAGATTGACCTAGGGACTTCTCAACCCATCCATGAGTATTGACATATGGTAAGACTCAATACTCATAAATCACATCATCATCAACTCACAAAATTCAAGCTCATCATCTCAATATCACAGTGTAAAAATAACTGATAAATATAATGAAGAAAATGTATTTTCATGTAAGGGGGAGGTTAGTTATATAATATGCAAAACCTTGAATGTGAGGGATCTGCTACCGTAGGGGACAGACCACCAATGGAATTGAGTGAAAAGAAAGATGAGGGACTATCCACTAGTGTTGTAACAGCTTGAAAGAAACTCAACGAATGAATTTCTTAGATGCGTTGTGAAATTTTGAGAAAGATTTCACGAATCGAACAACCGCTTGAGATTTAGTCTGTCAACATAGTCAAATTTTGACCCACTATGGTGACAAAGTTGCCTTCCTATTTATTTAAAGTACTTAGGAGTATAAGTTAGCAAAAGATATTGCATCATTAGTCTCATATGATTATTTAAGATTTTACGGTGCAAAAATAGGTTTCTCATTTCTTGGTTGAATAGTAATCGGGAGTGCATTTTTACTTAGTCAAGGCACTTAGGAGTCAATTTTCGTGAAATAAAGTGCACCACTAAACTCGTATAATTATTGAGGATTTTATGGTGTAATAATAATTTTTGCATTTTTTTGGGTTAATAGTAACACTCGGGATAGCGCCACATGGCACCTAGTTCAAACAATTGTCAAATTGCTATGTAGAATTTCCAAATCTACTTAAAATCACTAGGATTAATTTTTGAAATCAATAGAAATTCACCCAAAAAATTACAGAAATTAACATTGCACCATAAAATCCTAAATAATTTGTCACAACCCCACCCTATCAAGAGCGAGACCGTGATCCCGTACCTATTCTTTTTCCTATTATAACAGTAAATTTATTTATATATGAATTCTCACATTGTTATTAGTATTATTATTATTATTTTATAAATATTTAAAAAAAAAATAAAATAATGCGAGACGATTCAAACGCATCACGCATAAATTCTAATTTCTAACTGAAAGAAATATCTAATAGACATATGTTTACATTCCTTTACAAAGGACTCTTAGAGTCCGTCATCCATTTATTTAACATAACTACTTTAAACAAAAAGGGACTCAGTCCCTCCACTCTTTACAAAAGGAAACTAACTTAAAGAAGGAGGGGTTTTCATTACCCCACTATATACTTTATACCCGAAGGTATCTTGTCTAGAAGTTAACTCAATAAAACATCCCCGTGTGGGGTCCAATATTAAAACATAAGAAACATATATCTTCATAAAAAGAAACCAAACTACCCAGGGACTACTAAACATCGGCCCCTCCCTTCTCAGAAATACCCAGCTCCTCAGTAAATTCGTCTGTACCTGGACGTTTAAAATATAAACACAAAGTGAGTCTAATACTCAGTAAGCAGTACCCCATGCTGTTAACTTAATAAGCATATAGTACTTCCTTTTGAAAACATGCATCCATAAAACAATACTAAATCTGACAATACTTCCATGCATATACTTTCTTTATAACATCATGCATATACTTACTTCTTACTATCATGCATATACTCATTTCATACTTTCATGCAAAATCTTTATTTCTTATTTTCATACATACTTATATATCATATCTTCATGCATACACTTCATTTAATCTTTCACTTTCTTGTGGCCGACACACTATTACGTCCCGTGTGTTGGGGTTTGCGGTCCTATTGGACCTGGATTCCACCCGTGGCCACAGGTTAGGAACCCCTTTCTGTCAGGGAGCAGCACTGGGTGCACTACCAGTACTACTTACCCGGTATTGCAATCTGCCCATTTCTTTGATATCAATTTCTTTCATGTGGCCATTACATATTTTCATACATTAATTCATTCCTTTTCTTTCTTTAAAAATCAACATTTTCAATATCTTCCTTAGTCCGATGAATATGCTTTTATTTTGGAAAATAACATTTTATGTCATGCTTACATATAAATAAAATCTTAGTTATTTCAAGAAGCATGTATAAAAATTTCATGACTTAGGGTCTACATGCATGCATTACCATATATACATACAATCAATTATAATCAATAGGATACTTAACAGGGGCTACCAAGAAAAGCTTATACATAATATAAACTCATTTATTCTTTAATTAGAGGAACGTTTGGAAAGAGATAGAGAAATATTCTTCCACAAGAGAACTTGACGTGGGCGCATGGTCATAGCTACTTACCTCGATCCGCTGCAATCCCTTTAACTTCAGAAAATCCTAATCCAATAAATAACAAGTGTGTTAAAACTTATCCAACATCCTTTAGATCCCCTTTTAACGATGGCTAAAATATTAAAAATCTAACATCGTTTTCTACCCTTAATGTTACCTCAATTAACTACCCTCTCGACAAATCCTTACAAGAGTAACATAAGAAAATAGTTAATTTAGTTAACATAACATCAAAACAACTCCATATATGCATTTAATCACTTAAAACAGAACATAATTATATATATACACAAAACAGAACATTAAAACAACCTTATATATATAATTAATCCCTTAAAACAAAGCATATATGTAGATATACAAAACATAACATCAAAACATCCCCATATAAATACTTAATCCCTTAAAATAGAGCATATATGTATATATATAAAACATAACATCAAAACATAAACTAAACAATTTAGTTAGCTTCCAAAATCACATTAAACAATTTACCTTAAGCTCCTAGATTCTTTCAAGAGGTGAAGTGAAGGTCCAAAACTTGAAGAAAATGAGAGGAGTTTGATTTCTTGAAGAGGAGAAGAAAAGAGGGAAGTGGCGTTGGCTAGCATGGAAAGAGAGAAGAAGGAGACTTGTTCTTCATTTTTTAGGTGTAGACCGATGGGTTTAAAGGGGTTCATTTGTTAGGTGTAGACCGATGGGTTTGAAGAGGAAAATCCTTCATCTATTAGGTGTAGACTGATGGGTTTGAAGATAAAATCCTTCATCTATTAGGTGTAGACAGATGGGTTTGAAGAGAAAATCCTTCATCTATTAGGTATAGACCGATGGGTTTGAAGATAAAATCCTTCATCTATTATGTGTAGACCGATGGTTCATAAGAGAAGAAGACTTAGTTAAATTTTGGTCATTAAAAGCATAAGGAAATGGAGGGTTAGGATTAGATTTAGGAAGATAACTATTCCAATTACCAATCCAATGGTGGGAATCATTTGTGCTCTTTCATAAATCATAAAATTTTAGGATTTAAGGAGAAAATACTATAAGGCCTTAAAATCATGTACTTATTTTATTTTAACAACCCACATACAAGTAAAAACACATCCATCTAAATAAAATAATAAAAATCTTTACATGAACATATTTAACTTAAGGAATAAAATAAAATGACATAAAAACTCACATAGTAAGATTAGGGTATTACAACTCTCCCCACCTTAAAATAATCTCGTCCTCGAGATTGAACGTACCTTAAAGAAAACAAAAATGCTGAGTGCAGTCGCCTGTAGTAAATTGCGTGCAGTCGGCTGCTGACGTGGATAAATCAAAACTCACCGTTTTGATTGGAACTGGAACTCACTGTTTTGATTGGAACCCTAAGTCTCTCTCTTTTCTCTCTTTACTCTCTGCTTCTCCTCTCTCGATCCACTCTCGAGACCCTCTCTCCCTCTCTGCGATTGGAACCCAAATCCATCCCGGAACCTGTTTCATCACGAGAGAACCCAAAATCCATCTCAGAACCAGTTTCATCACGAGAGAACCCCAAATCCATCTCAGAACCAGTTTCATCACGAGACCCTTTCTCCCTCTCTGCGATTGGAACCCCAAATCCATCTCGGAACCAGTTTCATCACGAGAGAACCCCAAATCCATCTCAGAACCAGTTTCATCACGAGACCCTCGAAACCCTCTCTGCGATTGGATCCCCAAATCCATCTTAGAACCAGTTTCATCACGAGAGAACCCCAAATCCATCGCAGAACCAGTTTCATCACGAGACCCTTGAAACCCTCTCTGCGATTGGAACCCTAAATCCATCTCAGAACCAGTTTCATCACGAGACCCTCGAAACCCTCTCTCCCTCTCTGCGATTGGAACCCCAAATCCTCTCGAACCAGTTTATGGTCGAGACCCTCTCGCCCTCTCTGCGATTGGAACCCTAGATCTAGAGAATCCTAGACTGCTTCTCCTCTCTCGAACCACTTTCGATTCCGTCTCTCACTCTCTGCGATTGGTCTGGTTCTCTCTCGATTCCTCCCTCAAAGGTCCCTCCGATTCATCCTGAGAACTCCGAACCCTAAATTTTTCCGCTACGTTATTTTTCATTTTTTTGTTGTTGTCATTTTTTAGGTTGTCATTTATTTTTACTGGTTGTCGAACGGGAATCTGTTGGTATGGATTCACGTTTCCCTCCCTCTCTACTTCTCTCTCGATTCACCCCTCAGAAGTGGAAACTCTAAATTCATTTCTCTGTTCGGTCTGAAACTATTAAGGTAAGATTTCTCTGTCCACTAGTTCATCATAATATTGTATGGTTCTTTAATTTTCCTGCGTATAATGAGTCTTGTTCAGTTACTAGATCTATAGTTTTTTAAAATTTCTGTTCATCTTGTGTTATTGAATTGCCCAGTAGATGCTTTGAATCTGATTTCTATTTTTAGTTTGTGAATTTTAGTTTATGTGCTCTGTTATGTGGTCTATTGTGACACTTTGGTTAAGTTGGTGGGTAATTGGTATGTGGTGCATTGTCAAACTGGCTGAAGTGTATGGGTTTATGAGCACATTAAATTGGGTGCCATATATATTGTGTATTTTCTGAATGTTGGTGTAATAGATGCTCAACGTTATATATTATTTTTTGTTTAGGATGGAAATATCAGTTACTATATATCTTCATTGCAGGATAATATGCCATATCCTCCCGTGTAAAATTATCATCCAATTTCCCATATTTATATACATATTTTTGTTAGATTGAATTGCCCTGTAGAGGCGTTGAATCTGATTTCTGTTCCTAGTTTGTGAATTTTAGTTTATGTGCTCTGCTATGTGGTCTATTGTGACACTTTGGTTAAGTTGGTGGGTAATTGGAATGTGGTGTTTTTTTGTTTTGCTGAAGTGCATGGGTTTATGAGCACATTAAATTGGGAATGGTGCCACTATATATTGTGTACTTTCTGAATGTTGGTGTAACAGATGCTCAATGTTATATATTATTTGCTGTTTAGGATGGAAATATCAGTTACTATATATCGTCATTGTAGGATAATATGCCATATCCTCCCGTGTAAAATAATCACCCAAGTGCAAAATCTTATATACATATTTTTGTTAGACAATTTATCTCTTTGCAAAATATTATGCCATACCTCCCGTGTATATTTCTTCTCCCATGCATATATACACTGTTTAATATATACTCTTGACTGGGGGCTGTTTTTACTTCAATATTATGATAGAGAATGAGTTCTGCTTCTCATTCCGAGTCAAGCTTGGAGAGACCACTTTGCTATTGTGGCTCCCAAGCGAAACTACGGATTTCTGGAAAAGCAAAATCTTTTGGTAGAAGATTTTTCAATTGTCCAAACTATAAGATGAATAAACAATGTGGCTTTTTTGAGTGGATTGATCTTCAAAGTGAGCAAAACACTTACTGTAAGATGACGTTGGAGTTAGCTGAACGAAGGCACGAAAGGGTACTTCATGAGCGGCTGCGCACGGAGGAAGCCAAATTTACCGCATTGGAGAAGAAGTACAAGGGAGCGTTGAAAGTATTAAAAGTCTCATGGTTTTTTTTGTACTAGTTTGTGCTGTATTTTTTTCGTATCGAAGTGGTTGTAATGTCTCTCGGCCAATGCTTCAGCTCATGTAACTCAACCCCTTTTGATGCTCATGACACTTTGATCAGTTAATGTAATAGATGTGTCATATGTAATTTTGTATATCCTGGGACAGTTACCATGTATTTAAAATTTCTAGCCAATTTCCTGGGACTTTTGTATGTATTTAAAATTTCTTTACAAATTTCATGGGACTTTTGTATGTATTTGAAATTTCAGGTGAATTTTCTGGTACTTTAACGAGTTTGATCCTCTGTATATAGACCACTTGTGCTTATATTTTGATGTATGAGGGAAATTATTACCATTTCTTTATGTGGTTCCAGTATCCTGTTGCATGATTATTTGGGCTTCGAATAAGCATATTGCCATATCACAATACAAATTTGGTAGTGTATTATTGGATACCAGCTTTTTGCCAGCAATTGAATACTTAGTAGTCAATTTTTGATGAAAGACAGAAGATTACAAGAAACTACAATGCTACACGTTACCACATCATTGCACATTAACTCGTATAGATGTGTCATAGACCAACGCATATGCCAAAAGCTTGAAATGGATACCAGCTTCAGGTCTTATAAGACAAATCCTCATACAAAAATGTCTTTCACCACAATAATTACACCAACATCACCTAACAAAGAACATCAATTGCACGCACCTGTTTGATACCCATTAGTCCATACGTTGCACCAAGTCAAAAGCCGTGAAGAAACAATCCTAATAACCCCACATCACATGACCTGTTACATGACCTGTGAAGAAAAATGTCTTAATCCGTGCCTTCCCTCCCCGTGCACAACCAAGAGTAACATATCTGACACTTTGATCCTCTGACCTCTCACTCCTTTGTGTCATCACCCCAAACCTGCATTTCTTAGCGTACTGCTTATAATAGCTAAACAAATCTTCAAACGAATTGAACTCCATGCCCGACTTTGGTTCCTCAATTATATCATCACCTTTCGACGATGGCACTACATGTGATGTACCTGGAGTGCAATCGTCGATTTCCCATTCACCTGGACTGCCATCTTCAGTTTCCCGTTCTTTTGGTCTACCAAATGCATTTTCTTCAAACTCTCTCATGCCCTGTAAAAGTTGTTCACTTTTATCTCCAAATGTTGAAAAAACACTTGGTAATGGCATACTAAATTAAAAAAACCAAAATTGACCATAACAAAATAATAAATCTGGTATCATTTTATGGCACTACCAAATAAATAAAAATTTTGTATCTAAGCTTCACCACAATAGAAACTCATTAAAATATTACCAGAGATTGATGTATTCAGCCCACTTTTCAGGTAATCAAATCTACATATTGAAACTAATAGTTTATAATTTAGGTAGTGGAAGTAAACGATGAGGAATTAGTAACTTTCCTATGAAATAAGCTATATCTTGGTTCAAAAAATATCTGCATTGCTTTCCATTCCCCAAATTTCTTCTCTTATGGCGTTCAACAAATTAAACAGGGAACATAAACTCCTTTAACCAAGTAGTTGCATAACAAGTTCATTAAACCAAATCATATCCAACAGAAAAGAGCCAATAAAAAATCATGCAAAGATTTCATGAAATTTTTTTTTATATATTCAAATCATTAACCAAATATTAAAGCCATCAATAACCGAATATTAAAGCCACTGTTTTATACTTGAATCACACCTTTACATTTTGTAGTCATCAACCAATGTAAAAACCAACATCAACCCAATATCATTGGCCTCCTACACGACACAAACCCGAGCAAACCCACACCACATTTGTATACAACATTTCAAAGTCCTCTATGGATTCACGTTCAACAATATATATTTACCATGTTCATTCAAATCCCACAAAACAGAGCCACATATATATCAAACAAATGGAGGAAAATCTGTTTCAGGTTTTTTGAAGCATGCAGATATAGATCCATCTCAGAACCAGAACCTGGCCATGGTGGTGCGGCCGTGGTGGTGCTGACCCACGAAACTGACCACCCACGTCCCTGACCCGAGATGCTGGGCTGAACTGCTGGCCCACGAATCTGACCCGAGCAGATGGCCCACTCAGCTGACCCGAGCTGATGGCCCACGAAGCTGACTCGAGCTGATGGCCCACGGACCAGACTCGAGCAGATGGCCCACGGATCTGACCCAATCTCAAGTGAAACCAACCTGACCCAAACAACGGTCGGCCTTTGACCCACTCCAACGCAGATCGGACCAGCCCGAGATCAACCCACCCACCGGCAACAGCTCTCTGCACCAACGCCGACGTAGTCTTCCTCCTTTCAGTTCTGGGGGGCTCGCGAATGGAAGAAGCGGGAAATCACTCCTTTCAAAAATGCTTTCAATCTGCACCGGTTTTGGTTTTCATTCGTATTTCGTATTTCATTTTTCATTTTTCATTTTTTTTAAATGCCTCGTCAGCCGACTGCATCCCGATTACATTCGGCGACTGTGTATAGAACTACTGTAAAGAAAAAGAGTGGGATATTTAATCCTCACGTCGTCTTCATGTTCCCAGGTTGCCTCTTGCTCAGTGTGGTGGTTCCAAAGTACTTTGACCATCGGAATGGTTTTATTGCGAAGTACTCAAACCTCCCGATCTAAGATTCGGACTGGTGTTTCCTCGTATGAGAAATCTTTATGCACTTGGAGAGGTGCATAATCCAACACATGTGTAGGGTCATGCACATATTTTCGAAGCATTGAAACATGGAAAACATTATGCATGACTGAAAATTCTGGGGGTAGTGCGAGTCGATATGCAACTGCTCCTATCTTTTCAAGAATCTCAAATGGGCCTATGTATCTTGGGGTTAATTTGCCTTTCTTGCCGAATCTCATAAATCCTTTCATTGGAGCTACCCGAAGGAATACTTTGTCTTCTACCTCAAAGTGCAGCTCCCTTCTTCTATGGTCGGCATATTTCTTTTGTCTCTCTTGAGCTAGGGCAAGCCTCTTTCTAATGATAGCTACTTTTTCTTGCATATTTTGAACTAAGTCAGGGCCCAGCATCTTTTTCTCACCAACCTCGTCCCAATAAAGGGGCGATCTACATTTGCGCCCATACAAAACTTCATATGGTGCCGCATTGATACTCTCTTGGTGACTATTATTGTAGGCAAATTCAACTAATGGTAAGTATTTTATCCAACTTTCCTTGAAATCCAAGACACATGCCCGTAACATATCTTCAAGAATTTGAATTGTTCTCTCCGACTGCCCATCTGTCTGAGGGTGGAAAGTAGTGCTATAAATCAATTCTGTCCCCAAGTTCCTTTGCACACTCCTCCAAAATGCTGAAGTAAACCGTGAGTCCCTATCTAATACTATCTTGGATGGAACTCCGTGCAACCTAACTATCTCCTTGACATATATCTCTGCCAACTTGCTCATCAAGTAAGTCATCTGAATTGGTATGAAGTGGGCTGATTTCGATAATCTATCGACGATCATCCACACAGAATCTTGTCCTCCTTGGGCTTTAGGAAATCCAGTTACAAAATCCATGCTGATTTCATCCCATGTCCAAACTGGTATTGGTAGTGGCTGTAGTACTCCCGAGGGTCTTTGATGCTCAGCCTTAACTTGCTGGCATGTCAAGCATTGAGCTACAAAGTTAGCCACGTCTCGTTTCATGCCGCTCCACCAGTAGTGTTGTCTCAGGTCTCGATACATTTTGGTACTACCTGGATGCACTGTGTATAGAGACCGATGTGCTTCCCTCAATATTAAATCCCTTAGTTCCTTTTTAACTGGTACACACAATCTTCCTTTAAACCGCAATGATCCATCACCAGAAATCACAAAATCAGGTTGTTTTCCTTCTAAAATATCTGCTTTGATCTTCTGGAGGTTAAGGTCTTCACTTTGAGCAGCTTTAATTTGGTCCAATATTGTCGGGCCCAGAACTAGGCTATTCAGCCTTGCTTGTACATCCTTCACCATTTCCACTCCCAGCTTCTCCATATCTAGAAGAACAAATTTCTGAGGAGTATACATGCTCCTGAGAGTGCCAGAAGAAGACTTCCGACTAAGAGCGTCGACAACTACATTAGCTTTGCCGGGGTGGTAGTTGATATTACAATCATAATCTTTCAATAACTCTAACCATCTACGCTGCCTCATATTTAACTCTTTTTGAGTGAAGAAATATTTTAGACTCTTGTGGTCTGTATAAATTTCACAATGTTCCCCATAAAGGTAATGTCGCCATATCTTTAAGGCAAATACCACAGCAGCCAACTCTAAATCATGGGTTGGGTAGTTGCGCTCATAATCCTTAAGTTGACGCGAAGCATACGCTACAACTTTTCCATGCTGCATAAGAACACACCCCAACCCTTTGTGTGAGGCATCACTGTATATCACAAATCCTTCCGTACCCAAAGGTATAGTAAGAACAGGTGCCGTCACAAGTTTCTCCTTG
This sequence comes from Carya illinoinensis, assembly GCF_018687715.1. Classification (NCBI taxonomy): domain Eukaryota; kingdom Viridiplantae; phylum Streptophyta; class Magnoliopsida; order Fagales; family Juglandaceae; genus Carya; species Carya illinoinensis. Next base: position 31,025,384 of record NC_056754.1, on the reverse strand, counting down.
AGCTCCTGAAAGCTTTTCTCACATTCTGCCGTCCATATGAATTCCTCACCCTTTCGGGTCAAGGTCGTTAAAGGAACTGTGATGCGAGAAAACCCTCCAACAAATCTTCGATAATACCCCGCAAGACCAAGGAAGCTTCTAATTTCTTGAATAGTTTTTGGTCTAGGCCATTCCACTATCGCCTCCACCTTTGCAGGATCTACGGAAATACCATCCTTTGAAATTATATGACCAAGAAAAGAAATCTTTTGTAACCAAAACTCACACTTATTCAACTTAGCATATAATTTCTTCTCCCGCAAAACTTGAAGAACAACCTCCAAATGCTTCACATGTTCTTCCGGGGTTCTTGAATAAATAAGAATGTCATCAATAAACACTATTACAAACTGATCAATATACTTCTTAAAGACACGATTCATCAAGTCCATGAAAGCCGCTGGGGCGTTAGTCAATCCAAAGGACATCACTAAAAATTCATAATGTCCATATCTCGTTCTAAAAGCAGTCTTTGGAATATCCTCCGCCTTAATCTTCAACTGATGGTACCCTGATCGGAGATCAATCTTTGAAAATACTTGGGATCCTTGAAGTTGATCAAATAAATCATCAATCCGTGGTAGAGGATACCGAATCTTAACGGTCACCCTATTAAGTTCTCTATAATCAATACAAAGTCGCAACGACCCATCCTTCTTTTTCACAAAGAGAACTGGTGCACCCCACAGTGATACACTAGGGCGAATAAAGCCTTTTTCCAACAATTCTTGCAATTGATCCTTAAGTTCCTTGAGCTCTACAGGTGCCATCCGGTATGGCGTTTTAGAGATAGGTGCCGTTCCCGGAATGATATCTATAGAGAACTCAATCTCCCTATCCGGAGGTAAGCTAGGTAGTTCGTCTGGAAAAACATCAGGAAAATCCTTCACCACCTCTATATTTTACAACTTAGGCCCATTTGGTTGTGGCATCACCAAACTAGCAAGAAATCCTGCACAACCCTTCCTTAACATAGTGGTGGCCTTTAATGCTGAGATCACCTTCAGCATAATACTCTTAGCAGCAGCACAGAAACGGAACTCTAACTCACCTGGTGGTCTAAAGATTACTTCCTTCTTGAAGCACTCCAAGCTAGCATGGTATTGAGACAACCAATCCATGCCCAAAATCACATCGAACTCCTCCATATCAAATAATATCAAATCAGCAAGGAGATGTCGATCTTGTATCTTTATCGTACAACCCTTCAGCACAAACTAACAAATCATGGATTTCCCGAGAGGTGAAGAAACAGACATCACTGGCTCAAGAGGTTCAGGTGCTCTCTCACTCAGGCATGCATATTTACGAGATATAAATGAATGAGTAGCACCAGAATCAAATAGTACTAAAGCACGATGCGAAAACAGGGGAAGTATACTTGTTACCACATTAGGAGAAGTATCAGCATCATCAAATGTTAATGCAAAAACTCGAGCCGGTGCTGGATTCTTCTGCCCTTGATTCTGCACTTGAGTATTAGGGGCCACAAGCATTGTACACTCTCGTGCCAAATGACCTATCTTACCACATTTAAAGCAGATGTTAGTCCCCATAAGGCACTTCCCGGCATGACGTTTGCCACAGTTTTGGCATGCGGGGTGAGGCGCTGTTGTACCACGTTGGGGAGGTTTGACCACTTGGATTGGCTTGGGCATCGGGCTGTAGATAGGTCTCTTGCCCTTATTTTGCTCCATGGCATAAAATGGCCTCTTCCTTTGATTGAATTCCCCTGCCCGTACTCGTAAATTCTCCTCAAGTATCACTACTCTATCTTCCAAGTCCGCGAACTTTCTAATTTTCAATGCAAGAAGGGAGTCCATAATTCTGGGGTTTAGGCCTCGCTCAAACTTCTCGGCCTTCAGTGCCTCAGTGTGGACCAAGTGTGGGGCAAATCTCAACAACTCCACAAATTTTGATGCATACTGTCTCACTGTCATTGTCCCTTGTTTCAAGTCAGCAAACTCTCGGGCCTTGGCCTCTCGAATGGATACAGGAAAGAACCGGTCATTAAATGCCTCTTTAAATTTATTCCATGATATAGGGGTAGCTTCACCCAATTCCTGCTGAATAAATCCGTGAGTGGCCTTCCACCACCCATTGGCCACATCAGCCAAGTTATATGCTGCAAATTCTACCTTTTGTTCCTCGGTACAGCTGATTACATTGAAAATTTTCTCCAAGCGCTCTAACCAATTATCTGCATCTAATTTCGTACCCTTGCCATCAAACAACGGAGGATGCTGTTTGCAGAAGCGATCAAAAGCAGTCAAATATGGGACTTGTACTTGCATGGCGGTTTGCCCACTAGTGAAAGCCTCTATAAGGCGAGTTGCCGCATCCACAAGGTTTTCTGAATCTCTAGGAGATTCTTGTTGATCTTCAGGATTATGGACACTGGGCCGCCCTTGACGTTTATAGTTATTGTGTTGCGTTGCCATACAAGAACATGGATAACAATAGCATTAGCAAAAACTCATACAAAGTAGCATATATAACTTGAAATCTCTTTACAAAATTCATTTCATGCAATAAGAAATACCATTTGAACCTGCTGTGGAGCTTGGCATACTTTAGAGAGAGGGCCTTAGCCTAGTTTACCCCTAAAGTCTACAGGACTTCTTAACCTTTGCTCTGATACCAAGATTTGTCACAACCCCACCCTATCAAGAGCGAGACCGTGATCCCGTACCTATTCTTTTTCCTATTATAACAGTAAATTTATTTATATATGAATTCCCACATTGTTATTAGTATTATTATTATATTTTATAAATATATATATTTTTTAAAAAAGATAATGCGAGACGATTCGAACGCATCACGAATAAATTCTAATTTCTAACTGAAAGAAACATCTAATAGACATACGTTTACATTCCTTTACAAAGGACTCTCAGAGTCCGTCATCCATTTATTTAACATAACTACTTTAAACAAAAAGGGACTCAGTCCCTTCAGTCTTTACAAAAGGAAACTAACTTAAAGCGGGAGAGGTTTTCATTACCCCACTATATACTTTATACCCGAAGGTATCTTGTCTAGAAGTTAACTCAATAAAACATCCCCGTGTGGGGTCCAATATTAAAACATAAGAAACATATATCTTCATAAAAAGAAACCAAACTACCCAGGGACTACTAAACATCGGCCCTTCCCTCCTCAGAAATACCCAGCTCCTCAGTAAATTCGTCTGTACCTGGACATTTAAAATATAAACACAAAGTGCGTCTAATACTCAGTAAGCAGTACCCCATGCTGTTAACTTAATAAGCATATAGTACTTTCTTTTGAAAATATGCATCCATAAACCAATACTAAATCTAACAATACTTCCATGCATATACTTTCTTTATAACATCATGCATACACTTACTTCTTACTATCATGCATATACTCACTTCATACTTTCATGCAAAATCTTTATTTCTTATTTTCATACATACTTATATACCATATCTTCATGCATACACTTCATTTAATCTTTCACTTTCTTGTGGCCGACACACTATTACGTCCCGTGTGTTGGGGTTAGCGGTCCTATTGGACCTGGATTCCACCCATGGCCATAGGTTAGGAACCCCTTTCTGTCAGGGAGTAGCACTGGGTGCACTACCAGTACTACTTACCCGGCATTGCAATCTGCCCATTTTGTTGATATCAATTTCTTTCATGTGGCCATTACATATTTTCATACATTAATTAATTCATTTTCTTTCTTTAAAAATCAACATTTTCAATATCTTCCTTAGTCCGATGAATATGCTTTTATTTTGGAAATAGCATTTTATGTCATGCTTACATATAAATAAAATCTTAGTTATTTCAAGAAGCATGTATAAAAATTTCATAACTTAGGGTCTACATGCATGCATTACCATATATACATACAATCAATTATAATCAATAGGATACTTAACAGGGGCTACCAAGAAAAGCTTGTACATAATATAAACTCATTTATTCTTTAATTAGAGGAACGTTTGGAAAGAGATAGAGAAATATTCTTCCACAAGAGAACTTGATGTGGGCGCATGGTCATAACTACTTACCTCGATCCGCTGCAATCCCTTTAACTTCAGAAAATCCTAATCCAATAAATAACAAGTGTGTTAAAACTCATCCAACATCCTTTAGATCCCCTTTTAACGATGGCTAAAATATTAAAAATCTAACATCGTTTTCTACCCTTAATGTTACCTCAATTAACTACCCTCTCGACAAATCCTTACAAGAGTAACATAAGAAAATAGTTAATTTAGTTAACATAACATCAAAACAACTCCATATATGCATTTAATCACTTAAAACAGAACATAATTATATATATACACAAAACAGAACATTAAAACAGTCTTATATATATAATTAATCCCTTAAAACAGAGCATATATGTAGATATACAAAACATAACATCAAAACATCCCCATATAAATACTTAATCCCTTAAAACAGAGCATATATGTATATATATAAAACATAACATCAAAACATAAACTAAACAATTTAGTTAGCTTCCAAAATCACATTAAAGAATTTACCTTAAGCTCCTAGATTCTTTCAAGATGTGAAGTGAAGGTCCAAAGCTTGAAGAAAATAAGAGGAGTTTGATTTCTTGAAGAGGAGAAGAAAAGAGGAAAGTGGCGTTGGCTAGCATGGAAAGAGAGATGAAGAAGACTTGTTCTTCATTTGTTAGGTGTAGACCGATGGGTTTGAAGAGGAAAATCCTTTATATATTAGGTGTAGACCGATGGGTTTGAAGATAAAATCCTTCATCTATTAGGTGTAGACCGATGGGTTTGAAGAGAAAATCCTTCATCTATTAGGTATAGACCAATGGATTTGAAGATAAAATCCTTCATCTATTATGTGTAGACCGATGGTTCATAAGAGAAGAAGGCTTAGTTAAATTTTGGTCATTAAAAGCTTAAGGAAATGGAGGGTTAGGATTAGGTTTAGGAAGATAATTATTCTAATTACCAATCCAATGGTGGGAATCATTTGTGCTCTTTCATAAATCATAAAATTTTAGGATTTAAGGAGAAAATACTATAAGGTCTTAAAATCATGTACTTAATTTATATTAACAACCCACATAAAAGTAAAAACACACCCATCTAAATAAAATAATAAAAATCTTTACATGAATATATTTAACTTAAGGAATAAAATAAAATGACGTAAATACTCACATAGTAAAATTAGGGTATTACATAATTGTACGAGTCTAGTGGTGTAATTCATTTCACAAAATTTGACTTCTAAGCGCCTCGATTAAATCAAAAAGGCATTTTCAAGCACTTTTTATTTGAAAATTGAAAAATGTATTATTGCATTATAAAATCCTAAATATTCATATTAAACCAATGCTATAATTCATTTCTCAATCTCATACTCCTAGGTACCTTAAATAATTAAAACGATACTTTTGTCACCATAGCAGGTTGAAAACTGACTGTGCTGATTGAATAAAACGTAAGCGGTTGCTTAATTCATGAAATCTTTCTGAGATTTCACGACGCTTTTAAGGCATATAGAAATTCATCCACTAAATTTCTGGCAGGCTATTACAATTTTCATTGCATATTTGGTAACCTTTCCCCTTTCTAATCATGAATAAATAAATATTTTCCTTCATAATGTATACTATGAGGACCCAACTAGTACAAGGGAATATTCCACCAATGAAGTTAAGTTGAAGAAAAAGATAAGGACACTCCATTGGAGTGGGGAAGAAAATTATTACGGGGGCTACAGCGTGTAGCTTGTGATGCCCCTAACTCCTACGTACGGACACGTAAAAATTAAGGTGTCAAGATGATGACAATATGGGTCACACACCCCAACGACAAGTGCTAAGTATGTACATATGCAACACGTACAAGACAAAAGACACAACAGATAGGTTAAAGTCAATCAACTAAGTATCATAATTGTTAAAAACAAATTCTTTTAAATACATGCGTTTGAAAAATATTACAGTTGTCCAGTAAAAAATAAGAACACCACAATACAAGATCCAAAAGCAGGAAACAAATTCCGATATAAAAGCAAGTGGCACCAAATCATTGCTCCGGCAGAGCCACCTCCTCAGACTTAGCCTCCTCGACATCTGCATTAAAATCTATAGTACCAAGAGATGGTACCGTAGGTAAAGAATAATCCAAACAGTTGACAAGGTAAAAATACATTCATGCAACAATAATATGCATGCACATGATGACAGATGCATGAGACCCAAAAATCATTTTTCCTGAAAATAAATATTTTTCCACGCATGCCAAAATCCCATTTTGGCGCCAAAAATTTTCATTAAAACATTCACCATTTTTCCAGAAAATGGCCCAACATAAATTCCACCATTTTTCCAAAAGAGGTTCTCATATCCTTTAACCAAATCTTGCAATTTTTTCAAAAAATGACCCATGTAGAAAAACTACAATTTTTCCAGAAAATGATTCACATAAATCCAATTTATCAAAACATGCCATTTTTCCAAAAAATGGCCTAAATATCCAATTTTACCATATGCACCATGATCTCCCCTAGGGATCATCCGCACACTCTGACTCTCATTGCCACACTGTAGGTAACGACCACCATGTGACTTCATAACGACCGATACTCAACTTCGCGCCCAGTGCGTACCATGACTAGGCATCCTCTAGCCCCAACCAGTAGAGGGGCCACAGAGTTAGCACTACAGTGTTACCATATCATTCGAGCCTATTGTCGCCCAGTGACAACCAAGGGGGCGTCACTTAGTATATTCTACTCCTGAGTGAGCAGAGGAGCTCTACCGAGATAATGCTCAATCTCGGTTTGGGGTCATGATACACACGCATCCGAAAATCCATTTATACATGAAAACCCAGTTTTCTTTTCAACACATGAACATGCATGCAAATATGAGAAAACCCCGTTTTCCTTTACAAACGTGCACTTATGCCATGTATGACAAGACACAAATATCCAACAACCAACAAATCGCAACCTCAACCAATCACACAAACAACTTTGTTCTCCATTCCAACTTACTCCCGACTCCTCGGACTCAGTAAGGTACAACCAACCAAATCACAAAGTATTGTTAATGAAAAATATAATTAAATCTCAAAAGTTATTCAGAAAATACTTACAACGCTATAATATAATTTTTGGAGGATCAATGAGATACAAAAGACGTCGGTAAAGCAATGTCATAGTGCAAAATGCACTATGGCCGTGTGTCTCAGAATACCCAAATTTGAATGGAGACAAACAAAGACTATGGAAGGCTTGGGTAGGGCTTAGGGGTTTTGGTGAAGTTAGTGGTAGTGATGGTTGGTCATGGGTGGCAGTTGAAGGTCCAAAAGCAAAAATTAGAGAATGCAATGGATGAGCTTCACTGGTGGCTAATTGGAGTTGGGGAAGGGTGGGTTAGGTTGATGAAAGGCTGGCGGTGAAGAGATGGTGGCCAGCGATGGTGACATAGCAGTGTGCGAGCTCAAGGGAGTCGTGGCTTGGAGATGTGCATGGAGGAGTTTGGTGGCGTAGGAGGGGTTGAAAATGGAGGGTGAGGTCGCTAGTTGGTGGGGAAGAGAATGGGAGCAGTGGTGACAGCAACGGTCAATGCATGACGGCATAAAAACACCCAACCCAAATGGGTTTTGCTTGGCCAGCAGGGAGATAGAGAGGGAGCATGGGGAAGGGAGGTTGGGGTGGGGGTGATCGCCCAAGGGTTTTGGAGCTGGTGGGCTAGGTGGTGAGGTCTGGTGTTGGCACATGGCAAGGCTAGGTTGGCTAAAGGGATGCACTGTTTGAGAGAAAAGAGAGGACGTTGCGTGTGGGAGAAAGCAAGGGAGAAGACGAAAAAGAAAGAAGAAAAAGGGAGAGGGAAAAAGAAAAGAAAAAAAGAAAAAGAAAAAAAGAAAAAATGAAGGGAAAGAAATGAGGTCCAATCCTTACAACTTGGGTCTAAAAATTGATCAAACGAAAATAAATTTTAAAATAAAGAGCACAATAAAATAAATAAAAGTCAAATAAAAACACTACAACTCAATATTAATAAAATAAAATAATTATTAATAACAAGAAAGCACATTATTTAAATCTCACAACTTTAAAATCATAAAACAATACAATGAGAAACATGTTTAATTTAAAATAAGAGAACCGCTAATTATACTAATTCAAATAATCATTCAGTAAAAATATACGTAAATAAGGGGTATCACACAGCTAGTCCAACATGTGGGTAAGCAAGTACCCTGTAAGCTTTATGGAAAATATGTCCCCAAAGCGAGATGGAGATGAGTATCTCATCCCATGGTAGGCAAGCTAGAAAGGTCTCTTGCTAAAAAGGCAAGAACAAGGAATTGAAGTGGCTAGTGGCTCTGATAGGCCAAAGCTACTTGCCTAAGGTGAGTACAGTTTATGACAAACCAACCAAGCCTGGAAGCTTTCTAGAACAACACAAAGAATGCTTAGAAGAGTGGTAGTGTCATATGCAAAAGCCCATATTCCAACTGAAGGATCACATTCAGAGTAGGTCCGCAGTTGGGATTTCGACTCGTATAGTCATATCATTTGAACTCAAATGTATGACCCAATGCCACGTGGACAATCCTTATTCAAGGATTGGCTAAGGAGTTGGTAGCTTTTAGGAAAGTACGAACCATGCTCTGGCTATCTATCTTTATCATCTTACAGTACGAAAGTCGAGCCTCCTGTGATGCCCCCAACCTTCACTTGGGATGGAATGAAAACTTAGAGTGTCAGGACATGCAACATAAGATTATATACCTCCATTCATGACAGTTGATATGTAATGCATCCTAGAATGCAACTAGCAGTATGTAATAATCTCAACAGAATAAGGGTGGGTGAATATAACTTATGCCAGAATGAACTAAAACATTCCTATAGCATTAATATCCATCATGAGTTCAAATGATAAGGCATCATATCCTCAATACAATATACTTCATATAATAAGTCTCCATGATTGGATCAAATTTTTTACACACTCTAAGATATGAATGGTTAGAGCTATGAACATCAAAATAAGATTGAATCTTCTCTCGAGATCTGACTCTTTTTCAATCAACTGGATCTACTGGTTCATCATGTTCGTCCTCGTTTGGTCCTGATACAATTTTTATCATCTTGAGTGGAATGATAGTGGGTCCACAAGGGGTGAGATTTTCTTGAAATCTCAGTGAGTTTAAAAATCAACTTGCATAGAGATAAGATATGTATAATTAATGATAAAAATGAAATGCATGTTATGTAGAAAATTAGTATTTGTCTCCCATCTAGATATCTCAACTTTTCCAAAAACATTTTATGCACATTTTCTTACAGATAACATTTTTCAATTAAACTTTAAAAAAAATAACATTTAATCATTGTTAAGCATTATTAACAACTATATTAACATAACATCATAGTGTATGGTGTTCTCACAATTCTCCATATCCACTGTGAGTACCTACTAATGACCATGATATAACTCATATTGAAACTAGATTGTCTGCAGACTCATTCTCCATTCATTGGTTACATAAAATTATCATTATAATATCATAACATATATACTCACCAACTTTAGGTGTCATAAAATTTGACTTCGCTCTAGCATTCTTTTAAAAAGAACCCATTCAAAGCCCGTTGACTGATTTTGTCAATCCAGAAGTTACCACTCCATTTTTTACTCACTCCAGAGTGGATATGGGAGTTCCAAAATCCGCATCTTAGCCTTTTTGTTCATCACAAAATTAAGTTTTCATGTTATGCTTAAGAATATTTTTCATGAAATGAGTTTGTAAGTATGCTTCATGTGAAAATGACAATTTTGGATAACAATTCTCAAATGATGAAAATTGCACATGTCATCTAAGCAATTAGTCATATACTAGATATATCATATAACATGATGTTTCATGCGGAAATGACATTTATATCATGAATGTGGCATATATCAATAAATTGTAAATAAATTATCATAGTATAAGTTAGACGCTAACCTACAAACTGTCTGAGTTTGAAAAATTGTAGTGGCTGTAAACAAGATTATACCAAGTTAACATTTGAGCTTCTAAGGAAGATGTTCATAGTCAAAAGGGTTCAAAGATGGATATTTACAAAAATACCCCTAAACTTTCCAAAATTGCTACTAAGGCCCTAAATTTTCACTATTTTGCAAATTAGCCTCAAAATTTACCAAACTTCATAAACCCCATATTTTCTATCTTCTAAAACCATCTATGCCTTTATAATTTTAAGAAAAAAAGTGAAACTATGCTAATCACACCCAACCCATGGCATGCATTCCATTAATGCCTAAGTATGATTTCAACTAATTAACCCCTATGGATGCATGTGTACTCAATTTCATCAAGTATCATCAATAATTGCAACCTTAATGACAAATTCAAGGCTTAATTTCAGGTCATTCAAGTTCATCCCAATACTTAAACATGGCTCAAGACCTTAATCACCACTAAATCATCCATTAAGCATACATAATATTTCTAGATTTATTCACCAAAAGATGTTTCAAAAACTTAATCAAATCATGAATTTTCATTCTTATCCCAATCACATGAATTTAATAAATGCACATTATTCAAGCCTAGGTAAATGAATCCAAACTTCCATAAGTTGAGAATAACTAATCAAAACCGATGCATACTTAGATGATCAATATAAGATAGAATTAAAGCCTATTATGGCATGCTTCAAACTTCAAAATTAAACCTTCAAGATTCATTCTAAGACATTATTGAATCACAAAAAATTATTCTAATACATGCCATAGCTAAAAATTCAACTTAAACAATTTTATGAAATCAAGGATCCCGATTAACCCAGTTTTGAACTAAGCAAAGTAACCTCAACCAAGCTCAAATAAAAACTCATTCCCATGGCATAAATTAAAACCTAGTATGTCATTCTAATACTAAACAAAAGATACTGAAGAATACTTACAAAATTCGTGGCCCTTAAAACTCCCAAACATACTCACTTCAAGAACTTTAGAAACCTCACTCGGTTTCACTCTTACACACGCTAAGGCAAAAAGATGCTCTCAAGATTCAAGATAAGTCTTGGAGGAGAGGTGTGAGGAAGTGAGGAGGTGAAATGGGGGTATTTCTAGGGTTCATTGGAAGGGTGAGCGGAGAGAGGCATGCCAATGGTGTGGTTTGGGATTGGTGGAGGTTGGCAGTGGGTGATGAGTGCCAAAAATCACCTTTGTCCATGTGAATAGTGCCTATAACTTCATGACTTCATCAAGGTCAGGTGCTGCAATGAGCCTATGGGTGAAGGGGATGCTTTGGTTTAAATTTCAAAACAAAACAAAAATGATTTCCATGAGGAAATCATGCTAGAGGTCGATAGATTTGATTCCACCAAGCTAACCAATTTTTACTCACTTGTTTGTCTCATCTTTGTGGTCTATTTTGTAGGCATGATGGCCTTCATTTGGAGCCTTTTCAGGTGAGCAAAGAAGGCTTGATTGGCTGCCATGTGATCATACATGAGAAAAAAATGAAAAGGAAGTAAAGTGATGGTGGTTTAGCCAAGTAACATGAGCAAACATCTCCCTTTGCCAATCGGTTTGGCCTTCTTTGGGGGATAAAATGACAAACAAGCTTTTGAGTGCCTTGTAGTTATCCTTTGGGATTGGAGGACAGGGCTGGTGGCATTTGGGAATGGCTCAACCAAGAGTAGAAAATTTATCAAGAAGCTAAGGGCAATAGGTTTGGTTCCAACTAGCTTTCCTAAGGAAATGGTTAGACTTTGGTTCGGTTTCTTGGAGGAATTTATCCAATGCTTTATCAGGTTCATAAGTGATGAGATGATGTACGAGTAGGGTGAAATTATAAATGAAAATATGGTGGAAATGGCGTGAGCTAGGGGCTGATTTGATGAAGTACACATAGTGATGCCTCAAGGTGCAGATTAGTGATCATTTGGGTATTGACATGACTTTGCTTCTATTGACATGTGTTGGGTTAAGTCTAAACTTCTAAATTAGTGTAAGAATAATGAAAATTAATAAATTCTAGATAAAAATTGTGAGAAATAATTTGAAGAAAAATTAAGTTTAAAACATGGTTTAGAGGTCACTAATCATGTGTGAGTTGATTAATGCTATTAACTCAAGTTAGAGGCTTAATTATGATCAAGTGGGGACCTTAGGGTCATGGGGTACATCTTGGGTTTGAGAGAAACCAATGGTATGGTGTATGTGGGCTTTGATTAGAAGTGTAAAATTGGAAGACAAGACTTTTGGGCCATGATTGGCCATGGTGTATGTGGGCTTGTAGGCCATTATGTAAGTCTCTTGGTTGTTGGCTTTAGGTGTGGGCTATTGAGTGGATCTTCTTTCCAAATTTGAAGGCTCATATAAGGCCTCAAAGGTCTACCAAGATTGGGTCAAAATGGCATGTATTTTTAACGTTGGACCAAAGCCTTTACTATCACCAAGTTAGGCCCAAAGGTTTCATGCCTTCTACACATTTGGGCCTAATTTCTAAGGCTCTCTAAGAAAGGCTTACAACTTCATAAATATTAATGGGTCTAGGCTTTTGGCACCTATTCTTGGCCCATCACATCCTTAGTGATTGAGGGCCCTTAATCAAACATTTCTTAGGCTCACACCTAAATCCATCCATACTTAGCCCAAAAAAAATGCCAAGTGTCATTCCACTATTGGCTTCTTCACAATTAATCTAAAATATAATGCTAGAGCCCTTCCAATAATTCTAACTATAATAGAAAATGGGATTCTCATGCTAAAAAATTTTTTCCAACAACAATAATAATCTCTTGCTAACTAAGATTAAGGGAGCTAATGGTTAAGTCTTCACAGACATTTTAGAAGGGGTGTTACACCTCCTATTCAGGCATGCTTGGAGTTAGAGATGTTTCAGAAGGATGATTGATGGTCCCACCCTATATAACGGATTTGGACATTAGGTCAAAATCTCACTTTTAAGATCTTACGCACTTGTGATCTGCTGTAGCCGAAAGCTGCCAAGGGAATAAGGATGGGGAGTGATGCGACTGCCTAACATTGTGAGGTAGGTTAGCTTCTAAGACAATGTTTAGGAATGTGGGATGAATTTTGTTTGCAAGAGGCATTCACATTTCTGTACTCTTTCCCCACTTTTTAAACATAAATAAATCCGCTTTCAAAGCACTATGTTTATCTATTATTTATTTCTTACTTTCCAAAACTTTGATTGTGTTTGTTGTTTGCATTGAATCATGATCCAATGTGAATGTCTATATATCTGTGTGAGTATTGATTATCGTGCTTCAACCTTCATAGGGCGGGATGGAGTTCCTTGTGCCCGTTCTTGCTAGAGATCACCACAAGCTTCAAATGGGTAGAAAGATTTCCTGTCAGTGATTGGGATGGGGCAGCATCGTGCTTGGCCAAACTTGATAGTCGATATGTAGAATTTCTCAACGTATTACTTGTTGGTTTCTTGAATTGGTTGGCTGGTGTATTTACCAGTGCAACATGTTGACTCTATGTGAAAAGTCGGCTTGCATTGGGGTACATATTAGTTGGCTCACAACAGGATGAACGGATAGAAGGGATTTCTCTGATGTCGAGAGGTGGAGCAACTCATCCCCTATTTGCCTATCAGGCGAAGAAATGTTCGTGGGATAAAATTTCTGGTGACAAATATTTATGTGATGGGCCTCTGTGTGTTGGTCGTTATACTCGTAAAACAGACATGACCAATGGATTTGTCCTACCAAAAAACTTGATTAGCTTATAATTTTATCGTCCAAGCGTAAAAGCTGTCAAAATAATACAAGGGTAAATCCCAAGATCGAATTCACAGGGACAATGAGAATTAAGCAAATCTTTTATAATTACAAGATAAAATATTGACATTTATGGTGACAAGAAATTTTGAAAGGAAGAAAGTCTTGAACTAAAATGTGGATTATTTACTAAGGAAGTGTGGACTGAATTCAGAGTATGATTAGTGGCTATGTTGGAAGTTCAAGCTCGAATTAAACTGAAAATAAAAATAAATCTATGATTCTAAAATTACCAAAACTAAGAGACTTAGAGAAAGTATGTAGCAAATGAATTAAACTTGTAAGAAACAATAAAACAAACACTTGGGATACAATTTTCATCCACTGATTTGAAGATGGATTTACTTCTTTTTTCATCTTCTCTCAACTATGCTCCCATTCCTAGAAGTCATGGTCGGATAATATAGCAATGAACCCCAATTCTTAGCCTAATAAAACTACTGGACAGATTATATAACAATTGTAAAATAGTTCAAGAAAACTATCAAATTCTTGTTACTTGTTCAAGTATCAATTGTGCCTTTACGTCTACAACTAATCTAAACCAAGAACAAAAAACGTCAATCCTTTCTAAATGTAAACTGAAATATTATCCAACAAGTTAATCATTGAAATCACATAACATTGAAGAAAATCCACTCCAAAACAGTCATAGGTTACTCATTCAATCCCAAGCCAAAAAAATCTAACCTATCATTTCTAATTGAATAATCTCTCTAAGCATTTGTGAGTCTATTGAAAGCTGAAGTAAAATAAATAAGAGACAAGTGAATAAAAGAAATGAACCGAAGAATGAAAGTCCTATCTAATCCAAAGAAAAAGGAAAAGCAAGAAGAAAAGTAGAGGTTAAATATGTGCCACAAGAAACGAAACTGAAATAAAATAAAATGAGAGAGTTCCACCGTCCAAAATGAAAAACTGGAAAGAAAGCAAAAATTACAATCTAAACAAGAGAGAGAGCTCGTCCAACGAAAAACACTCTCCGCTCAAAACTAAACTATTGACAGCAAAAATAAAATCCAGATGACCGACTCCATGAAGAACGGAAACAAGAAATGAAAAATAAAACAAAATTGAAGGGAGAGAGTGAGCTTCAGCTTCTGTCCGTCTACCTAACGAAAATGAAAAAGTAAAAAAAGATCTCTGTCACCGTCTCAAGGGTCTGAACCGAAAGAAAGGAAAAAAAGAAAAAACTAAGAACTACTACTACCGCCTAGGTCTGGAACGAAAAGCCTAAAATGAATAAAAACCAAAAATGAAAAAAAAAAAGAAAAAAAAAACTCCAAAGCCAGCTGCCTCACAGTCTGAACAAAAAGAAAAAAAAAAAACTCCAGAACTAACTCAAAGCAACCCAAAAAAAAAAAATGAAAAAAACGAGAGTGAGAGCCAATGTCCCTCAGCACGCGATCTGCATCTTGCCCAGCCTTTTCAGGTTTTATTGCCAGCGCATTGTTCTACTGCTGTATAGAGTTGAGGGCTAGCTGCTCATTTTTCTTCTGCTGACCTACTGCACATCCTGCTTGTGATCTGCTGTGGTCCCCAGGTCTAGAATCAAAAAGCACTCTAGCGTGTAGCAAGTCCATATGTGTCCCTTTGCATTTCCAAAATTATCCTACATCAATTCAAATTTAGTGTTCATAATGAGAGGGATAAAATTGAGATATTAATTTTGATATGGCTTAACAGCTGCATTATACATCTTTTCAAGTGCAAATTATCAAAATTTATTAATTAATTAATCAACTGCATAATTAAGTGCTTAACTATTTTTTAGTTACACAATTTATCCACTTAAACAACTTAATTATGCATTTCTAGCACTTCATCATCCTACTGGAGTGATGGGTGATTCCTTACCTAAGTATTATTCAAAGCTTTAACGTATTTTGCATTTAGGGGGTAACTCCGAAAAGGGTGATTGCTCGACATGCTTATGTGTGTGTGTGTGTGTGTGTGTGTGTAACTAAGAGGATGTGGTTGACCAGTGTATTTCCTAGTGCAACATGTTGTCTCTATGTGAGAAGTCGGCTTGCATTGGGGTACATATGAGTTGGCTCGCAATAGGGTGAACGGATAGAAGGGATTTCTCCAATGTTAAGAGGTGGAGCAACTCATCCCTTATTTGCCTATCAGGTGAAGATATGTTCGTGGGATGAAATTTCTGGTGACAAATATTTATATGATGGGCCTCTATGTGTTGGTTGTTATACTCGTAAAACCGACATGACCAATGGATTTGTTCTACTGGAGTGATGGGTGATTCCTTGCCTAAGTATTATTCAAAACTTTAAAGTCTTTTGCATTCAGGAGGTAACTCCTAAAAGGGTGATTGCTCGACATGCTTATGTGTGTGTGTGTGTGTGTGTGTGTGTGTGAAAAACTAAGAGGATGATTCTTTGCCCTGTTTTAAGGACTCAATGCGTATATGTCCATGAGGGGGATTCCTTACCAATGCATGTATTTTGTGCCCCCTCACTTTTACATGAACTGTTCATTGCATCTCTAAGAACATTATCTCTCATTAGCAAAATTTGTCATGGTTACCTAGCCTACCTCATAGAATGTGATGCAGAGTTGATACTCAAGAAGGAAGACCCAAGCCTACCCAAACCCTGAAGATGAAGACATGCCTCTGTTGTAGTCGCCACACATTGATTTGAGTTGTACTTAGCCTTTGGACAAGGGGCAACCATTGTGTTCGGTCTGCCACCTATTAATATATGTTTTTCATCTCAAATTTGTTGTGGACCCGTTTATAGTTGTGCTGTGAGTTATCTTCCATCTTTGACCATGTCTTTCTGCAATTTCCATTGCATGTGAACGGAAGATTGTTTGGAAATTGACTCTTTCCACATAGTGAGTGCAATGGATGAGAAAGGAACATTGTAGGAGGAGACTTATTGAGTTGGATAGGTAGACCGCTGCTTATTGGCAAAAGATGGAGAATCTAGAACACCAACACACCCACGTGATAGACATAGATAAAAATGGTGTAGGTTATAAGAGGAAGGCTTTACTTCATGAGGAGCGTTATCCAACTGCACTCGACCACATGGATGGATTGAGATAGTTTCAAGGTGAGGATGTCATGGGATGGAGCTGAGTCCAGCCAAGTAGCAAAGGAGCATGCCGCAACTGTCGATCTTGAGCCTAAGGCATAAGGATCATCAATGTCGTCTACTCATCAAGGATGACTACTCATTTAGGGTTATATAGTTGGTAATGATGACGAGGAGGTGAAGCAGCACATTGACCCCAGGCATTTTGGTAACATGGTTTATGATTCCGAAGACAACGTGCTCTACTATATTGTTTGGGACTCCGCTCTTGTCCCTAAATATTAAGTCCACGAGCTCACCTTGGTGATATTGGTGACCAAGTAATCTTGCAACTTGCTTAGCCTTCAACAAAGGGTAGGTGTTTGGAAGATGGAATAAAGGAGATGATGGTAGAATTAGGTAGACTATGTGTTTAGGGTGTGCAATTCACTCTAGAAGGCTAGGGCTTGTTTCTTGAGTGTGGTGCCAAGTTGATTGGGCTAGGGTTGATAAGAGATAGTGAGGCTAGGGTTTTGGGTATGAGGCAACTAGGGTTGCTAAAATTACCAAAGGGAATTAGGGTTGGCACCAAGAGGGATGAAGGTTGGGGTTTTGGAAAGATTCTTAAGTAGTAGGAATCATTGAGGAATTGGAGGGGCTAGTTTGGAAAGTCAATATTGACTTGAGAGATTTAAGGGATGGGAGATTTTAAGGAAATGAAGGGGATTATCAATTCCTTAAATTAAGGGATGAGAGATTTAAGAAATTGAAGAGGATTATCAATTCCTTAAACCAAGGGATTTGAATTGGAGGAAGTCAAGACTCCTAAAAGGAACGAGTTTCCTTATGGAGAATTGGGGGGTTTCGGTTAGGGTAAATTGGGATGGAAGAAGGGTAAAAGTGGTACTGCTGTGTATGGTAAGTGATGATTTGGCTAGAGTTTTATGGAAGGTTTGCAAGATGGAGGAAATCTTTGAGGAAAGGGGAGAATTCGAATTTGGACTAGAATGGCAAGTCAATAGTTGACTAGAGAGATTTTAGGAAGAGTGATTTAAGGGATTGAATGTGATTGTCAATTCCTTAAATTAAGGGATTTGAAATGAGAGGGAGTCAAGACTCCTAGAAGGAAGGAATTACCTTATAGGGACTTGAGGTGGGCAGCTTGGGTTTTGTGGAGGAAAGGATTTATGGAAAGTGGCAAACAATTTAATGGTCGAAAATGAGAATATGGAAGAATCAAATGAGCAATGGAAGGATGAACACCAAGAATAAAATAAAATAAAATACTTAATAACTTGAATGAACAGAAGGTAACAAATCAACTAATTATTCACAGATTGCACAATAGTTGAAATAAATCTCATAAATTGATAATTTGATAAAAACAAGGATAACAACAACTTGGATTCACGAGTTGCACTAAGTTGCAAGATCATGATAAATGAATCACATCTATTCACGAATTGTAAGGTGTGATCCTCTCTTTGAGATTCATGAATTTTATCCAAAAAGCCCAAGTGCCTAGTACCGATTGTTGATCTCCTAAACAAAATAATCCTCCTCTAGGAAATTTGTCAAAAGATGTAAATACAAAGATTAAGGATCCTATTTATAAGGATTACAACTTGAAAACCCACAATAGGTCCCTTGAAAAATAAATAATTAAATTAAAATAAACAATGAGCAATAAGATAGTTGGCATGGGCCAAGTTGACTCATGGCATGCATTAGCCCATGGTGGGTTAAGCCCCTTCTCTTCATGGGGTCCTACCATATATGCCTTCGCATACCACGGTAGTAGACCCTAACTTAGCCCCACCCACATCGACTAGTGACTATACGTCCAGTGATGGGCAGTAAGCTTGGTGAGCAACATCTGCTCTTTTAGGTGATAGTAGATAATTTGTTTTGTGTTCATGTGTAAATTTTAATGATGAAATCTTCTTTTTAGGAGGGGAGGATGTAATAGGCCGCCAAAAATTCAGTAGATGAATTCTTTAGGCTTTAGAAATGTTGTAAAAATTCCAAAAAGGTTTCATGAATTGAGCAATCTCATAGGTTTTAATTTGTCAGTATAGCCACTTTCATACCCACATTGTTGTCAAAAATGTGATTTCATTTATTTTCCAAATAATAGTTGTTCAAAAACACATTTTATTTATTCGAGGCACTTAGGAGTCAAATTTTTTGAAATGAATTGGACTCCTAGTTTCGTAGGATTATTTATGATTTGATGGTGCAAAATTATTTTCACCATTTTTTGAGTGAATAGTAACTTCTATGTTAGCGCCATATGACACATAGTCCAGTTGTTTCAAATTACAGTGTGTAATGTCCAAATCAATCTAGAGATTTTTTATTTGGATACTTGAAAAAATTTTAGTCACACTTGGTAAATAGTTTAGGACACTTGACACTAAGAAGAACCTTGAGATGAAAATGTGAAGAAATGAAATGAATAATCAACCATCATGCCACCTAAACCGAATACTATTCCATACAACCATCTATTTTGTGCCAAACCAAAGAGGGTTTCAACCCTAATGAAACCCCAAATATTGGAGATCCATTGGAAACCTTAAAACCTTGGTAAAAATCAAAGTTGTTTAAACGGTTTCCCAAAACCCTAAATATAGCTAGTTTTAGCTTAGTATTTAATCACTTGATTTAATCACTTCTTTATACTATTAACCATTCAGATTATGTCATTATACCCTTATTCATTTCTTTTATACCATAGGATTTTCAGTTGGCTGAGAAAAATTAGTTTTGGATTTGATAGAAATCAAAACCCAAAACCAAACCTTATTGATATCCCAAATGAGGCCCACCGAAAAGCTCCACCTATACAAGGATTCTTTAGAAAATTTCTCCACTGGCATAAGTGTACTTCCATTGCTCATTTCAACCCCAAATAGTGGTTGATGGGAGGGCAATTAGTCACCTCACCACCGCCCATCACTCATTAGCTTCAAGGCTAGAAACCGTGTTGTAACCCATGGATCTGGCTAACAACACATCACTAAATTGTCATCGTCACATCCCTTCTCAACCGTCCAGCATTATATGAATCATCTATAGCTTGTCCCTTAGGCTTTTATCACTTTTAAGTGACTTTGTTGGAGAGAACTCAAGGAGAGACTTCAGAAAAGTTTTTCTGGGCATTTTTGCTTGTTTTGTTTGAAGCGTATGTATGTAGATTCTCACTAAACACACTTCAAATAAGTTGTTCTTCTTTGATTTTTTTTTTTCCATTGGTGTATTTTTTATAATTTCTTGTGGATATTTGATTAGTGAAGAGTCTGTTTAACCATGAAAAGGTCATACCGAGTGATAATCTAAACAGTGTGTAATTCTTTGATATTTTTGATGAAATTCTTAGCTGTATCTTGGTCTAGTCCTTTTATGGTTTAAATTCAACATGTTGAAATGCAAGTTTTATGTGGATTTGTTGCATGTTGAAAGTTTTGAGTAGGAGTTTTGTATGAATCTATAAGGTTGGAAACCAGAGGTTTAAAAACAATTTTTGTTTCAAGAAAGCTTGAATCTTTTGTTATGGAAGCATGCTCCTATGGTCTTGATATTCACATATGTTATTCTTAGGACTTTGATCAATGTGTTAGGAAGTTATTTTTGAAGATTTATGGTTATGATATTAAGGAAATGAACTTTTATGCATGCTAAGGTCTGGTTGGAACACAAACTTGAGGCTCTAATGTTTAGATCAGTTTTAGGACTTGAATATGAAGCATATAATGTTGTTTATTGATGATTTACTTCATGAAAAATTGAGATCTAGTGGTTTGATAAAAAACCTATACATGTAGTACTTGGTTTTGGAGTAAATGTGCAAACCAATTGTGTTGGATGATATTTTGTGACTTTTGTGGTCTTTGATTTATTGTTTCAAGCATTATAATCCCCAAGATTGATTTATGAAAATGTTTAAGTGTATGTTTTTAAACTTTTGAAGTTCTTGAAGTTGATTTGAATAAGGATAGACCAAAAACATCAAGCATAAAAAAACTTGAAAGAATTTATGATATGTGTTTTGTTAATATTCTAGTATGATATTAAAGCCTAGGATGTGATTTTTATATGTTGCATGATTCAGTTTTAATATCAAAGATAGAGCTTGAAAGAGTTGCAACAAAAATCAAGGATGCATTTGTATACTTCAGCCTATGCTTGGTTCTTATAGCTATGTTGTGTTTTAAAATTTTCTGATAAGATAGTTGGATTTAGCACAAAATGTACATAAGGAATGTAAATTTTGATGAGTTTTAGACTTAGGATGCAAAATCCTTAATTAGGGGCAAAATGCTCATTTCCCACATATAGATGGGTAAAATAGTAATTTTACCATGAGTCAATGATTGGTTAAGGAGCAATTTCTTGCAGTTAGAAATATCTCCTTACAGTTCCTATTAGTTCTTGCTTTATTACATCACTCTACAATTAGTATAAGTTGACATCTAATTTACTCTCAGGATACTTGTGTATGGTAATAAGAAACCATCATTTTATGTGGATAGGTTTATATATATACACAATAATTTATGTTATATTTCCAAATCCATAATTATTTGGTACACATTATATCATGTCATGCCGTGTTTAACTGCTGCACGTCATGTTATGCTACATTGTTACTCATACTTACCTGTCACGTCACGTCACGTCATGTCATATCATTTATCATTTCATTTCATGCCATGTCATATCACAAGTATGGAGTTCATCATGAAAAATAGTATTTTTCAATTAGTTGAGTCTTTTATGTTGATCAACCTAAGTGCTAGGATGAGGCATTATTCTAGTGGAACTCTTTTGTTCATATTGGAATGCTTAAACTAGTGTGAAATTTCCTTAGTTGACAAGGTAAAAATCAATAGGCTTTGAATGAGATTTTTGGTTCCAACCGCATTTCAATTTCACGTTATATGCACTCGTGTGGATACAAATACTTGTCACAGGATGCATGCATTACATACTCACAATGGGCACAGATATCCGTGGTGTGATGTGTGTGTTAACTATAGGAGATGAGACAAAGGGTGGTCGACTGGAAGAGGTCAACTAGACAGTAATGAGCTACTGGATGGACTAGTCTAATAGTTATATTAGTCTTTGCATGTACTTAAGGAGTGTTGTCTCCAATACTCATGCTATTACAAATCTTTTGGACATACACATTAACTTTTGAACATCTGTTATCTTAAGGTTATGAAATATGTTTGGATGTTTGGAATACATCTTATATGGTACATAATATTACTCAATGAACAAAAATTATCCATTTCGAATATTGCATATTGTTATATTCATGCTAGGTGGATTGCATCTTTATTTGTCACAAACGGGGTAGCTAACCTTGTGTTGCATGTCTTGACACTTCAAAGTCTGCCAAATCCCAAGAAGAATTTTGGGCATCACACTAAATCTTAGGGGTGAAAACCGACCATTCGGTTTCAGTTTTAGACCCAAACCGAAACCGAACTGAAATATGCTAAATCTTGTAAATCTTGACCAAAACCAGCCTTTGAAAGGGGAAAAAACTGTCTACATCGGTCTCGGCGTCACTCCGATCGGTTCGTCGGCGTCTACGTTGGCGATGGAGACTACTTCTTACCTCAGAATGCTCCAATTCAACACCGTGGAGAAGGAAAAAAATGTATGTTTTCCCACTGATCTTCTCCTCCACAAACCACCCCACCCTTTTCCTTTAGCATAATGGAAGGTATGACCAAACCCACAACCAAAAAAACAACCACCGAAGTCACCACCACAACCACTTTGATTAGCACTAGCGATGACGCCGCAGTGACTGGGTGAGAGACAAAGAGAGAGACGACGTCGAAAGGTGCGATTTGAGAGTGAGAGAGAGAGGCCCTAAATGGTTGCGTGCGCCATGAGAGAGAGAGGAGGGGGGCGGCGTAGAGATGAAGAGAAGTGAGAAGAGCTGAAGAAGAATTGAGGAAGAAGAGTTAAAACCCTAGAGTGAAACGACGCCGTTTCATTTAGTTTTATTTTTGAATTTCAGATGTTAAACGATGCCGTTTCACTTATTTAAGTGAAATGACATCGTTTAAGTAACATATAAATCAAAAAAATAGATAACTTATTACGTCGGCTGATTCAACAGTTTGAACCAGGGTCAAACCGCTGCCGAACCGACGTAGGTTGGTTTTGAAGAATATCTACCATCTGTCGACCGATTCAATGGCGGTTCCGGCTGGTTCCTAACGCGGCCGATCGGTTCCTGTCGGTGGCGTCGGTTTCTGTACATCCCTACTAAAGCTTGACCTAAATCTCGAGTGTTGCCAACTGGCTAGCACCATGGCACCATGAATCCTTACCAGGTCCTTTACCAAGGAATGGGGCACCACAAATTCTATACTTGTCTATAAACATGAGCCAATTACAAAATTTTAAACAAAACATATCTCAAAAATAAAAGGGCAGTATTTAAGAAACAATTAATAACCATAATAATATAGACAAAAGGCCTATGGCATAAACATAATCGAAAAACATCATAACAAAAAAGAGACCATGTATCAAGGTCAAGCAAATCCTGGCAACTAACAGATAGAAACAGTAGGTGAAATTTTCCACTTTTAAATTGGGCATGATGAGTGTGTGCATAGAAAAGACCCACACATAAAATCACCTAGTCTCTAAAGTGGGTGCACTCATAAACATAAATGTTAATACCAATATAGTAACAAAAGTCACAATTTTATACTTGTAGTAAGGTCAGAACTGAAGTAGAAACAAAATATTATGAGATAGGGTTTTTAGGTGCAATACGATAGTAGGATAGATTACTAAATAGATAGATATAATATAATCACATAAAAATTTCATATGTCTTCACTTTTTATGGAGTTGATCACAAAGTATTAAAAATGTTCATTTCTACACCAATAGTGACAAAATATTTTAATTTCATTTTTAGATACAAAGAATAGTGCATAAAATAATTGATGTTTTGTCATAACAAAAGTTTGTAAGCTTTTTACAAAATCAACCAGGTTAGCTTTGATAAAATCTAGTAGAGGAATACCACTTATCCAACTTTTTAGCACAACTAATCTTAAAATAGACTCGAACAAAACCCAATTGAAACATAGATAAAATTCATAAAATATATCATTTAATATAATATAACTGGCACCTGTCAAATAAGACAAAGCGTGCTTGGAAAGTACTCCACAATAACATATCTTCTAACCGAGTTAGTATATAACTTCATGTCAACCAAAATCATTTTCGTGGTTGGTTAGAACTACTATAATAATGAATATATCTGTTCATATATTTTGTGAACAACCATTACCCATGAGTGCGTGTGTGTTTTGGGAGGCAACCGAGAGGCGAGAGATGTGAGGGAGAGAGGTGTCAGGTAGCTTGGGGGAGAAAAAGGGAGTGTTAGGAAATTTACCAAAACGGCAATCGTTTTAGTACATATAGATGTTACAAATTTTAGTAGTTTTATACGATGAAATGAATTGTTATTTATTTATATTTCAAAAATCTAACATAACTTATTTTGCCTACCATTAAAGTTAATATGTCACGCCACCAAAATTAAAGATTGTACTCCTTTCATTTGTTAATTTGTGAGGAATGTGTCATCTCATCGACAACACATTTAAATCTAGGATTGTGAATTAACCTTTGTGAACGGATATTTGGAGCGGCCGCTTTTGGTCGGTGCACACGCCTGTTTCGTTAAGGACCAGATGTGGATTTAGGTACAATAGTTGTACTTGACTATAAATATTCACAAACTTATAATATAACAGTTTATGAGTTGGCATTATTAATAAACTTTCTTACATATATCCTTTCGTGGCGGTGAACCCAGATGGTTCCAAGATTAGCGGGCAGTTAATTGCCAAGCACCATGGAAACATGCGAATTTTATTTTCACCAAACCAAACTACTAACAATGTATATGTCTATACATATACATATAAGTGTTGGAGTATAGCATCTAAGATTGAACAAATGGAATTGAAGTCTAAAGTAGCACGTGTTAAAATGAAAGAAGAAGAGAGTTACTAAGTTGGTTAGTTAGTTTATTTCCTTCTTGTACTTATATAAATATAGAGTTCTATTTGTAATTAATTCATTCAGTCAATACATGATATTTTTCTTAGTTTCTAAGTCTCTCTGCTTCATCCCGAGTTTCATTTTCTCAGTTTCATCTGAAACTTAACATGGTATCAGATTGAGAACAATTTTTGCTTCACAACTTTCACTTCTTGCTACGATTACAGAGTTTTTTGCTTCGAAATCTTTGTAATCTCCAGAAATGTTGTCTTGCATTTCTTGGAAATTTCTAGAAATGAGTTCCTCTGTTGATGATGTCTCTGTTTATTCCTCTCATCTTCATCAAAATCCTTCGGACGATTCTTCTAGTCCATACTATTTGCATCCAAGTGATAATTCTGGTGCGCTGCTTGTTTCGAAAATCTTTGCTGGTGATAATCACATCGCATGGAGTCGATTGACTACCATTGCGTTAACTATTAAGAACAAAGATGCATTTATCGATGGATCAATTCTTGCTCCTTTTGTTGATCAACATGTTCTTCACACTGCTTGGCTGCGAGCCAATAATTTGGTACTTTCTTAGCTCATGAATTCCATATCGAAAGAAATACCAAATAGTCTACTTTATGTTGCCTTTGCTGTCGATTTGTGGAATGAATTGAAGACCAGATATTTAAGAAGTGATGGTCCTAGAGTTTTTCATCTTGAAAAATCTCTAAGTTCTATTACTCAAGGTTCTTTAACGATTCCTGAGTACTTCAATTCATTCAAGACACTATGGGATGAATATCTCAATTACAGACCATTTCCAACTTGTAGCTATGGGAAGATGGCTTCATGCACCTACAATTTGTTTTATTTTTTGATAATGAGACAATGGTCTGACTATGTCTTAAAATTTTTAGTTGGTTTAAATGACTCTTATGCTTCAACAAGGAGTCAATTACTTTTGTGTTCTCCATTGCCAAGCGGGCAAAGGTATTTTCCTTGCTAATTCAAGAGGAGAGTTAATGACAATTACATAACTCTGTTGAGCATGAAACTCATGCTTTGTTGGTCAAGCAAACTAATTACCAGCCTAAATTCTTGAAAGACAAGCCAAAGAGATCCTCTCTATACTGTACTCACTGTGGGTACAATGGACACACTGTGGAGAAATGTTTCCAATTGCATGGCTATCCCCCTAGTTGGACTGGACCTAAAGGAAAGCGCCATTCACCTATTGCAAATGCAGCTATTTCCAATGAAGAGGTATACATTTCCAATAGTAAGGAGAACCAAAAGTTTTCTTTAACTCATGAGGAATTTACCAAACTTCTAACACTTGCTAATTCGAATACTCCACCTACTCGAACAAATCCCACACCAATTGTGAATCTTGCTACTTCTCACTTCTCTGGTAACCTTCTAACCTCTTCTTGTTTTTCTATTTCTTCAATCCTAGAGCATGAAATTTCATGGATATTAGACACTGGTGCAATAGATCATATGATCTGTTCACCTCTTCTGTATTCTTTTACACCTAAGCCCATTAATACTCTCATTAACCTACCTAATGGTCAGTTAGTTTCTGCCAATTACATTGGTACCATTTGCCTTTCTGACACATTATCTTTAAATAATGTGTTATGTGTTCCTAGATTTTCCTTCAATTTGCTTTCTATTTCAAAATTAACCAAAGATACTAATATCTCTGTCTCTTTCTTTAACTCTTATTGCCTTTTACAAGACCGATCAGCAAAGAGGATGATTGAGATTGCTCATGAAAAAACATGGACTTTACCACTTCAAACAAGTTACTACCTGCACCAAGAATAAGTTTTATTCTTTACCATTTGCTTGAGCCATTACCCAACACCATTTAGATATCTGGCATAACAGATTAGGTCATGTTTCTGCTTCTAGATTACATTTTCTTAGACAATTAGAACCTTCCATATTTCTTGATTCAAATAATGTTTGTGATACATGTCATTTTACAAAGCAAAAAAAGCTTTTTTTCCTTGTTTCTCTGCAAATTCAAATAATATGTTTGATTTGATACATTGTGACATATGGAGCCCTTTTGGTGTTGTCTCTTATTCTGGCTTCCAATTTTTCCTTACAATAGTTGATGATTTCACACGTTGTGTTTGGGTATATATGCTCAAGGCAAAATCTGAAGTTTCCTCCATCTTAAAAATGTTCTGTAAAATAGTGGAAACACAATTTAGTGTTTCTGTCAAAATTCTCAAGTCAGATAATGGGTCGGAATTTCTTCTTCCTCAATTCTATCATGATAATGGCATATTACACCAAATGAGTTGTGTGGAAACTCCACAACAAAATGGTGTTGTGGAGAGGAAACATCAACACCTACTAAACACAGCTCGATCTCTAATGTTTCAAGCAAACATCGCTTTAACTTTTTGGAGTGATTGTGTGTCGACAGTAGCACATATCATAAACAGATACCTACTCCTCTCCTTAAAAATAAAACACCTTTAAAAATGCTCTTCCATAAAGCTCTGAATCTTCTCATCTAAAAGTATTCAGATGTCTTTGCTTTGCATCAACACTTTTAAATCACAGACATAAATTTGATTCAAGAGCTTCAAAGTGCTTATTCTTAGGATATCCCCTTGATATCAAAGGATACAAATTGCTAGATCTAAACACAAACAGAATATTCATTTCAAGAAATGTAATATTCTATGAAGCAATTTTCTTTCAAAGCCCTCCCACCTAATTCTGAAGCTAATTCCTTTATATTTCCACCAAATACTTATGCTTTAGAATTTTCTTTACTTTTTTCTGAAACTCCCTCAAACCCATCTTCCAATGAATCAAATCCACCAATTGAACAAGTGCCCAGCATTGAAACACAAATTGAACCAAATGGTCCAAATGCTATGCCAGAACCAAACTCCTCTTCCATTGAATCAACTGTAAATATTGAATCCTTTGGTGATAAACATCCTCAAAATGTTGATCATTCTTAGCAGCTCAGAAGATCCTCAAGAATTAAACAAGCACGTATATACTTGCAGGATTATTTTTGTGGTTCTGTCCAAAATGTTATACATGCAAATTCTTCATCTCCGAATGCTGCTTGTTCTCTTAACAATGGTATTCTCTATCCCATCTTTGACTTTATATCTATAAGTAGACTGTCTTCATCTCATAGAACTTTTTTAGCATCAATTTCAGCCTCCCAAGAACCCAAAACCTTTAAACAAGCTGTCCAAATACCTGAATGGCAAGTTGCTATGCAAAAAAATAAATAAATGCCTTAGAGTTAAATAAGACTTGAGAACTTGTTACTCTTCCTAAACACAAACAAACCATAGGCTGCAAGTGGGTATTTCGAATTAAATATAGAGCAGATGGTACTATAGAGAGACACAAGGCTAGGTTGGTAGCTAAAGGCTACAATCAATAAGAGGGATTGGATTTTTTTTACACTTTTTCTCCAGTAGCAAAGGTTATTTCCATTTGGTTGATCCTAGCCATAGCTGCCATTAGAAATTGGCATCTTCACCAACTAGATGTAAATAATGCTTTTTTACATGGTGACTAACATGAGGAAGTTTATATGGAATTACCTCCTGGTATGGCTCAAAAGGGAGAAAACAAAGTTTGCAAACTTCGTAAGAGTCTTTATGGCTTAAAACAAGCTAGTAGACAATGGTTTGAAAAACTGTCAAGGGCCTTGCTTCAATATGGTTTTGTCCAAGGTAATTCAGATTTTTCTTTGTTCATCAAAAGGTATAAATCATCTTTCATAGCTATACTAGTTTATGTGGATGATGTTCTATTGGCTAGTGACAATTTGATTGAAATTCAATTGCTCAAAGATTTTTTACATAACAAGTTCACAATGAAAGACTTGGGTGAACTCAAATATTTCCTCGGCTTGGAAGTGGTAAGGTCCAAGAATGGAATCTCAATATGTCAAAGGAAATATGCTCTTGATAAACTTCAAGATACTGGGGTACTTGCTGCCAAACCTGCTGCATTCCCAATGGAATCCAACCTTAAGCTCACTGAAACAAATTCTGCCTTGTATGATAATCCATCAGCTTACAAAAGAATGATTGGAAGATTGCTATACCTAACCCTCACCAGACCTAATCTTGCTTATAATTTAGTTCAAGTTTTAATTCAGCTCCTTGCCAAGCCAGCAATTAGTCATTATTAAGCAGCCACTAGAGTTCTTAGATATTTGAAGGCAACACCAGGACAGGGATTACTTTTTCCCTCATCATTAGAATTGAAATTGGAGGCTTTTTCAAATAGTGATTGGGCAGGGTGCATTGACACTCGAAAAAGTGTAACCGGGTTTGCTATTTTTCTAGGCAACTCACTGGTTTCATGAAAAAGTAAGAAGTAGGCAACCATAAGTAGGTCATTAACAAGAGACAGAATACAGGGCCATTGCATCAACAACATGTGAAATCCAATGGCTTCTTTATGCCTTGCAAGACTTGGTCATTAATCACTCTCAGCCAACTATGCTTTATACTGACAGCAAAGCAGCCTTATCCATAGCAACCAATCCTGTTTAGCATGAGAGGACAAAGCACATAGAAATAGACTGTCATCTTATTAGAGAAAAACTGCAGCAAAAAGTTATCAAGTTATTTCACTTTCCTTCAAGATTGTAACTGGCAGATACATTGACAAAACCCCTTGGTTCTCTCCCATTTCACCATACTTTATGCAAGATGAACACCATTAATATCCATGTTCATCTTAGGGGGGGGTGTTGGATTATAGCATTCAAGATTGAACAAATGGAACTGAAGTCTAAAGCAGCACATGTTAAAATGAAAGAAGATGAGAGTTAGTTAGTTTATTTCCTTCTTGTATTTATATAAATACAGAGTTCTATTTGTAATTAATTCATTCAGTCAATACATGATATTTTTCTTAGTTTCTAAGTCTCTCTGCTTCATCCCGAGTTCCATTTTCTCAATTTCATCTGAAACTTAACAATAAGAGCATTCATATCGGAGTACATAAAATATATAAAATTATAAAATTTAACTAAGATGGACAAAAATGTATGGACAATGTATATGTCTATACTTTCTATCTCCAATTTTTGCAAACTTCAGTTGGTTGTTTGGTTAAAATATTACAATATTACAACTTGGATACTGTTGTTTTGCATGGACTAAGTTATTTTGGAATAATATTATTATGTTAATATCTTTAATGCGATTGTTTTGGAACAATGTTAAATATCCTGAAACACTGATGGTTATATTGTAATTGTTGATATCGTGTTTCATATCATGGGTAGCAAGACGCTTTACTAAAATAGGCCTACAAGTTCCAAAGGTGAGGGGCTCAGGCAGTATGGGCTACCTCCCATGTCAAAGTTAGAATATTGGAATGGAAGAGGTGCTCAAACGAGAGATCAAGCTACAAAGGAAAAAAGTCCCCCCTACCTGTGTCCTTGGCGCATATAATATATATTTGGTCGAGGTGGTCCACTCAGTTGTTAGTAGATCATTATAAACTGTACTATGTGCCACACCAGATGTAGAGTCTTCTCTGCAGTGTCTACCATTGCCTTGTCACGCTGCACTCAATCCATCCCCACTCCCTTTTGTTTGCCCCTGGTGGTAGTTGAGGCGTGTTGTTCCCACTACCCTTGTTTTCACTTTTAGTGCATCATCTTATTGTTCTCTCTTGTTGGTTATCACTGAGTTTCCCTTACCTCATTCAATCTTCTTCTTCCTCTACCCGTCGCTAATAGCTTCCAAGGATGCTTCCCTGTCCTCTGACCAACAGCCTTTGTACTTTGAAGGCCAAGGCTTGGAATTGTTTGTCTCTACCACTGACCTTTCGCTCATTGAGGAGAACCTACAACATTCCAGAGTCAGCAATGTTGGAAGTCCTAGGGCGTCATGTAGCCGCGATGGACTTAGATGGGATGGTGTCCCAGGTTTCGCTCTTTCCTTTGATATTCATGAACGGGCTGCACCTTCCCTTCTATTGCCCTATTCGAGATGTCCTAAACTTTCTTGGGCTTGCTCCAGTGAAGCTTCACCCGAATGCTTGGCGACTCTTGGTTGCGAGCTGCATAATCTTTTGCATGGCGCTTGGTTCAGTGCCAAAGGAGTACCCTGACCTAACAACCAGGGAATTCCTGTCCATGAACAAGGTGCTCTGCCTTGACGGTAGCATGTGCAACTACAAGGCTCCAAGTGGCGCATTGCCCACCTTAAAAAGAGCTATTCTTACATCAAAGATTGGTCTTGACACTTCTTCTTCATGGGTGGTTCGAGATGGGAGTATCCCGTGAGGGAGGTGGTCCACCATGAGTTTTATGTTTCTAACAGTAAGAGCTTGTCCATTGTGTTATCTTGGTGGGAGATGGCCAGGATGGCAACCATGCTGTCTTGGTCAGGTCTTATCCCGATAATGCCCATACTAATGTGGTGTTGATTGACACCAATATCATGCAGTTCTTTACCACGCCCAATCATTTGTATGTCTTGGGATAAAATTTCTTAGGGGATTCTCCTTCATCTTGGGGGCCAGAAATGACTTTCTAGCCCTCCTAAGACCGGTGGTAGGGAGAGACAGCCTTGGGTCACCCGTGCAGCAATTAGTGGAGCTTCAAGGGGTGAGGTTAGGGCTTTCCATCCCCAAATTGTCTCGGGGGCAAGGGAAGATCTTCCCATGCCGAGGCTCCTAAGTAGTCCCCAACGGTGCTAAGTGGGGGACCGGTGCTTGGCGCTTCCTCTAGTCGCGGCATAGGGGGTTTGGCTGACCCTCCTAACCAAGAGGCTCCCACTCGAGAGTCACAACGTCCTCGTGCTATTGTAACGATGACTCCACTAGCTTCGAGGTCAACTGTTGTTGTGGATGAGGACGATGCCTCCCTTCAGATAGCCTTCTTCACTACCTTCCTCAAACATGCCTGTGGGGAGGAGTCAAATGTTCTCCAATTTTGGAGCAATGCCTTCCCTAGCTCCATTTGTGCCTCAGACCATGGTTCCTCATGTCCTGATCTCTTTTGTTGGCTCTAATTCGTCTGGTCAAGAGGGAACTAACTCGAGTCCTCCTCTTGTGATGAACCTCAAAGACGATTGTATCTCTATCTGTTGATGTCGTGTTTCGTATCCTGGGCAGCAAGATGCTCTGCCAAAATAGGCCTGCAAGTTCCATAGGTGAGGGGCTCGAGCGATATGGGATACCTCTTATGCCAAAGTAATATTGGATTGGAAGGGGAGCTTGAACGAGGGATCAAGCTACTAGAGAAACAAGACTCCCTTACCTATGTCCTTGGCGCATATATATATATATATATATATTTGGTCAGAGTGGTCCTCTCGGTTGTTAGTAGATCGTGTTAAGTTGTATTGTGTGCCGCACCAGTTGCAAGGTCCTTTATGCCTTGTTTGCCATGGCCTTGTTGGGCTGCATGCAATCTGTCTCCTCTCCCATCTGTTTATCCTTGGTTGGAGGTGAGGGATTGTATTCCCACTACCCTGGTGGCAAGGGTGAGTGGGTGCTCATTTAATGCGGCGTGTCCGCTTCTTGCGTGACGGCTTCTCAATTCATTTAATATGGTGTGCCTGTTGTCTGACTGTGCATGCTGTAAGCCATGCCGGTGGCATGACCATCGTTGCTACTGGTTAAGCCCGCCTTGGCATTAGATAAAACCGATCGCTAGATAAATGTATTTAGATATAATAATAAATATGACAGTTGAATTTTTGAAATATAATTGTATAGCATTGGCATTAGATTGGGTATATACTATAAATCAACATTAGACTCAGACTCAACTAAAGGATTAGAGAAAGTTACTTTCTAATTTATTTATAATATATGCTTATTAATTTTTTTTTTTAAAATACTGACAAGAAAGCAGGCAACTAAATTATCTGTATCTAGTTACATTAATAATGTAAAATAAGCAACAAATAAGTTCACTGATGAAAATAGTTTGGGTGTGCTTGGTTTGGTTTCAGAGATTGAAACCAGCTCTCATCCATTCCACATTATTTGTACGGGGAAAGGTCTCTGCATATACAAACCGTCAAAACAAAACCACCTCACCAACATAATTTCACACTGTGTATAGCGTGAACATCACGGGGGTTTTAAAATCCCAGTAATATTTTCTACGCGTAAAGGCAAAAATAAAAGAAAGCTATTCTGTCGCCTCGGCTTTCCCGTTGGGGTTGACTGCTTAAGTTTTTTTTTTTTTTCTTAATTTTATAATTTTATTTAATAATTAAGAAAGTAAATATTGGTGAATTTATATATATTTTTAATAATTAATGATGTAAAAAACAATTTCAAAAATGAAAAATCAAATGTACCAGACAGCACGTCCAACCGTACAAGCTGGCAGCAGCGGAGCACTAATCAAAACATTTTGTTTGGACATTTACATATTCGTAAAGAGAAATGATTTTTACAATCGGTAAATACAAGTGTCGTACAGTCGTTTTGAAAAAAGTGAATTAACATGGGACTTACATGAAAAAAAAAATTTATTTTTATAACTTTTTTTTATTCATTCCGTACAACTATGAAAAAAAAAATTATTTTTATAATTATTTTTATTCATTTCGTACAACCGTTTGCATCCCGCTTGCATTTGCCGACTGCATCTAGCAAAGCCCATTCGCAAAACCAATCAATTATTTATTTGCAATTGTAATTATATGTCCAAATAAGCTAATCTAGACCGACTCTTTTTAATTATTTATTTTTAATCGTAAAATACGTAAATATCGTATAATTTTTTTTTAAAAAAATTAATTAAAAAATAATCTACTTAAAAAAATTAATTTTTTTAATAATATACTTCACTCTTGTTCAAAACAATTACCTATGTACTCTACGATTATATATAGTATTAATATTTTAATAAATGTATATAAAATCGTAAAATACGTAAATGCCATATAATCGTTTTGAAAAATAGTATAATTTATTATTAAAAAATTAATTTTTTTTTATATAAATTTCATATTTTATTCACTCTTTTTAAAATAATTATGTTACAATTACACAATTCATAATTATAAATATTTTTTCTCAATCGAAAAATGATGCCATCACAATGTGATGTAACTTTTTGCGGTGTTTTCCCGAAAGAGAATTAGTCATTTATTATTTATTATCTCGAATGAGAGAAAGGAGCGGGAGTGTTGCCTTCTTTTTGGACGGTGGATCAGACAGAGGCGCGAAAGCTATTGGGAGAGTGGAGATCTAATCATTTATGCGCAAGGAAAATGTTAAATACGGCGGTGGGGAAAGCAAATTAAGGACAGACAGAAGAGTTCAATTAGGTTGCCGGCAAAATGACGGGCAAACCGCGTTGCTCATACGACTTTGGTCCAAAAGCGTTGCTAATAAGATGCATAAATTTCGCTCCTACAATCCCAAAATCACCTCTAAACTATCAGTTTAATAATCACTCTCAAATATGTATAGATATTTTCTAAAACATATATTCAAAAGTATTCAGATTTTTACTCTTTAATTAGAAAGTACTTTTTATTTTTTTTTTCACAATATATTTTTTTAACCTTTTAACCATGAATAATGCTACATACAGTCGTAGAGTGTGCAAACGTCATGTAATCGATTTAAAAAAGATTGAGGTCCACGATTAAAAAGTTAATTTTTTTTTCATGTGAGTTCCGTATTAATTCACTTTTTCTAAAGAAACTGCGCGACGCTTGCACAACCACGACTACAAATATAATTTATCTTTAACCATTTGTGTTTTCGGCTTTTTTATTTATTTTTTAACTCTTTCATCAAGGATGTTTCTGTTTTAGGTCGAAATATGTACATAAGTTATTTTGGTAGGTTGATGGTTGGTTCTGAAAATATAATTTAAACTATATTTATGTTTTTCTTTAAGTGATAAATGCATAGACTAATGTTTTAAATTCCATTCCAATAATCATTCTAGTTTTAAGCACTGGAATTGAGTGTTTTAATATCAATACATTTCAATATATCTTTTCGGATTAGCTATATATATTTATATATATAAACTGATAATTAATCAAATATATGCATGTATTTATATGTATGTATCATATATTGTGTTGAAAGATAATACTAAACAAAATTAGAAACTTGGATTGAGATACAAAATAAAATAAAAATAGAGAGTAAGGGGGGACATATTTTAACGTGACAAGAAAATTAAAATTGCGTAAATACGACTTAGATTTCCAAATTACTTGAATGTCATCTAAATTTAAAATTTACAAAAATACCATCCAAACCTAAGAAAATTAAAAAATTACCATTAAAGTAGTTCAGAACAGAATAGAGTCTAGAATGCAAATTTAGGCAAGAATTGACCATAACAGAATGAAATTTGAATGAAATGATATGAGAATGCATAGTGTGAGGGCCCAACCTAACGCTAAATGGGATAGACCATTCATGGAGTTGAAGGAAAGACAGACAAGAAACGATCCAATGGTCTTAGGAATCAGCAGTGGGAAACATCAAATGCAGCTAGTCTAACATTTGGGCAATTAAACACATTGTGAAAAGTCAACTATCATGTCCTAAAGCAAGATAGAGATGAGGAACTCGACTGTATTAGGCATGCTAGAGAAGCTGCCTATTGTGAGAGTGAGAAAGAGGAGCTAAAGTGGCTGGTCAACTCGGTTGGAGATTACCTGCAAAGGCGAGATAGGTCACTCACCAAAGAATAGCAATGTCAAAGACTGACACAACTAGGTATGTGAATTTTTTGAGATAACATGAAAGAGTTTAGAGAGGTGTCAGTACCAAACACAGACCTGTGCCTAATCCAAAAGGTCATGTCAAGAGTGAATCTGCTGTGAAAGGTGAAGGCATGACAAGTCGTGTCTTCAAGATGTAGAAGCATGGTCTAACACCACTTGGAGAACCCTTGTTCAATGAACGATGGGGGAGTTGGCGGACCATACTCCAGTCACTTGTCTCTACCATCCTGCATTTTACAGTATGACAAGACAAGAATGAAAGACTCATATCCAAGCATATATGGAGTCAAATACGTTAGAAATGACATTTGACAATCTCATTATATATAAAGGACCTAGACGTAGGACAATATCTCACTTTTGAGATCTTGTTTACTAAAAAGTTCGAAAGGGGCAACTGTAGCATAAAGCAAGGAGCCAAGAGGCAATGAGAGAGCTTTCGACATAGGAAGATATGCTAGCTTCTAATATAGTGCTGGGTAATATGGGGTAAATGTTGTAGATGAGAGGCATTGCATTACTTCGGTAATTCCTCCCCCTTTTTCTACTAGCATTGTAATAGTCGATAGAAATTTAGAGGATAAATTTCTATAGACATTAGGAGCGTCATGAAATCCTAGAAACATTTCACAAATTGAGCGACTATATATATTTTAGTCTGTTGGCATAGTCGTTTTCTACCCGCTATGGTGACGAAAGTGCCGTTTTAATTATTTTAGGTACTTAGAAGTATGCGATTGAGAAACAAATTGCACCATTAGTTTCAGATGAATATTTATAATTTTATGAAGCAATAATACATTTTTTATTTTTTGGATAAAAAGTGCTTGAAAATGCCTTTTGATTTATTTGACACACATAGGAGCCGAATTTTGTGAAATTAATTATACCATTAGATTCGTATAAATATTTAAGATTTTATGGTGTAGTAATAATTTTTGCAATTTCTCCAATGAATAGTAACATCCGAGATAGCGTCACGTGGTCCCCAGTTCAAGCAATGATCAAATCACTATGTGGAAGAATGGACACTTGGCACATTCCTAGCCATTCGTTGGAATAGTGCTAAGACACTTGTCACTTAGTGAGTTAAATCTGATGGATTGAGTCAAATCAAGCCACGCGATCGTGTCACATATCCTATGTAAACACTATTCCGACAACCCAAAATACTTTTTGACAGACTAACAGAGTGCTTCAATTCTAGTGAAACCTTGAATCATTTGAGTTCAATTGAAATCCTAAAACCCTCATGATGGTCTAAATTGTAAACCATGATTTCAACCCGATTTTTTATAAAATGTTTAATCACTTGAATTAATTACTAATCACATTTGGCCCTAAAATTTGGATTTGGGCTTGAACCTAACCAAAACACCAAAGTCAAGCCCATGAAACTCCAAAATTTCAACCAATCAGTAGGGCCCATTCTGACACACTAGACACTGCCACCATGGGAGGCTTAATGAGGAATCTCCTTCCCCCTCTTAAGGCCTAGAGAAGGGATGACACCACCACTCATTTCAGCCCCCAATGGTCCTTTGATTGAAGAAAAAATGCCTACTCACCCTAAGCCATCCTCCACACAGCTAGTTTTGGCAACAAGGGGATAGCAACAAAGCAGCCACCTTTCTTCCACCTTTTGGGCTTCCAACCTCCCATCCAAGCATCATTGAGCCACCCCATGTCAGCCCTCTAACATGTAAATCACGTCTCTTGCCTCTCACACTTCACATTGTGCATTTACATTTATTTTTCTACAGAGTACCTAAGAGAGATTCTTCAGACAGTTTTCTTTCTATTTTTCTCAATTTTGTAAGGCGTTGTAAGTCAATTCTCACTAAATTTCCTTCACATATTTTGTTTTTATTTGAGTCTAGTTTCTTTTATTATATCTCAGGTAATTTTTCATGGAGGTTTTATTAGTAAAAAACTGGTTTGAGTATGCAAAGATCATACTAGGCGACAATCTGGATGTTTATGGACTTTTGGAGTCCTTGAAGTTGATTTGAAAAGTGTTGAACCAAGAACATTAAGGGTTTATTCTATTTGATCAAAATTTAGTATTTTGGTCATTTTTGTTGATACACGAAGTTTATGAAATGTATTTACAGATGTCTTAGCATGATTTTAGAACCTAGAAAATGATTTTTGGAAGTTGGTGAAATCGGTTTAAGCATGAAAGTGTGTGTGAAGGTCAAGTATGCAATAAAGTGTTGATTCTTGCCCTAGAGTGGTTTGGCCACAGTTAATTATTTCAAATACATATTTAATTGTTAGATTCCACGAATGTCACATTATTTGTTATACGCCAGTTACATTACATGAATGCCATATCATTTTTCTATGCATGTTTATTATTTACATGTCATGGTTACGTATCACTCGAATCTATCATTAAATATTTTTCAAGTTTAGTCATGTTACGTTCACGTTCACGTTCACGTAAAGTTAAGTTATTTTTTCAAGTCATTATTAATAAATCATGGTAATTCAAGACAAGATTACACCACTGTGTCAACTCTATGAGATGAGACAATAACACTAGTTACAACTCCGTGAGACAAGGACATTTTTACAACTCCATGCAACAAACTCAGACCTTGCCAGACAAAAAATAATGCCAGTGGCCGTGCACTAATACCCCAAATATGAATCATTACGCGGAATGCGTATGCAGCAAA
This sequence comes from Carya illinoinensis, assembly GCF_018687715.1. Taxonomy (NCBI): domain Eukaryota; kingdom Viridiplantae; phylum Streptophyta; class Magnoliopsida; order Fagales; family Juglandaceae; genus Carya; species Carya illinoinensis. The sequence continues at coordinate 30,986,996 of NC_056754.1, read as the reverse complement.
CTCAGGTCATATGCACATGCAATTACCCTAGGTGTTCACATTGCACGACCCATCTCATCAACATTTTTAACATGTTAGGAAATCTGGTTGAATCAAATAGTCAACACGATTTCGAAAAAATTAAGAAAATTAATAATCTAAGAGTTGGTTGGACCTTATGACCCATGCTTGCTTGGCCGTATTGGTTTATTCGTGTTTTATATTAGAACAATCTATACTACATCATATTCGACCTTATTTTATAATGTTAAAAAAAAATATATTTATAATCGTGGAGTTCACAAACATTGTATAATTCTTTTAAAAACAAAAAAATATGGTACCCAGTGAAGAAAACTTTGTCAATAACCTAATATAACTTTTTCAGACTTCTAAACAAAACACAAAAAATATTACAAATTTTTTAAATTTTAAAATAAAAATAATATTCCAGTAACTTTTTAACTTTATAATTTCTTTATTCAATTTTTCTCTCTCATTTTTTAAAACCTAATAAAATACCTTAATCCCAGATAATTATGAAATATTCTAATTTTCTCGAGCCCTTGTTAAATTATTTTCCAGGCTTTCACGTTCATTCGCTGGAAAGCCTTATATATCCAGGAAACTTCTTTCTTGGGTGTTGTTCAACGTTTACATTGGATTCTCGCATTCATACGCGTGAACGTGCACCCAACTCTGTAGAAAAACTTTTCCTTTTCGTCCGTTACTCTCGATCTACCTAACCTCTAGTACGTATCATCTTATATATAAGAGAGACCCCTGGCCTTTGTCATAGCATACCCCAAAGAGAAAATCAGTATTGTCTCTCTCCCTTAGCAATAGTTACCACTTTCAAAGAAACCCTTTTCCCTCAACATTTGCAAAGCATGAAGAATCAAAGAAAACCGATCTTTATAGCAAGCTTTCTAGTCTGCGCAATTCTTTTCTCATATTCTCCATCAACCAGATCTCAAGAAGTTGGTAATGCAGAACAATCATATGCATCAGTGCCCCTTGTTTTCTTTGTTATTGTTTTTCTTAATTTTGCTTGAGAGTTATTTAACAAGCTATAGCTTACATGGTGCAGAGAATGAGAGAGAATTTGATTATGTTGAAGGAAGCGATAAGGGGCCACGTCATTGGGGAGAAATCAGGAAAGATTGGGCAGCTTGTAAGAATGGAGGCATGCAATCTCCCATAGATTTGTTGAGTCAGAGAGTGAAATTGATTCCCAGGTCAGGGCAACTAAAAAGGAACTACAAATCTTGTAATGCCACAGTCAAGAACAGAGGACATGACATTTCGGTAAGGAAGCAAAGCTCCCAAACTTTATGAATTTTGTTTATTATATCCTTCAGCTATTACCTTCACTCATACATGACCTACATCAGAGATAGAACTCGAGTACCTTTTGTTCGCCCTTTGTTCTATAATCTGAACAGGAGTTCCTTTTGTTCGATTTTCCTACTTCCACTTTTTACGAATAAACAGAAGAAATAAGAAATTGCCCTTGCGCTGTCCTGACAAGTGACAAACCAAGACTTCATGTGAATGCAGGCTGTTGGCCGGTGGAGTATTTGCCAGTTGGCTCCTATGTCTGTGGGTGAGCAACCTACAGGGTATTGCTTCCTGATCCCAATTTGTTGTTTGTCAACTCCTCCCTTTAAACTTAGAAAAGGGAGTGGGGGAAGAACCTTTATAACCCAGTTCTTTTCACAACCGAAAAAACTGGTGCTCATGCTTAGAGGCGAGATCTAGCTAGGCACCAAACCAACTCCACAAGCTCTCATATCAGCTTTACTTTTTTTCCCCCATTCTGTAATTTTAAGAACAAAATATAAGAACAGGTGATATAAAGGAAAGCAAAATATGGATATTAAGAAGAAACTAGGAGAAAAAGTGATCCGGTTATGATATTCTGATCTATGGGTTTTTGTTTATTGAACTAGAATATGTTTAAGTTTGATGTTGAAGAAAAGAGGATGCCCTGGTATTACTTAAATGTTGATATGACATGCATTCGGATTAGTATTTTATGGGCCTGTCCCTGTATATGCCCTCAGACATTTTGTTTGTGTCACGGATGCAGCTACAATGGGTAGGTGATGCGGGATCAATACAGATCAACGGCACTGATTACTTTCTACAACAAGGCCACTGGCACTCACCTTCTGAGCATTCCATAAATGGCAGGAGGTCACTCTCTCCATATCTTTCTTCTTATAGCGGAAAAGTAGGAATTAATTGTTCAACAACAACAACATAATAAACATATGCGTTTCATTTTCAGATTTGAGTTGGAGCTGCATATGGTTCACGAAACCAAGGACCTCAGCGTGAAAAATAAGATTGCTGTTGTCGGACTCTTCTACAAGATTGGTCAACCCGATCCATTCATTTCAAAGGTGCCAATTCTCCGGCAACAAACTCATCTCGTATAATTATTATAATTATTTTAAATTTATATATAAAATATAATAAATAATTTAATTTTTTAAATCTTAAAATAAAAATAATATTAAAAAATAATATTAAAATAATATTTGAATTTTATAATTTTTTTTATCTAACTTTTTCTCTCTTTTAATTCTCAAAACCCAATAAAATCTTAACTCAAACTATTTCACTACTATTTATAAATTATTTTACAATTATTCACAAAATTATATTTCATTTCATTTCCCAAACATCACCTAAGCCTTGCAACATGTGAGAAGATGATCTGCATCAACATGAATATTTCTAATGATTTGTAAATTCACTGTCCGTGCCCACACATCATCATGGATCACATGATCCCTAGATATGTAGCTGATATGTTCGAAATGATTGACTATCATGCTTTTCGTCATGGTTTTCAGTTGATGAGAAATATAATGTCCATGACTGATAAAAGGGGAGAACGAAGAATGGGGGTCATTGATCCTACAGAAATCAAAATGGGTGGCAAGAAGTACTACAGATACATGGGCTCACTGACGGTTCCACCATGCACTGAAGGTGTCAGTTGGACAATCAATAAAAAGGTAAACACCTTAATTAGTATACATGGTCATTCCTTCTTAATGGGTTTTTAATTTTTATTTTCTAAATTAGTACTTGTTTCTTTTCAAATGTGCCCTCAGATAAGGACCGTCTCAAGGGAACAAGTGAAAATACTTAGAGAGGTGGTCCATGATGTAAGCAACGAAACTTCTTCCTTGAGATATTTTATGATTGAATGGCAAAAATCAATTGAAAACAATGTTGCAGCTTAGTCGACATTTGTTTAATTGCATCAAAATAAGCAGATTCTAGCTTTCTAACTTTTGATTTACTAAATGGCAGTACGCTGAGAGGAATTCAAGACCAATTCAACCCCTCAATCGTCGAGAGATCCATCTCTATGGTCCAAATACAAGAAATACAAATGACTAGAAGTAAAAGATCCCAAAGCTTCTGATGAGTTGTTCTGTCACTGCCTCCAGCTAATTATGTTTTCCACAATGTTTGATATTTAGGGCTGGTTTGAGTGGTGACTCAAAATATTTCACTACTATTTATTATTTTATCATTATTTTTCATTTACCTTTTACTATTTTGTATTACTATTCATCTACTATTAAATAATTTTTTCTTATTTTTTTACTATTATTTACAGAATATTTGAAATCACTTTACTACCCAAATACAACCTTAATGTTCTGGACAACATTTCCATTGGTTAACTATGTTGTCGAAGCTAGTCGATTATGGTAAAATGCACATATTCTTGGCGATCAAATAGAAATACCAACATTAGATGCATTTCTTATTCGGCATATAATAATAAAAGGGACATACTCTAGTTACCAAGGGTTTGATGTGGTTCGTCAGATTGTGAAATTACTTTTATTGTAACGTAAATCTGATCGTGAAATTACTTTTATTGTAACGTAAATCTAACGGATCACATGGAGTCATCCCAGTTTATAGATTATTTTTGTGTAATTTCTTTATAATTGTAGCAATACCTATAATAAAATAGAGAAGGAAATGAGTGATCAAGGGAGGGGACGCGGCTGATTGATCATATTGTGGTGGCATTTGGTATCAGTAACCTGGCTTCAGGGACTAAGCTAGAATTGAAAATTCACGGGGCCCCAAAGAAGCAAGCGTGTGGTTCAACTTTTTTTAATAGCATCATTACGTACTAACAAATGACATTTTGTTTTCACCGAAGTATGAAAAGAAAAAGAAGAAATTCATGACTAGGAAACAACATTTTTCAAGATTAGTAAGTACAAAGAATTCATGTAATTTTAATTAGTAAGTGTATAAAATAAAGTAGATGTAAACATATTTGTAAAATAAAAACACTTTAGGTAATTTTTATTTTTATTTTTTATGTTTTAAATGTAAGAGTTGAGAGACTTGCATATTACATGTAAAACATAAACAAAATGAAAAATTATGTACATCATGCTTTATTCCATTATGTAAAATGTGACATATTTATCACTATTTGATAATCCTTTATTGGATGTTTCTTTAATATCATCTAATGGTAATACATTTGCTACATCTTATATAGTGGGATGAAAGTGGGATGAGAGTGTGGTGTATAGCATGACCCAGAAAAGATAATATAACACCCAAATCCAACACCAAGTCCAAGCCAAGCATGAGTTCTATAATTCCTTTTTTAGGTTAATATGTACTGGCAGCCTATTTGAGATTTAATGAGTAATTTTGAAATAGGTTACAGGTCAAAAAATGTATTGGGGCGGAATATAGATTCTTTTTATTAGGCTTGATAATTAGGATAAAATATTTTGATATTTTATGGACCAAGTAGGACCTATTTGGTAATTGGCACCAAAACTTTATGGGACGAGTTTGATTATTTTAGAAGTTGAGTCGAGAAACATTATTATTTATTAAATACACAATTTATGAAAATACAGGCCAACTAAAAAAATTATTTTGGACTGCTCTTATTGGCCTCTCACATTTATTAAGCCCATTCACTATCCAAGACTCGGGTCAAAATTTTTGAGACAACCCTACCCAATTACCCCAAGGCCCAGACCCGTTTGCTCTAAATCATGAGACCCATGGTCTAGTTTAGTTATAAACTCCCTATTATGCACGTCTTCCACCAGGGCTCACAGCAGCACACGAAATTTCAACCTTTCTCATTTAGCTAGGGTTTTCATAATACTGAAGGTTACAGTTCACAACCACTGCCACCCTTAACCTAGGACTATTATCACCATCCTCCATCTCATATAACCACCTCCCTATGAACCAACATGAAGACCCACACTGCTGCACAATGAGACCATCACAAACTCAAAGTGAAACCACCATTCCCCCTCCCTAGCAGAGGATCCAACCTCACCGTGCACGTTTGGGTCTAGATAGTGCCACCTAGTTTCTCCTCGTAGCAACCACTTATCGACATCATTGAGTGTAGCCCTAGAACCAATCGGAAGCCACCTAGCTCTATTGAAAGAACTATAGGAAATGCAAGATGAATGCCACCAACATAACCATGACTCAGCTAATCTGAGTGGCCAACAAATCCAGAATGGCTCAAAAGAAAAGGGAACAAAAGTGGGAGCAATGAGAAGAATGAAATAAAGTTGTAGCATGCAAAGGGACCAACGAGTCCTATCCTTGTTTTTGTGTTCTTTTATGTTTTTGTCTGTCATTTACAACACACTTTGTTTTTCTTTTGTTGTCTTTGTATAGTTTTGTCATGACATCAAATGTCTTCAACTATTCATGTATAAATACTGAACTTGAATGTATAGAATATACACTGATCCATGATAAAAGACAAAGAAAAGGTTTTTCTCTAAAAGCTCAGCCATTACAGTTCTCAGTTTCCATTCTTCAGTAGTAGCATAGTATTGCAACTTTCTGCTTTATCTTTTCTTATATGATATCGCAGCCATGGCTGATTCCAACAACTCCAATGTCAACCAAAACACAAATCCAAACTCAAATATCCCTGATCCATCTCAACTAAACAGTCCCTTTTTTCTTGGCTCCAATGACAGGAGCCCTTCTTGTTGCCCAAATACTTGATTCCATCAACTACCACTCTTGGGCATGCTCAATGAAAAAAGCACTTCGCATAAAAAGAAACTTAGATTTGTTGATGGTAGCATTTGGGAACCATCTTAGGCTAATAGTCCATTGATGGATCATTGGCTTCGATGCAATGACATAGTTATTACTTGGTTGCAAAACACTATGTCTGTTGACATCAAGAGCAACACTCTTTATGCTAAAACTGCTCACCAACTATGGAAGGAACTTGAACAACGACTTGGTCAGCAAAATGCTTGCAAGATCTATGAAGTGAAGCAAGGTATTGCTACAATAATGCAAAACCAAGACACTGTAAGTATGTATTACTCTAAATTAAAGACTCGGTTAAATGAACTGATGAACTATGAATCTAGTCCTAACTGCACATGTGGGGGTTTAAAAACAATAGTGGATAACCAAGAAAGAGATTGGGTAATGAAGTTTCTTATGGGTTTAAATGACACATACAAAGCCTCAGATCCTTCTAATCAGACATTTCCCTAGCCTAAATGAAGTGTACTCCATAATTTAACAAGCAGAAAAGAGGTGACAGATTTCTATAAACACCTCAGTTGGTGATTCCATGGCTATGATAGCAACTGCTAGAGATATGGGAAGGCAAAACATCACATCTCAAAGAAAGTATTATTGCACCTTTTGTAAAGTGCCTGGACATTCCTTAGAAAGGTGTTTAAAACTAATCCTTAGAAACCAGTATGTAGCCATTGCATAATGCCAAGCCATGTTGTAGAAAAGTGCTTCAAACTCCATGGCTATCCACCAGGCCACAAGCTCCATGGGAAGAGAAGACCAACATCTGTAAATCAAGTCACTACTCTTATGGCATCTAGACAAGAGCAAATCAATGAAAACCAAGTAGCACTCACTCAAGAGCAATATTCACAGCTAATTGCCTTGCTCAAATCACAATCCAAACATTCTTACACACCATCACTTAATCAAGTTCATTCCCTCAATCATTCTGAACTTGACTTATCAAAGATATTTGGTATCTTACTGTGTCTCTCAGCTTGTAGCATAAACACACACAACACTTTTGATATATCTAGGATAATAGACATAAGGGCGATAGACTACATGGTCTACTCAACCTCCTTCTTCACTACCATAAAAGATGTTGATGCATATTCTGTAGCCCTTCCAAATGGTGAAACTATCAATGTCCCTTATGTTGGCACAGTGAGGACATCAAAATACTTGACCCTACATGATGTGCTTTATGTTCCGTCTATTTCCTTTAATCTCATATCAGCTAGAAAACTTAGCCAAAAAATCAAGATGCTGCCTTATTTTTCTACCTAAAACTATTTTGTTCATGTCCTTTTAACTTGGAAAAATACTGGAATGGATGAAGTGAGGAATGTCTTGTATCACCTACTAAGGAATGAAGTCTCTCCTACAGCCTTAGTTGAAGTTCTACCCTCTCTAACCACCAACACTGTCATTTCAGCTTCTGTCATCAAAAACCATGAAAATTTTAGTCTATGGTACCATAAAATTGGACACCTCTTTGATTCTAAGATGAGTTTGATTAGCAAAAATGAAATTTCTAATTTTGATGTCACCCCTATACACTACTCAGCTTGTCCTTTATCAAAATTACATAAGCCCCCATTTCCTATTAGCCATCACAAATAAGAAATATGTTTTGATTTAATCTATTGTGATCTTTGGGGCCTTGTAATGAGATTAGTCATGATGGATCAAGATATTTTTTTGAGTATAGTTGATGATTTCAGCCGTTGTAACTGGGTATATATGTTAAAACTGAAATCTAATGCAACTGGAGTTTTACAACAATTTTATGCAATGGTTGAAACCCAATTTGATTCCAAAATTAAAGTGTTTAGAAGTGATAATGGAGGAGAATTTCACATGAAAGATTTTTATTAAAAAAAGGGCATAATCCACTAGACAATCTGTGTAGAAGCGCTTCAGCAAAATGTTGTTGTAGAAAGGAAATACCAACACATCTTGAATGTAGCTAGGGCCCTAAAGTTTCGAAATAATATTCCAATGAGATACTGGAATGAGTGCATTCTCATTGCAGTATATCTCATAAATAGAACCCTCTCACCATTGCTTAAAAACAAAACTCCTTTTGATCTTCTTTTTAAGACCAACCCTTTTTATTCTTACCTTAGGGTCCTTGAGTTCTTGCTTTTGCCTCCACTCTAGTTAATAATAGGCATAAGTTTGACCCTAGAGCTAGGAAATGTGTATTATTGGGTTATCTTTTTGGGGTTAAGGGCTATAAGTTGCTAGATCTAGAGACAAAAAGGGTTTTCATCTCTAGGAATGTAATCTTCCATGAGAAGATATTTCCTTACAAAAATGAGACTACAACCACTCCACATAACTTGCCAAGTCTAACTACATTGTCCTTTCCCCAACCACTAGATAATTCTCTTGACCACACCTCTGATTCATTTGATCTTGAACTTGAACCAAATGTCAATATAGAAAATGCAGCAAGCACTTTAACCACAAAAAACTTACTAGAACCTCTAGGAGAACAAGCACATGTAAGTTCCACCAGTCCTCACATGCCAAGAAGGTCCACCAGAGAGAAGCATGCCCCACTGTACTTGCAAGACTTCATCTGTCAACAAGCGTCCTCACTCCCCCCCATTCACAAAAGTTAAACAAGAAGAAAGGATAAAAACTTTCAGGTAATGCCTCTCCTCTTGATGCTACTCTCTCTTATCATAAACTATCCAACACACACAAAGCCTTTGTTGCTTCAATCACCAAGGAAATAGAGCTATATATACCTATGAATAAGCTGCCAAAACTCCTGGTTGGTGCAAGACAATGCAAGCTGAAATGGAGGCCTTAGAGATGAATGACACTTGGATAGTAGTTGATTTGCCTCAAGGCAAGGAGGCTATAGGGTGCAAATGGGTGTATAAAGTCAAGTACAATGCAGATGGAAGTGTTGAGAGATATAAGGCACGGTTAGTGGCAAATGGGTACACACAACATGAGGGTTTAGATTACCATGAGACATTCTCTCCTGTGGTAAAATTGGTGATAGTAAGAACATTACTTGCTGTTGCAACTGTTAGAGGGTCGAATTTGCATCAATTAGATGTGAACAATGAATTCCTTCATGGAGATTTGGATGAGAAAATTTATATGGAACTTCCATCAGGATATGTTGATGATAATTGTGCAAAAGTTTGCAAACTTCATAAGAGTTTGTATGGATTAAAACAGGCATCGAGACAATGGTATGCCAAGCTCTATGATTGTATTGTTAAAAAAGGTTTCAAGTAGTCAATGGCAAATTATAGTTTGTTTACAAGGTCAGTGGGAGAGTCCTTCACAGCTATACTTGTCTATGTGGATGATATCATTATAGCAGGTAATGATATGGACATTGCTTATTCTCTCAAAACTTCCCTGCATGACAAATTTAGGATAAAAGATTTGGGTACTTTGAAGTACTTCCTTGGCTTAGAAGTGGGAAGATCAGAAAGAGGGATTTGTGTATGTCAAAGAAAATATGCATTGGACATATTATCTAACTTAGAAACCATTGGAGTAGCACCTGTTAAGATACCTCTAGACCAAAATAGCAAATTGCACAAAGATCAAGGTGCTCTGCTTAGGAATCCGTCTATTTACATGAGGCTTATTGGGAGGTTTCTCTACCTCACCATTACAGGCCAAATTTAGCCTTTTCAGTCCAATTACTTAGTCAATTCATGCAAGCACCAAGGGTCCCACACTTGAAGCTGCTCATAAGGTGCTAAGGTATATAAAGAGGGTTCTAGGCCAAGGGTTATTGTACTCTTCCCAGTCAAACCTACAACTTGAGTTGTATTGTGATTCAGATTGGGAGGCATGCCCAGATACACAAAAGTTTATAATAGGCTATTGTGCCTTTCTTGGTCCATCCCTAGTGTCTTGGAAATCTAAGAAACAAAATACCATCTCTAGGTCCTTAGTTGAGGCTGAATATAGGGTTATGACCTATGCTTGCTATGAACTAACTTGGTTAAGGTTTTTTGCTTCAAGATTTTGGCAGATCATCCTTAGGTAGCTTTGTTATACTGTGACAACAAGGTTACATTACACATAGCATCAAATCCAGTATTCCATGAACGAACTGAATACATAGAACTCGATTGTCATTTGGTCTATGATAAAATCCAAGAAGGAAGTGTCATTACTAGGCATGTAAATAGTGGATCACAATTTGTAGACATTTTGACCTACAAATTATTTTATCACGTAATGCTTATCTGTTACATAATATATTCTATCACATATTGCTATATGTTGCAAGTATGTTATGTTACATATGTCATCTATTATATGTATGTCATGTCACGTAATATTCACTGTTACATCTTATGCTATGTTATAAAATATTGTTTATTATATGTTATGTCATGTTATGAAATGTTGTCTATTACATATTATGTCATACTACGAAATATCTTTTATCTCAAAGTACGTCATGTTTTTCATCTTATGTTCATGTCATGTTACATTACGTCAAGACTTCTATCATTTTGTTTCATGTCACGTTTTGTCTCTACTACAATTTGTGCATCTCGAGAATTACTTTTCAAATCATGTCATGTCTAGAATACTCCTGATGCAATTACTATGATTGTCCATGCATCTCCATTTGTAATTTATGTGAGGTACTTTCGGCGTAATCACTTTGATTGTTAGAATATCTCTACTCAAATACTCATGATGTAATCACTCTAATTGTCAGAGTATTACTAGGTACTCATGATGTAATCATTCTAATTGTTAGGGTATCTTATTTAAAATACTAATAATGTATCATTCTGATGGTTAGAGTATCACTAGGTACTCTTGATGTAATCATTCTGATTGTTAGGATATCTTATTTAATGTACTCATGGTGTAATCATTCTAATTATGTGGAATTAGTTTGATTATTCACTATTCCTAATGAAACCACTGGCGAAATCATTTTGATTTTCAGAATTCATTTCACATTCATGTTACATCTAAATTCATGTTCATGTTATATTCAAGTTCACATTGTTATGTTCAAATTCATGTTCATATTATGTTTCAAGTTCACGTTCAGTTCATGTTCAATTTCAATTCAAGTTCAGTTATATTTACGTTCATGATCAAGTTTTGTTTATTGAACAAAGTTTCAAATTCATGTATTTCACGTTCATGCTATATTCAAGTTCAAGTTCATGTCATGTTTAAGTTCACGTTCATGTCAAGTTTCAAGTTCACATTCATGCTATGTCAAGTCAAGTCTTAGTTTCAAGTTATATCATGTCAAGTTTAAGTTCAATTCACATTTCAATTCAAGTTATGTCAGCTCATGTCATGTTATGTCAAGTTATATTATGCTTAGTATTAACTTTGATTGTCTATTCATGCCTTTACTACCATGCATGTATCACTACCTATGTGAGAGTTTCCTGTTAACTTACTGAGATTTGTAATAAAATTTTACTATAATAGTTACAACTACCATTCTCCTCAAATGGTAGGCGATGTGTTAGGATTAGAGTAGGGAGCAAACACTAGTAGACTGGACGTTGACTAGACGTCATAGATGCGACGCAGAGCTTACAACCTTCATAGTTAGGTTTTTGGATAGTATTCTAGTATCGTTAGTCGAGTTACACAAGTTACTCGATGAACTAGCCCAACAATGTATTTTGGTAATATAATTATAGAGCCCGGTCTCTATTATTTTGAGATTACAGTCTTCTGAGACCTGTACTGAATCGTGGATGTTTATTTTGTAAAGTATGCATGGATTATGTTTTAACCATTTGGAATGTTTTAAGTTTGGTGTATAGTATTGCTCAAAAAATAATTATTTACTGCAAATATTGCATAATGTTAGATGCATGTTAGGAACATTGCATCTTATATGTCATGAATAAGGACATGTAACCTTGTGTTGCATGTCCCAACACTTCAGATATCTATCCTATCCCAAGCGGAATCTGGGGTTCACAATTTTTCTAGTTGAAATTTTTTAAACTTTATGGTGCAATAAAATTGTTTTGTGATTTTTGGATACCAAGCAGGCCAATGGGAAAGTGTGCCACGTATAAAGTGCCAAGCTACCTCAGCTAGCTGATTTTCCCATCATTTGTAATGCCCATTAATGCCTAGGAAATATGGTTGGACTAGTTCACTACACCTGGTTTATCTCTCACCATCCATTTGGACATAAATCACTATGTGGCAATAAAGCATATTGACAAAGAATGAGTAAAGGGGATGCCAAGTGCATCTCACATTACCTTCTGCTCAAAACTGAGACAAAAAGGTCTTATGTTCCTCTGCTCTTCTTCCTCTCATGCTCTCCATTTTCAGTCGGATAAGTTACACAAAAATCCTCCTAGAACTAGTGAGAAACAGAGAAAGAGTAAGTGACTAAGTGAAGTGAGAACACTAGGCTTTTTGCCGCAAGTTTCAGCATAAAGTAAGTTCAATCTCTCCTTATTATTTTTGTTGGTTGAATGATAAATGTGTTAGTGAGTTATTGGAAGACTTTTCTTAAAGAAAATAATAGAATTGTGAAGTATATGATGGCTTCAAGTCTCGGTTAGCATGTCTTGCGAAGTGATTAACTAGTTAGATTTCTATGACTTGGATGGTGGGTACAAATTGATCTGTTTGAGTTTAGAAATGGAGTATACTACTTGGTTGTATGATTTTTGCTTGAAGATCCTCAAAGTATTGGAGCTTAGAATTCCATATAGATTTAGTATATTTCTTGGTTGGTGTCTTAAAGTTGAAGATGGTTGATTCTGAGTTTAATCTTCATACATCTTAGATTCTAATGAAGGATATAATGCCTACGGATTCAAGTTTGGCTTTTAAATGCTTTCATTATTCAATCTAAAAGGGAAATTGTTAAATTTAAAGCATAAGCATGTTATACGATCAAGTGTATCCAAGTACATTTTCAGTTTAGCCTTAATTTGAATATATGGTTTTCTTTCAAAATGTGTTTCTGTTTACTTGTTTATTGGAAATTTGTATATTCAAGAAGTGATTTCAATCATGTTTAGGTTTGAAATTTTAGTGGTTTTCATGATTCAAACATTAAATGCTCAAAAGGAGTAAGAATCACTAAGTGAGGTCACGGTTTGATGTTGGATTTTCATGGTTGTGTAAAGTGTCATTTTTTTTTTGAAAATTTGATCTTTTATTACTTGAAACAAGTGAGTGAACTAGCTGTTGAACTATAGTTTAGAATATGAACCCAGAAAAATATTGGTTAAATAGTGAAATGTGTATAGTCAAGGGTTTTGGTGATGACATTATTCTTTGGAATGATATATGAAAATGACATTCTTAAGTCCATTAATGGATTTAGATTGATAATTTTATGAAGCTTGTTATGAAGCTTGTGAAGTTTGTTGATACTTGGGTTCGAATTGCAATTATTATAAGTTAAGGGGTTAAAGTGCAATTTTACTAAGTTTTGGAGGTCCAGTATGTTTTGACCCTATATGTTTATTTGGGGATTTTCCTAACCATAGTATATATATTTGTTTATTTATAGCCTTTGAAGATATATCTTTTAGTAAGGAAGTTTATGTTGGCTTCTAATTTACCCACAAATTGTGTGTATATATATGTCTTTATGATACATCTTACTCTTTAATGTTTATCCATGCTCTAAACTTTTGAGTGATGTCTCAAATGTTCATAACATGATTATTTTATCGTCACCCATCAAGCATAAGTCTAGCATAAAATTATTTTTTTCACAACCAAAGTTTTGAATATCATAGCGGAGGCCGTATCGGTCAAGGTACTGGAATGAAATATTTCGGTACCAGTACCGGTACTGTTTTATATGCCGTTTCGGGATAGTCGATATATGAATAAATTATATATAAATACATATATATAAATTGTAAATAGCCTGGTCTAAATTAGGAGTAAAAAATAAGCTTGCAATTTGAAAAAATGGAAAAAAAAATAAAGGCCAAAATACCGGCCGGTACGAGCCAAAATATAGGCCGAAATATTGGCCAATATGGTCAGTATTTGGGACAGTATGAAACAGATGTAATACCTATACTGGACCAGTGGCCGGTACGGAATATACCGACCGTATCGACAGATATGGTACGATATTTAAAACACTGGTCACAACCCAAGCTAGGATGGGGATTATCCTACTATTCTAGTAGAACTCCTTTGTCTTGTAAAAATGGAGTAGACTCCCCTTGGTTGAAGAAGAACAATCAATGACTTTGAATGTGATGGTCTCAGAGCAAAGATAAGAGCATTCTCGTTTGTGGGTGCACTAGAGTACTCGTGGTGAAGGTTGTTACGAGTTGCTTGAGTATTCTTGAGATGAAGTCAAAGACGGGCATTACCTGTCATGTAGTGGAGATAACCAGTAGGTAGGTGCACACGATCTAATGGAGAACCGCAAGGTACCATAAGTATGAACAAGAAAGTATACAAGATTTTTTTATGAAAGTAATTACTCTGTTTTTGTCAAAAAATCTAGATGGGAGAAAAATACGCTTTCTTTTGGTAATGCAATTTCATGTCATTCATGCATACATGTTCAAGTTTATAGTAAGCCATGTTTATATTATTTGTGTTGTATGCATTTAGTCTAACTTACTGATGAAAGTTTGAGAAATCTCATCATAGTAGTCTCCCACTATGATTCCCACTCTAAAATGGTAAGCGATGTTGCAGGACATGGAGTAGCGTGTCCCAATGAGGAGGAGCATACGAGGTTTTATGAAGTAGACTGATGTGGAATGGTCATGATGTTGGATGAAGTTGTTTATCGTATTTTTTTATTTTGCAGCTGTTCATTTGCTTATGGAAACTGTGGAAGACAAGGTTGTACCTAAGGAGTATGATACTCCATTAAAATGACTTAAGTTCTTTGTTTTATATTTAATTTGATGGATTATGAGCAAGTATAGTTAGTGTGTTTTAAAGGTATGTAAGAATTTGGGATGATAGTTTATTCTGGTACAATTTACTGATTTGAATTATTTTTTGGCTGCGATTATTTCATACTGCTAGAAGTATATTAGATGCATTGTATATTATCTGTCATGTATGTGATAGTGTAACCAGTTAGCATGTCCCGATGCTTTGATTCTAGTAAAATTCCAAGCAAGGATTGGTGCGTCCCATTGGTCCCAAATCCAACGTCTGAAAATTTTTGGATATTCTACAAATTAGACTTCTAAGTTTTAGGAGTGACTTTTAGTTTCTCAATATTTTCTTTCAATCTCCAAGAGTGACTTTTAGTTTCTCAAAGTTATCTTTTTGTTTCCAACAATGTGTCCTTTAATTCTTTTCAAGAGCGACTTTATGGTTATGAAGTATTTGAAGAGGTGTACTAAGGGTCTTATATGCCTATTTATAGGTTGGTATTTTAAGAGTAATAGTACTGAAAGCTCTTCAATTGCATTTGTCCGATAAATTTATCCCTTTCACTTGGAAGTCTTCATTGTTAGCAGTAGCCCAACTGGGTTTTTTACGACTGCTATGAACTAGAATGTCGAGATATATACTACGTACTGTGATAGGGTTCGTGATAACACTGAGTTGGATAGCCAAACATCGATAAGATTTAGCTGCAAAACGATGGCCAGCCACCAATGATAACTGCAGACCAGTATATATGTTGATGTTTACGAGGACAGACAAAATTAATCTAGACCTTTCCCTCGATTGTTAGAAAGCTTTTTAGGTTCTGGTTCTGTTTGATTTGTACCATAGAACTAGAAAACAAAGAAATCGGTATCCAAGGACGTACCCCAGCATCACACCTAAATTACTCCACTTCAGTGACTCTACCAAACCTTGCTGCTTCAGAAGCCCGTCACCATACAGATAACATTGCCCTTCTACACTCTCCAAACATCTCTTCTTTCCCTTTTCTCCTCCAAACTCATTTATCATACAACACTCAAATGGGTACTTAAACAAACTCAAGTAGTGCATGAAAATCCAGTAATAGGGTATTTCTTCTTTGGTTATGAAATACCCAGAAAAGAGAAAGAAGGACCCCATAATCCCAGTAATTAATGATGTCCCCATGATGAAATTTGGCACTAGTGTACTGAAACACAGAACGAATGAATTTGCCATCAACAAAACCATCCAAGACACCAGTGAGAAGTAGAGAAAACTATCCATATCCCTTCTCAATCCAACAAGCCAGTAAACTGGGGTGGAGTATAGAAGAGCCACTATCAGGAGGAAAGGGATGAACACAAGAGTGTTTGCTATAATATAAGAAGAGATTCTGTATGCTCCTCTCAAGGTTTCTCTCATTAAAATCCTCCTCTCCCGCAAGTATATAGGGAGGCCTTCAGTTGTGGAAGACAGCAAGAAGTTGAGGCTGAAGACCAGAAACCCAATTTGAGTTTTTAGCTGTGATACACTTGGTTCATTTCTTGCACTTTTAAAAATAGTCCCAAGCACAAATCCAGCAAGTACTGCCTGAATGATTCTTACAACAAAGAGCTGTTTTGTTCTAAGAATGTTTCTGGAGAATCTCTGGCTCAGTATCAAAACTTCCTTGAAATGATTATTAGCGTAACATATCTTGTGCTCTTCATCATAGCCCCCGTTAGGATTCCCTCTGATATGCTCAAATTCTTGTTCAGTTTCTTTGATTTCGCTTTCTGCCATATCCAGAACCAATCTTTCGGCCATCTCAATGGCAAATTCAAGCACATTAACATGCGGAGGAACAGAATGACCAGCAAGTACAAGCAGCCGCTCCAGGTGATGCAGCGATCCATGATGAAGAACGGCTCCATTTGATAACAAAAGAATTTGATCAAATAGCTCAAGAATCCGGAAACCAGGTTGATGGATGGTTAATACGATCGTTTTACCTTGCATCATAGCCATGGACTTAAGCAAAAAGGCGACATGAAGAGCTGAGCTTGAGTCCAGTCCTGATGTTGGTTCATCGAGCAGAAGAACAGCTGGATCATGCACCAGATCAACGCCAATTGAGACCCTGCGTTTTTCACCACCCGAGATGCCACGCTTTGATTCATTTCCAATCCTGGCATTTTCGACATGCTCTAGTCCAAGATCCTTCAGTAGCTCTCCCACTCGTGCTGCGGCCATTTTGAACCCGCCATGTAACCTCAGACGTGCACTGTACATGAGTGTTTCTCTGACAGTAAGAAATGGGAAGAGGGATTCATCCTGCGTGACATATCCGGATACTCTCTGAAAGTATCTAGTATTCATTGTCTGCTCATTGACCAAAACATGGCCTGATACTCTACTCAGCGGGATCATTCCGGCCAGTATTTCCAACAATGTTGTCTTACCTGCCCCACTTGGGCCGGCAATGGCCATGATCTCCCCGGGCTTCGCTTCACAACTCACATTCTTCAAAATGTATGCTTTATTGGGTGCCTTCCCCCAACAAAACCTTTCAGTTTCATCAAATCGGTGACATAGTCTGTAAGAAAGTTCTATGGTCTTTATCCGATAATGGGTCGCACTGGGTAATTCCATTGGGAACAGAAGGCAATGAATTATGCAAACTAGGAGGAAGAGAAGGAGAAGATGAGTTACAGAAGCTGGCTCTTCCATTTAACTCCAGCCACAAATCATATATATTTATCAGCATGCAAACAGTGTAAGCTCTCTTTTTCTGGCATATTTTTTTTTTCTCGATTTAAATTCATTGGTACAAATGCAGACTAATTCTTCAAAATAGTGTGGCGGTTAATGCATCTACCCTCTGAGCTCAACTTGGCTAAGGGGCGCATGCATGCCAGTTGGTGCAGTAGGGCTTTCGTGTGAGCATTGACACTTTCAAAATGTCGAAGAGACAGTGCATGTAATTTTTTCGTGGTGGGTTCGACTTGGTGTGGGGTTGGTGCGTTGCTTGCCTCATCCCATGTGAGTATTAAGTTTGCAGTTATTTCATCCGTCTGAACAGCCGTTAATTGCATTTTGGTAATACCAAGGAATGGGGATAAGGTTAAGGGCAGCTGCTGGGGGGTTGGAAATGGACTTACATATTTCTTTCTTTAAGCCCAATAAACTATATACCCATTTGAATTCAATAGATCATAAATCTGAACGCTCAGTTCATGGCCTGAAAGAGGGGGTGGAAACAAAGAAAAAGGATCTAAATTAGCTTCTGATTGATTCAGTCTCAAGTAGTTATGATTATCATTAATCCGACAAATGTAATACTTTGACAGCATAACTTCACTTCTCACGGGAGCAACGTTCAAAACTTGTTGCTTTCCTTTCTTCGTTTCCTTGTTTTAGAAACAAAATCGGGTGGTACTTGAAGCTATACACGGATTCATGATATTTTATGTTTAGGGGCACTCAATGGGCTCTAAGAAATCAAACTAATTAAATAAACACGAGATTAATGAAATGTATAGATATTCGTAGTACAGTACTACTCCCTCTTAGCCCAAACCAAAGACCAATTACTTATATATTATCAAGCCCCACCCATCATCGTCACTCTTCCACCAACCACAATTGTCCGAATCCGGGATTTTCTATTTTGTATTTTTTACATCAGACTACTGAAACAGATACATTGCGTCTGCAGCCTAAAATCCTTGAAGTACCCTTTTTAATCTTTTGAATATTATATATTATAATGTAAACAAATTATAAGGATTAATTTAATATTAGTCATTTTTAGCTAAAGTACTCAAGCTTGAAATTCATAATACCTCACTCCCAATCAGAATTTTGGTTTGAAACCCTTCGTGCTTTGGCCTACTTGAGATTTGACCATTTGTGTGATTTTTAATAACCCTAATTGCTAACGGTTACTAAGAATGAGGCCATTCCGCCATTACAATTTCCTTCCATCGTTACTAACAAAGGACACGTGACTTAGCATTGACAAAAGAAAAGCTCTTCCTTTGGTCTTCATGTAATGCCCTAATGGAAGACTTAAACCACATGATCTATACTCTAAAAGAACTAGTGAATGATACAATTGGAGCCCCAATGGAACCTTATAAAGAGCAAGAACTTCTCAAACTTTATAAAGAGCAAGAACTCCTCATTCTCAAGCAATATAAAATCTCATTCACTACCTACTTTTATCTTTATCATATGGGCTATTACAATCTTCCTTCTTTAAATTCTCGATGCCCTCGTTGGGCATGTCCGTTGTAGGTGTCATGGCTCAAGTACTCCCATATTTTTAGTTGAGATAGACTTTGATATCATTTGTAACACCTCAATAGAAGACCCAATCCAAATGGCATATACTCCAAAAAGACTAGTCAACGATCCAATTGGAGTCATATTAGAATTTTATAAAGAGGAAAAACTTCTCCTTCCTAAGCAGTATGAGACCCCATACACCACCTACCCTTATCTTTACTTTATGGAGTATCACAATTCATCTCCGGCTGTGTTACCGTAATCTTCTCCACTAGCCTATGACAAGCCATGATTCACTCCATCATATATTCTTTCCACTGTAATTAAAATACAATTGTTACTTTCCATGTACAGCAGCTTCTATAGAATGATTCTCCTCTTTCTTTGATCTTGATAATGACAATTTAAATCAATACAAGTCCACATACAAAAAGATAGGATTTTTCATTACATGGTATCTAGAGCCACCGAAGCTTCGACATTGGAGTCCTATACTATTTCTTCAATCTTGCAAGCTGATGGCCTTATAGCTCTTACTTTCTCTCCTGCTAAAGCCAACCTACCAGAAAGCTCTATCCAACTAGCCTCCAAAAACTACTTGCTATGGAAGGTGCAACTGGTTCTTG
This sequence comes from Carya illinoinensis, assembly GCF_018687715.1. Classification (NCBI taxonomy): domain Eukaryota; kingdom Viridiplantae; phylum Streptophyta; class Magnoliopsida; order Fagales; family Juglandaceae; genus Carya; species Carya illinoinensis. The sequence continues at coordinate 30,967,155 of NC_056754.1, read as the reverse complement.
TCTTACATGGTCATGATCTCCTTGTCTATGTTACAGTGAAATGCCTTGGCCATCTGAAACTGTTATTGGTTCTAATGGTCTATGACTGCCTAACCTACTGTCGTATGATGTCTGCAAATTGACCAATTGATTCTTGGCCGGGTCAACAGCTCTCTACCTAATGCACCTCTTTCCTAGGTGACCAATAGTGACACCTCCCATACTACTTGGGAAGTGTTCGAAAACTTGTACGATTGCCATATCAAAGACCGTGTTCAACAAAGGAAGGCTGGACTTCAATCCTTTTCTAAGGGAGCTGAGTCCCTAGAGGATTATATTCATAAAGTCAAGTTCTTGGCTCTCTCACTTAGAGGTGCCAAAAAGCCAATGGATTAAGATGAATTCATTAGATCTATTCTCAGAGATTTGGCTCTGAGTTCAATCCCATTGTTAATGCAATTAATGCTCGAGATGTGTTTCCAACCTTGAAGGTGTTGTAAGTAAACTTTGTGATGAGGGTTATTGCTATGCAAACCACTTCCTCTGCTGCTACCTTTTCCTCTAACAAAGGAGGCTCTTATTCTGACAATCATGGTGAATGTGGAATTCATGGTCATAATCACAACACTACCTCACAGCATTAAAAAAAGGGTAGTACTAGTCAGTCACATGGGACTGCTACAAGTGGCCAATCACAACTAGGGGTGTAACTGATACAGTCCGGGAGAGGTCAGAGACAAGAAATTCTGATCCATCATTTTTTCTCAACCAAACCATTATCTAAAGGCCAGGCCCATAGCTCAAACCAAATGAAGCCCTTGGTTGGTGACTGAACGTCGTCGTCCAGGTGTATACCCTAATCCCTTTTAGTTTTTGATTTCCCCAAGTTTCCCTCTACTTAGATGTAACAGCCCGCTATAAATTCAATGGTGGAATTTCTATAGACTTTAGGAACCTCGTAAAAACTCTATAAGTTTTCACGAATCGATTAATTGTAAAGGTTTCAGTCTGTCACATAGTCAGTATTATCACTCACTATGGTGTCAAAAATGAAATTTTAATTGATTGAGATATTTAGAAGTTTCAGAATACGTAATAGTCTACGCCACTAGACTCAATTGATTATTTGGGATTTTATGGTGCAATAATCTATTTTCATAATTTCGGACGAAACGCCTATTCGAAACTGTGAATTTATTTTTAGGGGCACTTCGGGGTTGAGTTTTAGTAAACGATTTTCACTGTAGGTTAATATGAATATTTAGGATTTTTCAGAACTAAGTTTATTACGTATTTTTTTGGAGTGAATAGTAACCTCGATAAGCGTACTAATGTAGTGTTTTCAAAATCACAATGTGGAATATCCAAATTAGGTTAGAGAAGTTTTATTTGGATACTTGGCAAGATCTTAGCCACATATAATGAATAGTATTAGACACTTGGCATAAAGAGAAACCATTAGATGGATTTATGAAGGAAATTAAGGTACGAGATCGTGCCACCTAAGCAAAACCTTTTTCATTTGATCAACCAAGTTGAGCCAGATCAAAGAGGGTTTCAACTCTAGTGAAACCCTAAATGGTTAGAATCCAATTGAAATCCCAAAAATTGGTTGAAACCGAAACCCTAAACGGTTTCCCCAAACTCTAAATTGGCATTCAAACCCTTTTTGATCCAATTTCTAGCATTATGTTTAATCACTTGATTAAATCACTTTCACATGCTATTAGTTTCTCAAATTATTGTTATGACATCATTATCCAACCTTTTAAACCTTAGAAACTTATTTGGGTCAAGAAAAGTTGGATTTGGGTTTGATAGCATCTCAAACCCTAACCAAACCTCCTTTAAACCCCAAATTGAAGCCCACTTGATTGAGGCCCACCAAGGCCCACGAATTTGGCCAACTTGGAAAAATGTCTTGAAGAAGTTTCCTTCCCCACATGGCAGACCATCCACTGCCCTTGGCTGCCCCAATAGTGCCTTGATAAGATGGAGAAACCCACCCCATCAACCTCCATACCTCACAGCTTCTGCAGGTAGTCCTTTACCCTCTCTGTTCTCTACTTTATGTCACATAGCTACCTCTAATTAATAGTCATTCAAGCCCATATCTTCCCCCTCCAGAAGTCTAGAGTCGTGCAAGACACACTTCTTTCCCTTTAATCACTTCTTCACCCCGTTCTTAGAGAAAAATCCAAAAGAGCTCTCTCGGGCAGATTTCTGGGTCTTATTGCGTGGAGATTTTAGACCCTTTGTAAGTATTTTCACATGATAACTCATTCATAAAAGTTGTTCCTCTTTGAGTATAGTTTCTGTAGATATATTATTCGTATCATTCCATGGTCATTTGGTTAGTCAAAAATATTTTTAACCATGGAAAGGTCATTCTGGGCATGAAACTGGAGAGTATGTTATGTTTTGGAGTTTTTGACCAAGCTAATAGACATATCTTCAAAAATTTTATGGAGTGTTATTAGCATATTTTTATGAGTTTCAATTCAGGTTTTGTTGCATGAATAAAGTTTTTGATGATAGATTTTCTTAGATCTAGAAACTTGAAAACTGGAAGTGGAAAAACAGTTTTTATTTGGAGACAGTTTGAACGTTCCAAGATTTAATCTTACTCTAAAGGCTTTTATATTTTTATATGATGATAATAAGTCTCTTATTTTCATGTTAGGATGTTAGTTTGAGGATATTTAGTATTAGTTTCAAAGATATGATTTTTCTATGCAAGAGGATTTTAGTTAGGCCTCAGATTTGATATTTTTGGGTTAGGTCCATGTTTTATTGAGTTTTAGCCATGTGATTTTAATTTTGATGGTTGGATATTCTTTAGGACACATTTTTAAACAATGTGATGCTTTATTTCAAATATCTCACTTTCTTAAGCCATTGATCAAGAGATTTATCAAAGCTAGTTGAGGAAAAAGTTTCTGTTTTTGGACTAAGTATAAAACCAAAAACTCCAAGTGTTATTTTGTGATTTTGGTGATTTTAGTTTGATGATTTAAAGCACGGTTGATCTTAGGATGATGTTATGAATATGTTAGAAGTAAGATTTGATTTTTTGGAATTCTTGGAGATGTTTTGATTTGGGGTCAAAACTTATGATTCAAGTGTTTGGATCTTTTTACAAAAAAATTGGTGTTGATTATTAGCTTTTTCTAAATGGATGTTTTAAGTATGGTTTTAAATTTAAGATAGGAAGATTTTTATTGTAAAATTTTGGTTTAAGCATGACTTTTAAAGTTGGAAGCAATTGCAACAAAAATCAAGAGAAATGGTCTATGGATATTTCAGCAACAGCATGTTTTCTATAGTTGTGGTTTGTTTTAAATTTTTCTGAATTGATATTTGATTTTGGGACAAAATTTACATGAGAAATGTAAATTTTGAAAATTTTGGAGTTATGATGTGAAATTCTTAAGTTAGGGGTAAAATGGTCATTTTTTCACATGTAGAGGATAAAATGGTCATTTTATTCTAAGTTGTCTCTTTTACACATTTCTAATTATTAGTAATTAAATTTCTAACTTTTAGAATATTTTCTTACAGTTTCTCGTGTTTTGCACTTTATTTTTATAGGACATGACAAACAAAGTAAGTTAGCTTCTAACTTACTATCAGTTTACTGTGTATGTATGATGGGTAAGTGAACTACAATTTATGTATGTATTTTATCATATATGTCATGTCATGCCACGTCATTACATATTTATCTGTTATGCATAATTTATTTTGTCATGAATATTTATCTATTACGCAATCTATTATGTCATGTATTGCTGTATGTTATAAGTATGCCAAGTTAAGTATGCCATATATTACATGTATGCCATATCATGTAATATTCACTGTTGCAAGTATGCCATGTCAAGTATGATAACTGTTATATGTTCGATCATGTTATGAAGTGTTTCTATCTTAAGTAAGTCATCATGTCTTTCAAGTTACGTTTAAGTCAGTTATGTCTTGCATACTCATGATGTAATCATTATGATTGTTAGGGTATGTGTTTTAAAATACCCGTGATGGAATCATTCTGATTGTCAGAGTATTACTAGGTACTCCTGGTGTAATCATTCTGATTGTTAGGGTACATGTTTTAAAATACTCGTAATGGAATCATTCTGATTGTCATAGTATTACTACGTACTTCTGGTGTAATCATTCTGATTGATAGGATACGTGTTTTAAAATACTCGTGATCATTCTGATTACTAAGGTACGTGTTTTAAAATACTCATAATAGAATCATTCTGATTGTCTGAGTATCTCTGATGGAATATGTTGGGCAGAATCATTCTGATTGTTCAATATTCCTGATGAAATGACTGGCAGAATCATTTTGATTGTCAAAATTCAAGTTCAAGTTCATGTTAAGTAAAGAAGCAAGATTCCAAGTTTATGTTAAATCAAGTTTCAGATCAAGTTCATGTTATGTTATGTTATGTTATATTCACGTTCATGTTCATATCATGCTATGTTCACGTTTATGTTATGTTCAAGTTCACGTTCATGTCATGTTATGTTCACGTACATATTATGTTCAAGTTCAAGTTCATGTTATGTTATGTTCACGTTCACATCATATCTCAAGTTCACGTTTATGTCATGTTATGCTCAGGTTTATGTTCATGTTTATGTTATGTATGTTCATGTTCATGCTATGTTTCTAGTCTATGTTATGTTTCAAGTTCACAATCATGTTATGTTGCTAGTCCATGTTATGTTTTAAGATCAAGTTCATGTCATGTCAAGTAAAATTCAGTTTACATTTCAATTCAGGTTATATCAATTATGCCATGATATATGTCAAGTTATACCATGCTTACTTATGACTTTAATATGCATTCATGCTTTTACTGTCATGCATGCATCATTAAACTGTGTGAGAGTTTCCTGTTAACTTACTGAGATTTGTAATCAAATCTCATTGTGATAGTCCTAACTACCATTCTCCCCCCCTCCCCCCGAATGATAGATCTTGTTACAGGACTCGAAGGAGAATCAGAATCTGACCAACTAAACACTGTTGAGTAGGCTACGGTGCGACGTCAATGATGGCATAGTATTTAACTTAGGTTACTACTTGTACTTATGGAGTTGTATCTCTAGTACTCTTTTGATCACAACCATTTTGGACTAGTGTTGTGATTATGGCTGTTTAGTATTCCTTTATATATGAAGTATGTTTCAAATATTTGGGATATGTTTAGTTTGGTGCATAGTATTGCTAAAGAAAAAAAAGAGATTATCCAATGCGAATATTGTATAATGCTAGATGCATGTTAGGAACATGCATCTTATATGTCATGAATGAGGACAAATAACCTTGTGTTGCATGTCCTGACGCTTCAGATGTCTGTCTGATCCCGAATGGAAATCTGGGGGTGTCACATTAGACACCTCTCTTCCCTATTGATAATCATCCCACGTTCTAGCAGTTACATTCCTCTTCTCACTTTTTAATTTTTGTATCTCTCATTAGACTCCCTCTCATCTTTTCTCTCGGGCTCTCTCTCCCCCGCTAGGTACCATCATTTTTATAGACTCTCTCCTTCACTTTAGCTTGCTAGATTTTCCTGGTGGATGCTCTGTTTGGTGCTGCCGAGACTCCTCATGCTGATATGCCTTCTCTCTCTCTCTCTCTCTAACCCTCTTATCTTCGAACCCCAGAGCTCCTCTCAGTCGACGCTCTCTTTCTCATTATTCTCATTACTTGAAAATTCGTTTTTTTTTTGTGATTTTTGGTGCTGCGATTGTGGGGGAATATAAATTGAGTGGCTAAATCGAACCACAGTGCTGCTTTTTCCTAGGTCCTCGAATTTTCATAATCGTCGAAGCCCATCACTAGAGAATTTCTTGATCACCAGTAGGCCTTTCTCATTCTCTGTTTTGCACACAACACTCACTTTAGTTTTTTATTCACAAATCTCACTCATCACAAATCGTTACTGCTTTCTTTATTGCTTATCACACCGTGCACTCCCATCGTCAAGAGCCCTTACGAGTTGATTTTCTCACAATCGGCTCTTCGGTCAAATTTCCCTTTAAACCTTTCATTTAAATTCTCTTTTCTCATTCATTTGGTCTCTCAAGCGTTCGCACACATTGGAAATTTCATATTTATTGCCTCGCTTAGTATTACCATCGTGCTTGGTGGAAAGAGGCATTTTTTTTCATCCTGGTTTGAAGGGCTACAAGGTAATATTGAATGTTATCTTGAAGCTATAATTTATGTTAGAAATTCTTTTATCTACACTGATGAGAATTCTTGTGCTGTTATGATATTCATGGGGAAATTGTTGAACTATATGAAATGTATTAACAGTGTTGGGTGGTTTGGAATCATTGTGTCTGGTTGGAGTTTTTGTGGCAGATTGTATGGAGTCATTATGCTTAGCTATTTTGAGTTAAGTGTTGTTTGTTAAAGAGGATTAATGATTGCTGGTGGTGCTGAATACGGAGATTATTTCAATGTACTTTTGAGTAGTTTGGGTGAACTAGAGGAGTGGTTTTACATTTGTTATGGGGTATCCGAGTTAATAAATGGTTGTTTGAGTTGCGTTAATTTGCTGAAATATAGTTTGGAATTATGGTTTTTAATTTTTAGATTGGATTTGTGTTGTTAGTTATTAATACTTAGTGTATATTTTATGAATATGTGGCAAGACTAATATAGGTCGAACTCAATAATTTGACAATACATTATGAGAGTCAGGTAAGTGAGATTCCTATGCTAGGTTTTACTGAGACTAAGGTTGACTTTCTGAAAATTTTGCATGTTTTATTATGAAATGAGAACTTGAAAAAAACAACATCAGTCGTTTATTTGCATTACTCATGAAATCGGTATGAAAAAAGGAAAATATTTTCTGAGATGCATTGTGTAGACATGAGTTATATTTTGTTATGCTATCTCTAAAATGTGAAAAAAGAATGATATTAAAATTCTAAAAATTGTGCATTGATTTAGAAAGATGCTCTAACTTTTGTTTTTAGTATGTGAGAATGATCTAAATATGTTTTGGTACTTTGTTTCATTTTGATATGGCATCTGAAAAACCTTTAGCATAGTATACTAGTTTTGTATTTGACTTTGATTTATGCTCTGCTTTGCTCTGTTTGGATTGGTACCAACTTCTCTGTCTCTAAGTACACCCACTTTAGAAACAAAATAGTTTTTATGTGGTCTTTCCTGTGTGCATACTCGAGGCTCTGGAAATAATAAAATGAAGATTTCACTTTTGTCTCTATCCTGTTTGGCCGCCTGGGTTAGCACAACCCTACCATGGGGGTAAAACATGGTCTCTGTTTTGTGAGATGATCAGTTTTGGTTTGATGATGATGCTTAGGTTATGTTATGCCAAAGTATGGGTTTTATATGTCTCAAAACCATTGCTCTGTTATATTTGAAAACATGTTTTATTCTGCATGATAAATTTGGAAAATATTTAGTTTTGAATATTGTACTCTGTAAATGCTCATGTTTGCACGCTAATACATGTCTTCTACTTACTAAGTTGTCGATAACTCACTCCTTATCTTCACAATAATTTTCAGATGATATTGATGACCCAACTGGAGGTCAGGGATAGAAATTGGAGCTTAGCTAGCTATGAAATAAAGGGTCGAGTACCTAAGGATACCAATGTTATTAAAAGGGCTTGATTTGAGTAGTTGGAGTTCTTATTGTTATTGGATATTTTGAGACTTATTAAATTATCAATCTATTATGTTAAAGTTACTAGAAGATTATGGAGACAATGATTTATGTTAATTGATTCTTGTTGCTTTGATGTCTTTATGGAGGATTTTATTTATTAAGTTGATAAAGATGAATTTATGTTTATTTTGAAATCTTTGGAGATTTTATTTGTATTGGGAGACACAATTATAGGTGACAAGTTGTAATTCTCCACCCCTTTCAGGTACAGAGCATTATATGTTAGTTATTGGTCTAGTCGGTCCATGAACCTTTATTTCCTCTTTTTTCTTTTTTTGACAAAAATATTAATACAAAAAATTAATTAAATTAGTAAAATTAAAAGTAAGTGATCTTTTTAACATTTTATATATGGTTAATAAATATTAAACGATTTCATTGCATATATGATCATGGTGATCCCTTAAATGAAAATTACATAATTAATTTATACAATTATTATGTAAAATAATATTATATATATATAATATATAGACATTCAATCAGTCTTGGTCCAGTTCGGTCTAAAAAAACCATAACTTGAGACTAACCAATAAGACTATTGGTTTGGTTGATTTTCCCAATAGGCTTAGACCCTAATCACAATAGTCCTCCTCCTCTAACCGTGGTGGTTGCGGCTCTATTCATGATATGGTCATCATCCTCTCATTACATGTTTAGGATGCTAGGGTCCAAACCATAAAGTCGGGGGATATTGTGTCACTAATGAAGAAGCTTATTAGAATAAAGTCTTTGCTACGATATAAGTGGATCACAATGTTGATGATACTTGGTATCTAGACACCAAAGACAACCACCATATGACCTCAAATCCCCTTGACGTAGAAGATATCATCAACCCATATACTGGATGTGACTCTTTAATGGTTGGTAATGGTGTTGACTTATTTATTGTTGTCACTAGGCAATTTACACTCCCAAAAACTAATGATATAATGAATAATGTGCTTATTTTTCCTACCATCACCAACAATCTACCTCCAGTCTCTCAATTTACAAAAGAACATAATTGTTGTTTCTTATTTTATCCTTGGATCTTTGTGATCAAGGAATTGAAGATGGGGTAAGTGATGCTTTGATGCTTAAAGGATCCAAAGGGACAGTTGGTACCCAATTAGTGCAAGACTACCTCAACACCAACCAATTGGACTCGTGGCTAATAAAACTAGTGGCAATTTATGGCATGCACGTTTAGGATATCTGCATTTTGGAATTCTTAAAACCTTGTTGTCTTGTTTACCATCTTCTAATAAGAGTGTTGCTTTTGTGAAAGTTGCAGTTTGGGAAAATCTTCCAATATACCCCTTAAGTCTCAATCCACTTATGGCACTACCTTCCTTCTTACTATTCACACTAATGTTTGGGGATTTGCTCCTCTAACTTATTTTGATAGATTTCAATTTTATTTGGTTATTATGGATGAATATTCTTGATTTATTATTTGTCACTATCCAATGGCTCAAAAATATGATGTAGCTCAAAATTTTTCATCCTATTTAAAATTGATGGAAAATCAATTCAACATACAAGTTAAAATTGTCCAAGTGATGGAAGTGGAGATTATGTTAATCAAATCCTTAAGAACTATTTTCAGTCATGTGTAATTGTCATTGGTTAAGTTTTCCCGGCGCCCTTGAGCAAAGTGGCTTGGCTGAATGGTGTGGCATAAATTCATTGTTGAGACTTGGTTTACATTAATGGATCATAAGAGTTTGAGGCATGTCTTCACTCAGAACAACCTCAACACGAGACAATAGAGATGTCTAGAGACTATAAGAGACTAATGGTGCGATATCAAGTATCATCCAGTAAAAACTAATTTACTCGCCAATGTGTTGACGTGTAAGTCTATGCCTAAGGATGTCGGAGGTTCCAGATTCGTTTCTTGAGGGAATGAGGCAATTATTAGTGAAGGACTCATTGCTAGACAAAATTCTCACCACAATGTAGGAACTAAAAGTGAGTGACTTTGACAAACCAAAAATTCAACAGAGGAAGGATCCAAAGCTACTAGAGATCTAGTGAAGAGTCCGGAAAGGGAAATAACCTTTACATTTTAGTTTGGGTGAGAATGAGACTTTTTTATATCATGGGCAAAGAGTAGTTTCAGCTAATTCAAAACTTTTGGAAAGGATACTATTTGAAACTCATTCCTCGTCATATTCAGTACATCCTAGAGGTACGAAGATGTATTGAGATTTGAAGAAGAGTTTCTGGTGGAAATGAATGCAATGAGATAACCCCCATTTCATTGAGAAATGTGCCAAGTGTAGGAAAGTAAAGTTTGAGCATCATAACTGACCAAACATTTTCAGTCCTTACCCATTCTAGAAAGGAAGTGAGAAGTTATAGCTATGGACTTTGTGGTTGGATTACCCTGAACCCCAGTGGTAAGTAGGCAATTTGGATAATCGTAGATAAACTAACCAAGAGTGCCCACTTTTTATTCGATCACTACTATGAACACATTGAGTAAGCCAACTCGGTTGCATATATAAGGGAGATAGTTAGACTACACGGAGACCCAAGACCATAGCGTTGGATTGAGACCCAAGGTTCATGTCTCATTCTTTGAAGAGGTAGCAAGCAGTGATGGCCACTAAGCTAAGATTTAATATTGCATACTATCCATAGATCGATGGACAGTCGAAAAGGATGATTCAAATGCTAGAGGACATGCTGAGAGCGTGTGTGTTGGACTTTAAGGGACCATGGGAAAGCCACGACCCACTCATCAAATTTTCCTACAAAGATAGCTACCAGGTGACCATTCCGATCTTATGAGGCTCTATACGAGAGAAAGTATAGATCGCCATTATGTTAGGACGAAGTAGGGGAGGCCATAATGATTGGGCCTAAGATCATTCAAGAAATGAGCGAGCAAGTTAAGCTCCTATGGAAAGGATGGTCCGTCCTAGAGTGTAACAGGCTGCAAAAAATTCAGTAGATGAATTTCATTAGGCTTTAAGATTATCGTGAAAACCCTGAAAAAGTCTCACAAATTGAGTGTCAGAAATGCAATATTATTTATTTGAGCTACTTAGGAATTTGAGAATGAGAAATAGTTTGCGCCATTAGATTCAGATGAATATTGAGGACTTTACGACGCAATAAAGTGATTTTCATTTTTTGGACAATAGTTGTTCAAAAATGCATTTGATTTGTTTAAGGCACTTAGGATTTAGTTTTGCGAAAAAAAAAGTACACTCCTAATTTTGTAGGATTATTTAAGATTTTATGGTACCAAGATATTTTCACCATTTATGTAGTGAATAGTGACTCATGTGTAAGCGCCATGTGGCACATAGTCCAGTTGTTTTCAAATCACAGTATGGAATATCCAAATTAGTCTAGAAAAGTTTCATTTGCTGTAACGCCCTGATCCCGAAGATCTAGAGAGTTAGCTCCTGTTACCTAAAATCATCTCTCATAGCACATTTATATATACTCCAAAGACTCCATAAAATATAAATTTAATTGTTCAACACAAATATATATGTTTCTTCTCAGGAGCACCAAACAAATACCTCCACAAAAACTCAAAAACACTTGTGTCTCAAAATACCCAAAATAACATAAAATAATTAATCTACTAAATAGGATTCTCCAACAAGGCACGTATTACTCTACAATTATCAAATATTGCTAATATTTCCTACTATTGATTTCCAGTTAAACTATCACAATTATCTAAAAAATATTGTGGAGATAAGGGGTGAGTTATTAACAACTCAATAAGTAGAAAATATATACTAATATGTAAACTTGAGTATTTACAGAGTTTAGAATGTGGAACAAAATATTTTTAGTTTTAGAATGCAAACTCAAAACATGTTATCAAAAATATCAGAGCAAATGTTCAGAAATATTCTTAATTAGAAGTCTTTTGGCATAGCATAACTTAAACATCACATCAGAACATAATTTCATACTTAACCCTGTGGTAGGATTGTGCAAACCTCGGTGGCCAATCAAGCAAAAATAGAATATGAAATTTTCCCATTACTACTCTTGGAGTCCTAAATGTGCACATAGGAAATATCACGTAGAAAATTACTTTTCTTCCCAAGTGGGTGCACTGAAAACAGAAAAGTTAATACCAACCCGAACAGAAGCCATAGTTTTACACCCATGGTGAGGTTAGAACATAACAAAAATAGAACTATATATAGAATCAGAATGTCATGCCAAAAGTTTTTAGATGCCACATCTTATCAAACAGAGTAGTGAACATAATTATATCATCTTAATAATCAAAACGAATTAAGAGCATCTTCATATAACCATGTATAAATTTTCATATTCACTCTTTTTGCACTATATTCAGATATAGAATGTCAAAAATAGCTCATGTCTATACTAGTCATGATAAAAAATATTTTTCCTTTCTTAGACAGATTTCATGAGTCATGTAGATAAAATGATTGAGATTGTTTTTGAGTTTTCTTTTCATAACAAAACATGCATATTTTCATAAAATCAACTTCAGTCCATTCATTTATGCAAAGTCTGATATAGGAACTCCACTTATTTGGACTCTTTACTTTCTTTGAATTTCCTTACAATAATGTTAAGGAAATATCAATTATCACCTATAAAATAATCACATAACCTGTGTAAATTTCCGATTGAACACATACTTCATAATTAAAACTTGAGATAAAAAAATTCTATATTTTTCCTTAATGTCTAAAATCCTCATAGTCCTAAAATATTGACTTTCTCCAAAATATTTTAATTTTTATATAATTTCTCCAAACAAATACACGATTAAATCCTATGATCATATTACTCCGTAACTTAGTCGTATAATATTATCGATGCAAACATATGATCTTGACCCCAAAATATACACGGTAAACTCACGGTATCCATTCGTAGCCCATAAACCTGTGTAGCCCATAATGGAGCATAACCCATAAAACCTATCTACAAGTCATGGCCCATTTCGATATGCATGATCCAATGCCCCAAATACATACCAGCCCGAGAGAGAGAGAGAGAGAGAGAGAGAGAGAGAGAGAGGGATACCTACGTAGAGAGAGAGAGAGAGAGAGAGAGAGAGATCTTACGTCGAGAAAGTGGATGGGGACCGAGCGAGTTAGAGGGAGCATTTCGTCGACGACACGGAGCAGAAACCGAGTAGCTGGGCAACGTGGGAGGATAACGGTGGCTGAGTGGGGCATTGGTCTGTGGGTGTTCAGATGGGGATGAAGTACTCTATTTTTGGTGAGGGAAGCAGAGGCTTTCGTGCATGGGTTGGGGCCGTGTGCGGCGGTTTCCGTTTGGTGTTGGTGAGGTTGGTTGGGCACGACGGAGCTTCGGTGCTTGGTGGTTCTCCCTGCAAGGTTGTGGCGACGGGAAAGGCTGGGCGGTTTGGTAGAACTGTCGTGCATGGTGAGGTCCCATGGAGGGTTGTTTTGCGGCATCATATATTGTTGATGGCGGTGCATGAGGTTGGTGAACGGTCATGCGAGGGCTGGGCGGCTTGGTGCACAGTGGTTTTTGGATGGAAGGGCTGGCTTCTATGCGTGTGTTAAGACTGCTGTGGGAGGTTTGCCACGACTTGATTATATAATGGCAGTTCCTGAAACTTTAAGGCGGCATATATGTTTTTACGTAGGAGGGATAGAGAGAATGAGACGGGAGAAATTTAGGATGTGCGGCAACCCTAGTTGAGGGAGATTTCTACGTGCATGTGAGGTTATACATGTGTGTGTATATATATATATAGCTCATTGAAAACCCTAGACAAGGGAAGGAAAGCAAAGGGAAGGGAAAGGAAGGGAAGGGAAGGGAGAAACGTGCATTGCATGGTCTTGAATTGGTTCTCACGGCTTGGGTTTTGGACGTACATAGCTTCGGCCTTTTCGTGAGTTATTGGCCTCTGACTCAACCTTTAAAAAAGTTCAGCTTGTCTCATAAAATCTTTGGGCCAATTTCCACGGATCTATTAAAAGATTTTTAACTTAGTAATCAAGCCCAATAAAATTCATATACCGCCAGCATAAATTTCTCTTTGGGGCATGTAAGCTATTCCAAATTTATTCGTTAAACCTCAAGTTGGCTTTTCCTACATATAATTCAAAAGAAAAATTTATAAGACCTGTGATTAGCTCAGGCTTGGTGCTGGCCCGGGTATTATAATATCAATCATCACATATAAAATAATCGAGTAACATATGTAAATTTTCAATTGAATACAAACTTCGTAGTTAAAACTCTAAGATATAAAAGTATATATTCCTTAATGTCTAAAAATCCTTGAAACCCCAAAATATTGTTACTCTCCAATTAATTGATATCCACCTATTTTCTCCTACTATTCGATTAAACGCTAAACTATTCTCCACCCCAACCATCTATTTCTCTTGATTTCCACGTTATGCTTGAAAAATGCTTTCATGATATGTGCATTAGGAGTAAGTTTCATGTGAAAATAACATTTATATGCAATTTGCTAAAATGGTGAGAAATTTCTTATATCATGTAAGCAAGTAATCAAATGCTCAAGAATGTATAATAAGATGTTTCATGCTCAGAAAGACATTTAATATGAATGTAGTGATTATACAAGAATCATAAATAAATTATTTAAGATTAAGTTAGAAGCTAACTTGCAAATTTCTTAGGTACTTAGGAAATTGGTGCGGTTGTAATAGGAGTTATTTTAAGTTAGGAATTGCATAACTAAGGAAGATGTTCATAATCAAAAGGGTTTAAACAATAATTATGAAATTTCCCATACAATTACACAAAATTGCCAATAAGGCTCTAAACTATCACTTTTTGCCATTTGGTATTAAATTTCACCAAATTTCACAAACTTCATATTTTCTATATTCTAAATCTATATACGCCATTTGAGTGTTTTGCTCTCAAAAACACTAGATGAAGGCTAGAGGAAGTTGTGTGAAGAAGTGAGGGGTGAATGGAGGTATTTATCGGACTACATGGAGGGGTTGTTTGGGGGAAAAAGGGGGGGGGGGGGGTGATGAGGGGTACAACAATGGTTGAAGGAAGAGGGAGTTGATTGGTAAATGTGGGCGGTGGAGGTGTCTTGAGAGCCTTCTTGGTTGTGTCATGGCTTGGTCAAATAAATGGTGGCCTAAATCTTCACGATTAAACCTTGGCGAAGTGCTAGAAAGTGTCCATAGGTGTAGGGCTGCATTGGTTCAGAAAATAAAAAGAAAAATTCACAAGGAAGTATGCCATAGCTAACTATTTTGATCTCCAAAGCTGTCTAGAGTTTTTATCATCTTTTGTCCCATCTTTGTGACTTGTTTTGTGGTTATGATAACCTCTACCTGGTAGCTTTTCCAAGTGAGAATAAGAGATATGAGTGGCTGCCATGTGATCATGTTTGCATAGAAAATGAAAGAGATGAAATAGGTGGTGGTTTCAGCCAAGTGGTTCAAGTATACCTCTCCTTGCCAATTGGTTTTGCTGCCTTATGGGGCGTAAATGGCCAATCATGCACTTGAGTGTTTTGAAGTATTTACTAGACTAAATGGTAGAGGTGAGACAAATAAGTGCATAAATTTCTTGAAGGTGGAGGTGCAATCGATTTAGTCAAGACGTCAAGTTCCTAGGTGAATAGTTGGGTTGTTGGTTTTGTTTCTTGAAACTGTTTCGTCCACTTGCTAGGTCTAATTCTTAGGTGACATCATGAGGACTAATGGGGTATAAGTTTTCTTGAGAACTAGTTGAAGAGGTGTTGGTTTTTGGTTATTTGTTGTATTTTGCACCTAGGAGTTGATTGGTGAGTTATGGTGGCATTGACATACCTTTGCTTCAAGTGACATGGGTTGGGTTAATTCAAACCTTCATGGGTTGTCTAAGAGTGATGCGAAAACAAGTGTAGAAGGCAAAAATTTCAGATCTAAAATTATGAAGAAAAGAGGTTCAAGAAGACTATGTAATTTCATGATGCTTGAGTTACTATTCATGGGTGAGATGAACAGTAATCCTTAACTCAAGTTAGAAGCTTTACCATGGTTGGATAAGAACCCTAGGGGCGTGTGGTAGGGGTTTGGGTAAGATGAAAACCAATGGTATGGTGTATGTGAGTGCCATTTGGAAGAATACAATGAAATAAAAGGCTTGGGCTTGAAGTGTTGGGCTTTTATTGGGCTATGTGAACAAGTCTTTGTTGTTGGCCTAGATGTGGACTTATCCACGATCTTTATGTCCAACTTTATTGGGCCTTTCTTTAGCCTCAATAGTCCATTAGGTTAGGTCTCAAGTTTGAGTCTTTCTTCAATTGGGCCAATAGCCTTGAATCTCACTAAGTTGGGCGCCCAATAACCCTATGCTTACTATGTTGAGCCTAATATCTTGTGTCTAATAAATTGGTATTAAGTATTTGTATCTCTCCTTAATTTTTTTACCCTAAAAGCTTGAGCCATTACTAAACCAAACTCTTTGGCCTTCTCAAATCCATCTAGCATTTTAATCAAATTACTTAGCCCATATATGCCACTTGTCATTCTTCCAATGGCCTCTTGGTTTCTTTCCTCAAAATAAATATTGCACTAGAATTTTCTAAATATACTAACTCAGTTGATAATGTAAACTTCTTTTCTAACTCAAACTCCCTACATTTATCCCTTCTTAAGAATCAAAACTTGCTCTTAACTAGGGTCATGGGTTACTATGGCCAAGTCCTAAGGAGCTTTTTTAAGTGGGATGTTACATAGGGTAAATTGAATCTCTAGACATGATAGTGGAAAAAGAGGGAGAGAGAAAAGAGGGTTTCAGAATCCCAAGAGCCACACACCACCCATTCATGCACTTGTGTTTGTATGAGTTCCTAGAAGATTGAGATGATGAGAAGCGCATGGGGAAGATTCAAAATCAGATGCACAAGCCTCAAAGAGAGTCTAAGGTTTTGGCCAAACAAATACAAGGGCACCCAAGGGGCCTTAACCCCTTGTCTGCCAAGTGTCATGTAAGCATGAAGTGTGGGAGTTTCTAGAGGAATATAATCATGAGGAAGAGGAAGAGATGCCTAAGGAAAGGGTGCACATAACTTTTTAGGATTCTAGAAGAATCTTAGAGAGAGAGAGAGGGTCGGCTAAAGCAAGACACACACATGCTTAGGAGCAAGAAGGCTCCAGCATTGAGGAGATACATTAGGGTTTCAGCCCTAAAAAGACCTATAAGCTTTTGAAGGTTCATTGAATATAGACCACATGGGGAGCACACCAAGGGGCATGTAGGGCTTTTAGAAGGATCTTATGATGATGAAGCCTTAGAGTTTTGGCCTTAATGGGGAACGCTATATGTCCTTTATGCAACAAAGCTTTTTTAAGTTTTCAAGAGAGGAAATGATGAAGAGCAAGGGAGAAACATTTGGCCATCACACTTGGCAAGCATGCATGGGGCATTCAACATTCTAGAAGATGCACTCATGAGAGTTTTTGGACATATAAAAGGCACATGCCACATGGCATTCATGCAAGCCACTAGGGTTTCAAAATTTGAGGAGAAATACAAGAAGACCACTAGGGCTGGCCCATCACGCATATGTGTGGGATATGTCAAATTGCAATTGGCTGAAACCAATTATTTAGACCTAATAAAATCATTAACCCATCGTAATAGAATTTGGGCCCATGGCCTATTTGAAATTACTCGCTACAACTTAAAATGTGCTTCCTAGAAAATATTAACCATCAAGACTGTCCAAAATCAACAATTAGCCCTTTACGGCCTTCAAATAAAGCTTTGAACCTATGAGTATTCTAAAATTCATGGACAATCTCAACAAATTATAACTCGCTAGCTTACCTTAAATGGCCTATTAAACTTAATTCGGCCCAATAGAATTATCTTTATAATTATTGGGCTAGTTGTTACAATGATCCTCACTAAATTTTGAGGATGAAATTCCTATTAAGAATGGGAGAATGTGAGGATAGTGTCAGCTCAAGGAAACAAATCACTTTCCAAGGGTTGGAAGGCAGAGAAGAGAGTCTTTCTTTGGAAAGATGGAAGATGGGGCAGCAGTTGCCTGCAAAGTGCAAGTAGTTCAACAAGGCAAGTAACACATTGTGGAAGGTTAGGTTGATATACCTCACACATGGTGAAATAAAGGATTTGTCACCCAGAATCGGTCAAGCAAGAAAAAGTTCCAACTATACGAGGTGAGAAAGGTGGTGCAGAAGGCGAGGTACAAGCCAGCAACAATTAAGGACAAGATCCATATGCAAGGGCTTTTTGGGAAAACATGGAAATGCTTAGAAGATCGTAGTGCGGAAGCCCACGCTCCACCTGAAAGGTCACATCTGGAGTGAGTCTGTAGGGAATGAGATTAAGATTTGCAAGCCACATCATCTGAACCTAGAGGTATGGTCTAACGCAACATGGGAGACCTATATTCCAAGAGGGACTGCAGATTGGACTAAATACAAGCGTCAAGAATGTTCGTGTCTTGTCCCATCGATCTATCTTTATCATCTTACAGATAGACGACTGAGACTAAAGGGCTTCTATTCAAGCATGCTTAAAGTTAGAAGTACATCAAAAGAACATCTGACGATCCTGCCGTATAAAATGGTTGAAGGTAAAAGTTAAAATCTTACTTTTAAGATCATAGGCATTGGAGTTTCTTTGGACTCAAAAGTCTTCAAAGAAAACAAGTAGCTTCAAAGGGAATGACGAGAGAACTAGCATCAGTGCCACCATAGTATTTTAGATACTGTGAGGTAGGTGAACTTCTAAGACAATTTTGAGAATGTAGCGTAAATGTTGTGGCTATGTTATGAGATTTAACCTTGCATATTATGTAACTTTCCCATTTCTTTCATGAAAATAACATAAATCTTCTTCATCATATTCATGGATTATCTTTACACTTTGATTTTGAGATTATGAGTTTGAATAGTTTGGATTGATGGTGCTTTGGATTTTTAGGTGTGTGAGTCTTATCGTGTGTCAATCATCATGGATGGGTTAAGGAGTCCCCATGCATTTCCTACGACACATTGCCACGAGTTTCATAGGAAGGAGTAAGGGTCCTCATGATAATCAGGGTAGAACTCTTTCGTATTAACCTCACTTGATAGACGAATCGAAAGATTCCCTGTGCATATCGTATATGGTGTCTTCAAGTTGGTTGGCTGGGTAGAATGTGACCCAAGTGCACCATGTATACTTTGGTATGTGTTTGATAATATGAAAGATTCCCATGCACCAAGTTGTTTGCTAAGAGGGTGATTCCTCACTATGCATAAATATATGTGTTCACAGATCTTTTACATCAAATAGTACATTCCATCATCTTCTCATGCATTGTCTCTTATTAGCAGTTTTTTCATAACTATTTAACCTATCTATGGTTTCGTTTATCTGAACTGTAAACTTTAATACAGAGGTAGCCCAGGAGAGGTACCCAAGGAAGAAGGACCAACCCTGTCTGACTGATAGTAATGGAGGCCTGTCTCTTTTAGTAGTCTTTTTATTGTCTTGGAGATGTATAATTTACTTAGGTGACAAATCATGTATGGTCTGTTGTATGTGAATGTAGGAAATAAACAGATGATACTGTATAATATTATTCAGGAAGTGACAGTGACATATAGATATTTGTATTAATGAATGAACCTATTTATATCTTGTAGAAACAGTATATAGTATCTGGCATAGATCGACTGGCTTTTGCATCATGCTTTTTCAATGTTCAATAACAGTTGCTTCAACTAGAGTTAGTGATACCTTATTGGCTTCGTGTCAATAAATATGGGATAGGTTTTGTGTAGCCATTTCCTATTTGGTTTTTACTTTTATATCTCTATTTTAACTTGTTTTGAGTTACTTTCCCTTGTGAGGATCATGCCAAAGCATGGGTAGAGCTCCCTTCCTAAGGAAAAAAGGTGAGCGACGAGGAGATAGTTGGGAGAACAAAGTGTAGCTAGTCTAGGAGAAGAGCGAGCGGCACTATGTAGAAAGCTTGGCTGACATGGTTTGGCATCGGGCAATAAAGAACTTTTAACCCTACACTAGGAGGGAAAATGATGTACTCAGAGGGCGGCAGGTATCATACATAGAGACACATAGTTCATAAGAGATGTCTTGTCTGGAGTGAGGTTGTGGGAAAAAAAAAATTACTAACCTATAGGCTATATCATATGAAATCAGAGGTATGGTCCAGCACTACATGGAAGATTCTTATTAGGGGAAGGGCTGTAGATTGAACCCAAGGCAAGCTATAGCGACGTGCACAGTTCCCGCCAATCACTCAATCTTTGCCATTCTTTAAGGCCAGAGGGCAAATGGATGGCCGAGACAAGAAGTTTCTCATTGATGCATATCTAGAGTTGGACGGATGTCAGTTATAGGGCTGACTATCCCATAGTATAAAAGGCATTGGAAAAAAGTCAAAATCTCACTTTTGAGATCAAAAAGTGTTTATTCTCTCTTAAAGTTAGGGTCTTCAATAAAGTAAGGAACTTCAAACCTTGCGATGGAAGGACAACATCGCTACTATTGTAATATTAGCAATACATTTCAATTTAGTTAGCTGCAATGACCAAACTAGGAATGTGGGGTAAACTAATTAGGGGTATGTTGTAGGTTCTAAGTTTGCATAATCTACAAAAAAAAATATATTTTCTTCATTATGTTTACCAATTAACTTTACATTGTGATTTTGAGATGATGAGTTTGAATTTTGTGATTTGATGATAATGATGTGATTTTCGAGTATTTAGTCTTACAGTGTGTTGATAATCATGAATGGGTTGAGCAATCCCCATGCCATTCCATCAACATGTTTCCATAATTAAGTTTCATATAGGTAGACTGATTTCCTATGATGATTAGGGTGGAATGTCTTCGTATTGGCCTCACTTGATAACATAGATAGAGAAAGTCCTTGGGTTGATTATGCATGATGTTCTTGTGTGTGTTGACTGGGTTGACTAATTCCTTGAGTCGACTGGGTTGGATTTGGTGAATGAGCTCACTCGTTGGCAGAGTAGAGTGATTCCCAGCGTCGAACACGTAGAGTGATATCCCATTGGTACTTATATGATGAGATATTGTGGATTCAATATAGATTCATAATAGGGCAATTTCTCACCTTAATAAGGATCATGCATATATGAGGTTTGTTTAAGGGTAATTCCTCGTCATGCTTATTACTTGAAATTTAGTTTGAGGGTTATTGCTCACCATAACTATGAATACATGTGTTTATACCTGAAGGGTGACTCCTGCCATCATAAATATATGTGATTACATATTTATTTACATGAAAACAGCACATGCATATTCATTTCCATTGTCTCTTATTAATAGTATTGTCATGTCTTTTAACCTATTGAGATTTCTTAGAAGTCTCACTATGGTTGTCCTACTTGCAATTTCGCTTACTAGAGTTGTAGATCTTAATGCTGATTTAGCCTAGGAAGAGTTTTCCAAGGAAGAAGGATAAGGCTCGCCCAAGGTGTAAATACTAAATCTTGTCTCTAGTTTTTAGATATTTATATTTGTTAAGATGTATATTTTAGTTAAGTGATAAATCGTGTACGACCAGTTGTGTTTTGAAATAAGTGGTGAACTAATTATGGTATACAATATTATTTGGAAATTAAAGAAGTGAGATATAGATATTACTATTGAAGGTTACATTTTCTTACTAGTATAAATCTCTAGTACATTTGGTATTAGTCATCGACTAATCCGTTTACCTATTCAGCTGCAATTTATTTCACTTGACGGGTGCTCAATTCTTGAGAATGCACAATCACCCTTGGCAATGCGGATCCTCGCCAAACTCTTCACTAGGGAACGAAGCTGCCACACCCCTCTTTAGTGCTTGTACTTTCTTTTAATTTAATGTTTATCTTGTACTTGTGATTAAATCCACGATTTCTATCTCTTTTTTATTTTTATTTTTATTTTATTAGGCTTTCCACCACATGACATACATAACATTATTTAAAGGCGAAATGATAATTATCACTATTACTTGTACTTGGATAAATTATACGTGTACATTATTTACTTACAAGTCCACGTGGCAGGATACCAGAGGTGGAAGAGAGATTCTGACCTGGGCTGATGTGCATGGCATGGAGATAAGATTCTGGCCTGGTATGTTTATTTACGGAAAAGTCCACGTGGCGGGATGCCAGAGGTGGACGAGAGATTCTGGCCTGGGCTGAGGTGCATGACATGGAGATAAGATTAGCCGTTATCTGTTACAATTACCGTTAGCTCCCTTCTCACTTCTCCCTTCTTCTGCTTCTTCTGTCGCTCTGAGTGACTCCAATGGCGTTGTGTGGCCCCGCTACTCACGGCCTTTCTCTTGTCTGCTCCAAAAGCCACGCAAGAACGAGAAGACCAAGAAGAAGTAGAGGCTCTGGGGTGGTTCAGATTCTTGCGGGGTATGACGTGACTGGAATGGAAGGTGTAGAAGTGGAGGGGTTCGATGAAGGACAATTGGAGCGTCCCAAATGGGTTGGTGAAACCCCTCTCTCTCGCTTCGTCGGTGCTGTAATTTCGTTCAAGCCTCTCTACTCTCTGCTCAAGCTCGGAGCCAGACGCGTCCTTATCGAGTCTCTCTCTCTCTCTCTCTCTCTCTCTCTCTCTCTCTCTCTCCCCTAGGCATTTTTATGTGGATAATGATTTTTCAATTCTGGGTTGTGGTTCGAGCAGCACTGCTGAGAAGAAGAACATTCCGTGGAGGGAAATGACAACGGAGATTCTGGAATCAGATGTATACAAGGAATTGGAGAGCATTCAGAACCCTTCAGTTGTATACCCAGATTGTAAATTCTCTATTTCTTGAATTCTCATTTTATTGCTTTTCGCCTTTATGTGTATTTCTCTATGTTCTTTTCCTTTGGCCTTATGTGTGGCCTTATGTTATTTTCGTTTTTCTGCTTGAATGTTTTCGAATCTAAATTTCACGTTGTTGTGTTTTTCAAAGTGAAAACTTAGGTTGACTAAATCGAGCAATATTAGAATCCATGCGGTGAATATTTTCTTGTTTATCTGTTACATTAGATAACGTA
Organism: Carya illinoinensis; assembly: GCF_018687715.1. NCBI lineage: Eukaryota > Viridiplantae > Streptophyta > Magnoliopsida > Fagales > Juglandaceae > Carya > Carya illinoinensis. The sequence continues at coordinate 30,944,418 of NC_056754.1, read as the reverse complement.
AGATATGAACATGTAGTTTATTATTGTTTATGAAATGTATTAGGAACTTCTAATGTCGAAGATTTTCTATTTTCAATTTGCCTCAATTGAAGATTAAGCTTCTTCTATTGCATATTTGGAATTTCAGATTCAAATTTCAGACACTATGCTTTACTTTCGCTGCATGTTAAAAAATCAAGTTCCTATTATAATGCTAAAATAATTTTCTCTTTGCCAGTAATATATGGATCCTATGGTTCGAGTTCTAATCTAAAAATAATACCATGTAATTAGTCAGTTTATTTAATTTTCAATCAAAACTAGTTATAATACGATTTTGCGAGTTCCAATTTACGGTGTTTTGGCTTTTGATTACTATTTTGACAAGATGAATCCACAAGCGTGCTGTGTATCTGGAACAGATTTTTTTGTCCTTGCCGTGGTGTCGCTGGTGCCACACAGTTTTCTGTGATTGCTAAAAGTCTAATCATTGTATTATAACTAACCCTCACAATAATTTCGATGCCCCATGTAGAGGACTATGGCAAATAAAAAGATGCCCCTATTATTATTGAAGCCCTCTAAAATGGTTTCTGAACAATTTATAGGGCATATTTGGGTAGTTTTCTGTTTGTGTTGGTTAAATAGTGCGGATCTTAGGCCATTACTAGTCCCACATTTTAAAGTTCCATTCCTGTCTTTAGATGAAATCAAGCTAATTTTCTACTAGGAAAATGAGATTTCATTACTTTTACTTCTTTTACAGGGTGGGAAGGGAGCATGGCATGAGAATGCTTGTTTTAAATTAAATTCACTCTTTTCCATCAATTTAGGGTGTTTTAGGTGGCGGAGCTGTTGACCCAGAGTTCAAACTTTGGCTCTATTCTAAGATCTCAAATTTTAAATTGATAGGAAAGAGTAAACCCCAGTAGCGTTTGTACCATGATATCACTTTGACCCCCAAATGCTTAGGTTTGTATGGTAGTTCCTTAGACACTTTATGACACTACTCCCTCTGAATAAAATAGCAATTGGTATATCCCTATTTTATTTTAGTGAGAAACAATATAAGTTCTCAATAACAATTCTTCCTAGCTCTCTGGGTGATCCACCAACTTCCATATAAGCGGAAAATTAAGTGTGAAATTTAAAATTATAATATGCAATCTGCCTTTTTATCCTTTTATATTCCTTGCTTTTATTTGGTTAGCCAAAAGTGGCTAAAGGAAAAAAAAATAATAATTCTTTTATCTGTACATTTAATTCATTGAGGTGACTAACCTTCCATCAAGACGACTCTTGGCTGTCCCTAATTCTGCATATTGGATTATGTTAAAATTGGACTAAGTTTCAAAAGTATTACCTTTTTTGTTGGTAGCACTTGCTATTCATCTTCATTTAGTACACAAAGTAATTATTGACTGCTTGATGTGCAGACTATTTGAATGCTTTCCATGCATATGATGAGGGCAACCTTTCATGGTTGGTAAGTTTTCCAGCTCTATTCTGAGCTGGTTAATATGCTTATACCTTTGTGATTTTTCAAAATTTTAAATGCACCAAGTAGAAAGTGTTCATGTATAAAAAAATACCTTGTCTATTTTTCTACTTGTACGTGTCTAAGATATTGATGACACTAGTGGACACAATGGCAAGTGAGTACTGATAACTGTTTAATGCTATTATCAGATGAGTAAAAGGAATACTGGTTAAGTGAATAAATCCATGCTTTCCGATTAGATTAGGTTTTTAGGTAATTGAGTACTAATCAAGCCTCTCTCCACTCTAATAACCTCATTTGATAGGAAAGAGTGATGCTTAACTGTTCTAACACCATCATAAACTACCAGTTCTCAGAAAAAGGTTTTATTTGTTATTTATAAACAGCATGAGAGTCCATGCAATAATTAGTAGACTTCTACAAGAATTACTAAGATGGAATGAAGTAAGGAGAAAACATATAAACAGATGCTAGTAATTTATAGTAAACTTTAGAATTTGCTGATTGAGCTTCTCGATGTGTTTGCAAATGGTCCGAACATGTCCCTTATAAATGTCCAAGTAAAATAGTCTTGATATTTTCCCTTCGAGGATAAAAACGTGGTCTATTTTCGCTTTGGCTTCTGCTGCTAAAAGTGAGTACATACGGCCTCTCTACTTGTCATTAGTGAAATTTTCCATCGGATTAATGGGTTTTTTTTCTGTCTTATGTAGTCCCTCTCATTGGTGTGCAAAATTCAAGGTTGGAATGAAATTCATTAAATGTTTGCTTTTTTATGTAAAAAATATCTTGGACTCTTGTTAGTAACAATGCATGCTTGATCTTGCTGACTATTAATCTGAGACCCTCTTATTGTTAATCTATCCTTTCTTGAAGAAGGAAAATTTCATAAGGCAGGAGAGTCCTTCATACATTGCATGTTTCATGTCAGGCCGCTGCTGAAGCAGAGGCTGCAACCTTGTCAATGGCAAGACGAACCGTACCTGATGCTTCTTCATTAGATGAAGCTAATGAAGTAGTACGTGGAAATTGGCTTCAAGCAATTGAGCAACATCATCTACAGTATTCTGGAAATTCCATGATCAGGGACATTCTAGATATTGGATGCTCTGTAGGTGTCAGCACAGGATATCTTGCTGACAAGTTTCCATTGGCCAAGGTCACTGTGAGTTCAAACTCCCTCTCTCAATGAAATGACTAAAACAGTGTAGCATATAACAAATCACCTTGGAATATGTCGCCTTGAAACTCAATAAAGAATTTCACAGGTATTACTATATTTACCTAAACCTTTATTTTTATTGATGCAGGGTCTAGATTTGTCACCTTACTTTGTTGCTGTAGCTCAATTCAAGGAAAAGAAAAGATTTCCTCGAAAGAATCCAATCAGCTGGATTCATGCAAATGGGGAAGACACGGGATTGTCTTCCAACTCATTTGACATTGTTTCCATGGCTTATGTGGTATGTGATGCTGTCTACTCAGTATTAGTCTCAAGTTTTGAATTTTTTTTTTTTTTTTGTTTTGATCAAGACGAATGTATCCTGTTGTGTTACTTAACAGAAGGTGTATAAGATTGAGCTCTCTCCTCTATCAGCATAATTTTGGAAGTCACCCACAGAATTAGATTAAACATAGTTCTACAGTTTCTGCCGCTAAATATGTTAGTTTCTTCTCTGGTGTTCTTAAAGCTGCTAAATGAATTGTTCCTTGCATGTCATTCATTCCTATCAATCAAAAAATTATTCATCAAGAACAAAACTTACAATATGCAGCTATTTTCAATGCTCGCTAATAACCTGTGTAGCTATGTCAATAGTCCATATACTTAACATGATTACTGAACATGAATTCTCATGTGATAAAAATCTACATTAAATAACCGAGAAATCCTTGCAAGGGACTGGATGAAAAGACGGGATACTCCCCCATAAGATGGATCATAATAGATTGATTGCCCATTCAATGATGATAGAAGAAATGCTCCTGAATGCAATTTTAGAACTTGGTGATTTGAAAACTTCCAGAACATTTCGTTAATGCTATTTTGGAACTGAGTACTTGAAAAATTCCAGAAACAAAATGTGGTCCAAAAATATGTTTAACTTACTTTCTTAAAGCTTTTTTCATGAGAGAAATTCGTAGATAATTGTGCCTCTGACAGCCTAATTTCTTTGAAGCTTCATGAATGTCCTAATAGAGCAATAGTCAATCTAGTGAAGGAAGCATTCCGTCTCCTTCGACCTGGAGGCACCGTTGCCTTAACAGACACTGCGGTAAATAAACGCAATAAATACTTTTTAAGTCGTAATGTGTTGTGCTGTTATAATAACGCTCATGTTACTTTTTCTCTCTTTCGCAGCCAAAGTCAAAGATCCTTCAGGTATGACCACAATATTTTCAATGCGTTTTGCTATTGACAAGCCTGGTGTCATGGTGTGTCAACATACCACTTGTTGTGGAACCGGTTATAGTTATAAAAAAGTAAAAACACTAACAGTTCCTTACTATTGTTGGACCCATTTCAGTGGTGTGTTGGGTGTGCCAGAAATCAGGTTTGTAAATAGGTTTTTTTTTTTTAAAGTCTTTATTGTTTGACAACGTTAATAAGTGTTAACCAGTTCGAGGAACTTCAGTTATGGTCAATGGGCTTTTAATTGTTGCAGGAATTGTCTCCAGTTCTGTTCACATTGATGAAGAGCACTGAACCGTTTTTAGATGAATATTACTTGACTGATTTGGAAGGAACAATGAGAGAATTTGGCTTTGTGAATGTAACGACTCTTCTGACAGACCCAAGACACAGGACAGTGACTGGCACGGTGCCTCGTTAAGAGATCAAACTTGATCCAATTGACAACACCATTACCTGCTCTCTCTGCCACATTCAATAGCACAAATCTACAACGTTTTCATCATTTACCATATAATGTTGAACCAACTTCTGAGGGATTTTCATTTTTGTATTTTGTTCTTCTTGGAGTCGCAGATTTCGCAGAAGCCCCAATATTACTTAAGATTTTTTGCATTACAATGATAGCTATTTTTTTTTCATAAATTTCTCTACACCTTTTTATAGACCTTCGGTGCATGTAGTTATCCTAATTCCCCGTTAACTTTCTTTTTTCTAAAATCTTCTATGAACACGCCACTCACAAAACACGCAAGAATCCATACTCAAGAAAACATTATTTTCTTGGTCACAAATCACACGTTTCATGAAATAATATTAATAAAATAAAAATGCCCATACCTTACCTTGATTTGTCAAATCACTTCAACGCTCTAACTGGTATTACTCAAGACCTAAAACTAAAATATTCGTACAACTTATTAAAAGCTATATCATAGAAGCCTCATCTCTCAAGACAAATTTCTAGTGTGGTAAATTCGTAGCCCAAATTCCTATGGTTTATCGACTTGAAAGACTTCCAACACTAGCTCAGAAAATTTTATTTCCTAAACTTTGTTAACCAAGCTTCCTTTCTATTACGAAAACGTATCAACCATCACGATATCAATTAAATTTAATCTAACAACAATATATTCCACAAAACCAAGTCTTTCCGGTCCCCAAATTCATTTAGACATTATAAAAAAATAATAATAAATTCATCTAAACTCGAGAATACAACAATATATGTAAGGACCACACTAGCGAAAGAGGACAATCCAACTTCCGAGGACAAAAGGAAGGCAAAGAAGAGAGTTATTCCATAGAAAGTGTAAGGAAAAGATGATCTTTCCTCGTTGGTTTGGTGAAACATAAGGACAAGTGGTTTGTAGAGTGCAACTAGTCCAACGAAAGGGCGAACGGCACCACATAACATTCTAAAGGTTTAAGGGTCTTAAGTGAAGCACCGATGTTGCTTACTAAACTGCTCAATCTTAGCTCTCAAGCTTAACCATTAATGAAATTAGGTGCCATACTCTAATTGGTAAAACAAGTCTAACTATCTCCCTAAAAAAAATTATAATAATAATTCTTATGCTAAAAAAATATATATAAAGTCCAAAATTATAAGCTTATTCTAAGGGCAATTAAGAGTTAATCCTAATGGGTAATTAGGTGAGGTGTTACATAGTGGCAAGCTTGTTGTTGGTCTAGCAGAGGTGGGCTTATACAGTATGCTATTTCTTCATTTTCAGGTGCTTCCATGCAAGAAGAGGGTGCAGGTGGTGCCATAGTGCATCATTATAAGGAAAAAAAAAATGGCTTATGACATCAAGCATAGTAGTCGTTGGGTTCAAGGTTGAAATCCTTGGACAGTTTTGATCATTTCTGGACTCACCCTCTTGTCCTCTCTTCATGGTTCTTTTATGCAGGTCATGATTTATACTTGGAAGTCCTTTTCAAGTGGTGGGAGGTGGTGGAATATTGGCTGCCAAGTGTTGATGAAGTGGCAACTCAAAGGGAAGAGGTGAAGGGAAGGTGTTGCCGAGTGGGGTGGTTTGATGCCATTAGTTTTGTGTATTTTTTTTGTGGGAAAAATTTTGGTCAATTTCCCATAATGGCTTTTAGGGTCTCTTGGGGATTGGATGGTGATAGAGGTGGCGTGAGAGTGTGGGTCATTTGAGAGTAGAAAATCAAACAAAAATTCAAGGCATTTGGTTACCATCCAACTAGTGTTTAGGTGCATTCGATTTTTGGGTTTTTGGTTTGGTTCTTGGAACCAATTTAGTCCACCACTAAGTCTGCATTAAGTAGGGATTTTGAGGTGGTAAAAGAGATTAATGCCCTTGAGAAGAAGGCAAAAAAAGTTTGGGTTAGGGGTTGTTCAATCTATTGCATATAAGGGCACACATGTGTTCCGATTGGTGTGGGTTTAGGGTTTTGACATGTCATTACCCTTAATGACATGTGTGGAGATTTATCTAGGGTTCTAATATGATCTAAGAATGATGCAGCTGAATAATAAAACAAGAAAATTTTAGATAAACAGAAACTAAAAAGATTAAGAAGGAAACTTAAGCTCAAAACATGGTTTAAAGACCACTAATCATGGGTAAGTTGATTAATGTCCTTAACTCAAGTTAGAAGGTTAACTATGGAAAAATGGGAGTTCTAAGGGTGGGAGGGAAACCAATGGCATGATGTATGTGAGCTTCAAATAGAAGTGTGAAAATACAAGACAAGACTTTGGGCCTTGTTGGGCTTAAAAAGGCCATGAATGGGAGTTGCATAGTTAATGGGCTTGGGGTGTGAGTTGATGGGAGGCCCTAGTTCTAGATTTTAAGAGGTTATGAGTGGCCTCAAGATCCACAAAGATGGGGCTTGAAAGGCTTGCCTTAATGTAAATGGGTCATAGGTCAAAGCTAACACAAAATTAGACCCAAAAGGCCTTATGCCTTCCTCACACTTGGGCCAAACCTTTCTAAGGCTAATGCACAAGAACTTATGTGATGCCCCAAATTCTGCTTGGGGTTGGACTAATATTTGAAACATCAAGACATACAACATAAGGTTACTTTCTCCCATTCATATCATATAAGATGCAATGTTCCTAACATGCATATAGCATTATACAATATTCATAACGGATAATTTTTTTCTTTAATAATACTATGCACCAAACTAAAAATATCTCAAATGCTTGAAACATACTTCATATATAATGACATATTAAACAATTGAGATCACAACGCTAATCCAAAATGGCTTTGATCAAAAGAGTACTAGATTAACTACTATATTAACATTGACGTCGCATCGTTGCTCAGTCGACCGTGTCTAATTGGTCAGATCCCTATTCTCCTTTGGGTCCTGTAATTAGATCTACTATTAAGGGGGAATGGTAGTTGGGACTACCACAATGAGATTTGATTACAAATCTTAGCAAGTTAACAGAAAACCTTGACAGAGATTAATGATACATGCATGGTAATTAAAGCATGAATGCATAATCAAAGTCATAAACAATCATAGCATAACTTAACATACAATATAACATAACTGACATAATTTAAACTAACATGTGAACTGAACTTGACTTATTTAAACTGAACTAGACTTAAATTAAGACTTAACTTGACATGAACTTGATTTAAAATTTGACTTAACATGAACTTGATTTAAAATTTGACTTAATATGAACTTGATTTGAGACTTGACTTAACATGAACTTGATCTGAGACTTGACTTAACATGAACTTAGAATCTTGTTCTTTAATTGCTTAAACTCAATTTCTTGGGTGCTGCATGGGTCCCCTAGAGCCATGTGTCCCTATCGATTACTACATCATAATACAGGTATCTGGATCAATTATGAGTATGTTAATACATACTCCACAATTGTTATGGCCTTATGCATTTTACGTGTCACAATTGCTATGTCTCACGTAATGTATGCGTTAAAATTGCCGTAACCTCATATTTCATGCTCTGCAGTTGTTGTAGCCCCATGAATTGTTGAAATGAAATGTGGCTCCATTGGCATTAGTGTTTGACGCGCTCTGGTGGCTAGCTAGTTAGGCCTCCGCCTGCTACCAGTTGACCGTATTTCGTCAACTTATAAAATTTCACACCTATTTAGACACTCTACATGAACAAATGAGTTTCACTAGGATATTACCCAATCGTAGCACTTAAGGTCGTGATTGACATGAATAACCTAACTTGAGTGTTCTTGAAATACATAAATTGTATTCAAGACGAAACGTGACTGGAATATGAAAGAACATAAGCCCTAACGTAACATAACATGACTTGAATGCAACTCGAATGACGTGACTTACTTGATATAGAAACATTTTGTCACATAACATAAAATGTAACAAACAATATTTTGTAACATGGCATAACATGTAACAAACATCATACTTAACATGACATACTTGCAACAATGAATATTACATGATATGACATACATGAAATAGATGACATACTTAACATGACATACTTGCAATGTATAACAATCTATGACAAAATATCTTGTGTAACAGATGAATAATGCATAACAAAAAAATTTTGTGTAACAAATAACTATGGCATGGAACATCTGATAACATACATATATACACTGTAGTTTCTTTACTTATCACACATATACATTAAACTAATAGTAAGTTAAAAGCTAATTTACCTTGGTTGTCGCGTTTTCTAAGCAAATTCAAGCGTGATCATGAGGAACTGAAAATAGTGATTTTTAAAAGTTAGAACTTAATCACTAAAAATTAGAAATATGAAAAATAATAAATTAAAACAAAATTACCATTTTATGCTCTACATGTGAAAAAATGACCATTTTATCCTAACTTAAGAATTTTGCATCATAGTTCCAAAATTCACACATCTTATATAAATTTTGTCCTAAACTCAAATATCAAATCATTAAAATTTAAAACTAAATACAACCACAAAAACTCTATAGGAACTAAAACTTTCATAAGTTTTTTCCCTTGATTTTTGTTGTAATTATTTCAGTTTCAAAACTCATGATCAAACCAAATTCTTGCGACAAAGATCTTCCTATCATAAATTTAAAAACATACTTAAAACACCCACTAAAAATATGCTAATCATGAACACCAAAATTTTTAGGAAAAGGATTCAAACTTTGTAACTAAAAAGGCAAACCAATCAAATGATTTGATCTATTTCAAAACATCTCCAAGAATTTCAAAGAATCCAAATCTTATTTCTAACATATTTATAAAACATTTTTAAGAACAACCATGTTTTGAATCATGAATAAATGTCATCAAAATCACTAAAACCATACTTGAACTTTTCAGTTTCTCTCTAAGTTCAAAAATAGATTTTTATTTCTAACTTGTTTTGATCAACTTTTGATCCATGACTTATAAAGATGTGATCTTCAAACCAAAACATCACATGGTTTTTCCATGTGTCCTAAAATAAATCTAAGCTTCAACCTCAAGATCACATGATTAAAAATCAACTAAAACATAAATTTAGCCAAGAACATCAACACTTTAGCCTATTCAAATATCTCTTTATATAAAATTTCATATATTTGAAAATAACATCAAATGTCTCCAAAATAACATTATAACATGTATATAAGAGGCTTAGGCTCCAATAAAATTATAAAAGCCATTGGAATAGGTTTAAACCACAAAAGATTTAAATTTTCTCAACATATAAATTGTTTTTCCTCTTCCAGTTTCTAAGTTTCTATAATCTTTAATAAAAATCTTTAATCATGTGACAAATCCCCAAGAAATAATTATATACACATGTTAAAAATACTCCATAAAATTTCAGACCAAGATCTATCCATTAGCTTGGTAAAAAAATCCAAACTTTGACACCCTCTCCAGTTTATAGCCTAGAATGACCTTTATGGGATTTAGACCACATTTGATCGATAAAATGGAACCAATAAGGTATCAACATAAACTAGACTCAAAATGGAACAACTTTTGAAGGAAGCTTTGGGAGAAAACACTTACAAGAGCTCTGAAGTAGGCATGCAAAAGTGTTTAGAAAAGTTGCATGAGAGTGTGTTTGGTGTTCTTTAAAAAAAAAAGTATAAAGGAAAGATAAATTTCGTGGGAAGTGGGCTAGAGAGCTTCTTGCACAAGATATGGAAGAGTATAAGGTTGAAATGAAACTTGAGTCTTCGCCTTTCTTACCCAATACAATATACAAAAATCCGCCCAAGATATTTCCTTATGGTGGAGTGTAAAATTGAAAGAGTGAGTTGGCCCTTTAGCTTTTCACTTCAAAAACTTTCTGGGCCCTCTTGAAGACATCTGATTAACCATGTGGGGAATGAAATTCTTTAGCCAAAATGCAATGCTAAGGTTGCCAATTTTGTGGGCCTTAATGGGCTTAAACCAAATGAGCCCCAATTTTGGACTTTAAGACAGTTTGGGTTGCTATCAAGCCCAATTCCAATTTCTCTTCTTCCAATCAATTATCTAAGGTTAAAAATTCAGATAATGATGTCATAACATAACTTTGAAAGATTAATAGTATGTGAAAGTAATTTAATCAAGTGATTAAATACAATACTAGAAACCGATTTAGTTAGGATTTTGAGGTAAACTTTAGGATTTGGATAAAACCATTTAAAATTCTGGTTTCAACCATGCATTTTTGGTTCTCAGTTGGATTCCATCCATATCTGGTTTTACTAGGGTGGAAATCCTATTTGGTTTGACACAATTTGATTAGTTGGACGAAATAGGGTTTATGCTTAGGTGGTATGATCTCACACATTGATTCCCTCAAAATCCATCAAACTTTCCTCGTGTTGTCAAGTGTCTAATATTATTCATTATGTGTGGCTAAGATCTTGCCAAGTGTCCAAATAAAACTTTTCTAACCTAATTTGAATATTCTACACTGTGATTTTGAAAACATTGTACTTGGTATACTTATCGAGGTTACTATTCACCCAAAAAAGGGCATAATAAACTTATTATTGAAAAATCGTGAATATTCATATTGACCTACAATGAAAATTGTTTACCAAAATTCAAACCTCAAGTGTCCCTAAAAATCAAAATGTTGTTTCGAACAGGCTTTTCATCCAAAAATATGAAAATGAATTATTGCGATATAAAATCCTAAATAATCAACTGAATTTAATGGCACAAACTTTAACGCATTTTGACACTTCTAACTATCTCAAATAATAAAATTACACTTTTAGCACCATAGTAAGTGATAACACTGACTATATTGACAGATTAAAGCTTATGCGATTCAATTGATTCGTGAAAACTTATGGGGTTTTCATGAGGTTCCTAAAGCCTATAGAAATTCTACCATTGAATTTTTAATGGGCTGTTACAGCTTAAACTCTTATAGGGCTTGGTTCAAGGCTTCTAAGTCTTAGTCCATCACATTCTAGTGGTTTAAGGGCCTTAAGCGAAGCACTAATGGGTTTGCTTACTAAACCATTCATACTTAACCCTTAAGCTTAATCACTAATGATACTAAGTGCCATAGTTTAATGGGTAAAAAAAAATTAACTAACTCCCTGAAGAAAAAAATCTTATGCTAGAAATATAAAGCCATCCGCCCCCCCTCCGACCGCCCCTGCCCTTGTACAAGATTTCATCCTCGAAATTGGGGTCTTAGGAAATATATGATATGCATCAAACAAAAGCTATGTCTGACTCACCAACTATGCTATGGCTCATGGCTCGAAGGGGGTCTTTCATTGTCATCCTCTGTAATCTCATCCTAGGTGTTGTAATAATATTCATCTTCCTTAGAATAAGAGAACACATTGACACACTCCTCCATTCTCCTCCACTGTTGAATGTCCTCGCTCTCAAGCCAGGGATCTCCCTCCTCACGGAAATGAACATGACTCAATGAGGACTTAGAAAAATCTATTGTGTCGAGGGGAGAGAAGTTGGGATACAGTGGCTCCTTCTCAGCCTGATGCTGCTCGACTTCCTGGCTCGATTTAGGATGATCGAGTGTAGCTGGATGAGTCAATATAATATGGCGCCTAAGCCATCAGGTCCCAGTCTCTCCCATCCATCTGATGGGGTCATAAGGCTGGTGCTCTTCATGTAGCAAGGCTCTCCGAATACAAACATTACCACTCCCGTCCTGGTCAAAGATGTGAGTCCTATGGTACTCCAACCTCTCCTGCTGAGTCCAAAATGTGTCAATCAAATGGTCTAGTCATCTCCGTCACCACTCGACTCTCAGCCTCTGAAGTCGACTGTGGGTCATATATGTCTGTCAGGCGACTCAAGCATTTCTAGCCATGGTGCAACTATAAACGACAAGAAGGAATGAGGGTCACATGGTGAAATAACAATGGATGCCATGCATGCATGAATGGATGCAAAGACCATGATGGGGTGTGATGATATACAAGTCATAAGCTAAACAAATAGGAGTATTTTTTCCTCATATCGACTTATTTTTCCCAAGTAGTCTCGTCAATATTGTGATTCCACCACAAAACATTAATCAAAGTAATTTTCTGATTCCGAAGTTCTTTATCCTTCTAGTCCATAATCTAAATAGGGGTTTCTTCATAAGTTATGTTAGGTTGTAGTGAAATATCCTTTGTATCTACAACTGTTGGTGTTTGTTTCTCGAAGCTCTTCTTGAGGGAAGATATGTGGACTATGTTGTGAATTTGTTGGAATTTAGCAAGAAGATCCAGTCTATAAGCGACCGTTCCTACTCTTCTAATATTTTGTTGGGTCCCACATATCTTAAACTTAACTTCCCCCTTTTCCCAAACTAAAAAACTCATTTCATGGGCGATACTTTGAGGTGGATCCAATAGCCAACTTTGAACTTGAGGTTCCTTCTTCGATGTTCGACATAACTCTTTCATTTGTCTTAGGTAGCCTTCATCCTTTCCTTTATTATTTAGATTTGATACTTCATTTATTGAAGAATCTAGATACTATAAATATTTCCCTCTCCTACTCCATCCCAATATAGAGAAGATCTGCATTTCCTTCCATATAATGCTTCTTAAGGTGCCATATGGATGATGGCCTGGAAGCTATTATTGTATGCAAACTCAATTAATGGCAAGAGCCTCTCCCAATTGCCTTTTTCTTGGAAGGAACATGCCCTTAGCATGTCTTTCAATGTCTGAATTGTCCATTCTATTTGCCCATCAGCTTGAGGGTGATAGGCACTACTGAATTTCACCTTGGTGCCTAAAGCATTCTAAAGGCCTTGTCAGAAATGCAAGGTAAATTGTGTATTCCTATTTGATACGATTGTTTTTGGAACTCCATGCAGTCGCACTATTTCTGAAACAAACAACCGAGTTATCTTCTCCATAGGGTCAGTATTTTGCACCAGCAAAAGGAGAGAACTTTTTGTTAGGCAATCTACCACGACCCAAATAGAGTTATTTCCCCTTGAAGTTCTTGGTAGTCCAACTAAAGTCCATGTATATATCCTCCCATTTTCATTCTAGGATTGGAAGTAACTGCAACTCACAAGAGGATCTTTGATGTTCTGCCTTGGCTACTAGACAGAGCATTTATTAACGTATTTTGCTACATCCTTCTTTACGACTTCCCACCAAAAGTGTCGCTTTAAATCTCAAGACAACCTTGTGCTTCATGGATGAGCCATGTTTGGAGTCTGATGTGCTTCTCTTAATATCTTATCCTTGATCTCTAGATTAGTTGGAATCACCTTCCAGTCTTGGTTGTATAACCACCCATCATCTTAGAGGGTGAATCTATCTAGTCTATTCTTCTTTTCTACCTTTTGCCTAATTTTTTCCCATTTGGGATCTTTCATTTGTCACTTCCTTACTTCTTCCCATTCTACAGGTACAATTTCTTCTACTGTGGTGAGGGATGCATCAATATGAAGATCCTTAATCAATAAACTTCTCATGCTATGCAAAAGTGACTCCACTCCCAAGGAAGGATTTGAGGGATCATCTTTTCACAACTTTCGACTTAGCACATCTGCTAGCATGTTAGCCTTGCCTGGGTGATACTTGATCTTGCATTGGTAGTCAATAATTGGTTTCCACCACCTCCTTTGTCTCATATTTAAATTTTGTTTACTAAATAAGTACTTGAGGCTCTTGTAGTTGGTGTGATTTGCAAGTTGCACCATACAAGAAGTGCCTCTAAATCTTCAGGGCAAAAACTATGGCAGCTTGCTCTAAGTCATGGGTGGGGTACTAGTTTTGCTCATGGTTTTCTAGCTATCGTGATGCGTAGGCGGCAACCCATTCTCCTTGCACGAGTACACATCCAAGTCCTAATTTATATGCATTGTTGAATACCACATAACGCTTATGGGGTTCAGGCAAGGCTGGTATTGGTGCGGTTGTGAACCTTTCCCTGAGTTCCATGAAACTTTACTTGCACTTTTCCATCTAAATATACTTAACATTTTACTTGGTTAGGGCTATAAGGGGTCTCGATAACTTGAAGAATCCTTCCACAAATCACCGATAGTACCCAGCTAATTCCAAGAAACTACGAATCTCGTGCACATTAGTCGGACGCTTCCAATTTACTATAGCCTTGATCTTGTTGGGATCAACTATCACTCCTTGGCTGGAGATCACTTGTCCTAAGAATTGTACCTCCTTGAGCCAAAATTCACATTTGTTGAATTTGGCATAATCTATTCTTTCAACCTTTCAATGCCAAACAAGATGTTGTCTGTGCTCTTTCTCAGTCCTAGATTAAATCAATATGTCATCAATAAATACGACAACAAAGTTACCAAGGTAGGGTCTAAATAATCTTTTCATCATATCCATGAATGTGGCAGGGGCATTGGTTAGACCAAAGGGCATTCATTACTAAGAATTTGTCGTGTCTGTATCTTGTTCGGAACACAATTTTAAGGGTATCATGTTCTCTAATCTTGAGCTGATGATAACTAGACCTTAAGTCTATCTTTGAGAACACCCATGCTCCTTGCAATTGATCTAACAGGTCATAGATACATGGTAATGGATATTTGTTCTTAACCGTTACTTTGTTCAATTCCCTATAATCAATGCACATCCTCAAAGACCCATCCTTCTTCTTTACAACCAGAACTATGCACTCCAAGGTGATGAACTAGGCCAAATGAATCCATTTTCTAGTAGTTCTATTTTCTCCTTGAGTCCCCTCAATTATAAAGCCCCATACAATAAGGTGCCTTATGGATAGGGGTTATAATAGGTTCTAGCTCTATAATGAATTATGTTTCTCTATTAGGGGGTAATCTGGGTAGATCATCAGTGAAAACCATGGGATATTCTTTGACTATAGGTATCCCTTGAATTTCCTTACTTCTACCATTATCTTTCACTATGAAGGCTAGGTAGGCTGTAGCTTCACTAGTGATGCACTTTCTTGCTTACAAAGCTAGAATTAGAGAGCGGGTAGCCTTCATGGTCCCTCTCGTATGATGGATTTGTCCATCATAGCAAAGTGTTTGGATAACCAATCCATCCCTAGTATAATATCGAATCCTAATAGGTTGAAGTTGATCAAGTTGGCTTCCATCAATTTCCCTCCTAGGCTTAGTGGGAAGTTTTTCAACACATGGGTACAAGTGATCATGCTCCCATCAAGAATTGACATTACTATTGCATGAAGTAATATCTGATTCAGCAGGTTACATGTGCGTGGAAACAACACAAAAGACCTTGTAGCGCCAGAGTCAAACAAAGTGTAGACCATATATTCATATAGCGTGATTTTACCTAAGGTGTAATCAACTACCAAGTACTTAGCAGCTATTTTATAAAAGCTAATTTCTAAAGAGGGGCACTTATAGAACAATACAAGTGATGACTCCCGTCTCTTCATCTTTGGGAATCTCTTCGTTTATCTCTCTAGGGGTGATAGCGTATACAGGAGCTTGGGTAGGCTGCATCCGATTGGGCCGATTGTAAGGGTGTTCCTCCTACTTTGTGCATTTTGAAGGCACTCTCGAATCATGTGTCCTAGCTGACCACATTGGAAACATACTCCTAAACCCACTCGACATTCTCCACCTTGATTCTTTCCGCACTTCTTATAAGTAGAAGGTGGGGCTAACATAATGCATTTTCCCTTGTTGGCTCCCTGTACAATCCACCTTTTGGCATTATTCTCTCTTGTAGAGAAAGAAGAAGCTCTTTTTTATTCTAGGTTAATCTGGGCTGCTGCACTTCATTGTTCTGTTTCTATTATTGTGGCTACATTAAATAACTCTTGGAAATTGTTGATGGGAAACCCAGCTAAGTAACTGAAAATCTAGGATTGCAGTCCTCCTTGGAACTTCTGGGCCTACATCTTTTCTGTGGCAGTCAAATGTGGAGCAAACCTTTTTTTCTGTGGTAGTCAAATGCAGAGCAAACCTTCCTAGCTCCATGAATTTCACAGCATATTGTTTCCACTGTGAGATTGCCTTGTACCAAAGTGGCAAACCTCTGGGTCTTCATCGATTCAGGGAAGAATCAATTGTCGAATTCCTCCTTGAACCTATCCCAGATCAAAGCAACGATATTGCCTGATTTCCTTATCAGTAGTTGTCTTTTGGTATCCCACCAGATATCGGCTTCTTCCTGTAGCAGATGCCCTGCGTATTGCACTTTCTGCTTATTCATACAGCCTTTGGTCTTGAAGGTCCTATCAAGATCTAGTAGCCACTTGTTGGCTTTCATGGGTCCTTCGACACCCATGAAACTAGGGTATTTGTATATTAGAAATTTCTAGTACAAGCAACCTTGGGTCTCTTGCCTTTCAACCTATGGGTGTGGTTGCTGTTGGTTTTGCCTTTAGGATTATCTCCTACTGTTGTTTCATGTTTTCCGTCACTTGGCAAATTATATTGCCAAATCACATCCTCCATCTAAATAGCGGTCTTGATCCTAACGAGCATTTGATCCTTCAAGGCTTCTTTCCCTTCTTTCATGTGTCATTCTACTTTAGTCTTTAAATCTTGTGAGGCACATATATGAGATCTAGTTCCTACTACACGATTCAAGCCTATCCAATCTAAAGGTTAAAACCTATATTGTAGCATATCATTCCTAAGGACATGTGGGTTTACCCAAAGACATAGTCGCTCTAATACCACCCTGTGACTCCCCCAACCTTCGCTTGGGATAGAACAGAGACATAGAGCATCGGGACATAAAATATAAGGTTACATACTTCTATTAATGACAGGTGGTAATATGCAATGCATGCTACAGATGCATCAAGCAATATGCAATAACTGCAGTAGAATAAGGGTAACTAAATAAGACTTATGCCAGAATAAGCTAAATCATCCCAATGTCATTCATAACCATCATAAGTTCAAATCATAAGGTAGCATAATCTTAGTACAATTATTCTTGATAATAAGTCTCCATAGCTAAATTAACTGCTTCATGCGTTCTAATGCACAAAGGGCTAGGACTATAAACATCAAAATGAGGTCTAGTCTTTTGTCAATATCCAACTTCTCTTTAATCAATTGGATCCACTGGTCCATCTAGTCCATCATCATCGAGTCCTGACACAACTTCTATCATTCTGAGTGGAATGATAGTAAGTTCACAAGTGGTGAGATTTACTTGAAATCTCAGTAAGTTAGACAACCAATGTGCACAAAGATAAATTATGCATGATGAATGAAAAATATGAAATGTGGGCCATGCAGAAAATCAAAAAAATATGAAATGTGGGCTATGTAGAAAATCAAAAAATCCTCAACATCTTAAGAAAAACTATTATGCACATTTTCTTATATGGAACATTTTTCACTTTAATTGTCAAAAACATATATTTCATCATAATGCTTTCATCATTATTAGCAATTCTCAATTATTCATAGTATTGCCATCATAACGTATGGCATTGTCATAGTTCCCCATATGCATTGTGAGTACTCGCTGGTGATCGTAGTACAACCTATGTTGAAATTATGTTGTCTGTAGACTCATTCTCAATATATTGGTAACATAACATAACATAACATCATTATAACATCATAACATGTACACCTACTAGCCTTAGGTGTCATAACATTTGACTTTGCTCTAGCGTTCTTTAAAAAGAACACATTCGAAGCCTGTTGAATATTCTTCATCAACCGAGGGGTTACCACTCCATTTTTACTCACTCTAGAGTAGATAGAGTAGTTCCACTTGGATGATTCCCCATCCTAGTCTTTGCAGTCATGACAAAAATTATTTTCAGATTATGTTTGAAAAATGTAGTTCATGAAATATGCATAGGTGTACGCTTTCACGTGAAAGTAACATTTATATGTAATGTGCTAAAAATGGTGAAAATGTCACATGTCACTAGGCAAGTAGTCATGTACTCAATGTATCATATAACATGATGTTTCATACTCAAAATGACAATTATAACATGAATGTGGCATTTATCGATAAATTATAAATAATTTATCAAGGTCTAAGTTAGAGGCTAACTTACAAAACTGCCTGCGTTTGGGAAAGTTGTAGTGATTGTAATCAAAGTTTTACTAAGTTAAGACTTGTACTACTATAGAAGATGTTTATAATCAAAAGATTTAAAAAATAGATATTTACAAAAATACCCCTAAACTATCCAAAATTTCCACTAAGGCCCTAATTTTTTACTATTTGCAAACGAACTCCGAATTTAACCAAACTTTGTGGACCTCATATTTTTCATATTCTAAAACCATCTATGCCTTATAATTCCAAAAATCAAAGTTGAACTAGTCTAAATACACTCAACCCGTTGCATGTACTCTAGTGGATGCCTAAGTATAATTTCAACTATTGACCCTTATGAATCCATGCATTTTAAATTTCATTAACTGCAAATAATTACTATAATCCTTAATGACCTATTAAAAGCTTGATCTTACGAGAACAAATCATCTCAACACTTAATCATGGCTAAAAGCCTTAATCAATATTAAACTATTCCTTAAGGATGACTCTCCGATGGTGTCATTCCAACCATGCCCCAGCAGTAGTTGGATGTGGGGTAAGATCTGTATATAATGTCTAGAAGTGATGAGGAAGCTGGTGAAAAGTCCTCACGGATGCTAATCCGATGTAGGGCTTCTTTGAATGGGATTCTTGGAATCTCTTAGCAGAGGAGGAGATGGGGATGTTGATGGGTTCACAGTGGGCTACTAGAGATGAAGAGTCCATTCCTCTCAACTATATGTTACCAACTCAGTCTAGTTTTTCTGATTGGGTTCTACACAAGGTGAAGGCAATTCAACATTGTTTAGGGATGGAGTGTGAGGGTTTTGGAGGAATAATTTATAGCTTTGCTTACTGCCATTGAAGTTGGTCATGCTCAGCTCGAGAAATCAAGTTTCAGAAGACAGAGAGAGCTAAAGAGACTAACATAGCCTCTTAATTATAAGGGTAGCTCAAGCCAAGAAAGATCAAAAGGGAAGGGATTGACACCCTCTTTATGAAGTCCAAAATTTTTTCTTGGAATTTCTAAGGGCTCAACTAGGACAATAAGCATCATTGAATAAAAAATCTACTTCATGAGTGGAAGGCAGATATCATATGCTTACATGAAACTAAGTTGAAATCTATTCCAAGAAGAATTGTTTGAAGTATATGGAGCTGTACATATGTGAATTGGGCTTATCTTTCATTTGATGGGCTTCATGAGGTGTTCTAGTTATGTGGGATAAAAGAGTGGTGGAGAAAATGGAGGAATTCATAAGGGAGTACATAGTGGCATGTTCCTTTACTAGTGTGGAAGACAACTTCTTATGGGCTTTTGCTAGCATTTATGGGCCAAACTTAGATAGTATCAAAAGACTTTTATAGGAAGAAACAACCAGTGTACATAGCTAGTGGGACCTACCATGGTGCATAGGTGGTGACTTTAATGTTATAAGGTTCTCAAGTGAACGTTCAAGAGAAAGTAGACTGGGAGCAATGATAGAATTCTCAGAGTGTATTTTTAACTTGATCTTGGTTGACATCCCTTTCATGGGTGGAGCATTTATGTGGTCCAAAAACCATACATGGTCTAGATTGGAGAGACTTTTAGTCTCATTGGAGTGAAAAACTCATTATCTAGGTGTATGTCAAAAGAGGCTGCCTTGCCTTTATTCAAATCATTTTCCTATCTTGTTGGATTGTTGTAGTATCCAAAAAGGGCATCGGTATTTTAAATTTGAAAATATGAGTGCAAAAATTGAATATTTTGTAGACAACATTAGGCAATGGTGGTCCTTATATCATATTCATGGCACCCCTAGCTTTATCTTTATAGGTAAACTGAAAGGTTTTAAAAAGGTTTAAAGCTTTGGAATACTCGATCTTTTGGTGACATAGGTGACCATAAGAAGTCTATGTTGGAGGAGCTATAGGCATTAGAAAGGATACATGAGGGTTGGGTTCTTTCCTTGGAAGAGTTATCTCTAAAGCCAAAGTTGGTATTAGAATTAGAGAGGGTTATCTTATTAGAGGAAATCTCTTGGAGGAAAAAAAAATAAAAAAATAAAAAAATAAAAAAAACAAGAGCATTGTGGTTGAAAGAAAGGAATCAAAGTACAAAATTTTTTCATAGAGTGACTAATTCTCATAAGAGAACCAATACCATTGAGATGCTAAATTTAGATGTCGTGGCTTGTACGGTGGCCCCTGTGATTCAAGAACATATTGCTGATTTTTTCAAACACTTTCTTATTGAGCAAGTGGGGTGGCAGCCAAAGCTTGATGGAGTAGGTTTTGAGTCTATTGAGATGTAGAATGTGTCTTGGTTGGAGGTGCCCTTTGAGGGGATGGAGGTTCACGATGTGATAAGGAGAATGGTTAAGGACAAAGCATTTAGTTCAAATAGATTTTCTATGGGATTCTTCCAATTATGTTAGGGTGTGGTGAAAGATGATCTAATGAAGGTGTTCCAAGAAGTATTCTTGGTTAAAAAGTTTGAGAAAAATCTCAATGCCACTTTTATTACATTGATTCCTTTGAAGATTGGGGCATTAGAGATAAAGAATTATCGACCCATTAGTCTTGTGAATGAGGTAGGTGCTTGTAAACCACCTAAGGGAGGTATTGGGGAATATTATTACAGAATTTCAAAATGCATTTGTGAGTAGACAATAGACAAAAAATTCTAGCAATTCAGAAATCCTATGTAAGTTGTATATGGAGAAGGCCTATGATCATGTTAACTGGGAGTTCCTCCTTTACTTGCTTGTGAGGTGTGGATTTGGGGATAGATGGTGCATATCAAAGATGAAGTTTTCATTTTTGGTGAATGGCAGTCTAGTTGGCTTCTTTAACAGCTCTAGAAGTCTAAGACAAATGGATCCTTTGTCCCCACTACTCTTTTTCCTTATTATGGAGGTGCTTAGTATAATGATCTCATCTTTGGTTAACAGTGGCTTTGTGGCTAGATTCTCGGTTGGTGACCCTAATAGTGGTACTCTTAACATTTCTCACTTGTTGTTTGTAGATGATACATTGATATTTTGTGTGGCAGAACAAAATCAGATTCTAGTTTTAAGGGCACTTTTCTCTATTTTGAAGTGACATCAAGTTTGAAAGTGAACTTTGACAAATCAAACACAACATCAGGCAGTTGGCTAATACTCTTGGATGTAAGGTTTCCTCTCTTCCCATGAATTTTTGTGATAGTCTGTTGAGGGCCACCTTAAAGACTAAATCAATCTAGGATACATTGATCGAGAAGATTGAACATAGATTGGCGGGTTGGAAGAAACTGTACTTTTCAAAGGTGATAGGATCACCTTAAACAAAAGTACTCTATCTAATTTACTAACATATTTCTTATCTTTATTCCCAATTTCAACAAGTGTGGCGACTTCGATCGAGAAACTTCATTGTGATTTCCTTTGCAGCGATGTGGGGAATGACTTCAAATTCCATCTGGCCAAATGGGATAAAGGTATGCTCTCCAATTTCTTCTGGTAAGTTGGAAATTAGAAATATGAGGATTTTCAATCGATCCTTACTCGAAAAATGAATATAGCGATACAATATGGAACTGGAAGCCTTATGAAAGCTTATGACTGACTGCAAATATGGAGGTTTGTAAGGGGGGGTTGGTGCCCTAGAGAGGTAATTGTGGCTTATGGAGTGGGAGTCCGGAAGCACATTAGACGTGGGTAAGGGGTTTATACTCATCAGACTCATGTTGGGAGATGACCCTAGAATAAAATCCTGAAGTGACCTATGTTGTGGAAATAATGCCTTAAAGGACTCATTCCCTTTAGTTTTTCAGGTTGCATGTGACAGAAATCTCAGTGCCTGATTTTATGGTGATCTCTGGTGATCAAGTCCAATGGAACATCAATTTCAATAGTGGCCCAAGATTGAGAAGTTGGTAGCTTGGAGGAATTTTTTAGTATTCTGTACTCCATTAGACCAAGCACTCAAAAAGCTAACATGTTATGGTTGGTACACATAGGTAAAGATATATTCTCGGATCGCTCTTTCTTAGAATCTCTCACACAACCATAGAACAATCAGATTCCATAGAGAAGGATTTGGTGAAATAAGGTGCATTCCAATGTGGCTTTTTTTGCTTAGACAACTTCTCTGGGTAAGATGTTGATGATGGGTAACGTACGAAAACGCAAAGTGATTAAGTGAAAGTAATGTGGATAGTGAGTATTTAAATTAAAGATTTTTTATCTAAGTTTCTCTACAAATACTCATTTAATCATTATTTTTTGTACAAGGGACATTCTATGGTCAAGGAAAAGAAATAAGGGGCAAATAAGACATTTTTACTCTTAATGCACCCACTACACCTCCACACCAACACTTAGGGCATTTCGGCTTCCTCTAACACTCGAAATTTGACCCCTCAAAAAGGAATCAGATGGAATTGGAGAGGAGTTGGTTATAAGCAGAGCAAAGGATGGAAAGGGGAAGGATAAAAGAGGAGAAAGGATGAGAAGAAGGGGGCGGGATGGAATGTAAAAGAAAATTCTAGGGTTTTTTTTTTTTGTTTCTAGTTATTCCTTTCATTTTACAGTTGTGGATTTTTTTTTTGTTCTGTTTTATTTTTATATATGAATCCTGAGATGAAAGGGGAGTAGTTTTCTTGAACCCTAAGTCAAAGGAAACCATCGAGCAGTGTTTATTCTTCAAGGGTTTTGACTTTCAGACTATGTTTAATTGCATTGTTCTTTGAGTTTCTTCACCCCCGTATTCAATGAAGTATTGGATTTATTTCACTCTTTTTGATCTATTGTAGATTAACAACACATTAGATACTGGAAGTGTGGAAAATTTCATTACTCTGAATTTATTAGTTAAAGCTGGGTTGATGGAAAACTTATTGAAATTATTTCTTTTCAATTTCTTGGTTGGACGTATATGAGATTATCATCCAAATGTTTTAACCTAGACTGGTATGACATTTGAAGTAAATTATGAGATAGGAGAATTGATGGACTACTCACTGCAAGAAGGTTGCCCAAGACTTTGGTTTATTTACATTTTATTTAGCTATTCACTCTGTTAATCAGCATTGAATCTATGTTGGTCTTTTCTAGTATAAGTTTTTTTTCTCTCTTAGCAATTTGTGTTGATTTGCCAAAACTCTAATTAAATTTTATAATCAAAGGAAGAAAGAAAGGTTCAATTGGACTCTCTAGTGATTGAACCTTTGCTATAAAAAAGACAAAAGGGAAAGATGGAATCTCAATCAAGGAACTACCCCTTAGTCAACTCAGTGGCTAAGAAACATCACCTCCCATCTATTGGAAAAATTCTAAACTTAAGTTGCCTTAATCCTTGTGAAATCGACCTTGGGAAATCCACTGCACATCAACATAATACCTCTTGCACTTGGGAGGTAATAAATTGGAGAACCACAAGGTGATCAAAGTAGATTAGTCCTCCATGTGCAAGAAAAGTGGTGAGATTGTAGATTATCTTCTACTACATTGTGAGCTTGCTAGAGCATTATGGGATGATGTATTCTGGAGATTAGAGGTAGTTTGGGTAATGCCCGCCAAAGTGGTTATGCTTTTGGCTAGTTGGACAAATTTAAGAGGTATTCCACACATCATCGCTGTGTGGAAGATGGTTCTTATTTGTATTTATGTGGTACTTATGGCAGGAGTGAAATGACTGAACATTTGAAGATAAGGAGCACTTATTAGAGGAACTTAGATATCTTTTTGTTAGAACTTTATTTCTATGGGCCATAACTATAGATTTTAATGGTCTCGATTTTCATGACTTGTTTCCATTTCTTCTTTCTAGATAGGTGTTACCTCTTGTATACCATCTCGTGTACTTGGACTATGCCTATTTTTATTAATACAATAGTTTACTCATAAAAAAAAAAATTTGTCATTTTCTTCCATGGTCGAAGGTGTTGTCATGCTTGATAGAGATTATTCTAGGTGCATACCCCTAATTTTTGCTTATGTTCCTAATGGGGTTTAGCAAGGCAAAACATGCTACAGATGATGACCAAAACTTAACCAAAATCTTGGTCAGTTCACAATGCTCTCTGTATAATACCTTTGGGCATTGGTGTTCTAGGCCCTATGCCCTTATATGCTCGGCTTCTTGTTTAGTTATGGCCCCCATGCTCAATACTCTTGATACCTTCATAAAAATAACTAATTTATGTTTATATTTGGATGCTTCATGATTATCGTGCTTCCAAAAGTATTTCGTTTCCTTCTTCAAATTTTTGGAAGGAAAGTATACTTTCTACCTTTCACTTTAACAAGTTCCACTTTACATTCAAATTAATAAAATTGATACATTAAACACTCTTCAACGTGACTTTTTGAGAGTTTGAAGATGTAATATGTGAGTTTAATAGTTCTAATAAGTGAGACATATTGTGTTTTAAGTATAGATCAATGCTGTTTAGAATTTTGGGTGAATATTAAACATAGAAAAGAAGAATATAATCCTCACAAGCAAGCTAGCACAATCAATCAATAAAATATATTTTGAAAAGTGAAAATAAAATTTCAATTGTTTTTATAGCCAAAATTTCATGTTTGAGGTTTGGTAATGCTCTGGACTCCTTCCTAACCAAAGTTTCCTCTCATTTCTAGCTTTCCTTGTGAGGTGGAAGACTTTATTTGCCTAGGGCAGGCTAGTTAGTGAATTTTTAGATACATTATGCTATGAGTTAAATCAGTTGGGTATAAGATGGAAGCGGAGTTAGCTATGCTATGGAACAAATTGTCTCTTACTGAGGTACAAACTTGTAGTAATAGGGAAAGATGTACAAGAAACAATTGAAAAAGGAAAGTTATGCTTAGTGGGAAAAATTATAGCTGAGAAAAGGGTAAACCGTGAAGCTTTTAAGAGCACTATGATGAAAGTACAGAAAGCTATGGTAGGTATCAAAATTTTTGAAGTAGGGACAAATCTATTCCTATTTGAATTTCAATCTGATAAACATATGTGTAAGGTATGGGAAGGCCAGTCATGGATGTTTGATATGAACCTCTTTTGTAACATGCAGATCCAGCACCAAGACTACTTTCTAAAGCTCTTTGGATTTATATGTATGAAGAGTTCAATTGAGTTAGTGAGTACATTTTCTTGTACAGACTACGAGCCTAAAATCTTTGTTTAGTGGAATGCTTTTTTTTCTTTGGGTTGATAATTAGGTTAAAAATATTTTTATGGGCCAAGAAAATTTTTTGACAAGTTCAATTATTTTTAAAGGTTGGATCGAGGCCTGAAACTCAGGAAAAAACCTATTTATTAATTTCTTACTCTACCCAAAATATAGGCCCAAATATTTAAAATGGGCCCTACCCAATCACCCCAACACTCCAAGCCCGTGAGTGTTAGACTTCAAACACTATTACCATTTTACCTTCCTTTTCATGATAAAACTCCTAACTACCGGATTGCCTTCTATAATTCACGAATCTAGTCCCACTTCCATCCAAGTGCGTCTCTCTTTCTTCATCACTAGGATTTTTCATTGGTCTATATATAGAGAGAAAACCCAAGCCATAAGAACCATGCTATACTTCCCTTCACACATGGTATTGATCACGTTTCACATCTGTTTTATTCATGGCATGCACGTTCCTACCCCTACAACATTCATGGCAACAACTAGGAGATATACATTCACATTATGCAGTTTTTCTCCCTCTCTTTTTCCTCTAGGGTTTTGCCCAATCACCTCTATAAATACATGCATGTATTCTTGCATGCATGTAGAAGTTGTAGCAACCTTGAGTTGCCATAAAATTCCTCCTTCATGTAACTTCCATCTACTTCCACCCTTAACCTCCAAGTAGCCCCAACCTAGCCACATCGCCCCTTCCAGTGCACACCCATTGTATACTGCTTTGACTCAGCCATCATGTTAGCTTCACACACACGACAACCTTTTGCTTGTAGAAAAATAGCTTGAGAGCCACCCACTGCCAAGGCTCCTTCACATTGCCGCCAACAGTACACCGTTATCCCATGTTGATGGAGACCACGACCGATTAGCCACCTTGCCACTCCTCCCACCGAGACAAGATAGGCCCTGTTTTCATATGCCCAAAACAGAACACTTCACGATAGAGGCCTAGCGATGCCACCACATCTCCACGATGTCTCCACTGTGTCTCTTTCACTCAACGTTGTGCCAGCATCTGTCTGTCTGAGCATTTTCCAGCTTTGGGTCGCACGCAACCCTTAACGCCGTAAGTTTCTCTCGGTTCTCCTCACTATGTCTCTCTCTGTTTGCTCCCTCTCTGTTAAAGAGAGTGTGCCTACAGAAACATCAAGCAGTATAGCTGCAGGACAATCTGAATGGCATTATGAAGAAGAGCACGTTACAGCTGCAGTACAAGGACAATCCGCATGGCATGATGAAGGAGAGCATGATACAGCAGCAGGACAATTCACATGGTAGAACACCAGAGTGTGTGAAATGGTTGGTACGTGCATCAAAAAGCACGAAGGGTTAAAATATTGTTGTAATAGAAAGTTATTCTACAGAGACACAGGTCAATAGATTAGGATGAGAGTTGGTTGTGAATTGAATGTATAAATACATGTAAAGGCCGAAAGGCAAGACACTGAAAAATAGCTCTGCTGTTTGCTCAATACTTACAACCCACAAAGGCATTTGTACGAATGGTTTCAGTCACGTTTATTTGTTTTAACATGGTATCACAAGGTGAGTAAGACTAACAGTCTTCCTCATTGCCATGGCGTCCTCCGTCTCTTTTGACTCCCCTCCTCTGCCCACTCCAACCCCCCACCAACAACACATCTAACTTTAACTCAGCCGGACAGTTTGTCAATATCAAACTAAATATTGACAACTACTTGTTATGGAAAACCCAAATGGTTCCTTTTCTAAAAGGATACCAACTCTACGATCATGTGGATGGCACATCTACAATGCTAGACCCCATGATCGAAGGCTCCACCAACCCAGAATTCACCAAATGGTCCTTACTTGGTCAACGCATAATATCTATACTTACCTCCTCATTATCTAAACATGTCTTGGTGTAGGTCATGGATTGCTCCACCTCACGCGACGTCTGAACCACTCTTGAGGGTCTCTTCACAGCGCAGTCCTCAGTGCATATGATGCAAACACATCTTCAGCTCACAACCCTAAAAAAGGGCTCTGCCACCATCACAGAATACTACCTCAGGGTCGAGTCCCTTTCAGCCTCCTTGAGTGCGGCAGGTCAACCATTAAAACCCAATGAGTTCACTGTTTCTCTTTTAGCTGGCTTAGGCTCGGATTATGAATCTTTAGTAACCTCCCTCACCACCCGAGTTGAACCTCTATCCCCTCAGCAGATCTATAGTTTTTTACTAAATCATGAATCTCGTATAACCCACCAGACTCAATCTCTCTTGTCAAGCAACCCATTGTCTGCCAATCTCTCTACGCCCAAGCCAAACTCATTATGTCCTAAGTCCTCTTTCAACTATTGTGGTAGAGCTAATCATGGTCGGCGAGGTTGTGGGGCTGGGCGTGGTCCTCCAAATCACTTTGCAAATAGAACTGATCCTAGACCCACATGCCAGGTCTATCATAGGCCTGGCCACATGGCTATGTCCTGTTACCATAGACTTGATCATATGTATCAAAATGCACCTCCTCCATCTTTGTCAGCCAACCTTACCACTACTTACCCCTCAACTGCTCCGTCTCAGTTCAACCCATGCTTTCCAGACAGTGCAGCAACAAATCATTTTACAGGAGACTACAATAATCTCAACTTAGACTCCATATCCTATCAAGGCTTGGAACAGGTCAGCATTGGAGATGGCTCTACCATTCCCATCCAACACTCTGGTTCGGCTCATCTTCATATCCCAAATGGCAAATTTCTCTTAACTCAGCTTTTGCATGTTCCAGATATGTCAAAAAATTTACTATCTGTACATCAATTTTGTTTAGATAATTCTGTGTTTTTCGAGTTTTTCTCCACTAGTTTTTGTGTGAAGGATTTACAAACACAGGAGGTTTGACTTCAGGGCACCATGGCATTTACATTCTACCTTCCAATATTTCCACCTCACTATCAGCTTCCTCACAACCTCAAGCTCTGATTGGTACTCGAACCTCATCTCACAATTGGCACAAAAGATTTGGTCACACCTCACCAAGAGTCACGGCATTTGTTATCAAAAAATTTCAGTTACCTTTAGATTCTAAGTCTACCTCAGTCACTTGTTTAGCTTGTTTACAAGCTAAAGCTCATACTCTCCCACATCCCCTCTCTCCCTCCACCTCCACATCTCCTTTTCAATCATTGTTTCTTGATGTCTAGGGTCTGGCACCGGTACTATCCACTACGGGGTGCCGCTTCAATCTTGCTATCGTTCATGATTTTACAAAATATTGTTGGCTTTTTCCATTACAATCCAAGTCGGATGTTTCATCTATTTTTATTGCATTTCTTTGCTATGTGAGCAATCAATTTTCTACTAATGTTCATACAATTCAAACTTATGGAGGGGCAGAATTTCGACCCCTCTAATGAATTTTGCAAAATTGTGGCATTGGACATCATTTAACATGTCCATACTCACATGCTCAAAATGGTAGCATTGAGAGACGTCATTGACACATTGTCGAGACGGGTCTCTCCCCTCTTTCTCAATCTTCCATGCCCTCCAAATATTGAGCATATGCATTCTAAACTGCAGTTTATTTAATCAACCGAATGCGAACAACAATTTTACAAAATCAATCGCCTTTTCAAAATTTATTTGGTCACACGCTGGATTATAAATTTCTTCAAAGTTTTGGCTCCTTGTGTTGGCCACATCTCCACCCTTTTAATAAACACAAAATAGATTTGAGGTAAAAAAATGTGTGTTTTCATAGGTTACAGTCCCGATCATAAAGGGTAATGTTGCCTTCATCTTCCCTCGGCCCGAACCTACATCTCCTAGGATGTATAGTTTGATGAGACCCATTTTCCATTTCAATCTATTACACAGCCCACTGGGGCACTTAATCCCAGCTTTAGGCCACTTAATCCCAGCTTTGGGCCTACGGTTTCTCCCTTCCAATTTATCTTTGGCAACCAAATCATGGATGGGCTTCAGTCCAACCCACCTCACGGAAACACTCCTACGGAAACAGCACCTCACGGGATCTCACATGCCTTACAGCTACCCCACAGAAACACTTTAGCTACCCCACCCGTACAGTCCAATGCCTTACCCATTGTTAGCCCACCTGTGGCGTCATAGTCTAGCCCACCCAATACTTCATCTCCTTCCTCATCTCCAAACCTTAGAGATCCCTTAGACAGTCACGCTACACCTTTTCCTGCACCTTCCCCTGCATCTTCATCTTCTCCTCAACAGATTGTCATGAGGTCCAAACACAATATACATTGTCCTCTGATTCGCAAGGATGCCACCGTGCCTTGGCCCACTCCCAAACCATCTTGCTCACTTGCCCATTCCAAAACCTTAACTATCCTTGAAGAACCAAGCTCTTATACAGAAGCCACAAAGTATCCTGAGTGGAGACATGCAATGAAACTTGAATTTCAGGCCTTATTGCACAACTCCACTTGGGAGCTTGTTCCATCGTCACACACCCTCAACATTTTGGGCCCAAAATGGATACTCAAAACCAATAGAAAAGCTGATGGAACTCTAAAATGTGCAAGACTCACCTTGTAGCTAAGGGTTTTCATCAACAACTTGGGGTGGATTACACAGAAACCTTCTCACCTATTGTGAAACCTATCAAAATTCGTATACTCATCTCTTTGGCTGTATCATCCAATTAGCCCCTCCATCAAAGCACCAAGGGCTTGGTTCCATAAGTTAAGTACTCAACTTCTTTCCCTTGGTTTTCAAGAATCACACTCAGATTCATCTTTATTTATGTTAAAAAATTCAATGCATGTTATGTTTGTTTTGGTCTATATAGATGACATTATTGTCACTGGGTGTAACTCTCAATTTATTTCAGACTTTATTGCTGCTCTTGGCATGCATTTCCCAGTAAAATACTTAGGCTCTTTACATTACTTTCTAGGCATAGAGGTAAACCAAATTGCTTAGGGCCTTTTCTTAAGTCAATCCCGCTACATAGCAGATCTCTTACATAGAACAAACATGCATCATGCTAAATCAGTGTTAACTCCTATGGCTACTTCTACTAAATTAACCGCCCTCGATGGATCTTCCTTTGAGGATCCACATCTTTATAGAAGCGTGGTAGGGAGTTTAAAATATCTATCATTTACTCACCCTGACATTTCATTTTTTATTAATAAAGTTTGTCAATTCCTGCATAATCCCAAAACTTCTCATTGGCAAGTTGTCAAGTGTATATGACGCTATCTCCATCTTACATGTTGTTTCGGTCTTTTTTTTTTCTAAACAAAATTCATCTTCACTCTCTGCCTACTCTGATGCTGACTGGGTTGGTTGTCCAGATGATAGGAAGTCTACAGGCAGTTTTTGTGTCTTTTTTGGTTCAAATCTGGTTTCCTGGGGCTCTAAAAAGTAGCCTACTGTAGCTCAATCCTCCACCGAGGCTGAATATAAAGCTGTGGCTAACACGACTTGTGAACTCATCTAGATTCAGTATATTTTCTAAGAACTTGAAATTTTTTTGCAAAAACCCTGACCTTGTGGTGTGACAGTTTAGGAGCCACCTACCTTTCAGTTAATCTAGTTTTGCACTCCCGTACCAAACATGTGGATTTGGACTATCACTTTGTAAGGGATTGAGTTGCATCCAAGACTCTACTTGTCTCCTTTGTCTCAAGCAAAGATCAAGTAGCTGATATATTGACCAAGCCACTTTCTAGTGCAAGATTTGCCTCACTTCGATCAAGCCTCACTCTCACTCAAGTGCCGCTTGACTCAAGGGGGGTTGTTAAAGAGAGTGTGCCTACAGAAACATCAAGCAGTACAGTTGTAGGACAATTCGCATGGCATGATGAAGGAGAGCACGTTACAGCTGTAGGACAAGGACAATCCACATGGCATGAAGAAGGAGAGCACGATACAACAGCAAGACAATCCGTATGGCAAAGCACCAAAGTGTGCGAAATGGTACTTGCATAAAAAAGCACTAAGGGTTAAAATATTGTTGTAATAGAACGTTATTCTGCAGAGATACATGTCAATAGATTAGGATGAGAGTTGGTTGTGAATTGAATGTATAAATACATGTAAAGGCCAAAATGCAACACACTGAAAAATAGCTCTACTATTTGCTCAATACTTATAGCCCACAGAGGCATTTTTACAAATGGGTTTTAGTCACTTTTATTTGTTTTAACACTCTCTCTCTCTCATCATGCTTTCTCTCTACTAATCAACTACCCAAGTTGACGGTAGCTTTGCCACACCACCCAACTCGTGCCATCTCTTTTCCCATGGTGTCTGTGGTTCTGGTTTTAGTTCTTTCCTTGGGTAAGTTGCCGCACTCTTCTAGTTTTTAGAAATTCTTCTAAGTTTTCTTTTAAGATTTTACATGTTATTGTGAGTAGTTTATAGTCATGCCCTTAAGTTCAACTCTTGGCAAGTCGGAGGGATGGGTTTAGTTTTATAGGGGGCTTAATTTTTGTTAAACTAGACTTGTTTTAGATGGGCCTTTTGACTACCATTTTCGTGGACTATGCTTGGGTTTAGAATGGATTTGTGTTTCAAATTTCGTTTATGCCAAGTTATAATTTTAACAAAATTATTCTAGTGAATTCTATTAATTTGATATTGATGAATTTAGAAAGTAATGATATTTTTGGGTTAAGAGAATTTTAGGTTTTTGAGGAATTAAAATAGGAAATTTGAGTAATTCAAGTGCGATTACAAGTTATGTGTTCAATTGGAGATTTATTCAAGTTATATGATTTTCTATAGGTGACGATTGATTATTCATTTGGCATTGTTGTGAGGAATTTTTGAAAGACAAAGAAATTCAGGTGAGCGAGGTTCCTTTACTGGACATTGCATAAAAAAATATAATGGACTGAGGTCAATTTTGAAAAATATGTATCTTTTTTTATGAAAATAAATGTGAAACAACTTCAATTATTTGTTCTGTATTACTCATGAAATCCTATAATGGAATAAAGTATTTTTTGGCATGATTGGTGTAGACATGAGCTATTTTGGTATTTTATTTCTTAATTGTGCAAAAGAAAGCGAATATGAAATTGTGTACATAAATTATATTTATGTGATCTGATTCTACTCTGTTTTGAAGATGTTCTGTACTCTGATATGATATGATGTGATTTCTGAAAACCTCTGGCACGACATTCTGTTTCTATTTCTATTCCATTCTGACCTTACCACGTATGTAAAATTGTAGCCTATGTTTGGGTTGGTATCAACTTTTCTATTTCCAGTGTACCCACTTTGGAAGTTTTTTGCGTGGTTTTTCTTGTGTGCACACTCGGAGCTCCGAAAATAATAAGAGAAAGATTCACATTTTGTTTCTGCTTGATTGGCCGCCTGAGTTTGTACAATCTTACCACGGGGGTTAAACATTGTCTCTGTTTTGATATGATATGATAAGATAAAGATGTTCAGTTATGCTATGCCAAAAGAATTTTGATTAAGAATATTTTTGAACTTTCACTCCGATATTTTGAAAACAAGCTCTGATTCTGTATTCTGAAAAAAAAAATTGATCTACATTCTGAACTCTGTAAATGCTCATGTTTATACACTAGTATATGTTGTTTGCTTACTGAGTTGTTGATAACTTACCCCTTGTCTCCACAACATTTTTCAAATAATCTTGATGGTTCAGTTGGAGAGCAAGATTAGGCAGTGTTAGAGAGGTTTGATGATCATAGAGGAATAAGTGTCCGAGGGTACAAGTACTTACTTGATAGTCATAGTTAGTAAATTGTTTATTTTCTGTTATTTTGATATGGTGAGTTAATGATATTTTTGAGTCATTGGAGAGTTTCTAATTTATTTTATTGAGAATTTCTTTGTTATTCTTATGAAGAAACATGGATATTTGGGTTGAGCAAATGAATTAATATTTTATCGAGTTTTCTAGATTTTATAGTTGTGATATTGGAGTTAATATTAAGTAATTAGAGCTAACTCTCTGGACCTACAAGATTGAGGCGTTACACTTATACTAACTTATGGGTACAATTATATAATTTACCATTTGGGTGTACTGTGATAATTGCTCCTTCTTTCTTCTATTATTGTGAGCTTCGATCTACATGCCGAGCCTCAATGGCGTGTTTTAAAAGATATCTAATGGATTTTAAATCAAGTTTGATATTTTAAAGCTTACGAATATTTTAAATATTTTAGAAAAATTTATATGTGATATTTCCAATGTTATTGGACTAAACTTGTTTCAAATAACACAATTATAATATTTTTATGAGCTATAAAAGTATTATAATTGTGGAAAATAATCTAAATTAAAATATTTTAGTTATTTAAAAATATTACGAGATTTAAATTTATGTTGAAAACTCTAAATTAATTTAAATGATTTTATTCTCTTCGAGTGATTATCGAGAGACTTCATCATTTTAATTAATGATGAAAGAATATTATTTTATAAATTTTAGTTTATAAAATAATATTCTATCTTAATTCCTGATCTCAGTGTTCTATTCTACGTGTTTTAAATCTAAATAAAACACTTACATGTTTTCAAATTAGTATTTAAACTCATCGATAGGTCATTTTGAAGATCTTGAAACGAAGAGCTTGGATTAAATACCCAAGCCCCTCTCTTTTTTCCCTCACATTATCCTTTTCCCTTCTCTCTCCACTCTCTCCCTTAGACTTGACGTGCTGCTCCCTCATCTCCACCGTAAGGTTTCTTCTTCCAATCGGTGCCACCACCAGCCTCCCAACCTCACCTCCACCACTAGCAGCTCCCCCTCTCGTCGGCCAGTCCATCCCTATAGGTAGTGAATCTCACCGGCAACCCACTCTCTCTCCTCCTCCCTTCAACCAAATGGGTATGAAAACCCATTTATCTCCTCCTACCACCACCGTACGTGGCCACCAATCGCCACCAACAGCTTCACCACCTCATGAGCTTCCCTTCCATAGTCTCCGTTCCACCCAGTTCTCTCTTTCTCTCCCTACTAGGCTACCTCAGAGATTACTCATGCACGGCTTCACCTTGCGCAACTCCTAGCACTACCGTGCATGGCCAGCTAGGCCACCAAGCACTACCACCATGATCTCTAGCCACCAAGGAACTACCAGCACCTCCTCACCTCCCCCACGAGCCTCTCTCTCTCTACCCGAAATGGGTCTCTCATGGCCTAGATCTACCACCGAGCACGGCTTCACCTTGCACAACTCCTAGCACTACCGTGCATGGCCAGCTAGGCCACCAAGCACTACCACCATGATCTCTAGCCACCAAGGAACTACCAGCACCTCCTCACCTCCCCCACGAGCCTCTCTCTCTCTACCCGAAATGGGTCTCTCATGGCCCTAGCACTGTCGTGCTCCACCTCCCCTGACACCAAGCACTTCCACCAGCCTCCCTCTTCCTCTCCCTAGCTTCCCATGAATTCCATAGCCTTCCTCCACCTCAAGTAGCCTCACTCTCTCTCGGGTGCACTATTCAAGGCATGATGCCACCGTGCTCCGCCAACCAGACCATCATGAGGCCATCTTGAGCCTTTCTAAGACCATGCGTAACTATTCCCAAGCTCAAATTTCCACTTTACTTGATGGATAGCCACTATACGTGGCTAACCACCACCGTACGTTGTTTAACCGCCACGTACAACTCCTCCGACGCCTTGATCGTGACTGGCAACGAGAGACTCACAAGTTATCCCATTGATGGCATAACCCTCTATCTCTCGTTATTTATGATATATGTTAGTTGGTTGGTTGGTTGGACTATAGACTATTTTATCGGTAATTGTAGAGTTTGCTGCGTAGTTGTGAAGTGAAGTATGGTTGTGTAACGAAGTGTTGGGCATAACTGTGTAGGACCCCAAAGGTTTTAGCATAGTAAATGGCACATAAAAGTATATGGATGGATGGAGAGTGTTCCAAGTGAAGCATAGTTCTATTTTTAGTATAGTTATTATGCATTAGATAGATGATAACGTGAAGTCATGTGTAAGCATGTAGGTTGTCATCTAACATGCACATAAATGGATTGGATGGAATGAGTATGGCATGAAGTCTAGGTAAGTACTGCATTAATATTCTTCTAGAGTTTTCTTAAATAAATGAAAAGGAAAATGGAATACTTTTCGTTAAAATGATAAAATGCTTTACAAACTTACGCTTTTTCTACAAAACATGTTTTACAAAAAAGAAAGCTAAGCATAAGTTATCAAGTATAAGTACGTAACGACCCTCCTTGGCAGTCCCTTTTCACTTACCCAAAGTATGTATGTGTATGCATGTGGATGGATGCTATACACGGTACGTATTGTATGTATGTTCATGAAATGAAAGAACCTATGCTTTAAAAGATGCACGAACTGACGTTTTTAAACAATGCCATGAAACTGTTTTTAAAATGACTTTTATGAATGAGCTTTTAAAATGACTTTATGAATGAAATGAACTGAAGGACTGTAAGAACTATAAGGCACTGAAAAGGAATGAATGGACTGAATGCATGATGTATGAAGATACGTAACTGCCACATGAACATAAATGATACTAAAGGACTGGACTGAGCAGATTGCAATGCAAGGTAAGTAGTACTGGTAGTGCACCCATTGCTGCACCCTGATGGAATGGATTCCTAACCCATGGCCATGGGTGGAATCAGGTCCAAAAGACTACTAACCCCAGCACACGGGGTGCAACAGTGTACAACGGCCAATGAAAGTGATAAGAAAAGAATGTATGCATGTATGTTAAGAAAGAATGCATGTATTTGTGAAAATACGTATGTGTATGTAATAAAAGATATATGCATGAACAGACTCTTTAAGAAATAAAGGCAGCGAGGCGTGGGGAACTTTTTTAAGAAAGAAAACATTTTTGAAGAAAAATCCCACCTTACAACGTTTTTAAAACGAATTGCATGTCTATGCATGATACGTATGATATGTATGGAATGATGAATGCATGATTGAAAACCTATGTTCATACATGTTAACTATATGAAGTATTTCTTATGAGATATCGACTCATTTTAATTTTTATGTGTGCCCTCCCAAGGACAATATGAGAATGTTGTGTCAAGACGGGCACAACCGAAGGGGAAGAGCACGAAAGTCTAGGCATGATATTTTGTATGAGAGACTTTAATTATGAAAAGTAAGGTTTTCTGCTATAACCTTTTTAATTAAGAAAATAAGTTTTATTTATAAACATGGAGTTTTTGGTATCCTGGCACAAAAGGAAAGAAAATTTCAAAATGGACCATAATTCTTGTTTATTTTTATTAAAATTATTCTCTAAATGACTCACCCCAAGGACGGACGTTACATTTGTGAATATGGAGGTTGAAACTCGTATAGGAAATGCTATTAGAAGTGTAACACAAGTTGTGACGCCTCCAAATCCTCACGCACGGACACGGGGAAATCGAGACGTCCGGATGATGACATCACGAGTCACCACCCTATCGATGTATGCCAAGTGTGTGTATAAGCAACGAATGTGCACGAGAAACACGCAGCGAAAAGCAAAGTCAATAACTAAGTACCAGAATTTTTCTTAATTTAATACAAAACCGTTCAAAACATATATGATAAAATATTACAAAGCACAAATATTATTTCAAAGCCAAAAAACTCCACTCAAAACTCCGGCGGAGCCGCAACCTCGGGCTCAGCCTCCTCCTCCTCCTCGAACTCTGCATCAAAATCTACGAAACTAAAAATGGTGCCGTAGGTAAGTAAAATCCAAACACCGCTAGATAAAAACATATAAAACTCAAACAATATGTATGAAAGAAAAACCAATGCACATGCGCCATAAAATCATAATTTTTCCACGCACGCCAAAAACCCATTTGACCCAAAAACATAACCTTTAAAATTAGTTCTCACCATTATCCCTGATAATGACACAAAACCGCTACCACCATTTTTCCAAAAAATGGATCAAAAGCATCAACACACCCTCGCCATTTTCTTAGAAAATAGCTCGTATCCTAAAACCTTAAAAACCATCCAATTATGCATGCACCATGATCTCACCTAGGGATCATCCGCACACCCTGGCTCTATGTCACATCGCAGGTAACGACTACGCATGTGACACCTAAACGAGCGATGCCCAGACTCGCGCCCTGCGTGTACCTGGCCAGGCCATCCTCTAGTCCCCACCACTCTATGGACCGCGGAGTCGACACGACAGCGTTACCATATCGTGCGATTCGGTCGTCGTCCTGTGACAACCCAGGGGATGTCACTCAGTATTATCCACTCCCGAGTGACCAGAAGAGCTCCACCAAGATAATAACCCATCCCGGCTTGGGCTCGTGAGACACACGCACCCAAAACTCATTTACGCCAATAAAACGAGATTTTCTCGATTAAAATAAAATACCCAAATATGCAATATGCAACTAATGCCTCATGGCATGAATAACCAACCAAATCACAAACAAACATAACCAGGCACTCCGTCCTCAAACCATCCGACCCTCGAACTCCTCGGACTCAGTCCGGAATCAGCCAACCAACAGATAAATATTTATTGAATGAGTAAAATATATTTAAATATAAAATTAGGATTTGAAAAATACTTACAGCGCTGTATGGGATTTTTAGAAAGCTCGCGGTGTTGCAAACGGTGGAAGGAAAGCAACGTAACAGTTAAATTTCACTGTGGCCGTGGGTTGTAAAATACCCACTTTTGAACGGGGACAAACCAAGGCTTGAGATTGATAGGGAATGGTCTAAGAATGTTTATGAAGCTAAGAGAAGAGGAGTTCGGCCGTGGGTGGCGGCGAAAATGGCGGAGGAAAGGCTTAAATGCCCAAAACGGAAACTAGCTCGTGGAAGCTGTTCCGGTGACTGTTAGAGGCCGGAAATGGGTGGGTTAGGACGGCAAGGAGTCGGTGATGAAGTGGTGAAGAGATGGTGGCCGGAGGTGGAGCGACAGCAGTAGATCGGAGCAAAAACTGTGTGGCTTGATGGGCTTTTTTCGGCTAAACGGCGGCTCCATTGGCGGTGAAAATTTGTAGGGTGGTTCACCGGAGGGAGGGAAAGAAAATGGTGGGGGTGGTGTGCCGCACGGTGGCCGGCGACGGCGGGTCTGGGCAGGTGGTGCTTTCAGCGTGAAGGAGAGGAGAGAGACAGACAGACGGGGGGGTCGTGCAGGAGGGAAGGGGAAAAAGGAAGAAAAAGAAAACAAAGAAAAAAGAAAGAAAAGAGAAAAAGAGAAAAAGGAAAAAGAGAAAAGAAAAGAGAGAGGGAAGAAATGAGGTTCAATCCTCACTCCGAAAACCAAAACAGATCCGCCGAAAACGAGATTAAAAACCGTAAAACGACTAAATAAATAAAATACAATAGCAAATAAATAAAAACCAATTTAAAACGCAATAATTTAAAATAAATAAATCAATATATTAATTAAATTAAAAACAACTCTTTAGTAAAAATACACATAAAAGCGGGTCGTCACACAAGTTGACAAAGGCAATAATGGTAATTGTTGGGGAAAATTTATGAGAGTTTTCATTGAAGTTGATCATATGAAACCAATAGCAAGAGGGAAAATGATGGATTTGTTTGGCCAATGTATGTTTGTGTAGATCAAATATGAAAGGCTACCTCATTTTTGCTTTAAGTGTGGTGTCAGTAAACATAATAAAGGTAGCTATGCAGGATAGAGTAGTTTGGGGTCAACTGGGATGGCCAAGACAAAACAATATGTATCATGGTTAAGGGCTTCTAATTCTAGTGTTAACTCTAAATTTTCCCATAACTCAGGTAATTAGATAACAAAAATGAACCAACCCTGAACTGGAAAGCAAGCTTCAGATGATAATTGTTCTAAGAAATCTAATCCAATAGAGAAGTTTAGAGCTATGAGGCATGACACAATAGAGGAAGTAAATGACAAAGTCTTTTCCTAGGAGGTACTATTTTGGAAGGAAATAAAATTATAAAGTTAATAATTTGAATGCACGATCTATAATGCCTCAGGAAGCTCAATATGTATCTATGTATAAATAGGGGTGAGCATCGGCCGGTCCGGACCGGCAAAACCGACCGGACCGGCACTATTTGGACCGGACCGGACCGGACCGAATTGGGTCCGGTCCGGTCCGGTCCCATTTTTAAGGGACCGAAAAGATTCGGTCCGGTCCCGGTCCGGGAGTTTTTCACCCCGAACCGGACCGGACCGGACCGAATAGAAAAAAAAAAAATATTATTTATATATATTATTTATATAATAGTATTAGCATATTACTAATATATATAATAGTATACTATATGTATATATATTAAATATATTAAAATATAATTACATAAATATTAAAAAAAATGTCATTAAATATTAGCATATTATATAAATATATAGTTATCACTATTACTATTATTACATATAGTTATTAGTTATAGTATAGTTATTATTACATATATTTATTAGTTATAGTATTATTACTAATAGACTAATAGTATTAGCATATTACTAATATATATATATTAAATATATTACAATATAATTACATAAATATTAAAAAAAATGTCATTAGATAAAAAAAAAAAAAAAAAAAAAAAAAAAAAAAAAAATCAACCTTGGACCGACCGGACCGGACCGGACCGGACCGGTCCTGATGGAGTTCGGTCCGGTCCAGGGTTGGAAAACCCTGGACCGAATAGGTCCGGTCCGGTCCACAAAACCTCCCCGGACCGGACCGGACCGGACCGAACTCACCCCTATGTATAAACCTGAAATTGACTCTACTACAACTTTGGTTACTACTAATATATGTGCTAAGACTAATTTGGATGATGAGGGGAACAATCAAAATAGTCTCCAAGGAACTTTGGGAACATAATTAGTTAATGGAAATGAAGAGCAAGGGAAGAGACCAATATAACTCTGCATAGGGCAACCAACTCTTATTCATATTTAATCTCCCTACTGAGGAGGACAAACTAGAGACAATGGGGAAAAAAATATCTTTAGGATCCACTATACATATATCGG
This sequence comes from Carya illinoinensis, assembly GCF_018687715.1. NCBI lineage: Eukaryota > Viridiplantae > Streptophyta > Magnoliopsida > Fagales > Juglandaceae > Carya > Carya illinoinensis. Next base: position 30,903,975 of record NC_056754.1, on the reverse strand, counting down.
TGAAGGTTATTATTTAGCCCCACTAGCAGAAATGAGGCTCTTAAGCTAGGACTATTGAGGGCTTGGCAACCCTTGGACAATTTGAGACTTTGACCTTATGGTTAAAGTTAAAAAGTCTGGCATTTTGTTTCTTATGGAAACTAAAATGCATAAGAGCAAAAAGGAAAGTATAAAACAAAGTTTGGGTTTTAGTTATTTGTTTTGTGTTAAGGGTGTTGGCAAAAGTGGTGGATTGGCTTTGCTACGGAATGAAGATGTTAAACTTAACATGAGTACCTATTCTTAAAGATATATCAATTCTTGGGTTGAGCACACAAACTCACCTTGGATGCTTACATGGTTTTATGGTAATCTAGAAATAGAAAAAAGATACAGGGGATGGAACATATTGAGACACCTCAAGAATCAAAAACCCAAAATGTGGCTATGCTTAGGAGACTTTAATGAAATTTTATTTCATAGTGAGAAACATGTTAGGGCTCAAAGAGATGAAAAACAAATGGAATCATTTTGAATTGTGCTGAAAGATTGCTATCTCGATGATCTGGAATTTTCTAAAGGCAAATTTACTTGGTCCAACAACAAGAAAGATCATACATTCACTAAGGAAAGATTACATCACGCCACATCCACATCAGATTAGTGTGAAGAGTTTTTTTTTTGGGGCGGGGGGGGGGGGGGGGGGGGGGGTGGGGGAGATTTTTAAGTTTTAGCTTCTTCCACATCTAATCATTGCCCAATCCTATTGTCAATGGAAAAATGGAATCAAGATCCTAAAGATATCAGACCCTTATGTAGGAATATGAAGCTAATTGGTCAACTTTTCAAGAGTGTGAAAATGTTATTAAACAAACATGGCATTAACCAGTGGCTACAAATGCGGGCTTGACAACAATTAAACATAAACTTGACTACTGCATGAAAGAGTTAAAAAGGTGGAGCAACAGGAAAAAAAAAAGATTCATAAAGAATATTTCTTATGGAAACAAAGAAATTGGAAGATATACAACAAATAATGACACTACTAATTCAGTGGAGGAAGTAAATATGGTAAAAGAAAAATGAACATTGATAACATTTTGGAAAGAGAGCATCTGAAATGGAAACAAAGAGCTAAGTTGACATGGCTTCAACAAGGAGATAGAAATACAAAATATTATCACCTTTGTGCAAGCTAATGCAAGACGAGGAACATAATTACTAAGATTATAGATGACAATGTTGTTAGCATTTCTGATCCTAGTGACATGGGAAATGCTTTTACTCAATACTACAAAAGTTTGTTTGGAACATCGAAACCTATCAATATAGAGGCTTCTCTTAATGCTGTTTTTCAAATGGGTCCATATGACTCCTAGTCCTGATGGGTATGGTGGATGTTTTTATCGAGACTATTGGCCTGTTGTGGGAGACAAGGTATGTGTGGCTGTTCTGTCTTTTCTAAATTCAAATAATAGAACTGAAGACATTAACTTTACATATCTAGTTATGATTCCAAAGATAAACAATCTTGTGAAGATTACTGATTACAGACCTATAAGTTTGTGCAAGGTTATTTACAAAGTTATCACAAAGAGACTTGCCAACGGATTGAAGTTGATACTCCCTTGAGTTATTTTGTAAAATTAGTGTGCCTTTGTTCTTGGACGTTTAATTACTGATAACATTTTAGGGGCTTATGACAACCTTCACACATTAAATACATAGTTACATGGACAAAAAGGTTATACGGCTCTAAAACTGGATATGAGTAAGGCATATAATAGAATAGAATGAAATTTCCTCAAAGCTGTCATGCTTAAGCTGGGTTTTCATTCAAGATGGATTGAGTTAATATTAAAATGTATTACATCTTCCTCTTTATCTATTTTACTAAATGAGATTCCTCAAGAAATAGTCAAGCCAACATGACTTATGAGACAAGTATACCCATTATCACCTTTGTTGTTTATCATTTGTGTTGAAATGTTGACTGTACAACTTTATGATGCAGAAAAAAATGATCTCATTTCAAGTATTCCACTAGCAAGAGGTGAGATAAGAATGAACCATCTATTTTTTGTTGATTATAACCTACTATTTTTGCAAAGCAAGTATGTAGGATTGGGCATGGTTAAATCACATTTTGGGGATCTATGAGGAAGCTTTAGGACATAAACTAAACAGGGAGAAGACCTCATTATTTTTCAGCAAAAACACTAAACAACAAACAAGGGAATGTATCATGCAAGTTGCTGGTTTACAAGCTTCTTCAAATCTAAGGAAATATCTTACCCTTTCATCTCTTATTGGTAGATAAAAAATGTTAGATTTTCAATGAATTATTAAAAAGGTGAGTAACAGGATTGAAAACTAGAAAACTAAGTTTCTCTCATAGGCTGGGAAAGAAACTTGATCAAGGTTATTATCCAAGCCATTCCTATTAGGGTAGGTTTGGATGGTGAGATAAGAATTTTTAGTTTGAGATGAAAGTTGAAACTTAAATAAAATATTATTTTTTAATATTATTATTGTTTTAAAATTTGAAAAAAGTTGAATTATTTATTATATTTTGTGTGAAAAATTGAAAAAGTTGTAATGATGAGATGAGATAAAATGATAATTTTAAATCTCATCTTACTTCTAACTTAGCTCAGCTCTACTAGCCATACAAGTTTAAAGGATGCTCACCAATCCAAATTCTTTGACTGCCACAATCTATAAAGCCAAATACTTCCCTAACAGTTCTATTCTTCAATCTCAATTAGGATCAAGACATTCTTTCACTTGGAAAAGTATCAAGACACCTATTAATATCATTAAGGAGGGTCTAATATGGTGTGTTGGGAATGGGAAAAAGATACATATATGGCAAGATAAATGGATACCAAGAGCAAGATCAATTAGAATCCAATCACCAATGAAATTCATGCCAGCTTCTATAAAGATGTTTTGAGAAAGAAATATCTCTCGAGTTGACTGAGAGGGTGTTTTATCATATCATGTACAGACAGTTTTATCTAAAGAAACTATACAAAATAGAAAGAATGCTAGAATAACAAAAATTACATATTAACTATATACAGCAAGACACATTAACTATATACAACAGAGTAGAATTGAATTGACTTTCCAAGTTTGTTCATGTTGCTGAGATATTGTTGTTTGTTGAGATATTGCTGCTTCCTTGTAGCTCATCTGCTTTATTGTTGACTTCATTCCTTATATTCCCCCTCAAACTTGGTTGTGGTAGGTAACAAAGTCCTAGTCTGTCTCTCTGCATTTTGAATGGACCCTTAAGCAATGGTTTTGTAAAAATATCAGCAAGTTGATCAAGTGATATTGTAACATACTTAGTCTCTAAGGAACTGAGTGCTACTCTATCTCTGACATAATGATAATCAAGTTTTATATGCTTTGTTCGAGCATGTATAACAGGATTTATTGACATATACAAAGCACTTAGATTATCACAGTGTATAATTGGTGCTTTTGGTAGTGACGCTCCTAGGTCTTTGAGAAGGATTGAGAACCAAGTTAGCTCAGTTGTAGTAGATGCCATATATTCAACCTCAGCACTTGATCTAGACACTATAGGTTGCTTCTTTGCATTCCATGAGATACAATTGCTACCAAGGAACGTACAATACCAAGATGTAGATCTTCTTGTTGTTGGGTAACCAGCCCAATCTGCATCAGACAAACCATAGAGATCCAGTGTGTTGCTTGAGATGATTCGTAGGCTGAGTTTGGCAATGTCCTTCAAGTACCTCAAAATCCTTTTAACAAGTTTGAAGCATGAATTGGCAAACATAGTCGACACAAAATGACATATCTAGTCTCGTAAAAGTCAGGTTCTGTGACTCCCCCAGATTTTTGTTTGGGATTGGACAGACATCTGAAGCATCAAGACATGCAACATAAGATTACCTGCTCTCGTTCATGACATAAGATGCAATATTCCTAAAATGCATCTAGCATTATGCAATATTCTCAGTGGATAATTTTTCTTTTAGCAATATTATGTACAAAACTTATAATATATCAAATAGTTAAATCGTAATTCAAGCATACTTAACAAAATAAACAATCACGATTTCAGTACAAGTCTCAGAAGATTGTAATCTCAAAAACATGAGAGACTAGACCCCATATTTATATTACCAAAATACACTATTGAGGAAGTTCATCAAGTAACTCGTGTAACTCGACTAATGAGGCCAGAATACTGTCCAAAAACTAACTATGGAAGTTGTAAGCTCCGCATCGTGTCTGTGACATCTAGTCAACCTCCTCCAGTCTACCAATGTCTGCTCCCTACTCTGATTCTGACACATCGTCTACCATTTGGGGGGAATGGTAGTTGGGACTATCACGATGAGATTTGATTACAAATCTCAATAAGTTCACAGGAAATTCCCACACAAGTTAATGATGCATACATGGCAGTAAAAACGTGAATGCATAATTAAAGTCGTAAGTAAGCATAACATAACTTGACATATAGCATGGCATAACTGAAATACCCTAAACAGAAACATGAACCAAACTTGACTTGACATGACATGAACTTGAACTTAAAACATAACATGGACTAGCAATATAACATGAACGTGAACATACATAACATAAACATGAACTTGAACTTAACATAAATCTAAGCATAATACGACATAAACATGAACTTGAGACATAATGTGAACGTGAAAATAACATAACATGAACGTGAACTTAAACATAACATGTACGTAAATATAACATGATATGAACGTGAACTTGAAACATAACGTAAACATAAACATAACATAACATGAACGTGAGCTTGAATATAACATGATATGAACGTGAACGTGAAACTTAACACGAACATGAACATAACATAACATAAACGTGAGCTTGAACATAACATAAACGTGAACATAACATGATATGAACATTAACTTGAAACTTAATGTAGACATAACATAACATATACGTGAACATAACATAACATAACGGCAGATTATTATACTTCTTTACTGTAGTACTCAGCAGCACATAGCCTTAACTGCAGTACCAAGCAACGCATATCATCCTTCTGTAGTACAACAAATTATACTCCTTCACAATGTACTTTGCAATGCATAGTCTTGACCACAGTACCAGGCAGTGCGTATTATCCTTGACCGTAACATAACTTAACATAACGGTAGAGTATACTCCTTCACATAGTACTTAGTAGCGCATAGCCTTGACTGCAGTACCAGGCAGCGCGTATTATCCTTGACCATAACATAACTTAACTAACCATCTGTAATAAGGTAGATTATACTCCTTCACCTTAGTACTCGGTAGAGCATAGTCTTGATTGCAATACCAGGTAGTGCGTATCATCCTTGACCGTAGTTCAAATTAACTGATAACTGAAACTTAATTATTCTCAAAATACACAATTGTATTCAAGATGAAACGTAACTGGAATACGAAAGAACAAAAGTCTTGATGTCACATAACATGACTTGAACGTAACTTGAGAGACATGACTTAGTTAAGATAGAAATATTTTGTAGTATGACATAACATGTAACAGACAACATTTCATGACAGGGCATAACATATAATAGTGAATATTACATGATATGGCATACATGTAATAGATGGCATAACATAATATGACATACTTGTAACATATAGCAATACCTAACATAATAGATTGTGTAATAGATAAGCATTCATGACAAAATAAATCATGCGTAACAGATAAATATGTAATGACGTGATATGACATGGCATATATGATAACATATATAGATAAATTTCAGTTCTCTTACCCATCATACATATACAGTAAACTGATAGTAAGTTAGAAGTTAACTTACATCGATCGTCGTATTCTACGAGAATTAAGCGTGAAACACGAGGAACTGTTAGAGCGTATTATAAAAGTTAGAAATTTAATTACTAACAATTAGAAATGTGTAAAAGATACAACTTAGAGTAAAATTACCATTTTACCCTCTACATGTGGAAAATAACCATTTTATCCATAATTTAAGGATTTCACATCCTAACTCCAAAAATTTCTAAAATTTTCATTCCTCATGTAAATTTTGTCCTAAACTCAAATATGAATTCAAAAAAATTTAAAACAAATCACAACTATGGAAAACACGTTATAGCCAAAACATCTATAGGCCATTTCTCTTTATTTTTGTTGCAATTCCTTCTAACTTCAAAACTCATGTTTAAACCAAAATTTGCAACTAAGATCTTCCTATTCTAGGTTTAAAACCATACTTAAAATATCTATTTAGAAAAATCTAATAATCAATACCAAACCTTTTTTGAAAGGATCCAAACGTTTGAATCACAAGTTTAGACTCTAAATCAACACATCTCTAAGAATTCCAAAAAATCAAATCTTATTTCTAATATATTCATAACATCATCCTAAGATCAACCATGATTTAAATCATTAAGCTAAAGTCACCAAAATCACAAAATAACACTTGGATTTTTTGGTTTTACGCTTAGTCCAAAAACATAAACTTTTTTCTCAACTAGCTTTGATAAATCTCTTGATCAATGGCTTAAGAAAGTGAGATCTTCGAAATAAAGCATCACATGGTTTAAAAATGTGTTCTAAAGAAGATCCAACGATCAAACTTAAAATCACATGGCTAAAACTCAAAAAACATAGATCTAACCCAAAACATAAAATCTTAGGCTAAACCGAAATCTTCTTGCATAGAAAAATCATATCTTTAAAACTAATACTAAATATCTTCAAAATAACATCCTAACATGAAAATAAGATACTTTGAATCGTCATATAAAAATATCAAATCCTTTAGAGTAGGATCAAACCACGAAATATTCAAATTTTTTCCAAACAAAAACTGTTGTTCCACTTCCAGTTTTTAGTTTTCTAGATCTAAGAAAATCTATCATAAAAAACTTTATTCATGCAACAAAAATTCAATGGAAACTCATAAAAATATGCTAACAACACTCCATAAATTTTTCGGACCAAGATATGTCCATGAGCTTGGTCAAAAACTCCAAAACATAACATACTCTCCAGTTCTAGGCCCATAATCACCTTTCCATGGTTCAAAATACTTTTGACCAAACAAATAACCATGAAATGAGACGAATAATATATCTAAGGAAACTAAACTCAAATAAGAACAAATTTTATGAATGAATCATCGTGTGAAAATATTTTACAAAGAGTTGAAAATCCCCACACAAGAAGACCCAGAAATATGCTCGAGAGAGCTCTTTTGCGTTTCTCTCTAAGAATGGAATGAAGAAGTGATTAAAGGGAAAGAAGTGTGTCTTGCACAACTTTAAACTTCTGGAGGAGAAAGATATGGGCTTGAATGACCCTTGATTGGAGGTGGCTATGTAACATAAAGTGGAGAATAGTAAGGGGCAAAGGACTGCTTGCAGAAGTTGTGAGGTATGGAGGTTGATAAGGTGAATTCTCCTTCACATCAAGGCACTATTGGTGTCGCCAAGGGCAGTGGATGGTATACCATGTGGGGGAGGAAACTTCTTCAAGAATTTTTTCCAAGGTGGCCAAATTCATGGGTCTTGGTGGGCCTTAACCAACTGGACTTCAATTTGGGGTTTAAAGGGGGTTTGGTTAGATTTTGAGATGCTATCAAGTCCAAATTTAATTTTTCTTGTCCCAATCAAATTTTCAAGGTTTAAAAGGTTGGATAATGATGTCATAATGAGAATTTGAGAAATTAATAGCATGTGGAAGTGATTCAATCAAGTGATTAAACACAATGCTAGATATTGGATCAAAAAGGGTTTGAAGGCCAACTTTAGGGTTTGGGGAAACCGTTTAGGGTTTCAGTTTCAACCAAGTTTTTGGAGTTTCAATTGGATTCCAAACCATTTAGAGTTTCATTAGGGTTGAAACCCTCTTTGATCTAACTCAATTTGGTTGATCAGATGAAAAAAGTTTTACTTAAGTGGTATGATCTTACACTTTGATTTCCTTCACAAATCTATCTAATGGTTCGTCTTTTTACCAAATGTCTAATACTATTCACTATGTATGGCTAAGATCTTACCAAGTGTCTAAATCAAACTTCTCTAACCTAATTTAGACATTCTACACTGTGATTTTGAAAACGCTGCCTTATTACACTTATCGAGATTACTGTTCACTCCATAAAAATGCATAATAAACTTAGTACTAAAAAATCTTAAATATTCATATTAACTTACAGTGAAAATCATTTTCCAAAACATAACCCCAAAGTAGCCCTAAAAATAATTTCATAGTTTCAAATAGTCTTTTCGTCCGAAATTATGAAAATGATTTATTACGCCATAAAATTCTAAATAATGAACTGAGTCTAGTGGCGCAGACCATAACATATTCTAACACTTATAAATATCTCAAACAATTAAAATCGCATTTCTGGTACCATAGTGAGTGATAACATTGACTATGTTGATAGACTAAAACTGATGACTTGCATAATTTAATCTATTTTATCACCTCTTAACTTTAAAATTTTGCATAATTTTATTTATTTTTATTGATTTTAGGCTTTATTGTCATCATTTAAATTTATTTCAGATTTGAAGAAAATGAAGATCCAAATTTCACTAGTGCTACTTAAGGGATAAAGATCAAGTTGATTTTTTTTTTTTTTTTTAATAGCAGGGGAGATTGGAACTAGTCAAATGGCAAACCTTTGAATTGCATGTTAGAAATTGAAAGAGGGAAGAGCACTACAAATGAAATAAACATGTGAAGATGCAACTTTTGTTTTTACTTGATGGGATTTAGGCGTCATAAGGAGCATCTTTATTGCTTAGCTTTTGGGCTCTTGGGAAACGGATGCAAGCTGAAAAGCTTTTGGATCTAAACTCAAGCAGCCTTTGATTTTATTTAATTTTGATTTTATGCATGGGAAACGAAGTAGCGGGAGTTTGAACTTGGCAGTTTGACTTGGTAAAGCAACTTAAGGGAGCCAGCATTATTTGATTTTTTGATACATCCGTTACGCACGCATGCAAGATGCAAAGTTGGAGATTTCATTTTCTTTTGACTCGTTGACATGCACTCACATAAGGAGCTCTCATTTTAATTGGCGGGGACCTAGCAAGTTTTAAATCTTTGAAAAAGAAGGCAGTTTTAGTTCTTTGCCTTGTAGACGCATGCAAGGAGAGGAGTTTTGAATTTTTTTTTCCTTTCATTGGAGGAGGAAGCTGCGACTCGGAGAAGGAGATTGCAACTGTGAGAGGAGTATTTTTTAGTGTTTATTTTCCTTCCATTATTCTCAGAAAAATTATGGTGAATTCGTTTATGTTGAATTTAATTTTTTGCATGAACTAAATTTTATTTATTCTAGGAAAATGATTTAATCTAGTTCTGAGCTATGCTTGATTTTCTATGCTAATTTAAACCAATTCTTTCTTTGTTTATCTGATTTATTCTGAGTTTCTTGCTTCTAATTAACTGGCCATTAATTAGATGATTTTAATCTTGTGATTTGCTATCGAAAGGGGGAATTATAGGATAGATCTTGAATATTTCGACATAGGAAAATATATAGATTGAAAGACTTGTATGAACCTATGTAGTATTTAAATCATTAGTCTCATTGCTTTCTTTCTTTATTAATTTGCATACTCTTGTGTAAAATTATGAACAAGAATAATTTCTAATTGACTATCAAAAGAGGCTTTTGGATGAATTAGAGATTTGCTAATAAACAAAAAGAATTAAATTTAATTAGGTAGATGAGTAAAGCATATTGAGGAATTAGGTGAAATCGATGTCGTAGAAGTTTTCTTTCCCATTAATTTGATCTTTGAACATCATTTTTATTTTCCTTTGTGTATTTTTCTTTGAATTGATTTTATTTTAAATTGCAATTACAAAAATCTTAGTAACTTTTCTAGATAAAATTGAGATTAATATAATTTCGGTAATTGTCAAAAGTAAGTTATCAATCCATGAGGACGATACTCTTCTCATCACTTTACTATAAAATTACGATATTGTACACTTGCAGTTTTGGACCGATCAAAAACCTTTGCGATTAGTCGATTCGTGAAAACTTACGGAGTTTTCACGAGGTTCTTAAAGTCTATAGAAATTCTACCATTGAATTTCTGGTGGGTTATTACAGGTACAATAACCCTCCAACAATACTTCTGTAAGTTGTTGGATCATGATATGGCTGATTAGAAGCAGTGAGGTGTTGACCTTTTGATGGCATAGGTGTAGACAAGCGCTTACACTCATGCATATTGGCTTGAGTTAGCAAGTCCATAATATACCTGTGCTTAGATAAGAAATGATCTGAACCAAGTTTATGAGCTGATCTATTCCCAAAAAATGGTGAAGAAAGCCAAGATCTTTAATGCATAATTGAGAACTGAGCTTGGAAATCAACCATTGAATTTCATTGAGATTATCACATGTTACCACCATATCATCTACATACAATAGAAGTATTAGTATCCTATGTTTAGAGTGACATATAAACAAAATTGGATCTATTGAACTGGAGTAAAACCAAAGTTGTAAAAGAAAGTTACTAAGTCTGTCAAACTAGGCTCAAAGAGCCTGTTTGAGACCATACAAGACTCGAGTGAGTTTGTACACATGCTGGGGATGATGCTCATTTACATAGCCTGGTGGTTGATGGATGTAAATAGGTTTGTTAAGGAAGCCATGAAGAAAAGCATTCCTAACATCTAATTGATGAAGTTCCTAGTTTTTAACAGTGGCAAGTGTGAGAACCACTCTAATACTGGCAGGCTTCAGAATTGGGGAAAAGGTTTCTGAGAAGTCCACACCATCCACTTGACTAAACCCTTTGGCAACTAATCTTGCTTTAGTCTTTCAAGTGTGCCATCTACCTTTTACTTAGCCTTGTACACCCACTTCAATCCAATGACGTTCATGTTAGTAGTTCTTAGAACCAATTCCTAGGTTTTATTAACTACAAGCGCAACTAGTTCTTCTTCCTTTGCAGCAGACCATCCAAAGTGATTTCTTGCAGATTTTATAGACTTTGGCTCAGTAGGGATGAAAATCAAATTATGCAAGTTTGCATAATGTAGTTTAGGTTTGTGTATTCCACACCTAGCCTTGGTTTGCATAGGATGCTGAGTTGGGAGTTCCTGCACTACAGGTTTAGCAGGAATAGGAAAAGCTATATTTTGCAAGGGACTTGATTTTGGATGTGATATAGCAACCAAAGGAGGTGGTAAAAAATTGCTATTTGTTTGAACTAATGATGAGGGAGGAGGAGCAAATGCAGAGGGAAAGGGTTGCAAAATAGATTCCTGGGAAATGCCATTGTGCCATTCAATGAAACTGGAGTATTCCCCTTCAACATGAGGAGAATCATATAACATAGTTGGCCTAGAATAAGGTGGGACAAACTCATCAAACACAACATGCCTTGATGTATAGATTCAACCAGTTGGTGGATAAAGGCATTTGTAGCCTTTGTGTTTGGTGCTATATCCAATAAAGACACATGGCAATGACTTAGGTTCAAGCTTATTGGACCTATAATCTCCAAGATAAGGAAAACATCTAGACCCAAGTGTTCTAAGAATGCTATAGTTAGGATGTTTAGCATAAAGTCTGAAGAAAAGGGAGTCCATATTGAGCACAGGATATGGCAGTTCATTAAGCAAGAAAACAGTAGCAGAAAAGCAGTCTGACCAGAATCTAGATGGGAGTTTGGTATGAAACCTTATAGTCAAACCTAAGTTAGTTATTCTTCTGTGTTTTCTTTCAGCTTTGCCATTTTGTTCAGGTGTTTTTGGACAGGCATATTGATTAAGAATTTTATGGTTGTGAAAGTATTGAGTGAGGTTCTTGTCATTAAATTCACCTCCTTCATCAATTTGGAAAACACAAATTTCGGCATTAAATTGGCACATGACAAACATATGAAACTAAATAAAGGTAGAGTGAATATTAGATTTGTGTTTGAGAGGAATCAACCATGTGAAATTTGTAGCTTCATCAACAAAGATAGCATAGAGTCTATATTTTTCTCTAGAAAGAGTGGGAGTAAGTCCCCATAGATCACAATAACTTTTCCAAAAGGAATACTGACAATATTTTCTCTTGAAAGAAAAGGAAATTTACAAGCTTTACCCATTTGATAGCTCATACAAGTTTCAGAATAAACATGTTTTGAATTAAGAGTAATAAACTTCTTAGTACAAAGATAGTCTAATATTCTAGAGTTTGAGTGTCCAATCCTAAGGTGCAAGTTCTCTTTATTGGTGGAACAAAATCTTAAAGAGAAAAAAGTCTTTTTATTCTGAGGAGTTGGGACAACATCATCAAAAATGTATATTCCCTTCTGCTTCTTGCCTGTTTCCACTGTCTTCATGGTTACCCTATCCTTTATCACAAAGCCATGCCCATCAAACTCAAATTTAAGTGGATAATTAGATGTAAACTTACTAACAGACAATAAATCCTTCTTAATGTTAGGTACCACTAGCACATCATTCAACTGAATTGGACATTGATATGGTTAGTGGCACCTGTGTCTGGATGCCATGAAGATGTGTCAGGAGTTTCATCCATTTTGATTGCTGCAAACCTCTGAGGAAGATTGTCAATTGTGAAAGAATGATTAAAGCAATAGAAACACCTGAGTGCAGTGTGGTTTCTTTTGTGACAAATTTGACAAATGACTCCTTCTTTATATGTAGATTTGAAATTTGAAGATTGACCATGAGATTGATTGCTTGGGGTGGAGTTTGATTTGGATCCAGTGGATTGGCCTTGAAGGAAGCCATGACCTTTGGATGTAAAGGAACCTGTGTTAGCATTTGGTTTCTTTTGTTTGTATGACTTCTGTCAACAGAAGATCGTAGGTGAAGGAGCAGTATTAGATTTGTATCTATTAGCATAGCTTTCCAATAGAGTGAATACTTCAGAGTATGACGGAATAGGGGGCCTAAGCATAGTTGCTGTAAAAACTTAAAATTCCTTAACAAGACCATTGAGAAGCTACCAAGACTTTTTGTGTTTAGAAACAGGCTTGCCAATAACAGCAAGTTCATCACATATTGTTTTAAATCTCCTCAGGGAATCATAAGTTATTTGTCAAATCTGTCACAAAAGAAACCACACTGCAATCAAGTGTTTCAATCGCTTTAATCATTCTTTCACAAATGATAGTCTTCCTCACAGTTTTGCAGCAATCAAAATGGATGAAGCTCTTAACACATCTTCATGGCATCCAGACACGGGTGCCACTGACCATATGACTGCTAATGAAGGTACTCTTCACTTATTAATTCCATATAATGGTCATGATGGTGTAATTGTTGGCAATGGTAGGGTCTTACCTATTACTCATGTTGGTCATGCAATGGTTGGCCCCTCTCAATCTCCAATTCAGTTGAATGATGTGCTAGTGTTACCTGACATTAAGAAGGATTTATTATCTATTAGTAAGCTTACATCTGATTATTCTCTAAAATTTGAGTTTGATGGACATGGCTTTATGATAAAGGACAGGGTAACCATGAAGACAACGGCAACGGGCAGGAAGCAGAAGGGACTATACATTTTTGATGATGCTATCCCAACTTCTCATAATACAAAGACTTTGTTATCTTGAAGATTTCGATACACCAATAAAGATAACTGGCACCTCAGGCTTGGACACCCAAACTCTAGAATATTAGACTATCTTTGTACTAAGAAGTTTATTACTCTTGACTCAAAACACGTTTCTTCTAAAACTTGTATGAGCTGTCAAATGGAAAAAGTTTGTAAATTGCCTTTCTTTCAAGATAAAATATTGTTAGTATTCATTTTGAAAAAGTTCATTGTGATCTATGGGGACCTGCTCCCTCTCTTTCTAGAGAAAAATATATATTCTATGCTATCTTGGTTGATGAATCTAAAAATTTCACACGGTTGATTCCTCTCAAACACAAATCTAATCTTCACTCTACCTTTATTTAGTTTCATAAGTTTGTTCATGTTGTTGAGATATTGTTGTTTGCTGAGATATTGCTACTTGATTGTAGCTCATATGCTTTATTGTTAATTTCATTCCTTATATTTTGCAGTTGTGGCAGACTTAATAAATCAACAAACAGGATAGTGGAAAATAAAGTTACTTGTTAGTGTAATATCTAGAGGATAAATTGGTATGGAAGGCTACTCCTAAGCCTGTTTCTTTGTGAAAAGTGCTTATTATCTACACAAACAGCAACAGTGATACAACAAAGGGGAATCTTCAGTAATAGGTATTCATAATGAGTTTTGGGAAAAAAAATCTGGAAGATGCATACAACCAATGTTAAAGTGTTTATTTGGCGTGCATGTTTAGATGCTTTGCCTACTAAAATGAACTTATACAAGAGGAAAATTGCTAAAGATTTTGTGTCCCATATGCATGAAAATAGATAAAACTCCTGGCCATCTTCTATGGACATGTCCATTTGCACAGGATGTTTGGATGCTATGAAGTAGGAAAATCCAAAAAGCCTCTATAACGGATGATGATTTTGGAAATATATTTATGCAAATACTTCAAAGAGTTTATCTTAAGGAAATAACTTTGTTTTTAGAAATAACATGGAACTTATGGTTTAGAAGAAATAAACTAGTATTCGAGGGCCATTTTTTGCATCCCTCTACCCTTTTCAATAGAGGTAGACAGGCATATAAAGATTTCTAAAAAGCAAACAAATAGTCTAATGAAATAGCATCATCTTCTTCAAATCAACAAATGGTTATATAACGGGAAGCTCCACCAATAAATTGTGTGACACCCCCAACTCCCACATACGGACACATGGAAATCAAAGTATCGGGATGATGATGACACGGGTCACCATCCTATCACCAAGTGCCAAGTGTGTGTCTACATGCAACAAGTGTATAATAAAAATACGCTGCGGATAATAAAAATCTTATAACTAAGTACCATAATTTTTGTTTAAATACAAACTTGTTTAAACCACACATAATAAAATATTACAAGTCTCAAATATTGTTTCAAAACCATAATATAAGACATAAAAACTAGTAGAGCTATTTTTTGACGTAAACAACTCCAAATCAAAACTCTAGCAGAGCCGCCTCATCGGATTCAGCCTCCTCCTCCTCTTCAACATCTACATCAAAATTTACGATACCAAAATGGTGTCACAGGTAAGTAATACTCCAAATATCACAAGATAAAAATATATTAAACTCAACAATATGCATGAAAGGATGCCAAATGTACATATCCCACAAATCCACATATTTGTACGCACGCTAAAAGTCCCATTTGGCTTCAAAAATAATATCCTTTCCAACTCACGCCAAAAGTCTCATTTGGCCCAAAATCCAATTTCAAAACAACATCCAATTATCCAAATGCACCATGACCTCCCCTAGGGGTCATCCGCACACCCTGGCTCCCGTTGTCACACCACAAGTAACGACCACGCGTGGGACTTCATAACAAGCAATACTCAGCTCCTTGCCTCGCGTGTACGTAGCCAAGCATCCTCTAGCACTTGCCAGTAGAGGGGCCACAGAGTCGGTACGAGAGCGTTACCATCCTGCCCGCTCCCGTTGTCGCGCAGCGACAACCCAGGGGATGCCACTCAGTATATTGCGCTCCTGAGTGACCAGAGGAGCTCCACCGAGATAATATCTCATCTCGGCTTGGGGTCGTGATACACACGCACTTGAAAATCCATTTAGACTGATAAAACCAGTTTTTCTCAATTTAACACATGCCCATGTATGCACCATGCAATACACACCTCAAGACACAATTTATCCAACAAATCTCAACATCAATAATAATCAAATAACTCCGCCCTCAAATCTAACCAACCCTCGACTCTTCGGATTCAGTCCGGAATAACCAACCAGTCAGTAAATTTATTATAAGAGCAATAATATATTTAGATCTAAAATAGAGTTTGAAAAATATTTACAGCGCTATATAATTGTTTTCGAAGGATTAAGGAGCTGCAAACGACGAAGAAAAAACAACGTAACAGTATAAAATACAGTGTGGTCGTGGGTTGTAAAATACTCACTTTTAAATGGGGACAAACCAAGACTTGGGATTGATAGAGAATGACCTAGAAGTGTTTATAAAACTAGTGGAACTGAGAATGGGTCATGGGTGGCAGAGGAAATGGTGGTGGAAGTGAAAAACGGTAAAAATGAAGATGAGCTCATTGGGGCTGCTCCGGAAACAGATCGGAGCTGGAAATAAATGGTTTAGGACGGCAAGAGGTAGGTGATGATGTGGTGAAGAGGTGGTGGCTGGAGGTGGAACGATGACGGCGAAATGGTCCAAAAATCGTGCGACTTGAAGGAGCTTGTGGCGGCTATCGGTGGCTCAGATGGAGGTGAAATTTGGTGGGGAGCTGCACTGACCAGAGGGGAAGATTTCTGGGTGGGTGGTGCAGGTCATGGCGGCTGCAAGTGGTGGTTCTGGGTAGTGGAAGAAAATGCCGAAAGATGGAGGAGAGAGAGAGTGTCATGTGCACAGGAGGAAACCGGAGGAGGAAAAGAAAAAGAAAGAAAAAAGAGAAAGAAAAAGAAAAGAGAAAAAGAAAAGATAGGGAAAAAAATGAGGTCCACTCCTCACCTCTTGAGTCCAGAAATTGATTCGATGAAAACAATTTTAAAAGTTATAAAATGAATAAAATAATTTAAACACTATATCAAGCTAAAATATAATAAATAACCAGTAAAAACTAACAACATAAATTTTAAATCAAAAAATAAACTAAAATAAATTACACAGCAATTTAAACTCAAAACGATAATTTAAAATAAAAAAACTAATATTTTAATTAAATTAAAATACTTCTTTAATAAAAATATACGTAAAAATGAGAAATCACAAATTGGCTTAAAGTAAATTGGGATGTTGTTGTCAAACCTAAAGCCAATAAGATTGTTGTTGGAATAGTGATAAGGGATCAAGAAAGAGAAGTAATTGCAAGTTTAATGCATCAACTAAAATTTTGTACACATCCTACAGTAGCAAAAGCAAGATAACTAATTTTACCTGCTTTCTTTTACAAGGAACTTGGTTTACAAAATGTCATGTTTGAAGGTGACTCTAATCTAGTTGTTAATGCAATAAGGCAAGCATGAGAAGTTTGGATGCTTATTGGAGGACATTCACAACATAGTTTCTGATACAAGATGGAAAATCAAACATCTCAAAAGTCAAGCTAAGATTGCAGCAGATACACTAGCAAAAGAAGTTGTGCTTTGTAGTGAGACAATAGATATTGATAATGTTAATTTTTGGAAAAAATTTAATTGCAAGTACAATTACATATTAATATGTGCATCAATTTAATTTGATTGATTAAAAAGTAGATTTTATTGAAAATAATACTAATTTAAATTTTAAATATAAACTAATCAGTATTAGTATATATATTATTATGCAGTTTTACTTGTATGTAACAAAACTCTAATCCTTATTTCTAGTACCTTATAATGGCTGGAAGCCAACTGTCATGTTTCATGGAAATGAAAATATATATAAGTTATTTAAAAAAAAAAAAAAAAAAATCTCCCAACCATCACAGTGGAATCGTGGACATTCCATTTATCCATTCCCAACTATTCCATGGAATTCGTTCCTCACAAACCAAGCAAACCAGACCACCTAATCGCGATGTTGACTACATCGAAACCGTCTACTTGCTTGACCTTTTGTATTTTCGATCAACCGTTCCAACTGGGTTCAAGAATCTGATAAAAAAATGTATTCTGATCGTATGGTTCTAAAGGTGACTCTGCTTAGATTCTACTCCCCTGGTAGCTGCTGCTGTCCCGAGATTGGAAAGGAAACTGAGACCGACCTTCCTCCTTCCTTTCAGTCTATCGATCACCAAAAAACCGAAAGAATTTCACCAAATTACAATCCAGTCTACCAAGTTTAGCTCAAGACCCCAATCACCGACCCAATTCCCTTTATCTTCTGCCAAATTGAATCTCTCTTTCCAGATCATGGAAAAGAAGGACGAGAATTCTAAGATTGAAGAAATCATGGAAAAGGAGGAGAAGAATTCTAAGGTTGAAGAAAGCGTGGATGAGAATGAAGAAACAGAATCAATAGAGCTTGTTCTCTTCCAAGTTTCTGAATGTTACGTGTATATAGTAAGTAAAAATCTGCCCTTTTCGAATATCTGTTGTAATTCACTTAGTGGGTTTGTTTGAAATCAATAGCATTTTCCCTGTGCATTGAGTTTTCTGGTACTTTTTTTTTTTTTTATCTATTTATTTATTTATTTATTTTGTTCGAATTTCAGTAAAACCTTCAAAATTTAGTGAGGTTGCTGAATTTGTGTTTTAGTGTTGCTAATGGGTTTCTTTGCAATCGATAGCATTTTTATAATTTGTGGAGATATACGTTATTTTTTTGTGTGTATTTTCGTTTGTGGGTTACTTTGCAATCAATTCAACTTTCATAATTCATTGAGTTTTCATGATGATGATAACTGCTACTAATGAAATTGTGGTTCGAACTGTTTCGCTTTTACTATTTTCTGGTGGAACGCTTTTACTATTTTCTGGTGGAAAAAAGGTTTTAAGTGTTAAAGAAACTGTTGTGGCCATGAGTTTGGGATTGGGTACAAGAAATATCTGGTTGACCTTCTCTTTAAGTATCATGAGTTTTGGCATGATTATAAGTGGCAGTGGATGGGTAATGTCAAAGAAAATATGCACACGAGCTTGTTATGTGCATATCATCTTTTCAAAGCAAAGGATTTAGCCTGTTGTTTTGGCTGAACGCCCATGCTCTTCTTATTTATGAAAGTATTTGATGTTATCTAAAAAGAAAAAGGATTTAGAAAATTATATGGTCGTATGCAATTCTTTAGCTTTTATTTGTTTCTGAGTGTTGTTTGCTAGATTAACACAGTTTAAGTTATTCTATGAATCACGCAGGATTAAGGGTGTTAGGTTGCTTCTTAAAAGACTGTTAAGGTCATTTCTAATGAGTTCACTACACCCACTAATCGGGCACTTCTATATTATTTAAGATAGATTTCAAAGAAGCAAATATCATCTTGTTGCTGTACCCAAGATTGTGTAGATAAAATCCTTTCAGTTCCATAAGACGATTAATTTACTGG
Source organism: Carya illinoinensis (assembly GCF_018687715.1). Taxonomy (NCBI): domain Eukaryota; kingdom Viridiplantae; phylum Streptophyta; class Magnoliopsida; order Fagales; family Juglandaceae; genus Carya; species Carya illinoinensis. Next base: position 30,884,862 of record NC_056754.1, on the reverse strand, counting down.
AAATTTCTTTTCAAGTTTTGATATGCATGGTTTTGAAGTTTTTTCTTACGTTAAACTTGTTCTTAAGTATTCTTTTTTTTCCTGTTTCACAGATACCCCCAAGGAAATCTGCTGCTTCCTACAGGTATTTCTCAACTTATTAAAATAAGATGCCTGATTTTATTTGAGATTGTTGACATATGGACATTTCTACTGTTCTCTAAGCTCAATAAGGTGTCCAATTACTTATTTTTATACCTTCTCCTATTCTCTAAGTTGCTGAGATGTTTTTGTCCTCGTAAAATTCCGTGTCAGTCAATCTGTACATGAAGCATCTTTTTTACAATTCAGAAGTCACTTCAACAAAATTGTACATGAAAACGAAAGGTCCCCCCTGGGGACTGGGACAATGCAGCAGTCTCTTGGAAAATAAGAATGAAAAGTAGTTAGTATTCATCATTCTGTGGATTATTTCCAGTCATTATAGTTTCTAGTATGGAAGATAAACTGTCATTTTTAGCAATGCTTACTGCTGAAAATTCTATTACCAGAAAGTGGTTATCAATGTTTATATCTTCTAAGTTCATTTCAGGGCTGATGAGTGGGATGTGAACAAATGGGCTTGGGACGGGTTGCTGAAAGTCATTAGCAAGGGAGAAGAGTGCATTATCAGACTTGAAGATAAGACCACAGGTCAGATCATCTTTAAGTTGCTGTAAGTAACAAACAGTATGTTATATATCTCAGTAGTATCCATAAACTTGTTCTACAATAATCTGCTATATATGTATATAATAGGTGAATTATATGCTCGGGCATTTTTGCGAAATGGAGAACCACATCCAGTAGAACCTGTAATTGATAGCAGCAGGTTGATTCTATTTCTTGCTGGAGTCAAAGCTAAACTGTTGGATTGTAAATGTTGAAGGACTCTGTACTTACATTGTTTAAATGTTCATATTGCAATTTAGTATCTGGAGGATGTCTAAATGATAATTGTTTCTTTGGCAGATATTTTGTTCTTCGCATTGAAGAGAACATTGGTGAGCTACTTTACCCATCTCTTATTCCTTTTCTCTTTTACTGAACAGTTATATTTCTATTTACTTGTTTAACCACTTACAATACCTGAAATGATTATTTAAATCTCTATTTTTCATCCATAATCGAAATTGGAGCTAGATTTTCCTTCCCTCTCTCCAGCCTAAGATCTTTAAGATGAAAGAATAGGAGGTAAAAGATAAGATTACCAATTGTCACAGTAGTAAACTATTGTAAAGTAACCACAATGTTCATCAATACTCAAGCTTTGTTTTTTTGATACTCTGCTTGGGAGTCTGCCTTTTCCTGATCTGGGTGTTTTCAACAATGAACACATTTTTTAAAGTGGACTCATAGCCAGTTTACCCAGAGGTGCTGCTGTGTTGGATATAATTCCAAAAATAGTCGAATAAAATATTCTGGATGGGTGACAATTTCTTTGAAACTTGGATTACTACATCTACTGATGGTAGAAATGTATAATGAATTTGTAGATGCGAAACATGTAGTTTTTGGTCAGTACTAGTAGCATCTATTACTAAAAAAGCAAACCAGTCTGACGTTGTACTATGTTTGAAACTCAAATGCAATCGAAAAATTGGTTATATTTGAAAAAGGGAGACCACTGCTGCCCCCCCAAACTCCAAATGTTTTGAAAACCTTGGTTGATTTTAAAGTTCATATAAAAAATTCCAAAATAACTCCTTAATTAACTACTAAAAATATCTAATAATTAGTTTTTAGAAAATATTAAAAGTATTTACATTTGGGTTTTGGTTAAATTCACAACATAACCCTAAATCTTACAAAGAATTTTTTTTTTTTTTTTTTTTTTGATATTGGGGATTGGGGAGGGGGATCGAACCCAAGACCTCTTTTATAGAGGCTGGGTCTCATGCCATCTGAGCTACATGCTGTTGGCAAATCTTACAAAGAAATTAATTGTTCTTAAAACCTTAAATTTTGACTCTCAAAATTTTCTAAATTCAAAAGTATATAATAAATAATTAATAATGCTTAATCTTTCTCTATTCTTCATCGAGTCCCCATCAAGTTCTTCCTGAATTATATATTAAAAAACTAATATCATGTAATCTTTCTCTTTTCTTTATTGAGTCCCCTTCATTATTTTTTCTTGTTTGCTTATATTTTATATTTTTCTACGCTGGACTCTTCCTCATGTTTCCTTAAGTTCCTTTTAACATTTTTTCTTAGAAGTAATGTTGAACATGAGATTTTTTGTTAAAGTTGGAAACTCTCACCTATCTTTAATTGCTAAAACTTTCATTATATATTATTATATAAATAAATATATTAATAATTTTATCAAATTATGTTTGTAATATTTTTGTGTTATATATATTGCAACATTATACATTATGAAAAATGTATTTGTTTTTTTTTTTAAAATGAATTATTAACTCTTAACATGCTGAAATCCAAGTATGGGTGCTACATTGAAATCATGCTTGAGAGTACTGGTGTTTTGACATGTCTTCGTGCTGCTTGATTAATAGGCGTCCATGCAATTCTTAGTTTTCTTCATTGATGACATGACAAGACTATGGGATTATGGGATATGGATTGTGTAGCCAGCATCCTATCGGAAGACTATCTACCAAAAAGGCTCATCTTTTTATTAGATTTAGACATGCAACACCAGTATATTTTAATATGGTTCCTTGTAATAATATTAAAAACCTTGGGAAGGTGGCTTTCCAAACGGAAAAGAAACCTCCCATGGTATTCCAAGGGAATTATTTCATTAGTCCTCCAAAAAGGATCCAACATAAAAAACAAAGATATACCATGATCTTTGCTTTAATGCCTTTCCTCTTTACTTTCTTCCGTTTCCAGTTATTTTTTTGAGTATGGGCCTCATTCATCCAGAATTCTTGCAGGTGGTCGACTTCGGCATGCTTTCATTGGCATAGGATTTCGAGAAAGAACAGAAGCTTATGATTTCCAGGCAGCCCTGCATGACCACATGAAGTATCTTCCGATCTACTATATGCAACTTTTATGAGTTTATCTTTTGCTTTACCTACATCTTGGTGGTTTCAAATGTTGAATTTCTAGTACATATTGCTGTGAGTTTCCCTTATTAACTACTCTTTTCTAAATTGTTTTAAAGATATTTGAACAAAAAGAAAACTGCAGAAGAGATGGAACGGCATTACCAGCAAACTTCTTTGGTAGACTACAGTTTAAAAGATGGGGAGACTCTTGTACTCCAAATAAAGAACGTAAGCCTTTTGCTATTTGCTGTCAATTATGTTGAAGATTGATGCTATGAATTTTCAGTATTTGATCGAGTTTCACACTTTTGGTGTCAACAGAAAAGTGGTCGCAGTGCGAATTCCAAATTTTTTGAGCAGGGTCTGAACAATCCCTCCGAGGAAAAGGGGAAACAGAAAGAACCCATAATTTCTATCAAACCACCGCCACCTCCTCCAGCTCCGGTCTCCCCTGCTGCTACTGTTCAGAAGTTACCAACAAACATGCCACCAAAGTTCAATCTTGAGGAGACTCCTCAAGAATTAGTAAAAGGAGATGCCAAAGATCAAATTTCTCCTGAAAATCACACTATACAGGATATTCCAGATGATGATTTCGGGGATTTTCAAACGGCTGGGTGACATGGTCTAGATACTGACATGCTTATACTCAAATGATCAAAATTTTCTCTCGTCTTTTAATGGTTTGAGCTTTGTGATGGTTTAGGTTATGTTACAGTTCAAATTTTCGTTGATCTGGTAAATCTTCGGTATCTTATAAAAAAAAATATGTATCTGGTGCTTACGACATGGTTATGGAGGTAGTTTAGATACCTTCGCTGATACTGACATGATTTTATTTATTTATTTCTCTGGAAATCCAAAATGCATATTGCAAACCCCCATCTTCAGGGCATTTAAAACAGAACTACTTCTGAATTAAACATAATGCACTTATATCTATAGTTACCTATAACATCAGAATCAAGACGAGTTCAGTCTGGCCTGATAGAAGAATACAAAAGGCCCATTCGGCATTTCCCTTCCTTGTACTCGTTCTTGGGAAAAATAAAACTTCTGAGTTTTTGGTGGAGGGCCACTTTTTTTCCATTGCAGCATCTCTATCTCTCACCCTCTTCGCCTAAAACTCAGTTTTATCTGCCGAATGCAGTTTGGTAATCATACTCCTATTCTTGTTTGAATCATCATTCTTCATTTGGAAATTGAAACTATGATTTATTTCCAAGCATAATTGCCGGTAATGTGTAAACGAATTCTTGTTCTAGCATTTGCATAAATAATTCAATTGATTATATAGAAAATATTATATGTAAGTGTAACCAAGTTAGTACATCTTGAGCAATTATACAATATATAATAAAAACTCTAAAACTTGGTGGAATACATTGGCCTTCTCTCTTATTTTTCTTAGTTTCAATGCTAGTGATAAAAATATCACAAAGTTTTACGTAAGAGAGGAAAATTGATCTTCTCTCTTATTAATTTATTTAAATTTATATACTCCCTGAGTATACAAAGTTTTGCATTTAGGTCCCTCCGTTCATCTTCCATCAAATTGTCTAAAGGCAGGGTTCCCACATGGCAACCAACAAGAAGGTTCATGTGGCATAAAAATACCATGTTAGCATCCTTATTAAATTCTACAGCTTGAATGTCTGTATGGTAGGATTGGGAACATGAGATCTTCTAAAAAGACCATGATTGATAGCACTTTCACCTTCAAGATTGGCTTCTGATGTTGCTTTGCAAATTTTTTATCTCGGATTTTCTTGACCTATATATTTTCCCAATGCTTACATGACAGATAAATGTTTTCTTCTTCAATCTTCGGTAGCTGCTTCGATTCATAGAGGAAAAAAATAAGGCCCCGTCTTAATGTGCAATCTAACTTCAGCTTATTTGATTACCCTTTCGATAATTAGGCATTATTTTTTTAAGGTTAAGGAGCAACGTCTCGAGAAATAACGCCTAAACCTAGGAAGAAAAACCCTTCCTTCTTCCATTCAAGCAAGGGCAAAAACCAGCGGATCGACCGACAAATCTCTATGTATATCTTTGGTCATCTGTTGCATCGCCTTCAAGGGATTGCCTCGGCAGTCGGCATGGCCATCTATTGTTCCTAACTGCCCACAAACCGTCGGATGTGTAGTCATCTCACATTCGTCCAAGGAGTCGTGTAGTCTCGGTTGGTCTTGTGTGTCAGTGCAGTATTGCAGTCAAATTTTACAGTCAAATTGGCATTTTTTTTTTCCCATCATTGCCCTTGCCATCCACAGTCTGTTTGGAAAGCTCTTGATCGGGATTCCAACCATATGAAGATGCTTAAGAGCTGAAGGTCCTGTGAAACCACGGCTCAACCCATTGAGGAAATCCCTTCTTCCTTCCATTCGAGCGCAGGCAAAAACCAACGGATCAAGGGATGGCCTGGGCATGGCTATTATAATCAATGTTTTGAGTACCGTTTTGGTGGTCGTTATGATTAAGGAATTAGAACGAAATATTTCGATATCAATACTATTTTGGAATAGTTTATATAAATTATATATATATATATATGTATAAATTATATTTCAAAATAATATCAATACAAGTCTTAAAAAATTAAAACACATTTATAAAACTCAATAATACTTCAAGCTAAAAAAATAGTCTTTAGCTGTGAGAATTTGAGTGAAAATTATGAAAAATTAGAATTTTTACATTAATTACAAAAATTTCCTATTTTTAGCCTATATTCGTACAATCGGTACACTGAAAACTGGCTGGTATTGACCGAAACGAATAGGTATGGCCAATATTTGACCTGGTATGAAACATATGTATTTTCTATACTGGTCACTATTCCAGTACGATAAATACTGGCCATACCGGCTAGTACAGTATGAATTTCAAAACATTGATAATAATGCCTACATGCGACAGCCTCGACATGGCCATATGAGAAATTAACTCTTCTTGTTAGTGATAAAGTTCAAATAGTATTCAAAGCCACTATTGTTGGGGATGAGGATAGAAAGTGGTCCTCACTCACAAATCCATAAAAAACCAATGCCTAAGAAGATAGGATCATCTGACCATACTATTGGCATTTGCCATCCAATCTGCATAACTTGTCATGCCCTGTACCCGATGACGAATCCTTCTAACCTGAAATCCACAAAACATAAAACTAGATACAATATTCTTTAAAAAATCAAATACCTTAAAAGTCATTCCAAAGAAAGTAAACTCGACACTATTACATATTCTCTAAAATCTTACAAATCCATTTTTACCACCCAACACTTATCTCTCATTTCTCTTCTAATATTATCATGTGTCATCTATTAAACTAGACCTTCAAATCGACCAACCCAGATTGTGTCTAGACCCGATTCGATTCTCATGGCAGCACAAACCAGTCTGAAAGTCTGGTCAACCCGACACCGTAAGAATGAGCTGCTTCATGCCCTAAACCATCACTTAATGATCCAAACTTTGATCCATCATCATCACTATCAAGTCATATGATTATGATCCAAACTCTGGACAAGAAATACATTGAAGTAATATGAAATCTAACACATTCAACAAAATGAGGGAATCGACAGCCACACAAAGATACTCAAGTGGGCAGAGGTCGAGAAATCAATCAATAAACTTTACTACTGAAATCAACAAAAGAAAAAAGAAATAAAAACAACCTTGAATGGGCAAGAGCCGTATTTGAGGGCAAGAAGCTTGGGACTATAGACAAAGGCATTGACGGCATGAGCCATGGCCCTTGCCTCGGCTTGCAAATCCTTTGCTCAGTTCCCACGAAAGACCAGAGGTAGCCCTAACCCCATCTCTCAGCGCAGTGATGGAGATTTGAGAAGAGTCATTCACAATGCCACTAAGAGGGCTAGGCGTGCTGAGTCTAAGAGGATTGCATCGGGTAGCATGCATGGCTCGGGTGGTGAGGGATTGGGTGTCCAAGGCAAGTGCAACTAGAGAAGTTTCATGTGTGGCCAATTCCTTGATTTTAGGGGTTGGATGACAAGATAATAAAAAAGTTGCATGAGAAGATGACAAGATCCTAAAAAATAGGGGTAGATGCGTCAATCATGGTGGTGGCCGGTCATGATCCTTATATTTAGGGATTTATTTCATTTTAATATGTTTTTTTATTTCTTATTTTAATTCCTAGTTTATTTCCTAGTTAATTTCCTTTATTTTAAGCATTTGATGTTGCTTCTCTAAAGATAGGATTCCTAAAACTAAGGAGTGGATCAAGAGTGAGATCTATATCTAGATCTAAGTTAAGGAAGGCAAGGTGGCGCCAACCCTAGGGGGATCCTCTATTTATAGTTTGCTTGGCATTGTTATTTCATCAATTATGTTATGTTATTCAATGAATGAGAATTTCTCTTCAATTCTCTTGAGAGTTAAGTGTTAGCCTAAGTTAGTCTTAATTTTCACCAACCAACCAACTTGGCTCTTTGTGTTGCCTTAAGGTAACCCTAGATCTCATCATCCAATATGCTAATTACAAGTGAGTGAGAGTAGGGCTTCCATCAATTGGTGCTTTCATTGAGAAAGATCCAACCCAAGAAGCAGAAGTCATGGCTGATCGACAACCAACTCATATGGAACATATTGAGAATATTAAAGCCACTTTGGAGGCACAACAAACCACCACTGATGACTTGCAAAATTTCGTATTACAAATTTTACAAGATCACTCGAGCGGAGGCTTTTGGCCGCTCGAGCGAATTCAGGCAGATTCAAACGCTCGACTGCCGCTCGACAGTGAACTCGAGCGGATTACTGGAAAACAAAGATCGCTCGAGTGGAGACATTGGCCGCTCGAGCGAAATCAGGCAGAGTAGAACGCTCGACGTGCGCTCGATAGGACGCTCAAGCGAAATCAGGCAGAGTCGAACGCTCGATGTGCGTTCGACACCCCGCTCGAGCGAACATTGTAATTTAACAGATTTAGGGTTTTTCGCTGTCACACCATATAAAAGGAATTTTTCACTCTATGGCCGTGGTTGGTTGACTGGAGAACACTTTTTGGGACAGAAAAACACAGCTAAAAGGATTCAATTCATCTGTTTTGGAGAGGGAATTCCATATATTGCACGTACGTTGGAATCATACACGAGCACAGACGGGAGAAAAGCATTGAATCATTTCCTTGAGTTTTTGAAGACGAGTTGTGGCTGCGAGGAGTATTTTTCAGCGTTTATTTTCTTCCAATATTCTCAGAACAATTATGGTGAATTCGTTTATGTTGAATTCCATTTCTAGCATGAGCTAAATTTTATTTATTTTAGGAAAACGATTTAACCTATTTCTGAACTATGCTTGATTGTCTATGCTAATTTAAGGCAATTCTCTCTTTGTTTATTTGATTTATTCTAAGTTTATTACTTCTAATTAACTGACCATTGATTAGATGATAATTAATCTTGTGATTTGCTATCGAAAGAGGGAATCATAGGGTAGATCTTGAATATTTCAGCATCGGTAAGTATAGAGATCGAAAGACTTGTATGAACCTATGTAGTAATTAAATCATTGGTCTTATTGGTTTCTTGCTTTCTTTTATGTCAAGTGGAGTTTTGTGGGTACTTTGGTTTAAATCTTTAACCTTGAACATAATTGAGCACATAGTCGTTTTTCTTTTATTCCATTTTGCTTATGAAAAGAAGAAGTTGAATTAATTGAAAGAGGGAAGTTTAATTTTGCTTTGCTCTAGAATCCGTTGATGGGTCCTTGAGGCGAAATCCTATTTGAGACCAAATATTAGAGAAATGATCTAGGTATTTCTTTGGCATAACCAAAAAGCTTTCCCAGCCGTCCTAAATATCATGCCATCATTACATGGTGTGTTTCCATAGTCAACCCCCTTGAGCCTTCATAAGCCTTTATTTATTCTTTGAACTACATAAACCATGCCCGCTCTAAGCCTGAAAAACAATGAATCTACTTTTGATAGTTTGAGAAAATACTTTGGTGGAGAGTTACATTTAAAAGAGAAAATTGGTTTCATGATGAACCGTATTATATTTGCTCTGTTTGATCAAAGAAGAAGAAGAAGAAAGATAGTAAAAGTGAAAAAAAAAAAAACAAAAACAAAAATAGAAACAAAAGAAAAAGAAGTCACTAAGCGGAGTATGTATCACCTCAGATTTTGTTAAAGGAATTGTTGGTATTGCTTCAGTAATTACAGCAACAATAATGCCACAAATATGAGCATATTGCCAAGAAAGAGCTATGATTTGAATCATATGGGTATCTCTTTTAGTGTTCTCTTCACTAAGTATTTTTTCAATTTGCTTTGATTTTCCATATCCAGTTCTTTCTTAACCCTCACCCTGTGGCCTATCATTACAACCTTATTAAAGACCTTTTGATCTCTGATTTTGGTGTTGACTACATTAGTTGAGAGGATTTTTGAAAATTATACTTATGGGATTAAGTTTTAAGAGAATTCTTCTGATTTTGGTTGTTCTACTTTTATCTGAGTTTGCAGGTGGTTTGAGGTTAAATTGACTATATCACACACACACACTCAAGGTCTTAGCTTTAGGTTGAAGTAAACGCCTAACTCTTACTTGACAAATTGTAAAATTTTTGATTGATTTTCTTGCTATCTTTGATGTTAAAAGAGTAAGATACTAGAGATGAAATCTAAATTCATAAAAACTTGGTGATTGATGATACTTCTCTTTGGCGTCGAGTTGATATTGCCTAAACTATCATTTGCTTTTCTTTTTGTTTGAGGACAAACAAAGTTGTAAGTTTGGGGGTATTTGATGACTTGCAAAATTTCGTATTGCAGATTTTACAAGATCGCTCGAGCGGAAGCTTTTGGCCGCTCGAGCAAATTTAGGCAGATTCAAAAGCTCGACTGTCGCTCGACAGTGAGCTCAAGTGGGTTGCTGGAAAACAAAGATCGCTCGAGCGGAGACATTGGCCACTCGAGCGAAATCAGGCAGAGTCGAACGCTCGATGTGCGCTCGAGCAAATCAGGCAGAGTAGAACACTCAATGTGCACTCGACACCCCACTCGAGCGAACATCGTAATTTGACAGATTTAGAGTTTTTCGCCGTCACACCATATAAAAGGAATTTTTCACTCTATGGCCGTGGTTGGTTGACTGGAGAACACTTTTTGGGACAGAAAAACACAGCTAGAAGGATTCAATTCATCTGTTTTGGAGAGGGAATTCCATATATTGCACGTACGTTGGAATCATACACGAGCACAGACGGGAGAAAAGCATTGAATCATTTCCTTGAGTTTTTGAAGACGAGTTGTGGCTGCGAGGAGTATTTTTCAGCATTTATTTTCTTCCAATATTCTCAGAACAATTATGCTGAATTCGTTTATGTTGAATTTTATTTCTAGCATGAGCTAAATTTTATTTATTCTAGGAAAATGATGTAACCTATTTCCGAACTATGCTTGATTGTCTATGTTAATTTAAGGCAATTCTCTCTTTGTTTATCTGATTTATTCTGAGTTTATTGCTTCTAATTAACTAGCCATTGATTAGATGATAATTAATCTTGTGATTTGCTATCGAAAGAGGGAATCATAGGCTAGATCTTGAATATTTCAGCATAGGTAAGTATAGAGATCGGAAGACTTGTATGAACCTATGTAGTAATTAAGTCATTGGTCTTATTGCTTTCTTGCTTTATTAATTTGCATATTCTTGTGTGAATTGATGAACAAGAATAATTTCTAATTGACTATCGAAAGAGGCTGTTGGATGGATTAGAGATTTGCTAATGAACAAAAGGAATTAAATTAAATAAGTTGGATGAGAAAAGCATAGTGAATAATTAGGTGAAATCGATTTCCTAGAAGTTTTCTTTCCCATTAATTTGATCTTCGAACGTCAGTTTTATTTCATTTGCGTATTACTCTTTGAGTTGATCTTAGTTTAATTGGCAACTACAAAAATCTTAGTGATTCCTTTAGATAAAATCGAGATTTGTATAATTTTGATATTTGGCAATAGTAAGGTACCAATCCCTGAGGACGATTCACTTCTTATCACTTTATTATAAAACTACGATACTGTGCACTTACAGTTTTGCACCGATCAAGTTTTTGGCGCTGTTGCCGGGGATTGGTTTATTCTTATTCTTTTTGTCAATATCGATACAAAGAGTTCGAATTTATTCTTTTTGGCACTGATCAAGTTATCACTAAATCTGTCAAATTACGATGTTCGCTCGAGCGGGGTGTTGAGCGCACATCGAGCTTTCGACTCTGCCTGATTTCGCTCGAGCGCACGTCGAGCATTCGACTCTGCCTGATTTTGCTCGAGTGGCCAATGTCTCCGCTCGAGCGATCTTTGTTTTTCAGCAACCCGCTCGAGCTCACTATCGAGCGGTAGTCGAGCGTTTGAATCTGCCTGAATTCGCTCGAGCGGCCAAAAGCCTCCGCTCGAGCGATCTTGTAAAATCTACAATACAAAATATTTGCAAGTCATCAGGCAGCTTGGAGAGGGAGTTAGTGGCCAAGGTGCCTCTTGATTTGAGAGAGCATGTGAGAAGATGTGACACTTGCCAAAGGGTGAAGGGTGAGAGTAGCAAATCCAAGGGGTTGATGCAACCCTTACTAATCCCTACTCACTCTTAGGAGGATGTTACCATGGATTTTGAGGAGAGGTTGACACTTTCAAATGGTTGTGATGGGGTGCTTGTAGCCTATGAAGTGGGGAGTTCACAAAATGGCTTGGTAGATATGGAGCTTAGAGAGAGAGAGATGAAGTCTTGAAGGATCTCAAAAAGAATTTGACACATGCTTAAGACCAAATGAAGAAGCAGTTTGACAAAGGGAAGAGTATGGAGTCCCTTGAGCCAGGTGAGTGGGTATTTCTCAAGTACCTACCAAGAGAGCATAACGTACTATCCAAGGCAACATTGAGCAAGTTGAGGCTAAGTATTTTGGCCCATATAAGTATTGGAGAAGTGCGGACAACTTGCATACAAGCTATATCTATCGGTTGGGGTTCACATTCACCCTATTTTTCATGTCTCATGGCTAAGGAGGAAAGTTGGAGATCCAACTAAGGTGGTGAGTGAGATGCCTGTGGCCGATGAAGAGGAAAGAATGACAATCCAACCTGAGAAGATCATGGAGTATAGCCTTGTGAGGAAGGGTGGCCAAGTAAGAACCGAAGCCTTGGTTCAATGGAAGAGGCTTCCATTCGAGGATGCTACGTGGGCGAGTGTTCGGGTTCTCAACAATCAATTTCCAAATTTGGACCTTGAGGACAAGGTCTGTCTTGAAGGGGGGAGGATTGATGATATTCGAGAAGAGCCATTCACAATGCTACTTGGAGGGTTAGGCATGTCGAGTCTAGAAGGGTTGCATTGGGTAGCATGTATGGCTCGGGTGGTGAGGCGTTGGGCATCCAAGGCAAATGCAACTAGAGGAGTTTCAAGTGTGGCCAATTTCTTGATTTTAGGGGTTGGATGACAGGATGACAAGAAAGTTGCAAGAGAAGATGACAAGATCCTAAAATAGGGGTGGAGGCGACAATCATGGTGGTGGCTGGCCATCATCCTTATATTTAGGGATTTATTTCATTTTAATATGTTTTATTATTTCCTATTTTAATTTCTAATTTATTTCCTAGTTAATTTTCTTTATTTTAGGCATTTGGTGTTGTTTCTCTAAAGATAGGATTCCTAAAACTAAGGAGTGGATCAAGAGTGAGATCTAGATCTAGATATGAGTTAAGGGAAGACAGGGGAAGGCAAGGTGGCACCAACCCTAGGGGGATCCTCTATTTATGATTTGCTTTGCATTGTTATTTCATCAATTATGTTATGTTATTCAATGAATGAGAATTTTCTCTTCAATTCTTTTGAGAGTTAAGTGCTAACCCGAGTTAGTTTTAATTTTCACCAACCAACCAACTTGGATCTTTTTGTTGCCTTGAGGTAACCCTAGATCTAATCACCCAACACGCCAATTACAAGTGAGTGAGAGTGAGGCTTCCATCACGTAGGCACGATTCTCAGTGTCGCCTCCACCAAAGCTGCTTGGGTTGGTTCTTCTCGGCAACCAAATAGAAACTGGTGAAGAGAAGTGGGGAAGGGGGGAATGATGGCACACTGGAAATGCAAAGAGAAGTGGAAGTGAGAAGTGGCTGGCTAGGGTTTCATCCGAAAGCATATAAAACATGGGCTATTTTAAGGGCGGGTTGTTAGCTGGTTGTACGGGCCGAACCTAATTATCAGTTCAACCGGTTTTCAGGTATGGGTCAGGTCGGATTTTGCGGACGGATCGGGTCAAATGGGTTTTTTGCATAGGCCTACATTAAACTATCACAACTATCAAAGTCATATGAACAAAAATGGTGGAGATAAACAAGTGAGTCCATCGACTCAATAAGCAGTATACCCATACTAGTGTGTAAATATGAGATAGTTACAGAATATATAAGAAAAAAATCTAAGAAAAAAATCAGAGCAATATTTTAGAAATATTTATTTACAATAATAATATAGACAAAAGACCTTTGGCACAAGCATCTATGAAATAAGATCATAACAGAATAAAGATCATCTTTAAGTCCTATGGCAAGGTTGTACAAATTCTGGCGGTCAACCAAGTAGAAAGAGAAGTAAAATCTCCTCCTTCTAAACTCGACTTGTTGAGTGTACACACAAGAAAAACCTATGTAGAAAAACCACTCGGTCTCCAAAGTGTATTTAGAAACAGAGATGTTGGTACCAACATAATAATAGAGGCCAACAGTTTTGCAACCAAGGTGAGGTTAGAACAAAAGTAGAAACAAAATGTCATGTTGGAGGGTTTCAGATGTAATATCATACTGGAACAAAGTGTACTAAGAAGATAAATATCATATGATCATATAAAAATTTTAGACTTCATATTCTCTCTTTATACATTTTAGAATGGAATAACAAAAATTCTCTTGTATACACCAGTCATGATAGAAATATTCCATTTTCTTATTCATATACAAAGAATAGTTCAGAAAATGTCCGAGGTTCTTTTCATAACAAAAATATGCAAGTTCTTTTGCAAAATTTAATTGAGTTCTTTTGCAAAATTAACCTCAATTAAATTTTGGCAAAGACTGGTATAGGAGCATTGCTTACCAAGACTTTTTAATATCTCTAAGTTTCCTCAAAATAGTATTAAGCAAGTATCGATCATCACTTAAAATAGATCATTCCTAAATTTCCACCAAGTCTCTAGTGAGCTGGAATACATTAAATGCACTTAAAGGGCAATTCACCTATGACCCTAATTTAATAAAAACCATTTATCCAATTCTATTTCCTGAGAATTCCTTCAATTAACCCAAAGATAATGTATTAACCATTGTACAAACCAAAACTTCTCATTTCCAATATACTTAGGTTAATATAACTGTGCAAAAAAACCAACTTTATATTACATGTAAGAAAAACTTTACCCCTTCGTAACATCAAATTAACCACAACACCATTCCTAAAATACTCCATTCCAACATGAATCCATCTCTAGAGTATAATTAAGTATCAACCTGAGACATTCACAAGTAAAAAACACCATTCCTTTAACCAATTAGAATTCATTCTATAATACAAACTTTAGCCACAAAGTTTTTACTACTAGAGACATGCACACCCAAATTCAACATTTTCATATTTAGCACAACCATTTTGACAACCCAACAAATTCATTTTCCCTCTTTTCCAAGATACACTTAAAACTGACATCCAATACCTCAACTTACCACCAATCAACCAACAACATTAACAAAACCAACCGCACATTCAACTCCACTACACCCACCAAGAAAAGTTTAGTTAATTAACAGAACTTCGAACTAGACATTGTCGAAATGACACTAATTGGCACAACTTAAGTGGGTGTTCCTTTCGGACTAAATTTCGTCCATTTTGGCTTGTTCCGATCCCTTTCTACTAGATTCCGATATTCCAATCGGAATCTACATTTCAATTCCAAATCGTAAATGGTAATTCAGAAATGAGACTTTGAGAGTGTGTCCTGTTCGATTGTCACTATTTTAGATGATTAATGATATTTGAATTTTGCGTGCCTTTTCAGACTCTCTTGTCATCTACCTTTTCACGTGGAATTATTTTAGCCTATCAAGTTTTAAACGACTTTTTAAATTTATTTTTTTCTTTTCCTAAATATTTTACTATTTACAAATAACATTTTTTTTTTCATCTTAACGATTGTGAAATGTGACACCTTAGTCTAAGGCTAGGACTTGGAGGTTTTGCTAAGTCTTTATTGGGCCAAAGTAAATAGGGAATTATTTGGACTTTGTGCCCTTAGCATTAGAGCTGTATGAGAAAATAGGCTTAGTTATCTTACTTTGGGTAGTGATTAGGGTAACCTTACTTTGGGTAGTGATTAAGCATCTAAGGCCCAAGAGAGTCTAGGCCCTCCTAATTTTGGGTCAAATAAGAGAGGAAAGGGGCTCATAATTGATGAGGCCCATTAGGGTTTTGGTTGGCTTAGTGTAAGTGGCACATGGTAACCATGCAAGAGTGATCTTTGGATTTTCAATAGAGGAATAATGAAAAGAGAGAAGGAAGAGCCATTTCCGGCAAAGACAAAGGGATGCAATTTTCCGGCAAACACAAGGTTACCTGCCCCCGTTTATAACAATTGAAGATGCAATACACCTAGCATGCATATAGTAATATGCAATATTTGCAGTGGATAATTTTTTTTTCTTTAAGCAATACTATGCACCAAATGACATACATCCCAAAACATTGAAACATAATTTATAAACCAAACAAGATAGACGTTCAAGATTACATCATTTGTCCAAAATATCTGTAATCATAAGAGTATGAGAGACAGAGCTCTTTAAGTACAAGTATAAACTAAAGCATCTACTAAGCTAATCTATCAAGTAGCTCGTGCAACTTAATCAAGAATGCCATAATACTATTGATAAATTGGAGCGTGGACACTACGAGCACTGTCTCGTGCCTTTTTTGCCTAATCGACTCTCTAGTCGGTTAACCTTTGATTCGTCTCCTGGTCCCGACACAGTCTATCATTCTGGTGGAAATGGTAGTGGAGACTACCATAGTGAGAGTTGATTACAAATCTCAACAAGTTAACAAAGAATTTAAACTAACACTTTAAAAATACATGCATGACAATAAAAATATGAATGCATAACGTGATCATAAATAAGCTTGGCATGACTTAATAGTAAATAATATGACATGTGTTGACATGACTTGAACTGACATGAATTGAACTTGAACATAGACTGAATGTGAAACTGAACTTGAGCTTGAAATAACATGAACATGAATGTGAAATATATAAACTTCAAATCTTGTTCAATAATTAAGGGTGATTAATACATGTGAACATGTGGGTGCTACACAATTTCCCTAGAGACAAGTGTCCTTACTGATACCGCATTACATTACAGGTATCTACACTAACTGTGAATGCGTTAACATACGTATCAATTGACAAGTATTTGCACCAACATGAGTACTTATAACATGAAATTGAACATGTGAGAGGTACCATCGGCGTTAGTGCCTAACTTTGCTATGGTGACCAGTTAATGAGGCCCCATTCGAAGCCTGTTAACAATACTTTGTCAACTTAGAAAATTTCACACTAATTTAGACACTCCAACATGAACAAAGGAGTTTGACTAGGATATTACCTCATCCTAGTACTTAGCATCATGATAAAATGTAAACAAACTTGACTTGAAATGGAAACACTGTTTTCAAGACACATTCTGTACTCGAGACATGATGTGATATGAAACAAAAGGATAGATGACTTGACCTAACGTAACGTGACATGTACATGAGATGAATAATATGGCATAACATGAAATAGACAAACATTTCATGACATGGCATAATGTGTAATAGATAAACATTTCATAACATAATGAATTGTGCAACAGATAAACATTTCGTGACATGATAAAATGTGTAATAGAAAAATATTTCATGACATGATAAATGTATAACGGATTAACATTTTGTGACATGATAAAATATGTAACAGATAAACATTCCATGACATGTCATAGCATATCATATATAAAAACATCAAAACATGAACAACTTTTATCTTACCAATACACATACCCAATATTCAGATAGTAAGTGAGAAGTTAACTTATAGCGATAGTAGCTTAATAAATTAAATGCGCAAATAAATGGAAAAATTGTAAGGAGAAATTTCTAAATTTTAGAAACTTCTTACTAGCAATTTAGAAATATAAAAATACCGACTTAGAGTAAAACAATCATTATACCTTTTTATATGTGAGCAAATGACCATTTTTCCCTTAACTTAATAATTTCACATCCTAATTCCAAAACTCATTAAATTTATATTTCTCATGTAAAATTTGTCCAAAATCCAAATATTTAATTAAAAAATTTGAAACATATCACAACTAGGTCAAACATGCGTAGGCCAAATCTCTCGATTTTTATTGCAATTATATCAAACTTCATTTCTCATGCTTAAACCGAAATATTCAACATACAAAAATATCATATCCTCTATTCAAATAACATACTAAAACAACCAATAAAACTCACACCACAAAACCACAAATTTCTTCAATATAAAACTTCAAGTTGTTAACCTTAAGCACAACCCTTGATGTTCAAGGTTTTATCTCTTTTCAAACAACTCTAAGAACTCCAAAAGTTGAGTATTATACTCTCAATACATTCATAACATATTCCTAAGAACTACCATGCCTTTAATCATCAAGCCAAAGCCACAAAAAGTCACAAAATCCAACTTAAAACATTTGGCTTTCACACTTTTAACTTACAACTATGTGGTTTGGTTTTGATCGAACCATTAGATATGAAATATTTCATGAAATAAATCACAAATGAACAACATCATATGGTTAATAATCAAGTATTTGAATAGATCTAAGCACCAAAGCTAAGATCACATGGTAAAAATTGCATCAAAATATAGATATACCCAATAACCTCAAATACAAAACAAAACTGTTTTTACACCTCGAGTTTCCAACTTTCTAAAATCATGCAAAACTCTTGGCAAAAACTCTTAACATGCAACAAATCCAAAATCCAATTTGCATGTTAACATGTTAACTCTACAACATAAAATTATTGGACAAGATCTTGCCAAAAAATTCATCAAATAAATCAAAATTAAACATAATATCTAGATTGTTGCCCAGTAAGACCTTTGCATGCTTAAACAAACTTTTCACCAACTAAACCTCCATGAACAATTACAAAAAGTGCACAAATGCAAAATAGAATAAAAGAGAAACAACTCACACAAAGGTAGTTTTATGAGAAGCTACTTGCAAAGGTTTTGAAAAAATCAAGCAAGAATGGCCATAAAGTGTTTGAAGTCACCTCTACAGTTCTCTCCAATAAAGCAAAGTAAAAGTGACAAATGCATGAAGAACAAGCCATAGATGACATATGAAAGGCTGGAGGGATAAGAGGGGATGTGACGATGACCATTTGATGGTGGTTTTGTTAGCCAAAACCATGTGCAACAACACATTGTTTTCTACCAAGGATGCTTCCTTGTGAAGGGTGGTGTTGAGGTGGCTGATTGACCTTCCACCAGTCACTATTTGTGCTAATAAGGGTAGTGGAAGTACACCTAGGCTAGTGGGAGAAACTTCTTCAAGAAGTCTTGCTTGGGTGGATCCTTTTGGTGGGCCTTAATGGGCCTAAACCTATTGGGTGTCATTTAGGGTTTCAATAGGGTTTAGTTTGGGATTTTGGTTTCTAACAAACTCAAATATAAATTTTCTTGGCCCAATAAAACTATCAAGGTATAAAAGAATAAATAAGGGGTGTAATGACATGAGTTTGAGGTATTAATAGCATGTGAAAATGGTTTAATTAAGTGATTAAATACTAAAATAAAACCCCCCAACATTTCCATTTGGGGTTTTGGGAAACCTTTTAAGGTTTCTCCTTTCGCCCAAGTTTTGAGATTCAATTGGATCACAAATATTTAAGGTTTTTCTATGGTTGAAACTATTTTTTGTTTGGCACAAAAATGAATGGTTGGATAGAATGGTGTTTAGCTTAGGTGGCATGATCATAATACTTGATTTTCCATTTTTTCCTTTATGTTTCCATCTCATGGTTCCTCTTGGTGCCAAGTGGCCTACACAATTCACTAACTGTGACTAAGAGCTTGCCATGTGTTCAAATAAAATTCCTCCAGATTGATTTAGACAATCCACACTATGATTTGAAAACGATTAGATAGTGTTATCACAGATGTTACTATTTGTTCCGAAAATGGCAAAAATAACATTGTAGCATAAAATCCTAATTAATCATACAAACCTAATAGTACAATTCAATTTGAAATATTTGACTCCTAGCTACCTCGACTAAATCAAAAGGCGTTTTTGAGCAACTCTGCTCTGAAACATATTATTGCATCGAAAAGTCCTAAATATTCATCTAAGACTAATGGCCCAAACTGTTTATCAATCTCATACTCCTAAATACCTCAAATAAATAAAACCGCATTTCTATCACTAAAGTGGGTAAGAATTTGACTAAGCTAACAGACTAAAACTTACATGATGCCCTAATTCATGAGACCTTTCTAGGATTTTTATGACATTCCTAAAGCATAGATAAACTCATCAACTAAATTTCTAGCGAGCTCTTACAGCAACTCCATGAGACAAGAACATTGTGGTAAACCCACGAGACAAGAAAACATTTTCATGTTGATTCAAAATGAGTCACATTATCTTTCAAGTCTGTTCATGTCATGTTGATGTCAAGTTCAGTTCATGTCAGTTTCAACTCATGTTAGAAGTTCATGTTAAGTTAAGTTCAGTCGAGTCATGTATTTTCAGTCAAGCACATGTCATGTTATTGCTAAGTCTTGTCATGCATATTATGTTCATATTAGAACGCATTCGTGCCATTTTACTCTCATGGATTCAAACAAATACTGTTAGTAATTTGATAGTTCACTTGTTGACTTATTTGCTAGTCCCAACCACCATTTCTCCCGAATAGTTGTCTTAGGATCTAGAGAACCCATGCATGGGAGATTGGACGAGATTTAGAATGTGGAGCACATACAAGGAGTTGATGGAGTTTATTCCTTGGATGTCCATTTCGATATCATAGTCAACCGCGATTTAGTATAGTATATTTTATTTCCAAACTATATTTATGAAGCACTGTCTCTCGTACTTTTTTTTGTTATAGACCTATTGGACGAGTACTATAACCTTTGGAATATCAATTATCATGGGAATATTATGAAGTGTGTTTATGATTTGGGATAGATTACCTCTGGTAGATTACTTATGGTACATAGTATTGATCAAAGAAAAAAGTTATTCGCTGTGAATAGTGCATACTAATATATGCATGCCATGTGCACTACATTTTTAACTATCAAGAAGTGGGATATGTAACCTTGTGTTACATGCCTTGACGCTTCAGGCTCATCAAATCTCAAGTGAAATCTTGGGGCGTCACATGAGCTACTTTTTAAATACCCATGTCTACTACCTCATACAAAGGAAAACCACTCACTAGGTAATAATTAATAATCTAAGATAACTAGATTGTCATGAGCATTAACTCTCTTAGGAAGACATCTTTCTAGGATTGTTATCAGTGTTTAAAGAACCCATTTTTTCAATAGATCATTAATAACGACTAGGTATATTAGGTATCTTTGAATAGATGACTGGTTTCGGCCTCATGAAAAGAGTATCAACATCATTCATGTGCATTTTGTACCAAAATAGTACCAGAAACAATTATGCACTCAGAGTACTTTGTACCTTAAACATCACAAATGCTAACCATCTAATTCTCCTATGAAAATCAATTACTCAACTTGTAACAACCCAATAGAAGGTTCAAATTGTATTGCCTATACTCCAAAAAGACTAACCAATGATACAATTGGAACCCCATCGAAACATTATAAAGAGTAAGAACTGTTCATTTCCAAGCAATGTAGAATCTCATACATCCTACCATTATTACTTATCAAAATGGGATATCACAATCTCACCTCCTTCTATTCCAATGTCTTCGTTGGGCCAGTCTGTCATAGGTGGCACGACTCAAGTCCCACATTTCTTGTAGGAATAGGCTCTATCACCTATGACGGATAACCCAACGAGGATGTAATGCCCTGATGAAAAGCTCAAGTTTCTACGTACCTAGGATCAGTTAGTTGATATCATTCTAAATCCACTTGATATGGTTTCCTCACTTCAGACAAAGCCGAATGATGTGGACCAAAACCGAATCTTCAATGGAAGACCAGGATAAATATATCAAGCTTACAGTTGTTATAATTATCCTTTTAGTTCATTATCACACATTCACTTACATTGCTTATCATCTTTGTAGAGTACTACTCAAACAGTACAAGTACTAAAGTCTAAGTACGTACCCTTCCCCATGTTCTGACGTTGAAATATTATTTTGCAAAATATAAGTCAAAATTATTATTATTTTTTTTTTTTACCAATAAACCCTACATACTTTCCATTTCACTCTGAGTTATAAAAATGTTCATTTACACCTGAACTATCGATATATATTTTATTTTATCTTGAACTACAAATATATTTTACTGTATGTTTTCATTCAAATTTGAACATTAAGATTTTACAACATAGCAAATTTTTCGTTCATTTGAACTCTTAGCTAGGTCTCAAACGAGAATAACAATTATTAGAATAATATCTATAACTTAAGGTGTTAACATTTAAAACTTTCTATAGTTTAGGGTAGAAAATAAAACTAGTTAGTGGGTGAGAAGTCCTTGCAAAGCAGTAAAGTCGGGCAGCATTTCTGATCTGCACACTGTTCATCTCTATGAATTGAACATAAAAAAAATCGTATCTTAAAAACTAAGAGGTGTCACTAGAGTTGTCCATGACCATAGATGCAAATAGTAGCCTGTTCCATGTATCCGGCACTCCGGGCAAACACCAGTGGCTGCAATCACCACGAAACTTTCGTTGACTCTGTTTCATTGCCTTTGGCAGCGTCTTTTGCCTTATTGTGAATCCTGTTGTATGCCCATCTTTTCGATATTGTGATAGTTTTGTGATGTTCAAGTACCTCACTGGTGTCCTCATGCGTCTAATTGTTCTCTCAACAACCTCTACAATCGGATTGGGAGATTTTGCTACATAAGACTCATCCATGATGGGTTGGGTTTGATTGTAGCACCTCTGCTTCCCATAATGTACTGGTGAAAAGCTTCGAAAAAAGACCTTTGTCTTGGTCTTGTCTACGTTGCGATCAATCCAACGAGCCCAGGTCTTCATTGCCATCCCAAATGCTGATTGGACCTCCATCTCCTCCACCACCTTTCCTTTATATTGAAACAAGTCCCACCTGCGTACGTCCCTCATGTTAGATACAAGTTTCCTTCAATTCCCTACATCGATATAAGATTCCGATTAGCAATCTTACCTTTTTAACCTACCACCATGCACCCACCAATGACCAGTGTTAAATACCATAATATCAGCGCCACGACATTTCTTTTCCCAGTCAGAAAGCTTGTCTAACCTTAGAATTCGGCCACCATTTTCTTTGTTTCCTTCCAATTGTACTAGAAAGGAGCTTCGATAGAATTCAACAGAACAATTATACTCCTGTTGTGTTAGAAAAATATTAATCTTGTTAAGAGCTTTCCCTCCTGCATGTTATAGTGGTGCGGCACAAAACTCATCATGCTCTCTTACCTCCGCTCGGAAAATATTGTCATGTATGTTCATGTCAGTGTGAGTTCGTGAGGAAGAAATAGTAGAGTGAAGAAGGCAAACAAGCGACTCCCACTGGTTTCCATTGATTGAGTCCCCAACTATAACTACTCTCTTCCCTTTAAGTCTCTCTAACATGTTTGTACCATTAAAGCTGGGAGACCAAAATTTGTCAAAAATGGACTTAATATATATATATATATATGTATGTATATAATATAATATAAGCTGGTAACCTTTTAACTGCTTACCTCGGAATCCGACACCCCTTGGCTTCCCAGCTCCATTTTTCGTATTCAGAATCTGGCCTCCCATTCCTTTGGCAACTAACTTGTTCACTAAGAAATGGACACTGTGATCCATGATATAAAGGACTTGATGTTGGATCATATACCCATTTTCCGTCGAAGATATTGCAGCTTTCTTCTTTCTCGTTTACGTTTTTTCTTTGTTCTGTTGCGTTCGATAGTTGCAAGAATTGCATGCCAGATGATGAAGGTTGGTTCGAGTCATTGGACCATGTCATAGTTATGGTAATGTTTCTGGAAGCCGAAAGGTTTATCCCGTCTTCGTCAGGTTTCAGACAGGAAAGCAGGATGATGGAGCCTACGAAGCATGCAAATATACAGAACCTCCATTTTTCATTTATGGTGGAAGTTACCCCCATTACTGTACGTAAGTTCTGTTTCAGTTAAGCTGAAGAGAGGATTATGCTTTGTGCAGCCACTCCTTTGTGGCCCCAAAGCTCATTATCATTATCTCCCCAAGTAGACCCTCTTGAGGCCTCTACCACACCCATCCCTTATCTAATTGCCCATATGATATTGAGGTTATATCTACCTTGATTGCTGTATCTGGGTTGTCCTTGTCCACAAACTTTGAAATACAACCTTCTTTAAATATTTGCGGTATATATTAGTCTAGGGGTTGTTTGGGAACTTAGAGAATATGTGAAATATCTCATCTCAAAATTTCTCTTAATGTCCTTTCCAAATATCACTCAAACACAAAATATTTAATTTCAAATTTTCAACTTTTTTATCTAATCGTTACAATTTTTCCAAATTTCTAAACAAATTAAACACAAAAAATAATATAACTTTTTCAAATTTCAAAACAAAAATAATATTCCAACAAATTTTAACTATATAATATTTTTAATCAAATTTTTTTTCTCATTTTTCAAAACTCAATAAAATATCTTAACTTAAACAATTTAACTACTATTTACAAACCGTTTCACTACCATCTACATAATTCTCATATCATCCTATTATCCAAACATGCCCTTAATGTTTGTACCATTTTCTTCCATGGAGATTTCACTACAACAGAAATGTTCTTTTGCGTCCCATTAAATTGATGCTAAAATCCCATAAAATGACGGCAAAATTTTTGTTTTGTCCAAATCCAATCGACACAACGTGGATACTATTAAAGCGTCTCAAAAGGTTTATGGTGTCGAAACTTGTGAATGACACAAATGTCTAGCATATTTGTGGTGAATTCTATCGCCGCCATTATATAAAAAATTCGACATAAAAGAGTAAGCCGATGGTGAATAAAAATACATTTGCGATATTATTTTTGTGACAAAAATATAAAATATCAACGTAAAAAAATATTATTCGTGAGCTGCTTTTATGGTTGCAAATATATATTGTCGCAATTACTAATATTTGCATCAATAAATATCTTCACAAATGTACGTGCTATTGGTGTTACGCAAACGGCCAACCATGTGGTCTAGAAATATATTTGCAACTCACTATTTATGCCTTAATGGCTCAATTATAAAAAATTTTGCAGGAAAATAGTTTTTCTCACAAAAATTATTGTCACAAATAATTATAATGCCGCAAATAATTATTTTTTGTGGCACATCTTACTTTGTTGCAAATGCCAGTGAATGGTAGAAAAATGTCAGTTATATTTGCAGTTAAGTAGTAGTGCCGTAAATATAAACATTTCGTTGGCAACAGAGCTATTGCGACTCTAAAACTATGGACAAAAATGGTTAATTTCTAGACTCAAATAATGTTTTTTAGTGACACTGATTACCTTGTTGCAAATATGAATGAATTGCAATTGGCCGAATGATATTGCATACATATATTTTGTTAGTGTCACAGTTTTTATGTCGTTTTTGCTTGAATTGCATCACAAATGGTATGTAGTGGATTGGAAAAAATCAAGGATTAAGTAAAACTTTGTTGTGGCAATTAATGGTTTATAGCAAAATTGCTAGAAATCATTAATACATAACTTGCCCAATTGATATATCCTAAAATTGAAGATCACGATGACTTATATTCTAATGTTAGACAATTAATGGTGGCTCAGTTGATCAACCATGCATAGGTTATATTTTTTTCTTCTTCCTATAGTTTTTTGGAATGGGAATGCTATCCCTGTAGCCACTTACCAATATATATTCCTGTAGACACACGTAAATATCCAAGTTTAATTATATATTTGAAGACCAAGCATATATGCATACATTGCATCAATATACCCATAGTACTAGACATTATACCACAAACCACATTCCATAAAGCCATGTCAAAATATACAAGATATCATCATGTTCAACTGTTCTTCAGTCAACCATGGTGAAAGCTATATATATACATATATGGGAGACATTATACAATCATGAAGAGCACATAACACATATATATTGTTGAATTTAGTTTTCATAGTTAGGTTGTTCATAGAAAATGAAGATTTTTTTTTTTTTTTAAGAAGAGCAGGAAGTCACATATTCACTAGTGACTCCCTCCGAAATTTATTAATAATAATCTCACTTATGGCAGAGGAATACTATGATAACAAAAATGGCCCATGAGAAAACCCATCAAGACCGCAACCAAGAAACCAATCTATGGCATTCTTATGTAATGACAAAGGAAACAAAACAACAAATACCAAAGAAATTAACATCTTAGAGATGGAAGGCCTGAGAAATCCAAATGGAGCAAACCTTGAAGAATTTGTGGCAAAGCACAATTATTAGAATAACCCAAATCAGTGCCTGTGGCCCCTTCCTTGGCTAACCAATCTGCCACCATATTACCCTCACAAAACACATGTTGAAAACGACAATGAAGAGTGCGAGCCAACCCAACAAGTTCCTTCAAAAAATCCTCTAGATACCTCACACCACAACGCGATCTCATCCAACAAGAAATAACCACTATCGAATCCATTTCACTTATCACATTAAAAATATGTAGAGATTTGTAAATTCTCAAACCTTGAGGGAGTGCCAAAAGTTCTGCTTTGTTGTTGGAACCAAACCAATAGAAGAGGAATAAGCCTTGACAAGACAATTGGAATCATTCTGAATAACCCCACCAATGCCACAAGTGCCTGGGTTTTTGAGACTAGTACCATCTGTGTTCAATTTATACCATCTTGATTATGGTTTAATCCACTTAACCAATTTGCAACAAGGAGCTTTTGGCACAATCGGTTTAATCTGCAAGGCCTCAAATATCTTGCCATCCCAATGAGACAAATGCATGAGATTCTTAGCCACATGACAAAGGGAACCAAGCCACATACAAATAGAATGAACAACAGCTTCATGAGTTTCCAGAATACCTTCCATTATAGCAAGGCATCTTCTCCTCCGTAGATGATTGAGCTAAAATATTGCATATCTTATACATTTAGAACCAATATATTTTATTTATTTTATTACATTATTATTGATTTTATATGGAAAAAAATGTTAAGATGAATAAATTCGAGTTGTGATTTAAATTGGTTAATAGCATGATTTATGCTTAATTTTAGAAATTGTGATTTAATTGGGCAATTTTTCTTTATATGCACAATACATTTTTTATATATTTTATTCTTCTTATTTCATTTCATTTTATTTTATTTATCTTTATATGTAGTGATCAAAAGAAATGGAAGTTTGGAGTTATTAAAAGTTACACGCTGGGACCTAGAAGGAATTCTTTTTCGTATTGGGCATTTCACGCCACATAGGATATATATTGGTATTGGGACTTCAACTGAGAGACGAAACCAAAAAAAGAAGAATTCATTTAATTTTGGGCTTGACCGCACCGATTGAATGGGAAAGAAGGGCTTTTCATTTAGCTTTTGCACGCCGCAAGGAAAGGATACATATGGCTTTTGACATTGGGACTGCGACCTGGAGGGACGACAACACATTTTATGCATTAATTCATTTCAGCGCCGCACACAATTTCCTTTTGGGGGTATTTCAGCACCACACAGACATTTTTCTCTGGGCATTAATTCAGTGCTGCACGAGTCAAGCTTATGGGGGATTATTCATTCTTCTCTTTTCACATAGGAACTACAATGCCGTTGAAGAGCTCCTTGAGTGGTCCAATTGCTACTATAGTCTAGCTTCCTTCACCGCTTTCAATCTCCATCTCCATTCATTTGCTTGCTCTTTTTATTTTCTACTTTCTATTTAATTTCAATTTGAAGTTTATGGTGTATTCTTGATATTTGGCTTAAAAGTTTAGGCATTTTATTTGTTGTTTATTTTATTTTATGTTAGTTATTTTTCTTGTTTCTTTAAACTTTCATTAAATTTGTATTACAATTGCATTTTAGATTGATTAAAGGTTGATTAGGACTTAAATAATTTCAATTTTATTATTTAATTTTCAAGTTAATTAATGATGATTGTTTAGCTTAGTTGATTATTTAATTGTTAGTTTCAATTTGTTAGTCTTTTACATTCCATTTCAACACTCAAAACATCCAAAAATATGAATCTAGTCCATAACTAGTGTCTTTTTTATTTCCGTTGCACTCTTCCATTCATTGTACATACCACCACTTTTGTTTGTGAAACTTTCACCATTTTATACGAGTTTGGATTTAAACAACTTTCCTTTAAGAGAAAAATTAGGAATCTTATTCCTAATTATTACACAACATCCTCCTGCACTTAGGATAGTCTTTGTACTACTCATTTTTTAGTGAATCAAACTTTTGGCACCTTTGCTTGGGACAGTTGTCCAACTTAAATTTAAACTCTTTATTTTTTTATTTCTTTCACTATCTCATCTCTAATTACAGATTTTACTTGCCATCTACTACTCAGTCGCTTGAATTTTATTTATGCTATTTAGACTAATGTTTCATGTCATGGGTGAGAGACAGTTCAAATAGGTTGTTTAGAGTTATATCGAGAATTGAAAGTAGTATAGACAACTCGAAGATAGAAAGCTCTGTCACTTTTATGAGCGAGGATATTGAAATTGAACAAACCATGGCTGCACCTGTACCATGCACTTTTAAGGAATATTTGCAATCCACTCACTTTTAAGGAATATTTGCAATCCACTCGTACCACTACACCTTCATGCATTGTTTTACCCAATGATGCACCTAATTTTCTATTAAGCATGGCATGATGTCACTGATACCACAGTTCCATGGGATGGATTCTGAGATTCCTTACCAGCACCTAACAGAGTTTGAGTTGGCTTGCACTGCTTTTATTACTAGGGCCATTACTGATGAATTTTTAGACTTCGTTTCTTTCCTTTCTCTTTAAAGGATAAAGTGAAGATTTGATTTAATTTTTTGAGACCTAATTCTATATCTAGTTGGTCTGATATGCAGCATGAATTCTTACAAGAAGTTTTTCCTTTTCAGGGAACTCAGTTTGTGTAAGAGCAAATAAGCCAATTCAATCATAAACCTGATGAGACTTTTCAGGCCAGTTGGAAAAAATTTAAAGATTTGGTAAACATCTGTCCATATAATGGTTTCGAATCTTGAAGGTTGGTGAGCTATTTTTACACTGGTCTCACTTCAGAATGCAATCAGTTTATTCAGACGATGTGCAATGGGGAATTCTTTAGCAATGAACCTGACGAAGCACTATAATTTTTTGACTATCTCACTGAGAGCGCACAACAGTGAAACACTCAGACTGATCGAGTGTCGTTAACAACACAACCACTAAAGGCTATTTTTGAAGGGGTTAGATATGAGTTTAAGGAGGACACTGATGTTCAAGCCTAAATAGCTGCATTAACTAGAAGACTGGAAGTCATGGAAATGGAAAAAGTGAAGGCTGTGAAAGTAGTAGAAGCATGCTTTATATGTGCTCATTTGATCTATAAGACCCAAGATTGCCCGATTATACCAGTATTTCAAGAAAGCAGGTCTGAGGAGATGCAATCAGCTAACTGGATTAACAGAACACTGAATCAGCCTTTTTTCAACACATATAATTCGAGGTGGAGGAATCACCCAAATTTCTTATGAAGAAATGATCAACCTGGCCGGTCTCCAACATCTTCGCAGCAGCCATTTCATCAGGGTGCTCCTCAGCACCAATATCAGCCATATCAGAGTTCTCAGAGATATCCTTTGTAGTGCCTCCTGGATTTCAGCCTCATGTAGCTGCACAATGTTCTTAGCCTCAATCATCTGCAAAGAAGTCTCTAGATGACAGTACGACACATATGGCTAATACACTTCAGCAATTCATGTAGATTCAGGCCATCACAAACAATTAGAATACTCAGGCCATAAATGAGTTGCATGACACCATTAATAAGATGAGCACCACCTTGAGCACTCTAGAGAAAGGGAAATTTCCAGCACAACCTTAGCATAATCCTCAAGTATACAGGCAACAACAACAGCACGTGCATGTCTTAAAGGACGTTAATGAGACAGCAAAGGCTGTTCTTACTTTAAGAAGTGGAAAGGAAGTTTCCCAACTTGAGATGACCAAGGAAAACTAGGTAGTTGGTTCTAAACATTAAAATGTAACAGAGACTGATGAAGCTAAGAAAGAACCAGAGGAAGTGAGGTTAGAGTTAAAGAAGCCTGTGAGTGGAGAGGCTAAAACTAGTAAGGGATACCAACTTGTGGTTCCCTATCCTTGGAAATTGGTAGCTGGCCAAAAGAACAAATACCACACTGAGATTTAGGAGATTTTCAAGCAAGGAAAAATTGGTATTCCACTCTTGGATGCCATACAACAAATCCCTTCCTATGTAAAATATTCGAAGGACTTGTGCACAGTGAAGAGGAAGCTGAATGTGAAGAATAAAGCCTTCCTAACAGAGTAAGTTAGTGCATTGATATTGAGAGAGACTCCTCAGAAGTTTGGAGTTCCTATCTCTTCCCACATTTCCATTATGATTGGTGAGTTACGCATTGGGAGAGCTCTACTTGATTTGGAGAGTAGTATGAACTTACTACCATTTTCAGTGTATGAGCAGTTGGGATTGGGTGAGCTAAAAAAGACCTTTATCATACTATAGTTGGCTGATAGATCAGTTAAAATGCCGAGGGGTATAGTTGAAGATGTGTTGGTCTAGGTGGATAAATTTTATTACCTAGTGGATTTTGTAGTTCTTGACATGCAGTAGCTAGTCTCTACTATTCACTATGCACCTGTCATACTTGGACGCCCATTCCTTGCTACTTCCAATGCACTTATCAATTTTCGAAGTGGAGTACTGAAGCTCACTTTTGGGAATATGAGATTGCAGATGAATGTATTCAATGCTTGCAAGATACCTAGTGGATGCGATGATTCCGATGTGCATGCTGTTGATATGGTATATGATTTTGATGTTTCGGAGTTGTTATCAGTATTTGATTTTGAAAGTGCATATGAGGATGACTTTTCTGAGCAGTCTGAGGTTCTTGTTGAGACAATTCCTATGTCATTAGAGTTGATAGAATCAGATGGGCAGTTGACAGAGATAACTGGGTCTCTTCAGTTATCAGATGTGAGTTATACAAGTAATTGGCGTAGGACAGTTTTTGAAGCTCTTGATTTACAAGAGCCATGAAGTCATCAGAAGAAGAAATCCCAATACTAGAGTTGAAGCCACTACCTGAGAACTTGAAGTATATTTTTTTGGGCCCAATTGAGGATACATTTCCTGTAGTCATTTATTCTCAGCTTACTTCGAAGTAGTAAGCAGAATTATTAACAGTGTTGAGACATCATCGAGGAGTGATGGGTTGGACTATTGCAGACATCATAGGTATTGACCATTCAATTTGTACCCATAACATTTTTCTGGAAGGAGATGCGAGACTAGTTAGTGATGCACAGCGAAGGTTGAATCTTACCATGAAAGAGGTGATGAAGAATGAAGTGCTAAAA
The DNA here is from genome assembly GCF_018687715.1 of Carya illinoinensis. Classification (NCBI taxonomy): domain Eukaryota; kingdom Viridiplantae; phylum Streptophyta; class Magnoliopsida; order Fagales; family Juglandaceae; genus Carya; species Carya illinoinensis. The sequence continues at coordinate 30,853,900 of NC_056754.1, read as the reverse complement.
TTGTTAGCTATGAGCATCATCTCTCCTATCTCCAACAACTAGTGGGTAAGTCTGAGACAAGTAGTCCAAAAAAAATCTGGTTTAACTGTTATTGAAAATGCTAATGGTGAATTGCTCTCGACTAGGAAGGTAACGGGCTGAAGAATGTGTATTGACTATCGAAAGTTGAATTCGGTCAAGCAAAAAGATCACTTTCCATTACCTTTCCTAGATCAAATTTTAGAAAAAGTAGCTTGTAATGCTTTTTATTGTTTCTTGGATGGCTTTTCTGGTTATTATCAAATTGTGATAGCACCAAAGGATCAAAAGGAGACCACCTTCACTTGCCCCTTTGGTACTTTTGCTTTTAGAAGAATGCCATTTAGTTTATGTAATGCACCTGCTACTTTTCAGTGTTGTATGATGAGCATTTTTTCTGATATGCTAGATGACATATGTGAGGTTTTATGGATGACTTTTCTGTGTTTATTAAATGTTTTGATGTCTGTTTAAAAAATCTTGCTGCTGTGTTGAAAAGATGTGAGGAGAAGAATTTATTACTTAATTGGAAAAAATGTCAGTTTATGGTCACTACTGGTTTGGTACTTGGACATTTAGTTTTTGAACATGGCATAGAGGTTAACAAGGCCAAGATATAATTAATATCTCAACCGCCTATTCTGAAGACAGTGAAGGATATTCGTTCTTTTCTTTATCACGCTAGCTTCTATTGGCATTTCATTCAAGGCTTTAGTAGTATTGCAAAACCATTGTGTACTTTGTTGCAAAATGATACTACTTTTGTTTGGACTAATGAGTGCTAGCATGCTTTTGAGACCCTGAAGGAACACTTAACAGTTGCACCTATTATGCAAACTCCTCGATGGGACTTGTTGTTTGAGATTATGACCGATGCTAGTAATTTCGTTCTTGGTGTCGTTCTTGGCCAAAGAGTGGACAATAAGCCTTCGGTCATTCATTATGCAAGTCATACTTTGAATGATGCATAGAAAAATTACACCACCATTGATAAGGAGTTATTAGCTGTTGTGTTTGCCTTAAATAAATTTTATTCTTACATTATTGGGTCTCATGTTATCATTTTTACTGACCATTATGCTCTTAAGTATTTGTTGGCAAAGAAGGATGCTAAATCCAAGTTGATACGTTGGATTATTTTGCTCCAAGAATTTGGCATCACTATTTGGGATAAGAAGGGAGTCGAGAATATGGTAGCCGATCACCTGTCACGACTGTAGCTACCTGATGTGTCCACACCATTCCTTTGTTGAATGAAGATTTTCCTGATTATGATCTTTTTACAGTGTCACACACTCCATGGTTTGCAGACATTGTGAATTACCTAGTCACTAATTGGATGCCGAAGCATTGGACAGCTTAGGACAAGTGTAAGTTCCTTGCAGAGGTACGATTTTATTACTTCGACACTCCTTATCTTTTTAAGTATTGTGCTGATCAGCTGATGCGCCAATGTATTCCTGATGATGAGTTTACCTCTGTTTTTCACTTTTGTCATACTGGGGCTTGTGGAGGCCATTTTGAGGTTAAGAAAACTGTTGCCAAAACTTTACAAAGTGGACTCTACTGGTCCACTATTTTTAGAGATGTTGAGTTTTTTTGAAAGGCACGTGAGCCTTGTCAGAAACCTAGAAAAATCACAGCACGTGACATGATGCCCCTTTCTCATATTCTTACACTTGAGATATTTGATTGATAGGGGATTGACTTTATGGGACCATTTTCAAATTCATTTGGAAATTCTTATATTTTAGTTACTGTGGATTATGTTTCAAAATGGGTAGAGGCCATACCTTGTAGAACAAATAATCATAAAGTTGTCATCCATTTCTTGAAAGAATTGTTTGCATGTTTTGGCATGCCCAAGGCAATTATTAGTGATGGGGGTTCACATTTTTGTGACAAACTTTTTCAAAAACTTTTGCAGAAACATTTTCAAAAACCCACAAATTCTATACTCCATATCACCCCTAGACTAATGATCAAGCTGAATTGACCAGTAGAGAGATCAAACTTATTCTTGAAAAACAGTCTGTCCCACTCGGAATGGCTAGTCTGAAAAACTGGTTGATGCTCTCTGGGCTTATAGGACTGCATTCAAAACTAACTTAGGGATGTCACCTTATAGATTTGTTTATAGTCGGGCTTGTCATTTACATGTTGAGATTCAGCATCGTGCTTTATAGGCAATTAAGCAAATTAACAACAAAGAAAACTAGAGCACTCACTCACTCACTCATGCATGGCTTAGGGTTTAGAAATAATGGATTCTTATGACCTTGTTATTACATTTTTCAGATTTGCTTATTTTACTTGGACATTGGATTTTTGTTAGTAAATTTCTAACTTACACTCGGATATCCGATATACATGTTATGTGAACTCGTTTGTATGATTGTATTTGAGGTGATGATACCCTACCATGTTATATAATTGGTTTCTTGCATGTTTGCTTACCATGTTATTGAAATGGTTTATTGCTATTTGGTTTACATCATGGAAATGAGATGTGATGCCACATCTAGGGTTTGGGCTTGCATGTTTTAAAAATGTTTATGAATACTTGTTGTATGACCGAATCCCTTGGAGGTTCAAGTTCATGGAATACTTGCTTTGTTATATATATATATATAACAATATTCTCTTGCATGATTTCAACTACAAATGTATGTTCATTGATAATGTTCCACCGAACACATAAAAAGATTCTAAGTTCATGAAAAGTTGGTGTAATGTGTATTTCAATGTTGCATGTTTCGGCCATGATCATGGATATTAAGGTTTGCATGTTTCGGCCATGTATATAACATGTGAAAATATGAATGCATTGTTCCTTGTTTGTTGTTCAAATATCTTACAATTGTTTATTAAGAACATGGTCACATGTTCTAATATTTTCAAGTCATAACGTGGAGTATATATGGTTGCACATGATTTCATGATGTATGGTTTATATTGGGTCTCGGCATGCATTAGTATATGTCTCATGAAAGTACAAGGCTTCATAGTCCATGTCACATGCATTGGGTTTGTGAAATTATTTATACAAAGAAAAGAGTCGTTTAAAGTTTTGTCAAGACCAAAAATGATAGGACTGGGCAATACCTTAGTTGAACTCCTCTGTCCACTCAGGAGTGACTAAAATGGAGTGGAGACCCTTAAGTCTACGAAGTACAGTCGACGAGCCTCGAATGGTTCCCAAAAGAAAATGATACCGAAGCGGGGTTTCACCTAAAGTTAGTATGTGCCATACGGTGAAGACTAAAAGGAGAACTACTGTACTAAGTATGATTAAGAATAAATGAATCAAGATGAAAAGGTGAACTACCATACTAACCATGAGATGTAAAAACTGCCGCATTAGAAATAAACAAATCAAGATGTAAAGAATGCATCAACCGGATAGCTTTGTCAGGATTTCAAAACTGTCACGATCTTAGGTTTGAACTTACAAACTAAAGTCTTTAAACGATGCCTAGAAGTATCAATTTCACAGAGATTCCAAACAAGGAGAGGGTCGATCATGGAGACGAGGTAGAAGATCAAGCAAGGACCCGAATGGAACTCCTCACTTTCACAGACTTCTTCTTCTGATATTTTTTCTTAGGGGTTTTACCTTCAAATTTAGAGTGGTATTCTTTATCATGGGGAAGAATGTTTGGGAGAATATTAGGGTCGGGCTTCGAAACAACATCATCGAGCTGAGAGACTGGGTTCTCATTCAAAGGCATTTCATCCAAACAAGTGTTGGGTTCCATATCAATATTAACGGGATCCTCCAAAACAGAAGGATTAAGCTCTGCAAAATGAAAAGAAGCCTTTTGATTCTGAGTCAAGAGAGTACCTGCATCCTCCTTGGGCACGAGCACCTTCCCAGCATTGGCCACTATGGCATCCTTAATATTTATTCCATGTGAAGAGGATAGGGATGCATTGATAATAGGTTTTTCAAATAGTGCACTATTTGGTTCAGCATTCACTTTCTCAGAGATTAGTTCTACAGGATTTAACATTGACTCACCAGCCTGCAAGGTTCCAGAATTGGTTTCACCAAAAATTGGATCACCTTTCTTATGGTAATGATTTTTCTCACCATGCACAGATTTCCCCACACGACAGGTCTTGGAGTTATGCCCTTGCACTTTGCATTTTCTGTGATACACAGGCAGAGTCTCATAGAAGACCTCTTGCTTCCAACTGGTTGGCAATCCAAGAGCACTAATCCAGAAAAGTTGGATTGTCCAAGAGAATACTGACCAATAGGTGCTATAAATATATGAAATAAAGACTCTTGATAGAAGTTAGGATGCAAACCCACACGGAAACGCTAGATGGTTCTTGTTTCTCATTGAAATCTGGAGTCCAATGAAATGCACGGTAAGCAACTCCATTCATTTCGCATGACTCACAAGACAAAGCTTTCACGAAGTCAACCTCTGTAGCCAACATTACAAACCTATTGGAGGGAAGTTTCATGGAGGAAACCATTAGGGTAGAGGACAAACCCCAACGACTGTGAATGAAGGCACATATTGCGTCTAGATGATGGAGAAGCAAAAGGGTTTAGCCGATTGAGTTATTTCTTCTTTCAAAAACTGGAACAAAATTCACCGTCCATGACCTTAGGCACACAAGGAGCAATTGTGATATCAGGAATGGGTTGTGAAACTGTAGCAATAGCATGGCCATCAGCGACTGCCATGCAGCCACACCAGTGCAGAAGCAAACCAAATGAAGGATCCCCTACAAGCACAAGGAAACCCTAGCAGAGCACGTAAGGAAAGTTTTATTTTGTAAGTGCTTGCTTTTGGAAGACCTACAATTTTTTGGGGGAGGGAGTAGCTTTGGTTTGTGTAATGCCGTAGGATGCCTTTTGGTTTGTGTTTCATTGTTCTTATGCCACTCCCATTCCTTCACTTGTCTTTATGCTACTTTTGCATTTCGTAGGATGGCTTTTGGTTTGTATAATCACCTGCTACATTTCATTGTTGCATGATGACTATTTTCTTTGATTATTGAAAAGATCATGGAGGATTTTCTTTTGATAGTTGTTTAGATAATTTGTCTTGAGTTTTTCAGCATTGTGAGGAAACCAATTTAGTCTTAAATTGGGAGTCATGTCATTTTATGGTGTAGGAAGGTATTGTTTTAGGCCACAAAATTTCAGCAGGAGGTATTGAGGTGGACTGAACAAAAATATAAATTATTGAAAAATTGCCATCACCTACCAATGTTAAGTCAGTCAGAAGTTTCCTTGAACCAGAAATAAATAAACACTTTTGTGACCTACATTCAAGAATTTCATAGAAATTCAAAAATTCTAATTCAATTTTTCTGGAAGCCTTTGAGGAAAAGGAATGTGTTTTTTTTTGGGGGGGGGGGGGGGGGCGAATAAGGTTCAAGGTTGGGTAGTGGGGATGGTGTCTTGGCAAGGTAAGTGGTGAGACCAAGTGGTAAGCAACTTGATTAGGTAAGTGGGCAGTCACCTCTTCATGGTCTACTTTATCACCGATTAAGGTGACTACCTTGCATTGCTCCTTTGGATAGACCTCTGTCTTACTAGGAAAATTACCCTGTCCATGAGAATTGATGGAATTGGTTGACTACCCCAATTGCACCCCCACATTTCTATTGGAACTCACCAACTAGTCAAACTTTGCTTCCAGTCTCTCAAATCTCTCTGAACTAGCATTAGCTAACTTCTCAATAGCTATCTCTGAAGGCTGCTTACTTTCTGGTTGGGATGGTCTTGGCTGGAAACGAGGAGGATGGAAGGTCTTGAATTGCTACCTTGGTTACCTTGATCTTTCCATGAAAAGTTGGGATGGTTCCTCCAGCCTGGATTGTATGTGTTGGAATAAGGGTTGTTCTGTTGCTGCTGCCTGTTAAAATTAGATACAAATTGGGCTTGCTCTACTTGCATACAATCAAAACTCATGTTGGCTGCTCCACAACAATCACAACTCATTACAAGACTAAAAACAGAATTCATCTTGCCCAGCTTACCAAACATTTTTACTAGAGAATCAACCTTGGCATTCAACATGTTTATGCCATCTACATCATACATACCTGGAGCTTTCTTAGGCATAACTCTTTCATTAGACCACTGATAATAGTTAAAGGCCATTTCTTCTGACAACTCATAAGTCTCTTCTATTGACTTATTAAATTATCTCCTGTAGCTGCATCTATAGTAATCCTGATTGAATCTGTTAATCCATTATAGAAAGTCTGTACAATCAGCCAATCAAGAAGACCATGATGTGGACACTTCCTCTACAATTATTTAAACCTCTCCTAGGCTTCATGCAAAGATTCACCATCAAACTGAACAAAACTGGAAATATCATTTCTAAGTTTGGCAATCTTACCTGGGGGAACATACTTACTCAGAAAAACTTGTGACAAGGCATTCCAAGTGGTGAAAGAGTTAGGCATTTTAGAATTCAACCAGGCCTTTAGAGAAAATGAAAAAAATAGTATCGTTTTCACAAGGAGGAGATTCAAGTACCAATTTATAAAATTTTCTATATTATTTAGACGATCCCAAATTGTTATGACTAATTGCAAATTCTTTACTTGAAAAAAAAATTCAAATATGAAAGGTTCCTGAGGCTTGGATTTCATCAATTAAATTCTTTCAAGGAGTTTAAACATGGTTGCTTGCATTAATGTTTTGCTAATTACAATGACTGAATTCTCTTTTTTTATGTGATGTCCTCTTTCAAGGTATAACACTTATATCCATATTAATCCTACGTCTACTATCGAAATCATATAAATTAATATAAACTCATTATGCTCTGTGAAATTCTTGAATGTGGGTCATAAATGTGTGTATTTATTTTTAAACTACATTGCCAAGGTTTGATGAATTCACGATCTAATATTGAACTTCAACCTTCGTTACTTCATTTAACATCTTAAACATTCAATTCATGGCTAGTAAATTGCAAGAATGAAAACTGAAATCATCAAATTGCAATTAACAAAGGATATTCAATACAACCATATTCAAATCATATTAAAAATTCAATGACTACATCCTAGCCCTAGAATAAGAAAATTAGCAAACCGTAACTGATAACACAATCCAATTATTTCTCAAACATAAATTCAAATTCAACATCCTTAATAACAATTTAGCAACTAAAAATTATAGAAAGAAAAAAAAAAGGAACTCTGTAATTGTAGAAATTGTGAGCTTCACTTTTCCTCTTTGAATTATAGCTGCTCATTTAAATCCTCCTCTCTCAATTTTGTGCCAATAATATGCTTATATATGGTAGAAAAGTTTTGCTGATTTCCCTTTAAAAATCGCCTAACTTTTTGGACTTAACTTGGCAAAAGTGTATGAGTTTCAGGAGTTTGAAGTTGAAATCCTTAAGAATCAAATCAATCGAATATGTGACTAGGAAGTTATGGTGAAAATATTAAAATATGTCCAAGCTGTCTCCTAGCGCATTTTGAATTTGAATTTCTTGTGGATTCCTTCTTTGATTTTATTTTTCTTTCTTCCTTTTTTTTTTTTTTGGAACTTTTTCTTTTTAAAACCCTCCTTCCATATTTTCAGGCCATCCCATCTATTCAAAATTGATTCTCTTTTCAAATTTTAAAATAAAAGATGTTCCCCATATATGCTATTGAAAATTCAAAATTTTTGGCTTCCCGACTTCTAGCTAGATTTAGAGCATCATAGTGACATATTTTCGAGCTAGACCCTTCATGAATGTTTTGTATCTTGTTCTCATATTACCAACACATCTAATCTTGATTTATTTTGACTTCTATAACTCCAGACATAGGTTGAAAGTTGAAACAGGGTCTAGGCTACAATAAACTTCTAGATAGATTCTGATTTCTCCATTTCTGCTAAATTTTGAACTTCAAAATGGCAAAACTAGGTTTAGAGCTCTCCATAGAATTTTTAGGTCAACGTATGAGCTTTCCAAAAGGATTAAAAAAAAAAAAAAACTGAGACCGAGGTATGTAGCTCCAGTTAGAACCCAAAAATGAAACGGTTTTTTGGTTTGAGTAGACCAGACTAACTAGGATTTGCTCTCTAAGCCTAGCCCAATTTATGCCTTTTCACATCATCCAAATTCCAACCTAATTCAATAATTAAATACCTACAAAATATCAAGAATTCTTAAGAATTAAATAAATGTAAAAGACACCTCAAATTCTAAACAAATGAGTTAAGAAACATACAAAACACTCTGAATCAAAACAATTAGGACTAAGAAAATGTGCGAAATAAATTCCCACATCAAAACGATATGAATATGTTCGGCTCTATGTGTTGATAAGATGTGACATATAAAAAACCTTTGGCATAACTATCTGAATTTATATCTAATTTTGTTTTTGCTCTGTTCAATTAAGGGACCCTATCACAGGAGATGTACATGGTATAAGTTTCTGATATGATATAATGTGGCCCTACCATGGGAAAGAATAGTGGTAATATGATATGATATGATATGAAATGCATCTGCTTGGTTATCTACAGAGGTACAACCCTACTATAGGGGTAAACATGGCCTTTGTTCTGGTAAGATGTTCTGATACGATGATGATGATGGATTAGATAGATTATGCCAAGTATTTTTGAAAATGAATAAGGAAAGTTTCACCAGATGATACTGCCTGGTTTGGTTACCAGGAACAACTCTACCATGGGGGTTAAACACGATATGTGATATGATATGATATGATATGATACGATACGATATGATATGATATAATTTGAAATGATATGATAAGATGAAGAAAGATGTGCAATTTGGAATATGAATAAAAAGTCTTTGATATGATATGATCAGTTAGTATCAGAGCAAAGTCAGGGATGGTGGTAAGTAGGAATGGTGGTAGACTCTTGCCTGTGATTTCTACCTAATGATTCCTAGTGCCCAGGAATTGTAGTGATGGTAGTAAGCAAGGACAGTGACAGAGTCTCGCTTATGATTTCCTCCTACAATGCTCTGATAGGTATCCTTTGTAGTTGGTTTATGAATATGAACAAAGGGATTTTAATATGAACATTTAGTGTTTTATTATGAAAAGATTGAAAAGTCGATTTGATTTTCTGATCATACATTTTGAGATGTGCATACCAAGATGAAATGTTTTATTTCTGCATACTGAATTTTCTGAAAAGGCTCATGTTTACACACTAGTATATGTGTTTTGCTTACTAAGTTGTTGATAACCCACCCCGTATCTTCATAACCTTTTTCAGATGATGTTGATGACCCAGCTGAGGGTCAGGAATAGAAATTGGAGTATGGCAAGCTGAGAATAGAGAGTCGAGTACCTACGGGTACCAATGCTTGTAGAAGGGTTCATTGATTATTTGGATTTCTTTATGATATTTGGGGTTCAGTGAGAAGTATTAAATTATCAGTTTATTATTTTAGAGTTATTTAAAGATTGTTGAAAACATGGATTTATGTTATTTGATTATTACTCTGGTGACCATGTGGAAGGATTTATGTTTTAAGTTGAGAAAGATGAATTTGTGTTTGTTTTGAAATCTTTGGAAATTTTATTTGTATTGGGAGATATAGTAATTCTTTGACCCAACTAGGTACGAGGTGGTACAGTTGGTATCAGAGCTAGGTTTGAGATTCTACAAATGATGTATTTAATTTCTATGTAAGTTTTGTCATACTTTTACTCTTATTTTTTTTCTAGTTTGTGTTTAATTTTCTTATTTATTAGAGTTTTTATTCATTTTGTTTATTTTTTTATAGGAATAAATAAATTGAAGGAATCATGGGAAATAAAGAGAAACTTTCCTTTTCAAATTTAAATTCACATGAGGACCTATGTTATTCTATGTTATTCTTTTTTACCTAAGTAGAATTCCCACTACGATATACTGCATACTGCTAGATTAATAGGTGTATTGCATCCTAACTGTCATGTATGAGAAGTATGTAGCCTTTTGTTACATGCCTCAATACTTCAGTCATCGTCCAATCCCAAATAAGGGCTAGGTACGTCACACATGCAATCTCCATAAAGTGGTAAATTCAGTTAATCTAATATTGTATGAAGATGTCCAATGATCTTGTAGTCATATAAGCAAGAAATAAAACAATTCAAGGAGGCTAACTAATATAGAACATAGAATGCAAATACTCAAGTTATGTACATGATACCTCGAAGGGAGTTGTAAGCAAAATAGGGGTAGAGAGGGAGATCGGTACAAACCAGGAGAGAGATTTTTCATGTGAATTTCATGAATTGATCAATCTGTATAAATGATCCTTCATTGATGTGTATTGAAATCGATGTCAAAGCTTGGAGGCCACTCAACATCCCTCAGCGATATTAGGGTTCATCAAAATTTGGGGAAAAATTGGTGAACTAGACATACAGTGTGCATTTATATATATATATATTCTTTTGCATCATAAAATTGGACACAAAATATAAAATTTCTGTTGCAATAGTATATATTGTTTTTTGCGAGTTAGTGAAATCGTCGCTTAACATAGGGAGCTTCCTAGTTTTTTTTTTTGTGTTGTTATAAATACGACGCAATTGTAAACAAATTGATTCAAATGTAATTTACATTGTTCATATTACAAAATTTAACCATTTGTGTTGTTAGATTGCGACGATTTTAACAAAGACGTAATAACACTTTTATCGCGGCACATTATGCAATGATGGAAAAGAATTGGATGCAAAAGGCCATTTCAGTTGTAGTGTTTTCTGCATGTGCATGCATTCGTGTATAATATATATAATATGGATAATGATACACTTACAATTCTTTTACAATTTATTTTAAATCAACTAATATAATTGTGCCACTTCATTAAAAACTCATTTAATTTTACATAACTACCCTTCATTTTAAGTAGATTTCTCAAATAGTTGCAGAAGAAATGTAGGTTTATCATTTTTCATATAATATCTAGAGAGATATCTTTGTAGCTAGGGTGTTAGTATTATTTATAAAAAATATGTGAGGATCATGTAGAAGCAAGGCAAGAGACCTCTTCTTACGATTAAGGTACTATGGATGATGTGGCAAAGTGCAGCTTGTCCAAAGAAGGCTGAGTGGTACTATGTAGAAAGGCCAGGTTGACACGTTTTCACCTTGTGCCAAGCAAGCAAGAATTGTGCTTATCGTGCTAGGCCGAGAATGAAGAGCCAAAGAGTTTGGTAGTTCTAGAAAAGGATGTCCTAGAGCAAAGTACAAGTTATGGGCAAGGGTGAGTAATGAGTAACAAGCAACCAACGGACATGAGAGTTCCTCGAGATATTTTTTATTTTTTATTTTTAAGAAGAGTGAGCAATAACCTGTCCAATAGTGATGCCCGCCCAAATTTATTAATAAAACCCTCACTTATGGCGGAGGAAAACCGTGGTAACAAAAAAACACTTCCAAACAAAACAAGAAAGAAACACTAACCGAAAAAAAGAAACTACGAACCTTAACAACAACGTATAGAAGGAATTCCTAATAAATCTAACCGAATCAAGCCTTGGAGAACCCGAGGCATGGAAGAAGTATTAGAATAATCTAAAGAAACACCAGCCGTGCCAGCTTTAGCCAACCAGTCCGCTACTTTGTTACCTTCCCGTAGGACATGCTGGAATTTACAATTAATGGAATGGGCTAAAATGACAATTTCATCCCAATAATCCTCCAAATACCAAACCCCACAACGACCTCTATGCCACCACGAAATAATCACCATTGAGTCAACCTCTACAATTACATTAGAAAGATGGAGAGAAATGCACACCCGCAGGCCATATAAAAGAGCAAGGAGTTCTGCTTTATTATTAGAACCCATACCACTAGGAGAGGCAAAGGCTTTCACTAGCTGTCCAGTAGCATTACGAATAACACCACCCGTACCACAAGAGCCCAAGTTCCCAAGACTACTTCCATCTGGGTTCAATTTAAACCATCTTGATGGAGGTTTATGCCATTACACCACTTTACAAGTCCTTTCTTTTAAAGGAATTGGTCTAATGCGTAAAGCCTCCAAGATCATGCCATCAAAACGAGATAAAGTATGATACTTATCACCTATAATACCAAGCGATCGAACCCAAAAAGATATTTACTTAGTAATCGTATCATAGGATTCTAAAGAACCCTCCATTCGTGCTAGACATCTTCGCCTCCAAAGTCTCCAGGTAATAATGACAGGCATGAGTCCAACAATAACTCCCACCTGAGAAGATGACTTAGCATGCCGGAACCAAGAGGAAACATGCTATTCCCAATTTCTACCCATTGGTAACCCAAATAGATTAGAGAAGGTTAACCAAATTTTTCTTGGAAAATCACCCTCAAAGAGAACATGATTTATGTCTTCATAGTAACCAACACAACAACAATCACATTTGGAGACAATAGGAATACCAACTCGACGCAGCCTATCATCCACACTCAAAGCCCTGTGCCAAGCCTTCCAGAAAAGAATAGACATTTTCAAAGGAAGAATATTATGCCAAATCCAAGAATGCCATTCAAAAGAAGTGCCTCTGACTCTAATACACTGCCATGTAGACTGAACTGAAAACAACCCTTCCTCTGATTAGGTCCAAACAAGAACATCCTTACCCGAATTAGGACCAGATAAGGAGACAAGGATATCATCAACATTCTCTAATCCCACTAAATTTTCAAGTAAGTTCACATCCCATCCATCAGACAAACGGCATTCTTTGATTTCATCAAAGGTTGACCCACAAAAGGCAATTCTTTTATCAAAGGACCATTATCCCACCATTTATCATACCAAAAATAAATATCTCCTTCTTTAACTCTCCATTTAGAACTATTCAAAACCAAAGGAATACAGCGAGCAGTCATTCTCCAGAATCTTGAACCTTTAGCATCATCTATTAGTAACCAAGGTTTCGATCCCACATATTTAGCTTTGAAGAAATTGGCCCATAGAGAATTACCTCGTAGAAGATTCTAGGAAAATCTCATGTGCAAGGCTGTCTGAACCTCATGGAGAAACCTCACCCCAATATCGCCTTCTACCACAGGCTTACCCATATGTTTCCAGGCTACCCATTTCTTCTTATCCTTCCCATTCAACTCGCCCCAAAAGAACGAACTCATCATTTGATGAATCTTATTTATGACAACTTGAGGAATCTGCAAAATAGTAAAAAGATGAAGAGCCATGCTAGAAATAACATGGCATAATAAAATCAGTTTCCCTCCAGAAGAAAGAAGTCGCATTTTCCAGCCACTTAGTTTCTTCCTTATTTTATTCAGCATATCTTCAAAATGTACTTGCTTAAGACGACCAAGTATAATGGGCACTCCAAGATATTTGAGAGGAAAATGACCCTTTACAAAACCAGTGGTGCGAAGAAGACGTCTCTTCTGTGACTGGGAAATTTTACTAGAACAAAACATAGCAGACTTGTGTTTATTGATGGCTTTTCCCGACCATCTTTCATATTGTCCCAGAATACTTAGAAGCTCCCGAACCGATTTTTGGCTAGCTCCCATTAGAGAAAATAACCACATCGTCAGGATACATCAAATGAGAAATAATAGGCGTACCTCTACCTTGCTGAAATTGCCCAAATCTATGCTCAGCCGCGCTATGATGAATCAGCCAAGTAAGGATCTCTTGTTGAATAATAAACAGATAAGGAGATAAATAAGACTAGACCATTTCTTGAGTGAGACTAATGTTCTCAAAATTACTTCTACCTGGAATAAAGGCTCCTTGTTCGATTGAGACCAGATGAGGCAGAAGGCCAGTTAACCAGTTGACAATAATTTTGGAGCAAAGTTTATAAAAAACCGAACCAAGACTGATGGGACAGAACTTATCAAAACCTGTTGGAGAGTCCACTTTGGGGATTAACACCAAAAAATAAGTAGTAAAAAACTTCGGAAGGGATTTTGAGTCAAAGAAATCCAACACTACTTTACACAAATCATTTTTAACAACTCCCAGCAACTTTTATAAAAACCAGACCCAAAACCATCAGGACCCGAGGCACTGTTAACTAGAATAGATAACAAGGCAGCATAAACTTCCTCCAATGAAGGAGCACAAAGCAAAGAGGGATTATCCTCATCAGAAATAACTGGATCAATAAGACCAACAAAATTAGGGTGCTCAGAAGTCGGCTCACCTTGTAAAAAAGAAGAAAAATAATCAACTGCACCTTGATGGATGCTCTCTGGAGACTTAAACACTGCATCATTCGACCGCATACTAAGAACCCACTTACTTCTCTTTAAGGCAAGACAAGCATGAAAGAACCTGGTATTTTGGTCACCCTCCATTGCCCATTTTATTTTTGCCATTTGTCTTAAATGGATTTCTTCTCGACGACGCCACATTGCCAAATCAGCATTAGTCATCTGTAAATCATTATCAAGATTAGCATCCCAATTTAATTGAGACTGAAGTTCAAGCTCCTCAATCTGATATTCGAGGTCAAAAATCCGTTCCAAAGTGTAACCAAACACCCCTATTCCAAGCCTGCAAAGCCACTTTAGTCTATTTCAACTTGATAACCAACTTCTGAATAGCCGTTCCATCAACCCGAACGGACCAAGCTTGCCGAACACAATCTAGAAAATTATGATGATCAACCCACATTTGTTGAAAATGAAAAGGGGAAGGACCATAAGAAAAAGGGTCTTTCTTCAACTCTATCATCATAGGGGCATGATCTGAAGTAGAACGAGGCAAATAAGAACATATAGCGTTAGAAAATACTGAGAGAAAAGAGGTATTCATCAGAGCACGATCCAACCTTGCCCAAGAGCGAGCAAGACCATATTGGCCATTAAACCAGGAAAACATATTCCCCTTCGAGGTCATTTCAATCAACCCCCCCTGTTGAATCCAATTATTAAAATCTTCCATAGCTTGAATAGGTCGAGATCTACCTCTTCGACACTCGGAATCATTCTGAATAATATTGAAGTCACCCACAAAAATACAAGGTTCAGAATCCAGATTCTGAAAACTCAGAGCATCCCATAAACTACGCCGTTCCACCATGGTACATTTAGCATAAATGATCGTGAGCAAAAAGATTTTAGCACCTTCGCCCACTTTGAGAGAGATAAATTGCCTTCCCATTCGAACTAATCTAGCCTCAATAATACTATCCCAGAAAATCCAAATTTTACCACCCTCCACCTCATTTGAAATAAAATTATCAAACCTCAAACCATGACCCAAACGCTTAGCAACATCAATATTTTGAAAAGGTTCCAACAAAGCAACCATTTTCGGCCTCCACTTACTAATCAACTTTTTTAGTCTGCCTTTTGCGGTCCCAACACCCCTAATGTTCCAAACTAATATTGGATCAATCATTGAGCTGGATTAGAGACTCGAGCAAGAACCCGAGGAGAACTTCGCATTTTAACAAAACTCTTTTTCTTATATTTTCTCCTGCCTTCTTTATTTTCAGATTCAGTCACGTATTCTTTCTCTTGAGATAAAACTTTCGGATGCAATTCTGGGTCCGGTTCAGAAACTGTGTCTTCAAGAAACACATTAGTCTCCTCTGTTCCACCTTCCGGTGCACCCACAACCACCTTCATCTCAGGAGCAACAACAAGATCAGCTAGCTCACTCTCTTGCGCAATCAAAACAGGCACAATAGAAGCAGAAATCTCATCCCCTGCAAGAGTGAAAGCATTTACAGGGTCAGAAAAAACAGGAAAAGAATCCACCTGAGAACTGGCCACGCATTCTCCACCACTCTTCACAACCCCAACACCATTCGGGGGCACCCCTAGAGCAGGAAGTTCCTCTGCTGTAGCATCGACTTCCACTCTAGTCTTTGTCAGAGAAATGCCCATCTATTCTACGCTCGATTCCACCTCCAGCATAACAACCAGCTCCTTATTCCCCCCAGTTGCACCCATCGGATCGTCATTCAACCCAACTGCACCAACTGGATCTGCATTATTATCAAGAACAGTTTTTGCATTTATCTCCAAGACCTCTAGTGTAACCACTACATTCTGTTCCTTCTTAAGAACTGCAACCGGTTCCTCATGCCCCCTGACTGCACCCGCTGCACCATGGTTTATAACAGACACCGCTCCAGAATTTTCTTTCATCCCTTGAACATCAACATGATCCTCATGAGTCTTCATGCCTTTCTGCCCTGTCACCACTACCCGTGCCTTGTTCCTTTGAGAGATTTGTTCAACCCGACAGGTACGTAAATTGTGTCCCTGCATGCGGCATTTACAATAGTAGGCAGGAAGTGTTTCATACACCACTTCTTGCTTCCTACTAGATGATAACCCTGGGGCTCTAAGGAAGCAAGTGTTATACACAGAGGCCCATACTCCACAAGAGATGTCACATTTGGAGTGAGCTTGTGGAAAAATGATTACAAAATAGCAAGCCATATAATCTAATCTCAGAGATATGGTCTAACACCAAGTGAGAGATCATTAGTAGGGGAAAGAACACGGGATTGAACCCAAGGCAAGCCACAGGTACTTGCGAGCCTTGTTCCATCAATCACTCGATCTCTGCAATTCCTTAAGTCTAGAGGCCAGAGGACAAATGGATGGTTGAGATAGAAAGTCTCCTATTCAAGCATATTATAAGTTAAAAGGACATCAGAAGTAAGGCTAACAGTTCTGCCCTATAAAAGGCATTGAACAAGAGACAAAATCTCACTTTTGAAATCATAACATGTTTGATCTTCCTTGGAGTCAGGGTCTTGAAGAAGGCAAGTGGCTTCAAAGGTTGCGATTGAAAGAGGGGGCGCTAGTGAGGTAGAAATACTATTCAGGTAGGTTAGCTTCTACAACCTTACTACGAATGTGTGTAAATATTTCTGAGTATGTTCTAAGAATAGGTTTTGCATAGTCTGTAACATCTGTTTTATATATGAAAATTGTAATAGCCCTCCAGAAATTCAACGAATAAATTTCTTTAGACTTTAGGAAATGTCATGAAAGCCTATAAAGGTTTCACAATTTGAATAATCTTTTAGCTTTTAGTCTGTCAGCATAGTTAGTTTGTTACTCATTATGGTGACAAAAACATTATTTTAATTATTTGAGATACTTAGGAGTATTAAATTGAGAAATGGTTTGAGCCATTAGTCTTAGATGAATATTTAGGATTTTACAGCTCAATAATACAATTTTTATTTTCCGGATGACAACAACTCATAAATATTTTTTCATTTCTTCAAGGCATTTAGGAGTCAAGTTTTGTGAAAAAAATGCACCATTAGGTACATATGATTATGTAGGATTTTATATTGTAATGTTATTTTTTCCTTTTTTAGAGTGAATAGTAACATTCAATATAGCGCCATGTAGCACCCAATCTAGTCCTTGGAAAGATCTTAGCCATACCTAGTGAATAGAGTAGAACAATTGTCACTAAGAGGAACCATGACATGGAAATGTGAAAGAAATCAAGGAAAATCAAGCATTGTAATCATGCCAGTAAAGCCAAACTCTATTCCATCCAACCAAACACTTTTTGCCAAACCAAAGAGGATTTGAACCCTAGTAAAATCTAAACTCATTATGATCCAATTGAAACCTCAAAATGTTGGTGAAGCTGAAACCCTAAATGGTTTCCTAAACCCTATTTGTTGGCCGGTTTTAGCTTAGTACTTAATCACTTGATCAAATCACTTTCACATGCTATTGACCACTAAAATCCATGTCATGACACCCACTTATATTCTTAAATATCTTGGTAATTCATTGGGCTAAGGAAATTTGAATTTGGGCTTGTTAGAAACTGAAACCCCAAACCAAACCCCAAATGGGCCTAATCAGTTTAGGCCCATTAAGGCCCACTAAAAGCACCACCCAAGCATGGCTTCTCGAGGAAGTTTCTCCCACTATCCTAATTGTAATTTCACTTCCATTTTCATCCCTAATAGTAGGTGATTGGAGGTCAAACAACCACCCCAAAACCCCAATCACACAGCTGTTTCTAAGGCTAAATACCATAGGCAGTTGCCCACAGTTTTGTCTCTAGTATTGGCTGACAAAACCCCCATAAAATGATCATCCTCACATCCCCCATTAGCCCTCTATTCAATATAAGTATTCCATGCCAGCCCCTTCATAATTTTGTTGCTTTCATTTCACTTTCTTAGAAACAAATCAAGTGGAGGTTTCTAGTCGTGTTTCTAGTTAATTTGTCTTGAATTTTGTAAATCCTTTTTAAGTAGATTATTATGATATGGACTTGAAATGAATTATTCCTCATTGATTCTAGTTTCAATTTATATAAATTTTATGATTTTTAGAGGAGTATTGCTTAGCAAAAAGTGAGTTTGAACACACATAGGTCATACTGGCAACAATTTTGATGATGTTGGGAGATCTTGACATTTTGATAAACTTTTTGTTAAATTTAGGACTTGATATTGATATGATAAAATTATAACACATTTTTATACATTTTATGAGTTCATCCAAAGCATGTCACCATTTGTATTTAGGAGTTATGCATATTTTGTTCAGAGTTGAATCCTAAACATACAAAACAGTTTCTGTTTTGAGGTTTCAATTATTTTTGTTCTTAAAACCTAGTCCAATGGCTACTAAATTCTTATATCATGATTCTAAAAATTTAATTTAGATGTTAATAGCTAGTTTATGAAGATAATTGGTTTGAATAATTTTTGGAATCATTTTTTGCATGAAACGTTTTGGTTGTGGCTAAATATTGAAGCTTCCAGGTTGCTTGAGTTTTTGTGAAACTTTTACAATATGATTTTTGGATTTAATGTGAGAATCATGTTTAGGAATTGATTATGAAGTATATAGTTTGTTTGTTAAGGTTTACATGATGGATATTTGAGTTTTAATGTGTTTGTTATAAGTCTAGAACACATGATACTCAATTTGGACCTTATGAACATGCTGAGTAATTTATGTCTTGGTTTTGTGTTTTTGGTTGATAATCAAGCATGTTTATCACTCAAGTCCTATTTATAAGCATGTTTACGAGTAATTTTTGGGACTTTTAGAGTCCTTGAAGTTTATTGGAAAAGTATTAAATCAAATGCATTAAGGAGTATCCCGCCATTAGTCTTAGATGAATATTTAAGATATTACGGCGTAATAAAATGATTTTCATTTTCTGAATTGTGATGACCCACTTTTACGTGTATTTTCACTGAAAGGTTGTTTTTAATTTAATTAATATATTAGTTTATTTATTTTAAATTAATGTATTTTAATTGGTTTTTATTTATTTGATATTGTGTTTTATTTATTTAGTTGTTTTACGATTTTTAATCTCGTTTTCGGCGGATTTGTTTTGTTTTCTGGAGTGAGGATTGGACCTCATTTCTTTCTTACATCTTTTCTTTTCCCTTTTTCCTTTTTCTCTTTTTCTCTTTTCTTTCTTTTTCTTTTTTTTCTTCTTTCTTTTTCTCCCTTCTTTCTTTCTTCCCCGAGCCCCCCGTGCGTCGACTCTCTCTCTCTCTCCTCTCCTCTCCTTCATGTCGTTCGACCCATCTGCCCTGACCCACTGCCTTCCGGCCACCGTGGTCGACACCACCCCATCCGGTCGACTCCCCTCCAGCTGGTGCACCACCCCACCAAATTCCAGCCCCAGTCGTGCCGCCGTTTAGCCGGAAATAGCCCTTTAAGCCACACGAATTTTGCTCTGATCTGCTGCCGTCGCTCCACCTCTGGCCACCACCTCTTCACCACTTCATCACCGACTCCTTGCCGTCCTAACCCATCCATTTCCAGCCTCTAATAGTCACTGGA
Organism: Carya illinoinensis; assembly: GCF_018687715.1. Classification (NCBI taxonomy): domain Eukaryota; kingdom Viridiplantae; phylum Streptophyta; class Magnoliopsida; order Fagales; family Juglandaceae; genus Carya; species Carya illinoinensis. The sequence continues at coordinate 30,834,123 of NC_056754.1, read as the reverse complement.
ACAGCTCCCACGAGCTAGTTTCCGTTTTGGGAAATCCGGCCTTCAACCGCAATTTCCGCCGCCACCCACGGTCAAACTTCACTTCCACTAGTTTTATAAACATCCTTAGACCCTTTCCTATCAATCCCGAGCTTTGCTTTGTCATCGTTCAAAAGTGGGTATTTTACAACCCACAGCCACAGTGAAATTTCACTGTTACGTTACTTTCCTTCCGCCGTTTGCAATGCCGCGTGTTTTCTAAAAATACTATATAGCGTTGTGTATCACGACCCCAAGCCGGGATGGGGTATTATCCCGGTGGAGCTTCTTTGGTCACTTGGGAGTGTAATAAACTGAGTGACGTCTCCTGGGTTGTCGCTGGGCGATGACGGGAGCGGGGGCTAGAGGATGCTTGGCTACGAACACGCCGGGCGCGGAACCAAGCATTGCTCTATGAACCGACTCCGTGGCCCTTCGCTGGCGAGGGCTAGAGGATGCTTGGCTACGAACGCGCGGGGCACAGAATTGGGCATCTCTCGTTTAGGTGTCACATGCGTGGTCATTACCTACGGTCTGACACTAGAGCTAGGGTGTGCAGATGACCCCTAGGGGAGGTCATGGTGCATACAAATTTAATTGGTTAATGGATTGAGTTTGATATGGGCCAAATGGGACTTCTGGCATGATATTTGGAAAGGATTTGTTTTTGGGCCAAATGGGATATTTGGCGTGTGTGGAAAAATATGATTTTATGGGTTTTGTGCATTGGCATCACTTCATGCATATTGTTTGAGTTCTATATGTTTTTATCTGGTGGTGTTTGGATTTTACTTACCTGCGGCACCATTTTTGGTACTGTAGATTTTGGTGCAGAGATCGAGGATGAGGATGAGGAGGCTGAGCCTGAGGATGCGGCTCCACCGGGGTGCTGAAGCTTATGTCTTATATTTGGTTTAAAAAAATTATGTTTGTGATTTGTAATATTTATTTATGTATGTGTTGAACAGCTTTGTATTAAACACGAAAAATTCTAATACTTGGTCATGACTTTCGTTATCCACTGGTTATTTCTTTTTGCACATTTGTTGCTTTTACACACACTTAACACTCTTCGATAGGATGATGACCCGTGATGTCATCATCCAGACGTCTCGATTTTTTAGTGTCCGTGCATGGGGATTTGGGGGCGTCACAGGTGGTATCAGAGCGGTTTGGCTCTGGGTAAAACCACATATCCCGTAGGTAGTACCAGAATGTTTTTAAGGTTGTGTTTTAAAAATTATGTTAAGTAAAGTTGCTATTTGATTTGTCTTATTTGTTTTATTGTTTGAGCTTGTTTGCTTGTTTTTATTTATTTAGTTATGTTTTTGCAGGCTGGTTTCTTTTGTTTCTCGTTATGTGGTGTAGGTCTTTGGTTTTTGTTTTTGTTTGTTGTTGGTTTTATTTGTTTTGTTTTCTTAAAGGGGGTCAGAGGTTGTGGTGGCAGGAAAAATGGTGAGACCGAGGAAATCTACTCAGGAGCCACGGGACAATACATCAAGAGATGACTCCATAACCCAAGCAATACGGGAGATGACAGAGTTTATACATCAGAATTTTAGGCCACAGCAGACAGGGCCTTGGCCACAACTAGAAGGACCTTCGCCACAACAAGGGGGTCCCTGGCCGCCACAAGGGGGTCCCTGGCCGCCACAAGGAGGACTTTGGCCGCAACCAGGAGGTCCTTGGCCACATCAGGGAGGGCCTTAGCTGTACCCGGGAGGATCAAGTAGCATGGTGCAAGCCGGATGCACCTATGAGTGCTTTCTGGCGCATAGGACTCCACACTTCACTGGAGAAGAGGATCCACTTCAGGCTGGAAAGTGGATCAAGGACTTGGAAAGAACTTTTGAGGTGTGTGGTTGCACCGAGGCGCAACAAATACTCTATACCAGCTATCTGTTGCAAGGCACCGCTTCTGATTGGTGGGATACCAAGAGGGTGATGCTGGAATCAGAATTGGGATCCTTCGCCACTGTGACCTGGCAGCGCTTCAAGAAAGAATTTAACGACCGCTTGTTTCCCGCATCTGTAAGGAAGCAAAAGGCAAGAGAGTTCTTAAATTTTGTTCAAGGGAGCAGGACAGTGAAACAGTACGCCCGAAGATTTATAGAACTTGGGCGGTTTGCTCCCCACCTCATCGCCACAGAGGAGATGCGAGCTGAGCGTTTCCAAGAGGGACTACGCCCTGATATATGCCGTATGGTGGTTAGTCACCGGATATCCACTTTTCAGGACTTAGTGGATGTGGCCACCCTTGTGGAGTGAGAGAATAATCTGAGTATGGGCTCCCCTCCGGGTCATAAGAGGCGGAGTTTTTCTGGTGAAGGAAGCAACTCGGGTTTGCCTCAGAAATTTATTCAGCGAATCGGAACTCGACCTCAAGCGTCCTCAGGTGTTCGTATGGGAGGACGGGTGCCAATTTGTGGAGCATGTAATAGAGCTCATGAGGGCGAGTGTCGATTGAGTGGCGGACCCCAGTGTTACCGATTCGGCCAAGTGGGCCATATTGCTCGTGAGTGCCCCGTCAGAGTTCAAGGAAGCCGTGGAGGTAGACACGGAGGAAGAACAAATCCAAGACAAGCAGTGCAAGCCTGGGTTTATGCTGTCACACCCAGAGATGTGGATGATGAGGCGCCAGTGACCCATGAAGCTGGAGTAATTACAGGTATGGATTTAATTTAATTTTATGTTGGATTTAATTTTTGGTGTATTTGGTTTCTCCTTTGTTCTTGGATTTCATGGGTTAATGTGTTTGATTCAGGGAGAGTCCGTTTGTATGAGTTTTATGCTTGCACTTTATTTGATTCGGGTGCTTCACAGTCATTTGTATCTTCCACGTTTGCGCGGATGTGTAATTTGGTCATGGAACCTTTGCCAAAGTCATTAGTAGTGGCTTTACCCGATGGTGAAATGGTGTGGTGCTCCAAGGTTGCGTTGGGATTCCCGTTAAATTTTGATGGAAGGTTCTTGGATGTTGATTTGGTGGAGTTTAAGTTGTTGGGTTTTGATATTATTCTCGGGATGGATTGGTTATACCGATATTCTGCGATTAATTGCAGAAATCGGGTAATTACCTTTCAGCTTTTAGATGGTGATTGTCTGGAATTTGCGGGGAGTAAGTTAAAAGAAAAGCCGATAATTATATCGGCAATGCAAGCAAGAAGAGAGATTGCATGGGGAGTGGATGCATTCTCAGTCCAGATGGTGTCTACGCCATCTGAAAAGAAGTCTTTGGTAGACATTCCAGTTGTGGAAGAATTTCCCGATGTGTTTGTGGATGACTTGCCTGGACTACCCCCTGTTCGAGAAATGGAGTTTGTTATAGACTTAGAACCTGGAGCGGCTCCTGTACATAAAGCTCCTTACCGCATGGCACCGGCTGAATTAAAAGAGTTGAAGACTTAGTTGCAAGAGCTGGTAGATAAGGGATTTATTCAGCCTAGTACTTTGCCATAGGGTGCGCCAGTACTGTTCGTTAAAAAGAAAGATGGAACCCTCCGTATGTGCATTGATTATCAGGAATTAAATACGGTGACCATAAAAAATAAATATCCTCTCCTACGGATCGACGATTTATTTGATCAGCTTCAAGGAGTAGCTGTGTTCTCTAAGATTGATTTGAGGTCAGGATACTACCAGCTGAGGATCAGAGACAAGGATGTGCTCAAAACTGCTTTCAGGTCGAGATATGGGCATTATGAATTTAAGGTGATGTAGTTTGGGTTAGCTAATCCCTTGCTACCTTTATGGATTTAATGAATCGAGTATTTCGACCTTATCTGGATTCCTTTGTGGTAGTATTCATTGATGATATTCTAATTTATTCCCGAGATGTTGAAGAGCATGTGTATCATCTTCGTCTGGTACTTGGGAAATTGAGAGAATACCAGTTGTATGCCAAGCTCAGAAAGTGTGAATTTTGGTTGGAAGAAGTTAGATTTATTGGGCACGTGATTTCCCGAGTCGGAGTGGCTGTTGATCCTAGTAAGGTGGAAGCCATTTTGTCATGGCAGCGCCCGACTACAGCGCGCGAGATCCGGAGTTTCTTGGGACTTGTCGGATATTATCGAAGATTTGTGGAGGGATTTGCTCGCTTATCTGGACCTCTCACAGCTTTGACTCGGAAGAATGCAGAATTTGTTTTGTCAGATAAGTGTGAGAGAAGCTTCCAAGAATTAAAGAACAGGTTGACGAAGGCACCAGTGTTAGCGCTTCCAGAACCGCATAAGCCATTCGTAGTCTTTAGTGATGCGTCTAAGTTTGGTTTGGGTTGTGTCCTTATGCAGGAAGGACGGGTTGTTGCCTATGCATCTCGTCAACTAAAGGACCATGAGAAGAATTATCCGACGCACGATTTAGAATTGGCTACGATTGTTTTTGCTCTCAAGATCTGGCAGCACTTTTTGTATGGGGAAGCATGTGAGGTATACATCGATCACAAGAGCCTGAAGCACTTGTTTTCCTAGAAAAATCTGAACATAAGGCAGAGGCGATGGTTGGAGTTAATCAGTGACTAGCAGTGCGAGATCAAGTACCATCCGGGGAAGGCTAATATAGTTGCTGATGCTTTGAGCCGAAAATCGTACTTGGAAGATGAAGCCGAGCCGTCGGAATTGGATTCTTTGCTTTGTGGGATGAGAAGGTTCCTTATTGAGAGTTCGCAACAAGAAGAGATTTTATCTTCAGTTCTTGATATTCGGGTAACTAATTTTGAAGAATTGAAGACTCTTCAAAGGAAGGATCCAAAGCTGCTAAATATCAAAAAAAGAATAAGAAAATCTCGAGGGCCGTTGCATTATAGCATGGATAAAGATGGAATACTTCAGTTTCGAGATCGCAGAGTGGTCCCCAAAGATTCAGAATTCAAGGAGCAGATCATGGCAGAAGCTCATGCGGCCCCTTATTCAGTTCATCCCAGCAGTACAAAGATGTATTGTGACTTGAAGAAAAATTATTGGTGGGATGGAATGAAGAGGGATATTGCCTTGTATGTTGAGAAATGCCACACATGCCGTCAAGTGAAAGCCCAGCATCAAAGACCCGCAGGTATGCTCCAAGCCTCCCTATTCCTAAGTGGAAATGGGATGACATCATGATGGCCTTTGTAGTGGGTTTGCCGAGAATGCCTAGTGGGAAAAATTCTGTTTGGGTGATTGTTGACCGGTTAACGAAGAGTACTCATTTCTTGCCTGTTAATAACACCGATTCCTTGGGTAAGTTGACACGCTTGTACGTGAAAGAAATAGTAGGACTGCACGGCATACCAAAGAGTATTGTGTCTGATCGAGACCCAAGGTTCACGTCGCAATTCTGGAAGAGTTTGCAGGCAGCTTTGGGTACTAAGTTGAAGTTCAGTACTGCATATCATCCACAGACAGACGGCCAATTGGAGCACACCATTCAGACCCTAGAAGACATGTTGCAAGCATGTGCCATGGAATTTCAAGGGAGTTGGGAAAACCATTTGCCGCTCATAGTGTTTGCATATAATAATAACTTCCATGCAACCATTCAGATGGCTTCCTATGAAGCTCTTTATGGGAGGAAGTGCAGATCGCCCTTGTGTTGGGATGAAGTCAGGGAGATTAAGATTATTGGACCCGAAATAATTCAAGAGATGCAAAGCCAAGTTTGGATCATCAGAGATAAAATGGTGGCAGCTCAGAGTCGCCAAAAAAGCTACGCTGATACCAGGAAGAGAGAGTTATCTTTTGAAGAAGGTGATTGGGTTTACCTCAAAGTCTCTCCCATGATAGGTGTTAAGCGGAAACTGGATTCGAGGTATGTCAGCCCTTTTCAGATTCTGGAGAAGGTAGAGTCCGTCGCCTATAGAGTTGCTTTGCCAGAGTATTTTGGGGATATCCATGATGTCTTCCACGTATCATCCCTGAAGAAGAGCTTTGGACAACAAGAGCCATGCTTCGTCGACCTAGAGGGTATTCAGTTGCAACCATATCTCACTTATAAGGTTCTTCCGTCGCAGATCATGGATTACAGTTGAGGTCCAAGACGATACCTTTGGTTAAGGTGGCATGGGGAGATCCGTTAGCTCAAGACTTCTCTTAGGAGCGAGTAGCGGACATGAGGGAACAATACCCATACTTGTTTGAGTAAAGACGGTACATTTCTTAATCTTGGTCACGGATGGTTTATGTGATTTTATGTGGCTTGTTTTAAGTTGGTGGTTGATCTTGCAAATTTCGAGGACGAAATTTGTTTTTAAGGGGGGGAGGATGTGATGACCCGCTTTTACGTGTATTTTCACTGAAAGATTGTTTTTAATTTAATTAATATATTAGTTTATTTATTTTAAATTAATGTATTTTAATTGGTTTTTATTTATTTGATGTTGTGTTTTATTTATTTAGTCGTTTTATGGTTTTTAATCTCGTTTTCGGTGGATTTGTTTTGTTTTTCGGAGTGAGGATTGGACCTCATTTCTTTCCTACATTTTTTCTTTTCCCTTTTTCCTTTTTCTCTTTCTCTCTTTTCTTTCTTTTTCTTTTTTTTCTTCTTTCTTTTTCTCCCTTCTTTCTTTCTCCCCCCAAGCCCCCCGTGCGTCGACTCTCTCTCTCTCTCTTTCCTCTCCTTCACGCCGTTCGACCCATCTGCCCTGACCCACTGCTGTCTGGCCACCGTGGTCGACACCAACCCTGCCGGTCGACTCTCCTCCAGCCGGCGCACCACCCCACCGAATCCCAGCCCCAGCCGTGCCGCCGTTTAGCCGGAAATAACTCTTTAAGCCACACGGATTTTGCTCCGATCTACCGCCGTTGCTCCACCTCCAGCCACCACCTCTTCACCACTTCATCACCGACTCCTTGCCGTCCTAACCCACCCATTTCCGGCCTCTAATAGTCACCGAAACAGCTCCCACGAGCTAGTTTCTGTTTTGGAAAATCAGGCCTTCAACCGCCGTTTCCGCCGCCACCCACGGCCAAACTTCACTTCCACTAGCTTCATAAACATCCTTAGACCCTTCCCTATCAATCCCGAGCTTTGATTTGTCCTCGTTCAAAAGTGGATATTTTACAACTCACGACCACAGTGAAATTTCACTATTACGTTGCTTTCCTTCAGCCGTTTGCAACGCCGCATGTTTTCTAAAAATACCATATAGCACTGTAAGTATTTTCCAAACTCTACTTTTAGATTTAAATATATTTTGCTCATTCAATAATTAATTGTTGTTGGTTGGCTGATTCCGGACTGAATCCGAGGAGTTCGGGGGTCGGATGGTTTGAGGACGGAGTGCTTGGTTTTGTTGATTTATGGATGGTTGTTTATTTAGTGCTTTGATATCGCATTTACATGGTGCATGCACGTGTGTTTTGTTCAATTTGAGAAAATCCTATTTTATTGGCGTAAGTGGATTTTCGGGTGTGTGTGTATCACGACCCCAAGCCGGGATGGGGTATTATCCCGGTGGAACTCCTCTGGTCACTCAGGAGTGTAATAAACTGAGTGACGTCTCCTAGATTGTCGCTGGGCGATGACGGGAGCGGGGGCTAGAGGATGCTTAGCTACGAACGCGCTGGGTGCAGAACCGAGCATTGCTCTACGCACCGACTCCGTGGCCCTTCGCTGGCGAGGGCTAGAGGATGCTTCGCTACAAACGCGCGGGGCGCGGAACTGGACATCTCTCGTTTAGGTGTCACATGCGTGGTCGTTACCTGCGGTGTGGCACTGGAGCCAGGGTGTGCGGATGACCCCTGGGGGAGGTCATGGTGCATACGGATTTAATTGGTTAATGGATTGAGTTTGATATGGGCCAAATGGGACTTTTGGCGTGATATTTGGAAAGGATTTGTTTTTGGTCCAAATGGAATTTTTGGCGTGTGTGGAAAAATATGATTTTATGGGTTTTGTGCATTGGCATCACTTCATGCATATTGTTTGAGTTCTATATGTTTTTATCTGGTGGTATTTAGATTTTACTTACCTGCGGCACCATTTTTGGTAATGTAGATTTTGGTGCAGAGATCGAGGATGAGGATAAGGAGGCTAAGCCCGAGGATGCGGCTCCGCCGGGGTGCTGAAGCTTATGTCTTATATTTGGTTTAAAAAAAGTATGTTTGTGATTTGTAATATTTATTTATGTATATGTTGAACAGTTTTGTATTAAACACGAAAAATTCTGGTACTTAGTCATGACTTTCGTTATCCGCTGCGTATTTCTTTTTGTACATTTGTTGCTTTTACACACACTTGACACTCGTCGATAGGATGATGACCTGTAATGTCATCATCCAGACGTCTCAATTTTCCCGTGTCCGTGCATGGGGATTTGGGGGCGTCACACGAATGATAGATATTCAAAAATGCATTTTGATCTATTCAAGGTGCTTAGAAGAAAAAATTTGGGGAACGAATTGTATTCCAAGTTTCAAAGATTATTTAGGATTTTATGGTACAAAGTTTTTATTTTTTTATTTTTTTAGAGGGAATAGTAACAACAGTGTTGGCACTCTGTCCAGTCATTTCAAATCACAAAGTAGATTGTCCAAATCAATCTAAGGAAGTGTCATTCAGACACATGGAAAGATCTTAACCACATTTGATGAATAGTATATGACACTTCGCACCAAGGAGAACCCTAAGATGTAAATGTGAAGGAAATGAAGGAAAGTCAAGTATTGTGATCATGTCACCTGAACCAAACACTAATCCATCCTACCATTCATTTTTGTGCCAAACCAAAGAGGATTTTAACCTTAATGGAACCACAAAATTTTGGGATCCAATTAAAACTTCAAAACTTTGGAAACAAATAGTTTCCCCAAACCCAAATGATTACCCGAAATTGTAAGTGTTGGCTAGTTTCAGTTCAATGTTTAATCACTTGATTAAATTATTTTCATATGCTACTAACCATTCAAAATCATGTAATTACACCCTTTTTTATTATTTTATACATTGGTAATCATATTGGGCCATGAAAAATTTTATTTGGGCTTGAACCAAACCAAAACCCCAAATTGAAGCCTATGAAACCTCAAAAGTGAGCCCATCGATAAGGCCCACTGAAAGCGACCACCATGGGAGGCTTCTTGAGGAGGTTTCTTCCCCCTTCCAAGGCATAGACAAGGGTTGACACCACCACTCAATTTATACCTCAATAGTCTTTTGATGGAAGACAAAAAGGCTACAAAGTCATAGCCCTTCACTCAACTAGAAAATTTCTACTAGCAACAGCAGCTATGCAGCCCTTTATCCCCCCATCTTTGACTGCCAACCTCCCATCTAGAAGTCATTCACCCACTCATGTCAGCCCTACATCTTGTATAAGTCATCCCTTACCTCCCGCATTTCAGAATTTGCATTCACAATGCTTTTCCTAGAGAGAACCTGGGAGAGTCTTCAAGCACTTTTCCTAGTTAATTTTGATCAATTTGTTCGAAACCTTTGTAAGTAGATCTTCACAAAACTATCTTCCTATAATTTTTTCCTCTTTGAGTCTAGTTTTTATTGGTTTATTTTGTGTAATTTTTCATGGGGATTGGATTAGTAAAAAGTATATTTAAGCATGCAAAGATCATACTAGGCGATTGTCAGGAGATTGTGTGAATCTTTGATTTTTTGGATGAGGTTTTAGAAAGATATTTGTTGCCCAGATGACTAGTACAAGAGTGGGGGTAAATTGAGTTGTATTTAAAAATTAACATTTATAAATCAAATACCCAATATAAAATATAACAAAATACGAAACAACAATAAATATAAAGAGTAAGGGTAAGAGAGAAGCAAACTCATTATGTTAACGAGGTTCGGCCCCACTGCCTACGTTCTAGCCTCAAGCTACACCTTGAGGATTTCCAAATTTACTATTCAGCCCGTTTTAGGTGGAGATAGAAACCTATTACACATTTGAACAACACCACTACAAAGGATCCGTGTAGAACACCCTCTACACTTGCAATCACCTTACACGTGATGATTCAACTATTCCCTATGTAGAACACTTTCTATACATACCACGGTTATACACACCCTGATACAAGAGCTAATAATGATTAGGTTATCAGAAAACACTCCTCAATGAGTGAAATAAGAACAATATAGCGTAAAGTATATCTCCCTCAAAATGAACAAGGGTTAAGGCTCAATGCTTGGAAAAGAGAGATTGAAAACTTTGAATGAATGTTGCAAAACTTGCAATTATATGTATATGCTCTTGGTATTGTGAATTTGAAGATCTCAATTGTGCTATTTATAGGCATATAAAACTTCATATTCAAATTTGAAAAGATTTACATGTCAAAGACAACATCATTCACTTTTCAAAAAAATTCAAATGAAAGTTTCTTTTCTTTCCTGTTCTCAAAGACAACATAATTCACTTTTCAAAAATTTCAAACCTAATATTTTACTTTTCGCATATGACAAAAGGAATATTATTTACTTTTTAAATTTTTCAAACAAAATCATCTACCTTTATATAAGTCAAAAAGAACATCAATGACTTTTGAAAATATTTAAACAAAAAAGGCACATGTGAAATATGACAATGAATCATCTTTAATATTTTCAAAATTCAAGCATTTAATCATGTAATGCACATTTAAAGGATGACAATCAATCATCTTTCAAATTTTTAAATCTAATTTTCAAAATATTCATTCGCATGTGGAAAATGTATTTTAAAATATTAATTTTTACCTTAATTCTAATTTCAAATTTTCAAGAGATATACAAAATTACTCTTTTTTGAGATGAACTTGTTCTCTTTCTTGCTCATGCTTGTTCATTGATGTGCTTGGCTCCATTTGTGTAGAACACTTGAAGTTGAAACTCTTTTATGCTTGAATTCATTTGTTATTATCAAAATCCATATGTAAATATATAATTATACAAAACTTGAAACCTTGGGTTTAACAATCTCCCCCTTTTTTATGATAACAAATACTTGGTAGAACCTGAAACTTGTATAATAAGTAAGCTCCTCCTGAAAATATGCGTTAGTTTTTCAGGCAAAAGTATAAATATAATTCTAAACATATATAACAAGTTTAGCAATTTAGACAATGTTAATATTCTAGTTTAAAACTTCTCCCCTTTTTGGCATCATTAAAAAAGATCTGCAGTAAATAGACTGAAGAAAATGGCATTAGTAGAAACTACAGATAGTCGTAAAATTGGAGCTGCCTATGACTCGACAAGTGCTACAAAGCCTTGAGGCCTAACTCTATGAATTTAGTGCAACTGGAGATTTAAACATTTGCTTGATGTTGTTGACAAATAGAATTGAGGATTCTGAGTTTCTATAAAAAAAAAAAAAAATGATCATTTTTACCCATCTAATACCAAAAAGAATCGCATTACTCTTTGACCTGGGTTTTGTTTTTCCATAACGATAGTATGACCGAGCATTTCTCTTCCATTAATGTTCCAGACTTGAATCAGAAATCGTTTACGCATCAATCACCAATCTTCACTCCTGAGACCATCAATACCATGATAGGAGCATAGATCCATTTTTCTGGTAGGGCTGATTCTGAAATTGTTGCAAAATAAAGAATGCTCAGTACTCAATATGCTGCCTGTGTTATGACCATGTCTTGGAGGTTAATGGCAAGGGTGAGTGAGGTTGATCATCTTAACAACCAAATATATGAGTTATGATAGAAGCTTGCTAAAAAGGATAGAGAGAATAAAAGGTTACAACAAGAAAACAAGGAGTTGAAAAAATTTGCAGACTGATATGCTTATGATCTGTAACCACGAATAGAAGAGCTGGAACGAGAGAGAGTTCAGATACAAGGTTAACAACAATAGTTAACAGCAGAGGTTCGTCATTTATAAAAAAAAATAGGGACAGCCTGCTGTTAATCACGTTGGCCTAGCAAGAAAACTTTTGACAATATGCATCTAGCATATCTTCTATTTTTTTACTAAATAAAATTTGAAGAGATGATAGTTTGTCTTGTTCTTTATGCTATCTCTATAAAATCAGTCTTAATATTCATCCAATTTGCATCAAATCTTCTTTTCATCTCTATAACTCATCTGCATTCCTGTAACATTCTCGCTTTAAGCTTTCAATTCTTTTCTCAATGCCTCATTCTTTTATCATTCCTCTAAATCCATTCATGAGGTATTTTACACCTCAATCTCTTGTCGTTTCTGTAGCTACCATTGGTTCTATACTGCAGCAAGAAAATAATAATTTGGCTAATAAGTCAGACTCCGATGCTATTTACGACTTTGTGAGTCTCGGGACTCACTACTCATCCTCTATAGTTGCTTTTTTCCAGTGGCTACAAGCTAGAACCCATGAGGTTGAAAAGTTTAATGAAAAAATTGTTGTACTCCAACGAACTGTTCAAGAGTCTCACATAAGGGAAGGAATCATTTGGCAAAAAAATAAACAGTTGAAATCCTTATTAGATTCTTCATTTCAATTGCTAGTTCCCATGGATAAGGATGGCATGATATTGTACGAAGAGATTAAGCATCTCAAACATGAGGTTAAGAACCTCAAGTTTATGTAAAAGTATTTATAAAAATTTTCTCTATTTTTATTGATTCTGGTCTATCTTTTAAGAGATATTCATAGCATGCATCATACATGTTTCTCTTCTAATCAAACATAGTTTATCTTCTGGCAAAAGTTTTGTAAAAATGTCAACTAATTGATCATGTGTGTTTGTGAACTCTAGTACTATATCACTCTTCTGCACATGATTTCAAAGAAAATGATATCTAATTTCAATATACTTAGTTATAGAATGTTGTATTGGGTTCTTTGAAAGATTTATAGCACTTGTAATATCACATTTGATTGGAATGTGATTATACATGAGTTTAAAATTTTCAAGTTGTTGCTTCGTATAAAGAACTTGAGCATAACAACTACCTACAGTATCATATTCTACCTTAGTAGTAGATAATGCAACATAATTTTACGTTTTACTAAAGCATAAAACTAGTGTATGATCTAAGAAATAACATGTTCCACTAGTGCTTTTTCGATCAACTTTGCAAATAGCATAATTTCTATCTATGTAGCTTATTAGATTGAAAGATGTGTGCTTAGGATACCATAACCCTAGGTCAATTATACCAATAAGATATCTAAGAATGTGCTTAACTCCAATCAAATGAGATTCTTTGCAGATGATTGAAAGTATGCACATAAGTATACACTGAATATAATATCTAGTCTGCTGGTTGTCAAATATAATAAGCTACCAATCATACCTCAATATACCTTCGAATCAACTGGCTTTCTAGTTTCATCCTTATCAAGTTTAGTGGATGGGCTCATTGGTGTTCCAATTTCTTTAACACCTTCCATTCCAAACTTTTTGAGTAATTCCTTAATATATTTTGACTGGTTAATGAATGTTCTATTTTTTTCTTGCTTGATTTGCAATTCGAGAAAGAAGGTAAGTTCTCTCATCATATTCATTTCAAATTTTTCCTTCATACTCTTAACAAAAACTTGGCACATATTTTTATTAGTAGCACCAAAATTTTATATCATCCACATAAATCTGAATCAAAAGAATATCATCATTTTTCATGTTTAATGAAAAGAGTTGTGTTGATTTTTCCTCTTGAAAAATTTTTTTCAATCAAGAAACCATTGAGTCTCTCATACCAAGATCTGGGAGCTTGTTTGAGTCTATATAGTACTTTTGTAAGTTTCAAAACATGATTTAGAAAAATATGATTTTCAAAACCCGGATATTGCTCAACATATATCTTTTCTTATAAAACTATTTAAGTAAGCACTTTTAACATCCATTTAAGAAAGTTTGAAATTTTTATAACAAGTATATGCAAGTAGCATTCGAATAGTTTTTAATCTTGCGATTGGTACATATGTCTCATCATAATTGATTCCCTCTTCTTGATTGAAACCTTGGACTACAAGCCGGGCCTTATTTCTAGTAATGACTCTAGACTCATCTTTCTTGTTTCTAGAAACCCATTTTGTTCCAATAATAGTATGATTTTTGAGTCTAGGAACAAGTGTCCAAACATCATTTTTTTCATATTGATTCAGCTCTTCTTGCATAGTTAGAATCCAAGATTCATCAAGAAGTGTTTCATCAATATTTTTTGGTTTAATCTGAGATAGAAAAGCAGTATGCTTGAAAATATTTTTAAGAGATGATCGAATACTTATACCTCGTAAAGATTCTCCCAGAATTTGTTCCACTAGATGATCTTTCACAAATTTTCACTGTTTGGTTGCATCATGTATTAAATTTTGATGATCTTTCCTATGTCTCCATGTTGGACTAACTTTATTGTGTTCTCTTTGTTAAGATTGAGACTTTCCGTGTTATTTATACCCCCTATTTCTTAGTCAACGAATTTATTGGAGAGTACATAATTAGATTCATCAAATACTATATGCATAAATTTTTGTAAAGTCAAAGTTTTTTTATTGAATACTCTATAAGCTTTACTATTAATAGAATACCCGAGAAAGATACATTCATCAGATTTTGTATCAAAGTTGATTAAATTATTCCTTCCATTCAAAATAAAACATTTATATCCAAATATATGAAAGTAACCAATGTTGGGATTTTTTTCATTTCAAAGTTTATAGGGGGTTTTATCTAGTTTAGACCTTAGCATAACTCTATTTATAGTATAACATGCAGTACTTACCGCTTGGACCCAAAAATAACTAGGCAAGTTGTTCTTATTGAGCAATCTTCTTGCCATTTCTTGAAGAGATCTATTCTTCCTCTCTACTATCCCATTTTGTTGAGAAGTTCAAGGACTAGAGAAATTATGCACAAAACCATTTTCATCACAAAAAGTTTCAATATAGTATAGCCCTTTTCATTTTGAATTTTCTTGTATAACTTGGTAAAGGCATTATGTGCCTCATCTTTATGAGTAAGAAAAATGAGCTAAGTATGAAAGTTTGGAAATAAGTTCCATGTTGGCATGATGATGGCTTTCTAAATCTATCTTCCAAGTGCAAAAGCTATCAAAGTAATGCATAGATGAGTTCCAAGGTCATTTCTATAGGGACAATAATGTTCATGAAGAGCAAACATATAATGAGTTGTGTTTGTGTGAGGAGCGCATTTGTAAAATGAGCTACTTACACAACTAAGAAAACAAACAAGAAAAGGGAATTTATGTACTAATGTGCAGTGTATTAATGAAGAATGGCTTGGATCTCTTCTCTATTTTTTAAAGGAATAATTTTCTGAATACTTGTAAAATTAAAAGGAATGTGTAAAGAAATAAATACTAGAGAACTGAGTGCAAGGAAAATAAAGATTGTGAAACAATAAACACCAATGAAGCAAGATATCAAACACATGGGCTACAAGCATGTTTCCTCATTTTCTACACTCTGATTAGGTTGTCTAACTTTATCACTCAATTTTTAATCTAGTCTAACCTTTAACAATCGAAAAATGAGAAAAATAAGTCCAAATTCTCAGTCTTAAGTATCCATAAAATGCAAATCAATCCAACACACATACCCACCATAAGAAACGTTGAAGAAATTATCAAGTTTCTGCTGTGCCTTTCGTCAACAGTAGAACAAGAACAAGAGTTTCTGGTTTGACTTCTCTCAACATACTCAACTTGCAAAATTATGAAATGGAATTTATAAAAACCAAAATAACTCTAATTAGAAGTTTAGAGCAAGAGAATCCAACACTTGTAGCCTTGGCTGAAAAGACTCAGCCTTCCATAATCTTTTCAGAATCCCAAACGAAAATTCCCACTACAACCAACAGATAGATAAATAAAATCCCTTGGAGCATTAACATACAAGCCCTAAAACATGAATGAATAAACATAAGTATCTGCCAAAAGGGCTGAAACCTGAAAACCATAAAAATGAAGGAAAAACAAGCTGAAGAAAACTCTAGAAACTGAGAAAAGAGAGAGAGAGAGAGAGCTCGCGTTGTCTAAACCCAATAAATAAAAACAAGAAAAAAGTGAAGAATCAAATCCTATAGAAAATTGAAATTGTCCCTACCTGCCCGTGTGTGATTTCCTTTGCACCTTGCTCTGCCAGCCCATGCATCTTGCGTCCCAGCTCCTACATCTTGAATGAATCTGCGCCAACTTGAGGCCAATCTTGAGGCCACGATGTCCAGGGGTATTGCGCATGCTTAAGGCCACGGTTTCCAGAGAGCTGTGCCTCTTGTGCCATTAGGCCACAATGTGAATGTTATTCATTTTTTTTAAAAAAATTTATTTAATTTAGCAGTTTAATCATGCAATTTTTGACACTTTATCACATGACTTAGTCTTCTATGCCACAGCCAACTAGTTTCATTTTGAGTTGAAAAACAAATAGCATCTATTGAGACAATTTCTTCAAATTCGATTGTATAAACATTATTGCTTCTAAAAGTAATACAAGAAACATTGCAATCATGATCATTCAAAATAATGCACTTACCCATTTTGAACGTAAATGTAAATCATTTATCACATAATTGACTTATGTTTAAAAGATTATGCTTTAGACCTTCAACAAGTAAAACATCTTCAATTATGAGTGAAGATTCATTACTAATTTTACCAATTCCTACGATCTTTTCTTTTGAGGTGTCTCCAAATGTCATGTGTCTTTATTCTTTAGATCTAAGATCAAAAACTTAGTCTTGTCTCCCGTCATGTGTCTTGAACATTCACTACCTAAAAAACATTTGTTTTTGCTTGTGGAGGACTTCATGCATATCTATAAAAACAATTAAAATGATTTTTCTTAGTACCCAAGTTCTTTGCGTCCTTCATTTATTAATATTAAAAAAAACAAGATATTTAGGTATCCATATGGTCCTAATAGTCATTGTATGCTTTCTTTTAATAGGTCAAGCATGATAATTATAACCATTTCTATTACAAAAATCACAAATAGCATGTGGTATATATGAAGAACTTGAGTGATTGTAATAGTATCTTTGTTTGACAAAATTATTTTTATGAAAAGAATTTTGAATACTGGACTTTAATGTAGAAGGATTATCAAAGAATTTTTTATAAGGTTTGTATTTTTCTTTTGGCATGTATTCCATGCCTCGCTTGTCAAAAACACATTTTTGACTATCAAGAAGTTTTTCAAAATTTCTTTTTCCATTCGTAAAGTTTTCAATAATATTTTCTAAATTAGTTATTTTCTTCTTCAACTTAAGATTTTAATCTTTTGAAACAATGTTTTCTTTTCTTAAAACATCAATTTCGTTTGTTAAAGAAAAATTTTTCTTTTTCAAAGTAGTATACTTGATACCTAATTTTTCAAGTTCCTCATATACCTCTTCCAAAACATTTTGTAACTCTTCATATGAAGGATCTTCAATATTATCAAGATTTATTACCTCAAGGTTATCTTTAGCCATAAGACAAAAATTTAATGATTCTTCATTACTTGCTTCACTGTTTGAACTACTTGAATTATCATCCCATGTAATTTTCATTACTTTCTTGCATTTATTTCGATCTTTCTTTAGCAGAGGACAATCTGCCTTGGAGGAGATTTATTTTTCTTTAAGAACCTCTTAATTTTTCTTATTATCATCGCAACTTCTTTATCTTTGTTGTCACTTTTCTCATCTTCACCACTTTCGTTTTCATGAGAAACAACTTTAAGTGCCAAGCTCTTTTTTGGATTTCCGTCTTCTTCTCCTCTTTTCAATGTGTACTTATGGGTGGTAAATGACCCAATGAGTTCATTCACTTTGAGCTTCTTGAGGTCTCTAGTTTCAAGAATCGCTGTCACTTTTGATTCCAAGCGTTTTGGTAAAGAGTTGATAATTTTTCTTACTGTCTCCACCTTATAATAAACTTTGTCGAGAGCTGTCTAGCTGCTTATAATATTAGTAAAATGAGTATACATACTAGAAATAGATTCATCATCATTCATCTTAAACATTTCATATTCTTGAGTAAAAATATAAATTTTTGATTCCTTAACTTATGAAGTTCCTTCATAAGTAATTTTCAAGTTACCCCAAATTTCCTTTACGGTAATGCAAGTCATTATTATACTAAACTTATTTCCATTGAAAGCATTATATAAATTCTATCGTCTTCATGGCCAAACTCTTCTTCTTCCTTTTTGACCTTTACTTTATCTACCACTTTTGTTGTGAAATAAGGTCCATTTACAATGTATTTCTAAATTTCTTGACCTTGAGCCTAAAGGAATATTTTCATTCTAACTTTCCAGAATGAGTAATTGTCTCCACAAAAGAGTAGAGGCCGACTACTAGATTGACATTCATTAAATGAAACTGCAATATTAGTCATAAGATCTTAACTCAAAAGATAGTTAATCTTAAACAGAGCCCTTGCTCTGATACCAATTGTTACCCAGATGACTAACACAAGAGGGGACGAATTAGGTTGTATTTAAAAATTAAAACTTATAAATCAAATATACAATATAAAATATAAAAAAATACGAAAAAATAATAAATATAAAGAGTAAGGGTAAGAGAGAAGTAAACTCAATATATTAATGAGGTTTGACCCACTACCTACGTCCTCGCCTTAAACTACCTCTTGATAATTTCCAAATTCATTATTCAACTTCCTTCAGATGAAGATAAAAACCTATTACACCTTTGAACAACACAGTTACAAAGGATCCGTGTAGAATACTATCTACACTTACAATCACCTTACACATGGTGATTCAACTATTCCCTACGTATAACACTTTCTACACACACAAGGGTTATACATACCCTTTTACTGATACAAGGGCTGATAGTGGGTAGATTATCAGAGAATACTCCTCAATGAGTGAAATAAGAACAATACAATGCAAACTATATCTCTATCAAAATGAACAAGGGTTAAGGCTCAATACTTAGAAAAGAGAGATTGAAAGTTTTGAATGAATATTGCAAAACTTACAATGATATACGTATGCTCTTGGTGTTGTGAATTTGAAGATCTCAATTGAGTTATTTATAGGTATATGAAACTTCATATTTAAATTTGAAAAGATTCAAATGTCAAAGATAATATCATTCATTTTTCAAAAAATTTCAAATAAAAGTTTCTTCTTTTTCAATTGTTAAAGACAACATCATTCACTTTTCAAAAATTTCAAACCTAATCTTTTTACTTTTCGCATATGACAAAAAGATTATTATTTACTTTTCAAAATTTTCAAATAAAATCATATACCTTTTACATAAGTCAAAAAGAGCATAAATCACTTTTGAAAATATTCAAATAAAACATGCATATGTGAAAGATGACAATCAATCATTTTTAATATTTTCAAAATTCAAATTTTTAATCATGTCATGCACATGTAAAGGATGACAATCAATCATCTTTCAAATTTTCAAATTTAATTTTCAAAATATTCATGCACATGTGAAAAATGTATTTTATGATAAAATATTAATTTTGAGCCTTAATCTTAATTTTGAATTTTTCAAAAGATGTACAAAACAACTCTATGAACTTTAATGTGTTCCCTTTCTTGCTCATGCTTAGTTCATTGACGTGCTTGGCTCCATTTGTGTAGAAAACTTGAGGTTGAGACTTCCTTATGCTTGAATTCATTTGTCATCATCAAAATTCATGTGTAGATATATAATTACACAAAATTTGAAACCTTGGGTTCAACAATCTTGGTTCGATATCTTTTGGTTTAAATTTAACAAATTAATATGCAATTTGAATTGAAATTTGTTACATATCAAGAGTTTTCACTAAGCATTTTGCATGATATGAGAAAGTTGGAAACTGGAGGTGTAAAAACTATTTCTGTTATGAGTAAGGTTTGATCTTTTGTTATGGAAGCATGATCGTATGGTCTTAATATTCACAGATATTGATCTTTGGACTGTTATGTATATAGTAGGGAGTTATTTTTGGAGATTAATGGTTTAGATCTTGGTGAAATAAAGTTTAATGCATGCCAAGGTTCAATTAGGACATAAACTTGAGGCTCACGATTTGCTTTGTGTTTCGATGCAATTTTTTCCATGTGATCTTAGGTTTTATGCTTAGATCATGTTTTGAACTTGAATATGAGGTATTTGATGTTTTTCCTTGAGGATTTATTTCTTGCGAAATTTGGATTTAGTGGTTTGATCTAAAATGAAAGCAAGTGGTACTCGATTTTTGAAGTTAGTATGCAAATTGATTATGTTGGTTGATGTTTTGTGATCTTTGAATTTCTTGGTCAAGCATGCTATTTCTTATAATTGACTTATTAACATGTTAGGAGTATGTTTATGGACTTTGGGAGTCCTTGGATTATTGGAAAAGGAATAGTTCCAAATGCATCAAATTGTTGTTTGTGGTTTTGGCACTTTTCTTGTCACAAGAAGTTTGTAATCTTTTTGAAGTATATGTTTTATGGTCTTAACATGATCTTAAAACATAGGATGTGATCTTTAGATGTGGCATAAATTGGTTTGAATATGTGGTTTGAAGTTTGATAGAATTGCAACAAAAATTAGGGCTTTAGTCCTAGCATTTTTTAGGCTAAGCCTAGTTCTTATAGTTTGGATGTGTTTCAAATTTTTCTGATTAGATATTTGGATTTAAGAGAAAATTTATATGAAGAATGTAAATTTTGGTGACTTTTGGAGTTAGGATGAAAAATCCTTAAATCAATGGTAAAATGGTAATTTTACTTTGAGCTAATAATTTTATGTTTCGAAGTTTGTTATTGAGGAGTTTCTAACTCTTGAAATATTTCCTTTCAGCTCACATTAATTTAAGCTAATTTACGTCATGTTTCAATCACTGTAAGTTGGCCTCCAACTTACTCTGAGGATACTTGTGTACGTATGGTGGTAAGGAACCATCATTCATGCTGATTAGGTTTATATATATACACATGTTACATTACACCTTGCTATGTTTTCCTTTCAAGTATATAATCTATCTATTACACATTATATTACGTTATGCCCTATTTAATTATTGCACTCCATGTTATAGCATGTTAGTCAAACTTATGTGCCATGTCATGTCATCTGTCATTTCATTTCACGCCACGCCATGTCATGAGTATGGAGATCATCACGAAAAATAATGTTTTCAAGTCAATTGAATCTTTTACGTTTATTACGACCCCAAGTGCTAGGATGGGTAATATCCTAGTAGAACTCCATTGTTCAAACCGAAATTTTTAAACTCGTGTGAAATTTCCTGAATGGGGACTAAGTAACTGGTCACTGTAGTGAAGTCAAGCAGCACTATGATGGTCCATGTTCATGTTATACGCACTCAAGCAAGTGCAAATACCTATTACAGGATGCATACATTACGTACTCACAGCTGGTGCAGATACCTGTGATGTGATACCTTATCAGCAAAGCACACTACTCAAGGGGACTTGTGTAGCATCCACATGTCAAGTTTAATTAACTAGTTTACTTATTTATGTGAACATGATTACAAATTCATGTTTATTTTCAAGTTCGGTTTAGTTTCAGTTCACGTCATGTTTATTTTCATGTTAGTTCAGTTCATATTTGTAAAGTTCATGTTAGTTTCAGTTCATGTCGGTTTAGTTTATGTTAGTTTAGGTTAGGTCAGCACATGTCATGTTAATTGCCAAGTTATGTCATGTTCACTCATATTCACATCTGCATTCATGCCTTTTAATTGTCCTGAATGGATTTGTAAACTATTAGTTTATGTGGGTTGTTAAGTTGCGATTTGTAATCAAATCTCACTTAAAAGTCCTAGCTACCATTCTCCCAAATAGTAGACCATGTGTAAGGAGCAAGAGGACTCATGGAGAATTATCTGGATCAGGTTGACTATATTACTGATGACGATTTTGGACAAGTATTGTAACTTTTGGATGTCAGTTGTTATATGTTTATAAAGTATGCTTATGTTATTTTGGGATATATTATATCTGGTGCATAGTATTGCATAAGAAAAAAATTATCTACAGTGAATATTGTATATTGTTAGATGTATGCTAGGTGCATTACATCTTTATATATCATGAATTGGGGAAGGTAACTTTGTGTTGTATGTTTCAACGCTTCAGAGTTCGCCAAATCCCAAGTAGAATATGGGGGTGTCACACCTTTTATTGCATGTCCCGATGGTTCAAGCCCCGCCAAATCCCAAGTGGAACTTGAGGGCATCACAAAAGTATTACATCTTCTTCATTATGTTTACAAACTATCTTTTATGCAATGATTTTACATGAAGAGTTTGAATAATGTGAATGGGTGATGTTTATGATTTTTTGAGCATGTATGTGAGGCTTACCATGTGTTGATAATCATGGATAGGTTGGGGTGTCTCCAAACCATTTCTACAGCATGTGACCATGAGTTCGATATTGGTAGAGGTATTCACTGTGATGATCGAGGTGGAATTCTTCTTATTGGCTTATTTTATAAATGACTAGATTGATTCCCCAATTTGATCACATGTGGTGTCTTCGAGTCACTTGACCGGGTAGAGAGATTCTTCGGATTGATCATATGTGTTGTCTTCGGGTGTGTTGGCCAGGTTGAGTGAGTCCCCATGTCAAATTATTTGAAATTGGTGAATCAGCTTGGAGGGTTATAGGGTAAAGTGAGTCCTTGCATTGAATGGTGGAGTGGTTCCCTACTTTGTAATTATATGATGAGATATGATGAATTTTATGTGTTTTGATAAGAGGGTGATTCCTCGCCTTGATAAGAGGGTGATTTCTCATCATGCTTATATACTTGTATTTTATTCAGAATACATTTGTTTATGCCGGAGGGTGATTCCTCGTTGTGCATAAATATAGTTTGTTCATAGATCAGCCTACAAGAAACCATGCATGCATATTCATCACCATTGTCTCTCATTGGTAGTATTGACATAAATTTTGAACTTTCCAATAGTTTCATTTATCGAAACCATAGGCCTTGATGCAGATTAGTCCAAGAGGAGTTTCTCATGGAATGAGGATTAATCCCACCAAAACCCTAGAAATGGAGGCCTATCTCTATTATTAGTTAATTGTATTTTGTTAAGATGTACATTTGAGTCAGACAAGGGAACTTGTTTAGACCTTTAGTACAATTAGCACTCTCTAACTAATCCTTTACTTATTCCTCTATGACTTATTTTCTTACTGCGTATTCAGTCCATGATTATGTGCCTAAACCAATAGTAACCACTAGGTGTTTGCAATTGTTTATTCGAGTTCCAGACTGGATCGAAAAAACACCTGGTCATAATGAGTAGTCTCACTTTTCTTAACAAAAAAGGATGTTATTATCGGCAAAGAAAAGAATATAAGAATGATGTTTGGAGTTCTTATGCACATATATACTAAAACCTATGAGTAACTCTTTCCAGCTTTCAGATTGATTACCGGTTCAACACACAACTTTAGGATCAATGGGGGATCCTATATCATAATCATTGCCTTTATCATTATTACAATTGAACAGGCCATCATACTTCCACAAAATGCCATATGTGAATAATTTCTAGACAAGATCAAACATAAGGCCTCCTCATTAAATAATAAAATAACAATTTTTCTACATTCAACCGGTAGTTGCAATCGTAGGGTAATCAGCACTTACCACTTCAGTAAATATATTAAAAAAATAAAAAAAATAGAGGAAAGGGAAGGAAAGAGGTCTCAGGTTTGGAAGATTAAGTATTGGCCACACCCAACTACTTCAAAATATACTTCATGAAATACTCACACTCGAATACTAGAAGGAAACATTAGAAAACACAAACATTTAACACTAGAACCAAAAGCTTTCATTTTCAAAAAAGCTGACTAGAAGATATTGCTACTGAAGGAAAACCTCTTCTGAAAATCAAGCTTTAAGATCAACACAAAACCGATGAAAACTTATTTCTTCTTTCCACCCTTGGCAGCATCTGAAGCCTTTGTCTTCTTTACTCCACAGATCTTCTTAGCCCTATTCTTCCTTCAACTGCTTTCTCAACTTCTCTACCTTGGTATCAAGTCCATTCCTGATGAGCCTGTACTTGGGTTTAAATTTTTTTGTATTCTCAATGGAACCATAAATCAAACCAAAACTAGTAGACTTTCCACCTCCAAAGTGAGTTTGGAACTTGAAAACAAAGATTGAGTTTGGGTCTTTTAATTCATACATCCTTGACAGCTTCTCCTGCAGCTCAGCCTTGGAAACATTGGGTCTCTCTGGATGAAGAACATCAATTATGAATTGTTTTCTAGAGAGTCTGTTGGTCATGAACTTCCTAGTTCTGATGGTCACTGCCTTGTTCGCCATGTTGGTAGTTGAAGATCAGCACGTCGAGTACATCATTGGGGCATCCAGAAATCAACTGTGGCCTTGTAATTGACAAAAAATGGGGGAAACGTCATATTTTTGCCACCCAAACCCATTTCTACAAAGCATTTTGAGTGAAAGAAAGAAGACCACCTAATTGAAAAATGCCCAATTCCATTTTGACGGTAGAGCATTTAGATTGAAATGAAGAAGCTGACCATTCTCCTTCTCCTTCCTCTTCCAATCCCATGTGGTACCTCAACCACTTGTGTTTCGACGAGGAATCCACTAGATGGAGGAAGCAGATAGGGTTAGTGGAGGAGAGTGGAGATGGAGAAGACAAAGAGCAAACTTTGGTCTTCATGGGAATGGGGCTTTGTGGGGATGGAGAAGTCCTAAAGCGATGAAGGGAATCAAAATAGAAACGACGTCATTTCTATTTTGCCATGTCAGATGACTTGGTCTCAAATGTGTTCTTCCAAGTGCAAAAGTGTCAAGTCATATCAAGGATAAGTCCAGGATCATATTCCACAGGGACAAAGGGTTATGAAAGTATTTGTGGCATTTTTGTTGTAAAAGATGTATCGACTATGAGAGATAAAAATAAATGTGAATCTACGTTTCTAAAATTACCAAGAACCAAGAGATTTAAGGAAAATGTGTAGAAGTTGAATTAAACTTGTAAGAAGTAATAAAACAAACACTTGGGATGCAATTTTTGCCTATTTCTAATTTGAAGTTGGATTTATCTCTAATTTCATCTTCTTTCAACTATTTTCTCATTACAAGAGATTATGATAAGTTAATTAAACAATAAGTACACTTTTCAATATAATCAATGTACTTGACAGATTTTTTAACAAGTGTAAAAGTGAAAGAAAGCCATCAAAATCTTGTTATGAGTTCAAGCATCAATCTTGCCTTTATGCCTACGACTGATCAAGTTCAAGAACATGGAATTTCGATCCTTCCCATAGGCAAAATGAAATATAATCTATCAAGTTAATCATTCAAAATTCCATAACCTTGAAGAAAATCTAACCCAAAACAGTCATGAGTTACTTATTGAATCTCAAGCTAAAATTCTAGCCCATCATTTCTAAATTAGTAAAATGTCTAAAAATGATAAACCCTAACATTTCAAGTTGCTGTATAAAAATAAATACAGAAGAATAAAAATAACAAGTTGCACGATAATCAAAATGATTTAAAGAAAAGAAGTGTCAAAAACATCCAAATGAAAAACTGTAGGAAAAATCAACTAGGAAAACTAAATTCACGACACCCTCGGTCTGGAAAGCACAACAAAGAGCGTAAAAACTAAAGTGACTAATCCCAACAAATCTAAAAAGAAACGAAACCGTAAAGCAGAAAAAAATAAAATCCAAAACTAGACGCCGCTCCAAGTTCTCCGTCTGAACAAAACTAAGAAAAGAAAAAAATAAAAACTCAAAACCAGAGTGAGAGAGCCTCCCACACTGTCTCTACTCCAGGTCTGCAATAACCCCCAAAAAAATAAAAATGACAACCCCTAAGGTGTGAACCACTAAGACCGAAAAAGGAAAAAATGGGAAAACAAAAAACAAAAAGCTAAAAACGAGAGATAGAGTGCTTCCATCAGTGCGAAATCCCATGCCGACTACACCCAGTTCGTAAAAGCCAAAAAATCCAAAAAACAAGTCCCGAATGAGTCTGTAGAAAAATCGAAATTGCCCTTCCATCTTGCGTGATTTTCTCTGCTGTCCATGCCTCTACCGTGCCCCTCTGCAAGTTTCGTTTCTTGCCTCTGCCATCCCAGCTGCTGTGTGCGTGAGTGTGCATCTTGTGTTAAGGCCAAAAATCTCCTTCTAGTTTGGTTCATGTCCTTTCGAAAAATACCCCCTAACCTATAAGTGAAATATTTGTGTTAGCATCAAGAAGGGTAAAATTCAGATATTAAATCTAATGTGACTTATCAGCTGCAGTTTAAATCTCTTTTAAGTACATAAACATCAGAATTTTATCAATGAGTCAAGTACTAAAAATCACTGTATAATTAAGTGCTTAATTCACTTTTGGTTAAACAATTTATTTAATTTAGCAGCCTAATTATGTAGTTTTTGACACTTTATCATCAGATGCAATACTGCGGTGATTCCCCAGGCTGCTTGCAAATAGTATTTTTCATAAAATAAATTGAAATTGATTTTTTACTAACAACTTATTACTTATAATTTTTTCACTTCCGTTTGAATTTTAATGAACTTTGAGATTATAATTTTTTTTTTAAAATATTGATATCTTAAATGCTAATTAACATCTTTTCTAATTTATGTCATAAATAAAACTAATTTTTGTGCTGAGATCTAAGTGATAGGAAAGAAAAAAAAAAAAAAAAAAACATCAGAATTGAAATATCGTGGAGGAGTTGGAAATCAAAAAGGAGGGATTTTTAGGAAGAAGAGAAACTGCATGGAAGAACCGTGGTGCATGGTCTAGTAATGCTTACCAATTTATACATGTTGCTGAAGACCCTAAGATAAAGTAAGGTGGAGATCAACGTAAATGGGCGTGTTTAGGGCTTCCAGCATTAACTGTGGGCTTTGGGTCCACTTTGAAATATTTGGGCCTCATTTCAAATTCCAACTAGCCCAACTCGTTCCATAAGCATTTTGGGCCAAAATTAAAAATAAAAATAAATAAATAAATTAAAACGCGCTACCTGTTGGACCTGAGCGTTACAGTTAATGAAACGAACTCCTATTCATTTACAACAAGATCTGACCAATTATTTCATATTTAGATTACCCGACAACGTCATGCAATCCGAGATTTGTTATCTTCTACACATGATGAGTACTGTTGAGTTCCGATCAAAGATGGTGATCAACAAAACCTATCGGACTTTACTCTCTATTCTTCTCAATTTCTTTCATTCTCGCAATATTTTGATCGATTCTGTTATTATATAATATCCAAGCGTTATTCAACGTTGTTAAACTTATTCAGCCGTTGTTTTGAGTTCAATAACGTCTCGTCATAATGATTTTAGGTTCTATATTATTCGAACAATTTATAGTACAGGACTTTTCTTTTTTTTTTTCTTTTTTTTGAGTTTTTATTCTTTAAATAAATACAATTTGATAGAATAATATTAGATACAATCTTAAGATATGCAAGTCTCTTGTATTCTTTTTTTCTTAAAAAGTGAAGTCCATCATTAAAAAATATTTTTTCATGAATATTGGATCTCAATCTTGAAAATTTTCTAAAAGATATGAAAGATCTAAGTTTTTAGAGACATACCTTGGTTAATTGCTAATAGCATATTGTTAACAATAACTGTGACAGTTGGATGCTTATCCAAAAGAAATCCTTTTTAAAAGCAAATTAAAAGTTGGTTTTAACTCCTCCGACTAATGAAAGATTAAATGGATTATTGAAAATGAAACATTAACAAATTCTCAATACAAAAATCCAGTAATTAAATTTACAAACCTTATAAATAACTAAAAAAGATAGACAGAATTGAAGTCCATCTATTTATTTGGCAAATTTAATTATCATAACAAAAAATAGATAGAAGTCCTAAATCTTCCCCAGAACTCGTTCTGAACGCTCTACGTACAAAGCAGTTGATCAATTTAGGCAGCATTTTGAATATTTTTGTTTTATGGCAGAGGAAAACAATCTATTTAGCTAGACATCAATAAAACAGCAAACGGCCAGATATTAAATACTAAAAGTACTACTGTCACTAGAGTCGTCCATGACCATAGATGCATACAGTAGACTGTTCCATGTATCCGGCACTCCGGGCAAGCACCAATGACTGCAATCAGCATAGGAATGTGGTTTTCTTCGTTGCTTTGGTGTCAGCAGCTTCCCTTGCCTTATTGTATAAACAGATGTATGTGCATCTATTCGGTACTGAGTTAGTTTTGTGACATTCAAGTACGTTACTGGTGTCCTCATGCGTCCAATTATTCTCTCAACAATGTCTCCAATTGGATTGAGAAATTGAAAGGACTCATCTTTAATGGGTTGTTTTCGATTGTAACACCACTCTTTACTATAGTGTAGTGCTGTTAAGCCTCGAAAAAATACCTTTGTACTGCTCTTGTCGACGTTGTGATCAATCCAACGAGACCAGGTCTTCATTGCCTTCAGAAATGCTGAACGAATCTTCATGTTCTCCCAAAGCTTTCCTCTATATTGAAACAATTCCCACCTACAAGCCTCTCCTGTTATAAATCCCCTTCCCAAGAACTATGATGCAGGTTATGAAATTAATTTTATTAATAATTGTTTGATTATACAAATCAGATAACCTAAAAGTTGAAATTTAAATAAAATCTAGTTAAAATATAATTTTTGTTTTATATATAATTTGAAACAATTGAATTGTTTATTAATATATTTATATAAAAATTTCAAAAAAATTATAATGATTATATGAAATGAGATAGTTTAATCTAAAAAAAAATAGAAGCTTACCTCTGGACATTGTGGAGCCACCAGTGACCAGAGTTAAATATCATAACATCAGCGCCACGACAACTCCTTTCCCAGTCTGATAGTCTGTCTAGCGTGAGAACCCGACCAAGTTCTTGGTTTTGCTTCAATTGCACTAGGAAGGGGCTCCAATAGTACTCCACAGAACAATTATACTCCTGTTGTGTCAGAATGATAGGAATCTTGTTAATGTCCTTTGGCCGTTATATGTAGTAAGCCTTATAATCCATTCAATGAATAAATAATAATCAGCATTCAGCAGTACTGGTGCGGCCGAAATGCATACCAAACAGGTCTGATCTCTTACCGTAGATCTAAAAGACTTGAAATTTACATCCATATCAATTTCAGCTCGTGAGGAAGGAATAGAGGAGTAAAGAAGGCAAACAAGAGACTCCCAATGGTTTCTGTTAATGGAGTCCCCAACTATAACCACTCTCTTATCTCTAAGTCTCTCTAGCATGTTTGTACCATTAAACCTGGGAAACCAACCTTTGTCAGAAATGCACTTAATATATATATATATATATATATAAATGCAAACACACAAATAAGATGGTATCCGTTAAATTTATTACCTCGGAATCTGACACCCCTTGGCTTCCCATCTCCATTTCTCGTATTCAGAATCTGGCCTCCCATTCCTTTGACAACTAACTTGGTCACTAAGAAATGGACACTGTGATCCATGATATAGAGGACTTGATTTTGGATCATATACCCATTTCCCATCGAAGATGTTGCAGCTATCTTCCTTCTTCATTATCTTCCTCCCATGTTCTCTTACTTTTGATGGTAGCAGGAATTGCATGTCGTCATCAGCTGCTGGTCGATGCTTGTCGGAGTCAATGGATGACCTCATGGTTATGGCAATGTTTCCGGGAGCAGCATAAACATTGTTATGGTCGTTGGATGATGTCATGGTTTCGACAACGTTTTCGGGAGCAGCGTCAACCATGTCAATTGCTGGATCATGCCGGTCTGAGTCCTTGGAAGATATCATGGTTTCGACAACGTTCTCGGGAGCAGTGTAGACCATGTCAACTGCTGGAATATGCCGATCTGAG
Source organism: Carya illinoinensis (assembly GCF_018687715.1). Classification (NCBI taxonomy): domain Eukaryota; kingdom Viridiplantae; phylum Streptophyta; class Magnoliopsida; order Fagales; family Juglandaceae; genus Carya; species Carya illinoinensis. The sequence goes on along the minus strand of NC_056754.1, from coordinate 30,804,341 downwards.
TCATTGGATGAGGTCATGGTTACGACAATGTTTCCATAAGCAGAAAGCTCTACACTTTGGTGGTCATGTTTCAGACGGTAAAGCAGAAAGATGTAGCCTATGAGGAATGCACATATGCAGAACCTCCATTTTTCATTCATGTTGGAACTGAGCTGCACTGCTAAAATTCTGCTTTTGTCAAGCAGGAGAGAGGGTTGTACATTGCTCAGCCTCTCCTTTACGGCCTTGAAGCTCCTCATAATATCCCCAACTACAGCACCACCCTTTGCCGCCTTTACCACACCCATCATCCTTTATCTCCTCAAGAGATATCCCTGCTAGCTAGTGCCAGCTTCCCCTTTTCCGCTTGCTCTAATTGGCTTCATGATATTATTTTTATGGCTCACCTTGGATATTGTATGATCATCTTGGTGGTTTGTTAATTTGACAGATACTGGCTTGTCTAATCCCAACTCTCGTACGTGATTTTTTTGTCAACGTATTGAAGCTAGGTAGGGCGATTGAGAAAAATTGATCAGTACCCATATATATATATATATACCTACTAAATTATTGAATAATATATTCAATATCGGCATATTAATTAATGCAATGCCCCTCGTTTTCAGTTAATAACGAAGATGTCAACTGATCTTTGATGAATTTATGGAGGAAAAACAGTTTCCAATACATTTCGACTTCGTCATCATGTTCGGCCAATCTCAAGCTAGGGAGGGGTTGAATTCATTCATCTATAAATTATATATAAAATAAAAGTAATAAATAATCATAATTATTAACAGTAATATAATTGAGTAATTTTTTATTCAAACATATTATAATATTTCAATAAAAGTAACTGATAGAGATGTTGCCTTGTTTTTTTCCCCTATTCTTATTTTAACACTGGATTATTGTAATTGAAAAGATTTTGTCTTTTTTATTTACCCTTTTTTTTTTCAATTTTTAAAATTAGTTGGGTTTTCTACATAATGTTTGGATCTTTGAAATATTATTTTTATAGCCTTTATTGAGATGACTAATATGACACTTTTATGCCAAGAGCATGATGGTATGCGATTCGGTTATTTAAATGAAAAATTTAGGTTTGAAACTTCTCATCTTTACTATATTAAAAAATAAAACATTCTATATACAGTCATTTTTACATACTTTTTTACGTACTCTATTTATATGATTGGTTGCATATTAAAAAAAGTTAATATAGTCAATTACATCAATAAAATTTGTAAAAAATACGTAAAAATATTATATATATAGCATTACTCAAAATACAAAATATGACACTTTTATGACACCTGTCGATTATAATTTGTTGACATATGAATTTGGATGCAAACACTTAATTCCATTGTACAGGCTAGGTTTCGGAAAACTAACGAAGTAATATATGAAAATTAAAATCTCAAGTCAGTTAATATTAAGGCACCTAATTCTCATTTTTGCAAATAAGGCTGATTTTCCGGATTCCATAAAAACTTCCTTACTTCTTTTATGATATAAAATATTAATTTATTGTTATAATCTTAAGGTCCCGTTTGGTTACACAGATGAAATAAGATGAGATATGATGTTTTGAATAATAATGAATAAAATATTGTTATAATATAATTTTTTAATATTAATTTTGTATTGGAAGTTGAAAAAATTAAATTATTTATTATATTTTGTATGAGGATTTGCAAAGATTGTAATGATGAGATGAGATAAGATTTTTAGTTTTGGTTAACCAATTCAGGCATTAAGCTTAGTTCTTTTTTATAAATTATTTCATCTTATTTAATAATTATAATTTTTTAAACTCTTAAATAAAATATAAAAAATAATTTAATATTTTTAAATCTCAAAATAAAAATAATATATTACTAAAATTTTATTTAATTTTTAACACTTTTATTACATATAAATTATATTTAACCTCTTTCCACGTTCCACCATCTGCCCACGTCGTAGTCCAACTTATTCTGGTCCTGAAATTAATTAGTACTGAATATATATAAATTATATCCTTTATAAGAAAATTCACATGGCCACCACGTTCTGGAGTACCGCACATCCAGGCTCGAGAAATTTAGAAAAGAACGTACGTACGTAAACTTTTTCTTATAATATCAAATTAATATATTACATTAAATTACGTTAATAATTAATTTATTTTTATAAATTTTTTTTTAGATCTAACGCTATAGGTAAAAATTGAAAAAACAAGAACTCTTAATAAATGACTTTTTGTTTTATAAAAAATAAATAAAAAGATGAAAAATATTAGAAGCGACTGCATGCATGCATGGCCGACATCATATGGTAATGGGGAGTCCACGAAGGTCTGGTGTGACAAGTGGAGTCCTACTGCTTGGCCCTCAGAATTTTCAGATTAGAATTTTAAATTTTAAAATTAAATATTAAAATATTATAATTTAATATTATTATTATTTTAAAATTTAAAAAAATAGAAAAAAGTTAAATTATTTATTATATTTTATATGAAGATTTAAAAAAGTTATAATGATGAGATGTGAATTTTATATTTAAGATGAAAATTTTATGTGGCCAAACAGTACCTGATACATTACTAACAGATTCTAAGGTTCACCTTAGAGCATTTCTATTTAGTTCTCTATAATCTTAAAATTTCTAAATTTTAGGAAATAAATTTAACTTTTTTACAAAATAAACATTTAATCTGGTTCCTTATTTTAAAATATAGGTTTAGAATATGAACAGTAACTTCTTATATTTTGAGAGTCAATATTTATCACCTAAATCAGTTTATATATAAATATATATATATATATATATATATTTTATGAGCCGTGCTACGTATACAATCCCGGTTGGGAGTCTGCGTGGGCAGGACATGGATAGTTATGTCATTTCCTTTACAATTTTGGTCAAATGTAAAAAATGCCCCACTTTATCTTCCCTCCCTCAAGCGATTCCACATATCTCTCTCCCTTTCAATTCTTTCTCTCTTCCCACAACATAGCCAGCGTGAAACTCCAACACTGTCGGCCAATCTTTGAGCTCCGTCTCGCCACTACAAGAAAAATGGTCTTTTACGACTAATTTAATGCAACGAAAAGACTATTAGCAACCAATTTTGGTTGCTAATAGTCTTTTCGTTGCATTAAATTGGTCGTAAAAGACCATTTTTCTTGTAGTGCGCATAGTCGACATCATCTTCTCCTCCACGAGCAACCGACCACGTAAAACATCTACTTCTGAACGAACCTTCTTTTTTTGTTAATTTTTTCTTAGATTTCTTTTATTTGGCAAATTTATTTATATTGGCATTGTGTAAATTTAATTTGTAGCTTCAAATTCTATGTTCTGTAAATCCATCACAGAGCTCATCAATCATGCTATTAGGGTGCACGCTTGTAAATTCAAAGTCGTTGGGTTTGCATAAAGACATAACAAGTGCTTGTCAAAATTTTCAAATCTCAAAGTAAAGAAAGAAGGTCTTCGAACATGGAATTTTTTCTTTTCAAATTGGCAATTTGCTGATGAACTTGACAAATGATTTGGCTCCAAAACAGCGCACTGCATAATATTACTTTTATGTTTAGTTTTTAACGTCAAAGTGTTGGTTTATTTTTTTTCATTTATGGATTTGTGATCGTGGATTGCATGACATGGGTAAAGATGAAGAAAGGGAAGGAGTTCTGCAAATGTAATATCCTTAGGAATGAACTTAATTGGGGTAAGGAATATGATTGTAAAGGAGTTTTTACATGCATATAAGGCTGGTGAATCTTTATTTGTTCAATGCTTGCAAATGGTTCAAAAGACTAATACAAGCTGTTGCAACTTCCAATTGCTATCTGAAAAATGGAAGTGCACTTAATATTACTTTTTCTCTTGCTCTAATTTTGCTTACTGCCTTTACCTAAATGTAGCAAACCACTTTCAAGTTAATATAAGAGACTGATGGGTGGGAGAGCTGTTGGAATTTTAGTGAATTCCATAACCCAAGATCACACCTCAAATCGTTGTTAAAAAAAAAAAAAAAAAATTGATTTCGACAATTTTGCAATGTATGATTTATGAGCTCTGTAGGTATGCTAATAGAAAAGAATCGCTACTCTTATTCCCAGGTTGAAGGAGGACAAGAAGTTGTAAACCAAGTAGAGTTGGATGCCATTTCTCATAGCAAATAATTGACTCTAATTCTAAGTGCACAAACATTAGAAGATGCAAGCTTGCTCAGTTGCTGATTTGGAGTCTTCTTGTTTATAGTTTTGGATTTCTAGTTTGCTCGAGTTGATGTATTGATGTATTTGATCTTGCTCAGTTGATGATTTGAGTTTTTTATGATGTATCTTCAGATCAGTTCATCCATTGTATAATTTTGGATTTCAAGTTTTTGATGATGTATTCTCAAACTTGTTATAGTTTTGGATTTCAAGTTTTTAATGAAGAATTGAAATGCAATTTTTGCTATTGGCAGTTTTTGAATTTGTTTATGAAGTTACATTCTTGAGTGATGTCTATTTTTACCCATTAGAATTTTTATTTTGTTGCTGATGGAAAGTACACTCCTGTTTTTATTTCACTAATGCAATGCTATGTAAATAAAACCACAAAAGCAGAGAATTTGTGGAAAACTCCGATAATTTATTGTAACATCATAAGTTTGGTACAGTGTAGCACATAAAGTAACATCACAACAACTTTACAAGTAACCTGTCTAACGACAACTCTTACAAACTTAACCAATCAGCTAAGTCCCCATCACAACATTAATTTTCCTCTCTTTTGGAGGTTTTCCTCTCTTTGTTGGAGTTCTCCTTCTCTCTGCTGGAGATCTCTTTCCCGGGCAACTGGACATTCATTGTATTCTTCATGAAAGTTCTAGGATGTGCTTGTGGTTCTAAGGATTAAAATATGTCACATTTCTACCATGAAAAAATGGGCAAAATGAGAAAAGAAAAGTTAATGGTTAATGAAGCTTTAACTTCTTAAGCTACAATAGTAAGAGGCTAAGGAACTTACAAGATTTGATTGTTATATATCTCTTGCAATCCACTGACAGGGGAAAGGACTATACTTTGTATATTATTTCTCTTACATAACCAAAGACATCCATTCATTCCACCACTGCAAAAGGATTACAATGAGTACAAGTAGTTAAGCTGCATGGTGATACAATGTCAAACGATCATAATTATTCAATCTCCCAAGGAAATTTCTCATGCAAGGGTAGATGGAAACATATTCTATAATACTAGATATTTTGTAAAGCCATAAGATGACTAGGATGTACGTATGGTAAATCAAATATCACACTATTCCTAACCTTCTCTTCCTTCTGCATAAACCATGAAACAAGGCATAAAAAACAATATATTTTAGAACCAAATACAAATAAACCCCTATTGCAGATCGCTAAAGTTCCTTCAAGCTTCTTTGTTGCAGCAAGCAACTTCTTCTCATCAATGAACAACAACTTGACAACATCTTGTTTTTCTGGTCATTAATTTTCTATATTTTATTGGCATAGCACTTGAACCGTAACATGCAAGTAGCAGGCTTACCCACCATCACAAGCAGTGGACAGAAAAATAACTCAATAAATTAATCCCTAAGAAAAGAAGGAAAAAAAAAAATTTGCTGGCAGTGTTTCCATGAGCTGATCAAAGGGTTTAAAAGGCTCCCCCAAGAAAAAAGTAATTTCTAAATCAATAAGATCTTTGAGACTAGAAGCAAAAGGAGCATAGTGGTAAGGATAAAACTTGAGAGAGGCAGTAGATAGATGCAAATTCGAAGCTCGATGGTCGTGACTCAAATTTACATGAAGTTGAACTTTAATCAATCATTAATCAAGAATGGGTTTCACAAATTTGAGGCTTCTAAAGAGGGAGGGATGATCGTGAATCAAGGTATAGATTTCGAAACTTAATCGGTTCAATAATGGGTTTTGAAGAATCAGGACTTTAAAAGAAGGAGGGAGAAGGGTTAGGGTTAGGGTTTTGAAGGGAGGGGTAAAGTTTTCAGAGGGAGAGGGGAGGGGGAAGGGGCTTCTGATCCAGAGGGTTTCATCTCTCTAGTAATGAAATGATTCGAATTGTTTCACTTTGTGTGCATGCAGTCTCTATTCGGGGACTGCATCCTGAATTTTTCATATTTTATAGGGAATAGTTAAAGATGTAGAAATAAAGTAATAGAAATAATAATAAAGAAATAATATAAAATATTATTTTAATAGAATAGAAAAATGATAGGGAATGTGATGTAGTACGACGCAACAGATAAGTTAAAGTCAATCAACTAAGTACCATAATTGTTAAAATACAAATTCGCTTAAACACAAGCATACAAAAAATATTACAGTTATCCAGTAAAACATAATAAAACCATAATACAAGAGTCAAAAGTGGCAAACAAATCCCGATATATGAGCAAGTGACACCAAATCACTCAACTGGTAGAACTGCATCTTTAGGTTTAACCTCATCATATGCATCAAAGTCTACGGTAGCACGGAATGGTACCGCAGGTAAGTAATAATCCAAACAACCCATGAGACAAAAATATATAGATGCAACCAACAAACATGCATGCATTTGATGGGTTATGCATGAGACCCAAAAACATAATTTTTCTGGAAAATGAATATTTTCAAATGCAGGCCAAAATCTCATTTTGGCCCAAAACATTTCCTTAAAACATAACCACCATTTTTCCAGAAAATGGCCCACGTAAAAAATCTACAATTTTTCCAAAAAATAGTCCACATGATTCTTTAATCAAATTCCGTCATTTTCCCAGAAAATGGCCCATCATAAAAATTAACAATTTTTTCAGAAAATTGTCCATATAAATCCAATTTATCAAAACTCGTCATTATTCCAGAAAATGGCCCATTATCCAATTTTACCGTATGCACCATGATCCGCACACCCTGGCTCTCATCACCACACTGCAGGTAACGACCACACATGTGATTTCGTAATAAGCGATACCCAACTCCGCGCCCAGCGCATACCATGACTAGGCATCCTCTAGTCCCTGCCAGTAAAGGGACCACGGAGTCGGCACGACAGCGTTGCCGTATTGTCTGAGCCTGTTGTCGCCTAACAACAATTCAAGGGACGTCACTTAGTATATTCTGCTCCCAAGTGACCAGAGGAGCTTCACCGAGATAATGCCCCATCTCTACTTGAGGTCGTGATACACAAGTACTCAAAAATCATTTTTCATATGAAAACTCAGTTTTCAAATATCCACATGAACATGTATGCAATTATGAAAAAATCCAATTTTCAGTTACAAACATGAACATGCGTGCAATTGCAATGTACATGACACGGCACAAATAATCAACAGCCAACAAAATGCCAACATAAACCAAATCACACAACAGCTCCATCCTCTAATCCAACTGACCCCCTACTCCTAGACTTAGTCTGGCACAACCAACCAATTCACAGTAAATATGAGTTAGCACAAAAATATAATTAAACCTCCAAAGTTCTTTGAAAACATATTTACAGCGCTATAATATAATTTTCGGAGGATCACGAAGATACAAGAGGCTGCGGCAAGGCAACGCCACAGTGCAAAATACACTGTGGCCGAGTGTCTCAAAATATCCAAATTTGAACGGAGACAAACGAAGATTAAGGAATGCTAGGGTACGACTCAGGGGTGCTGGTGAAGTTAAAGATAGTGGTAGTTGGCTGTGGGTGGCGGCATAGAGGGCGGTCGAAAGCCAAAAACTCCAAATCGGAAAGTGAAATGGCTGGGCTTCACTAGTGGCGGATCGAGGCTAGGGAAGGGTGGTTTGGGTTGCTAGAAGGCCAATGATAAATTGGTGAAAGAATGGCGGCCAATGGTGGAGCGACGACGACACTGGAGCACAAAGAAGCCATAGCTTGGAGAGGGGCGTGGGGGCTAACGGCGGCACGATTTGGGCTAAAACCAGAGGGGGAAGGCGCTGGCTAGTGGGGAATCAAATGGGAGGGGCATTGGTGACCATGAATGGCGCACAACAACTTTGGGTGGAGGGGAAGAAAATGGATGGGGAGTGAGAGAGGGTTGGGTCATGAGCGGGAGAAAGGAGAAGCAGAGGAAAAATAATAGGAAAAGAAAAAAGGAGGAAAGAAAAAGGGAAAGAGGGAAAAAGGAAGAGAGAAAAAGGAAAAAGCAAGGGAAAGAAATGAGATCTAATCCTTAACTTGGGTCACAAAACTGATCCAACGAAATGTGGCTCTTGGTATCCAAAGCTCTTCTTCAACAATGACACATGGAATACATCATGAATTTCCCAAAAATAATCCAACAATGCAACTCTATAAGCAACGGGCCCTATCTTCTCCAAAATTTGAAAAGGGCCAACATACCTCAGACTAAGTTTTCCTTTCTAACCAAAATGCTTAACACCTTTCATGGGAGAGACTTTGAGATAAACCCAATCATCTTTCTCAAAAGATAAGTCTCTTCTCCTCGTATCAGCATAACTTTTCTAACGACTTTGCGCTGCCGCCATTTTATCCCTTATAACCCGAACCTGATCTTGCATTTCTTGGATTATCTCGGGCCCAATTAACTTTTTCTTGCTAACTTCATTCCAACACAATGGTGATTTGCACTTCCTCCCATAAAGAGCTTCATACGGTGCCATCTGAATGGATGCATGAAAATTATTATTGTAAGCAAACTCTCTAAGGGCAGATGATTTTCCCAACTTCCTTGGGATTCCATAACACAAGCCTGTAACATATCCTCAAGAGTCTAAATAGTGCGCTCCAATTGACCATCAGTATGAGGGTGATGCGCAGTACTAAACTTAAATTTAGTACCTACAGCTGCTTGCAAACACTTTAAAAAATTATTTGTGAACCGTAGATCCCAATCCGACACAATACTCTTGGGCATCCCGTGCAACCACACTATCTCTTTAACATACAACCGAGTCAACTTTTCCAAAGAGTCGGTATTATTGATAGGTAAGAAATAGGCACTCTTGGTTAATCAATCAACAACCACCCAAATCAAGTTATTTCCACTGGGAGTCCTCGGTAAGCCCACTACAAAATCCAATATACAATGTCATCCCACTTCTACTTAGGAATAAGGAGAGGTTGAAGTATACCAGTGGGTCTAAGATGTTAAGCTTTAACTTGACGACACGTGTCACATCTCTCAATGAATATGGTGATATCCTTTTTCATCCCTTCCCACTAGTAATTTCTCTTTAAGTCTCGATACATCTTTGTGCTTCCAGGATGAATAGAATAAGGAGCCGCATGAGCTTCTACCAAAATTCATTACTTAAATTCTGAATCTTGAGGAATTACGCTACGATTCTGAAACTGAAGAATACCATCTGTATCCAAACTGTAGTGCAAAGGTCCTTTAGATTTTCTAACTCTCTTCTTAATATCTAACAACTTTCGGTCATTTCTCTGGAGAGTCCTCAATTCCTGAAAATCAATCACTCGAACATCCAGAACTAAAGATAACAATTCTTCTTGTTGCGAGCTCACAATAAGAAGCATTCTCATTCCACAAAGAAGTGACTCCAACCCTGACGATTTAGCCTCATCCACCAAATGAGACTTCCGACTCAATGCATTTGCGACTAGATTCACTTTCCCTAGATGATACTTGATCTCGCTCTGATAGTCGCTGATCAACTCTAACCATTGTCTCTGCCTCATATTGAGGTTCTTCTGAGAAAACAGATGCTTCAAACTCTTGTGATCAGTGTAGAATTTACAAACTTCTCCATACAAATAGTATCGCCAAATCTTAAGAGCAAACACTATCGCTTCCAATTCCAAATCATGCGTGAGATAACTCCTCTCATGATCTTTCAACTAACGAAATGCATAAGCAACAACTCATCCCTCCTGCATAAGAACGCATCCTAATATAAACATGGATGCATCGCTAAAAACCACAAACGGCTTGTGTGGTTCAGGAAGTTCCAAAACATGCGCTGTTGTCAGTCTCTTCTTCACCTGTTGGAAACTTCTCTCGCATCTATCTGACCAAAAAAACTCAGTATTCTTCCTAGTCAAAGCAGTGAGAGGTCTAGACAACCGAGAAAATCCTTCCACAAATCTTCGATAATACCCGGCAAGTCCCAAGAAACTCTGAATCTCATGCACTATCGAAGGATGAGGCCACGATAAAACAACATCCACCTTGCTAGGATCTATGGCCACACCATCTTGGCAACTGGTGTTCTCTTAACTTCCCAAGCACCAGACGAAGATGATTAACATGCTCTTCCAAATCCCGAGAATAAATCAAAATATCATCAATGAAAATCACCACAAAAGAATCCAAGTAAGGTTGGAATACCTGATTCATCAAATCCATACAGGCTACAGGGGCATTAGCTAACCCAAAAGGCATAACTTTAAACTCATAATGCCCATACCTTGACCTAAAGGCAATCTTGGATCCTTATCTCTTATCCTCAGTTGGTAATACCCTGATCTCAAGTCAGTCTTCAATAAAACAACTGCTTCTTAAAGCTGATCAAACAAGTTATCGATCCGAGGAAGAGGGTACTTATTCTTGATAGTCACCTTATTAAGTTCTCGATAGTCAATACACCTCTTGAGAGTACCATCTTTCTTCTGGACAAATAAAACAGGCACTCCTCAAGGCGAAGTACTAGGCTAAATAAATCCGTTATCAACCAATTCTTGCAACTAAGTTTTCAACTCTTTCAACTTAGCCGGTGCCATACGGTAAGGAGCCTTGTGCACATGAGCCGCTCCAGATTCCAAATCAACAACAAACTCCAACTCATGAACTGGAGGCAACCCAGGCAAATCATCCACAAACACATCAGGAAATTCTTCCAGCATTGGGATATCCACCAAAGACTTCTTCCTAGATGGTTTAGACACCACTTGAACCAAAAAGGCATCTGCTTCACAAGCTATATCTCTCTTTGCTTGAATTGCAAATATAACTATTGGCCTTTCCTTCAACTTAGTTCCCATAAATTCCAAGTAGTCTCCTTCTGAAAGTTGAAAGCTAATTACCCAACTTCTACAATCAATGCTTGTAGAATACCGGTACAACCAATCCATTCCAAGAATAATGTCAAACCCAAGCAACTTGGATAGAATTAAATCCGCATCAAGTGTCCTTCCACCAAAATCCAAAGGATAGCCTAATGTAACTTTAGAGCACCACACAATCTCACCATTAGGGAGAGTCACTACCAAAGATTGTGATGGGGGTTCCATGACTAGATTGCACATTCGTGCAAAAGTGGTTGACACAAAAGACTGAGACGCCCCAGAGTCAAATAAGGTACATGCATAAAAATCATACAAACGAACTCTACTTGAGGCAAACACATACACCAATGAAATTCAAAACAAACAACCCACACCAAGCATCAAATCCAAAGATTAAATTAGACCTATACCTGTAATCACCCTAGCATCCTGAATCTCTGGTGCCTCGTTGTCAACTTCTCCAGGAGTTATTGCATAAACTCAAGCTTGCACCACTTGCCTTTGGTTATTCCTACCACCACATCAACCTCCATGACTTCTCTGAGCTGGCTTAGGACACTTGGGAGCAAAATGCCCCTACTGGGCACAATTGAAACACTGAGTCCCACCCTGAGGGCACTCACCCCTGTGGGCTCTGTTACACCTATTGTAGATTGGAGTTCGGCCTCCCACACATACACTGAAGGCTACCAGCGATTGGGCCCCAGTCCTTTGCATAAACTTCTGTTGCAAACTGGAATCACTCCCTTCACCAGCAAAACTCCTCTTCTTCTGACCCGGAGGGGAGCCTAGCACAAAACTATTCTCATGCTCCGCAATGGGGGCCATATCAACTAACTTTTGAAAATTTGAAATCTGATGACATGATACATGTCTGTGTATATCATGTCACAAACCCTCCTGGAAATGCTCAGCCTGCATATCTTCAGTGGCAATGAGGTAGGTAGCAAATCGCCCGAGCTCCATAAATTTCTGGGCATATTGCTCAATCAAAATATTTCCTTGGACCAAGTTACTAAATTCCCGCGCCTTTTGTCACCTCACGGAAATGGGAAAGAAACAGTCATCAAATTCTTTCTTGAAATGCTACCAAGACATAGTGGCAAATGACTCCAACTCCATCACCAAAAGCTCCTGCTTAGTCTTCTACCAATTTGTCGCATCACCTTTCAGTAGGTAACTCCTATACAACACTTGTTGGGCTTCCATGCAACGAAAAACTTCAAAAGTCCTTTCTAGGTCCTCAATCCACCTTCCAGCCCGAAGTGGATCCTCTTCACCACTAAAGACATGGGTCCTATGCGCTAGGAAGCTCACATAGGTGCACCCTTCTTGAACTACTCTATTCTGATCTCCTTATGGTAGTCGGAAATTTTGCTGAAGGAACTCCGTCATTCTATTTAATGCCCTAGACATGGCATAGTTTCCATCGCCTTGTAGTAATTCATCATTGGGCTCATGCGTCGGCCTTCTCGGTCTTACCATCTTCCTGCCGTAGCATAACCTTTAACCCCACTTAAACTTCAGAAAAAACAAAATAAAGTATAATAAAACCATATAAAAATAAAATAAAATAGGTTCCATAATTAAAATAATATAATTTCAAATCAATTAAAATTAAATTAAAGAAAAATAATTTCAAATTACAACTTTAAAATTTTCTGGTACTGCACCTAAGGGACATGTGGTTTTACCCAGAGCCAAACTGCTCTGATACGACCTATGACATCTCCAACTCCCACGTACCAAAATACAGAAATCAAGGTATTAGGATGATGACAATACGGGTCACACACCCCAACGACAAGTGCTAAGTGTGTGCACATGCAACAAGTGTAAAACAAAAGATACAGCGAATAAGTTAGAGTCAATCGACTAAGTACCTGAATTGTTAAAATACAAATTCGCTTAAACACAAGTGTACAAAAAATATTACAGTTATCCAATAAAACATAATAAAACCATAATTCAAGAGTCAAAAGTGGGAAACAAATCCCGATATATGAGCAAGTGACACCAAATCAATCCTCTGGGGGAACCTCCTCATCATTTGCATCAAAGTCTACAGTACCACCGAATGGTACTAGAAAGACTTTTAAATAAAATTATTCATCTATAAATAATTCAATATAGAATATTTGTGTGGGAAATATGTCACACCCGGACATCTTTAGTGGCTAGAAAAGTTTACTGTAGAGGACTTTGTGTCAGACAATATCCGGGAAAATTAGTTTCCCCACATGGGAAGTTCATCAGCAAAAGTTTATATTCAAAAGTCAAAAACAAAAGACCCGACAAACAAACTAGTAGAAGTCAATTTCCCAACCACCACCCTACACATCTAGCTTGCCTCTTGACTCCCCATTTGACCACTCTCACCCACACACACGTTCTTTTCCAATATAAGCACTCCCTGTTAACAGAATGGAATTGTTGAATATTTTGCATTCTTTCATTTATGAACACTGTGTCTATATATAGACTTTACATGAGGAATCAAAGAATATATTATGGTTACAATTAATGGTAGAGAATAACAGAGTGTAGCCTCTACAGTGCACACTAGTGGTCTGCTACTACTGTGCTGTTGGTATGCTGTGTGACTAGTTTATCACATAGTTTAATATGCCCCCTTGAGTCCAAGGGGGTGTCAACCACTTTGAGACTTGCTTTAAAATGATTAAATTTTTCTGCAACTAACGGTTTGGTAAGAACATTTGCCAGTTGGTCTTTGGAGCTACAAAAGGAAATTCTGAGTGTGTTGGCAGTGACACAATCCCGTACAAAAAGGTAGTCTATGTCCATGTGATTGGTTTTTTTAATGAAAAACAGGATTAGCACAAAGGTATGTTGCACCAAGATTGTCACACCAAAGTGTTGGTGCTTGAGGTAAAAAAATACCAAGTTCTTTGAGAAGATTTTGAAGCCATATTAATTTAGCTACTGAAGATGCCAAGGACTTGGATTCAGCTTCTGTAGATGGATCTAGCTATTGTTTTCTGGTTCTTAGAGCTCCATTATATGAGATGGTTGCCGAGATAAATGCAAAATCCACCGGTTGATCATCAATCATCCGGACAACCACCCCAATCTGCATCAGAATAAGCTTGATTAAGAAGCAAAAAATAAGCCATGGTTGATTGTACCCTTGAGATATCGCAAGACCCTTTTCAGTGCACTCCAATGAGTAATTTTGGATGAGTGCATAAATTGACAAAGTTTATTCACTGGAAATGAAATATCTAGGCAGGTGAGATTGAGGTATTGAAGACCTCTAACTAGGCTTTTGTAGAGAACATGATCATCAAAATTAGGGGAATCAAATTTAGAAAGCTTAAGGGATGTGGCCATTGGTGAGGACATGGGTTTAGACTGAAGCATGTTGCTGCGAGTGAGTAAGGTTTTGATATATTTTCTTTGGGACATCAACAAGCCATCTGATGTATGATCCATTTCAAGACCCAAAAAGAAAGACAAAGTCCCCAGATCCTGAACAAGGAAGGCAGTACGCATGACAACAATCAAAGTATCAATAACAGAGGAGTTGGATGCAGTTATCACTATGTCATCGACATAGACAAGTAAGAAAATCTTAACAGCACTATTACTAGGTAGCCATGAACTAAGTTGTTCAAACCAAGCTCTTGGAGCTTGCTTCAACCCATAAATTTCCTTGTTGATGAGACACATCAATGGACATGATGAGATGAATTGTCGAAGGTTTAACCACGGGAGTGATTGTCTCATGGTAATCAAGTCCAAGCTGTTGGTGAAAGCCTTTGGCCACCAATTAGGCCTTTCGTCTCTAAAAGAACCATCTACATTAGTCTTGGTTCAATATACCCAACAGCACCCAAGAATGTTTGAAGATGGAACAGGTGGTACAATTGTCTAAGTGAGGTTGTGAGTCAAAGCAGCAAATTCATGAGCCATAGCCGCACACCAATCTGGAAATTTTGAAGCCAATGTGTAGCTTGAAGGCTTATCGGGAATGGAAACAGTGGTGGTGAGGCACTAGCAGGCTGGGTAGGGTACAGTACCTTCAGAGAGCATTCTAGGGCAAGAGGAATTGGTCTGGGCACTAGTTATTATGGGTAACCGAGGAGGGACAAGAATGAGAGGATCAGTAGAGATGAAGGGAGGTGAGGTGTTTGATGAGATCAGGAGGTAGACGATGATGCAAGGGAAGGAATTTGTGGTATTGGACTGAGGCCTAGGCCAAGAACTGAAGGTGACTGTGAGGAAGTTGGGCTAGCGGGAGGTAAGTGTGGAGCTGGGCTGAGAATTGAAGGGGATAGAATGGGTAAGGCGACTTGAGTAGAAGGAGTAAACTGAGAAGAGATTGTGGGCCTTGACTGAGCGATTGTATTGGGCTGAGACTTTGCAAGAGGAAATGAGTTTTCATCAAAAGTGACGTCATGTGATATGTAAAGTCTATTGTTTGACAAATCTAAATATTTGTATCCCTTGTGTGAAGCACTGTAGCCAAGAAATAAGCAAGGAGTGGACTGAAAATTAAATTTGTTTGAGAGATATGGTCGAAAGTTGGGCCAACACACTTTCAAAAACTTGTAATCGGGTTCATGATTATAAATCAAAGAATTTGGAGATTTGTGATTTAATGTTGGAGAGGAGAGACGATTTATTAAATAAACTGCAATTTCAAAGGTATCGGCCCAATATGAAAAGGGAAGAGATGCTTGGGCCAAGAGAGCAAGGCTGGTTTCAACAATATGACAGTGCTTTCTCTCAACAAGCCCTTTTTGTTGATGACTATGAGGACATGAGAGGCAATGTTGAATTCCAAATTTTTGACACATGGAGGTAATGGGTTTAAATTCACCACCTCAATCAATTTGTAATGTTATTAATTTGATGTTAAACATTCTTTCAACAAAGGGTAAAAACGTGGAAAATATATGAAGAACATCAAATTTTTGTTTCATAGGGAAAGCCAAGTGAATCTAGTATAGTGGTTCACAAAAGAAACATAGTATTTATAACCCAAATGGGATACATATGAAGATGGGCCCCAAAGGTCCAAACAAATTAACTCTAAGGGCCTTTGATACTCGGGCCAACTTGAAGGAAATGGAAGCTGATGTGATTTCGCAAGTGGACAAACTGGGCATTTGAAAGAAGCTTCTGAGGAGCAATATGTCAAGCAACTGTTGTTCAGAACATGATGGACAAGAGCAAGGGAAGGGTGACCCAATCTGCGATGCCACTGTGGAAGAGAGGTTTTTTGACTAACATGGATCAAAGGAGAAGATGAAGAGGTGGTGGGAAACACGTATAACCCATCATCAGTTGGCCCAGTGAGGAGCGTTTGCTTCGTCTGTGAATCCTTAATAGAGAAATGTGATAGTGGAACTCAAAGAAACAGTGATTGTCAATGTAAAAATGAAGGATAGAGATCAAATCTTTGGTAATTGATAGAACATGAAGAAAATTTTTAAGAAGAAAGGAAGATGAAGTGGAGGGAAAAGGAGAATCACCAAAATTTTGTATGAGTCAAGTGCCATCGCCAACCTTGATAGTGTCATCACCACTATATTGTTCTGATGAGAGATTCAAGTTTGACAATTCATTTGTGATATGATGTGTACCGATAGAGTCAGGGTACCACACATTGTCTGAGGATGAGTTAGGAGTAGTGAAATTAGAAGAAAATTTCTTAGGAGAATAATATTGGTAAGAATGATTAAACCTGTTTTGGCATTGGAGGCCGACATGTCCTATTTTGTTTCAAACTTGGAATGTTGGCCATGGGGATGTGTTCTGTTGGGATGGGTTGCTAGAACCATTATGACCACCATGATTGTTATAGGAATGCCTCCCACGTACACGACCCTATCTCCCAACTCGTTGAAAAGGACAACCTCATGTACCATTAGCAGAGCTGAAATTTGCAAAGAGAGAAGTAGTTGCGGTTTTGGTAAGATGCGAGAGTGTGTTCTCTTGGATGAGGAGTTGATATAGTTCATGGGTGGTCAAAGGGTCAACTCTGGTTGTAATGGAGGTTATGAAGAGTTCATAAGAGGGTCCGAGGCCATTTAAGACATAGTGAACAAGCTCTTTATCAGAGAGAGCATTGCCAGTTGCAACAAAGGAGTTGGCTAGAAGATGAACTTTACCA
Organism: Carya illinoinensis; assembly: GCF_018687715.1. Classification (NCBI taxonomy): domain Eukaryota; kingdom Viridiplantae; phylum Streptophyta; class Magnoliopsida; order Fagales; family Juglandaceae; genus Carya; species Carya illinoinensis. The sequence goes on along the minus strand of NC_056754.1, from coordinate 30,787,211 downwards.
AAATATTTAGAGATGGTTTGTTCACCACGAGAGAGGTTGGTGAGTTGGAACCTAATCTGGAACTCTTTTGCTTGTGAGTGAGAAGAGAACATGGAGGAAAGGGAAGACCATAGTTCTTTGGATGTGGAAGATGATAGTACATGACCAAGAATGGATTCTAAGAGAGAGGAGAACTTAGGACCAATTGGCCAGTACATGATTGAGCTGAATTATTGCATTTTTAATGCTTTTGGAACCAATATATATTAATTCTTTCATTACTTTATCATTGGTTTTATATGAAAAAATGAATAAATCAAAGTTGTAATTTTAATTGATTAAAAGCATGAATTTCTGCTTTAATTTTATCAATTGTTGATTACTATGGATTATGGTACATATCGCTCGAGCGGCAAAAAGCCGCCACTCTAGCGAATTCAGGCAGATTCAAACACTCGACTTCAGCTCGACAATGGGCTCAAGCGGGTGTGCGGGAAAGGAGATCGCTCGAGCGGAGGCATTTGGCCGCTCAAGCAAAGTTAGGTTGAGTGGAACGCTCGATGTTCGCTCGACCCTCCGCTCGAGCGAATTTAGGGAGAGTCAAACGTTCGATGTTCGCTCTACACTCTGCTCGAGCAAATATCACATTTTACAGATTAGTGTTTATTCCACCGTCAGAGTATATAAATGATTTTTTACATCTTATGGCCGACTTTTGGCCTGAAAAAACTCTGTTTTAATTAGAGAAACACTTAGAATTCATTTTTCCTTTGATTTTCATTCAGATTCGGAGAGGATGATTCATACAATTGATCATTCACGCAGCTACACAATTTCCACTGGATCATTCACTCACACTGCAGCAGATTGCAGAACTCCTTGAGGGGTACAATTGCCACTGCAGCTTAGCCTCCTCCACCGCTTCGAACCTTCATCTCCATTCAATTGGCTTGATCTTTTCACTTCCCTACTTGCTATTTCATTTCAGTTTTAAGTTTCTAAATTATTTTGGAGAATTTTGATTTAGACGTTTGAGTAATTTATTCGTTATTCATTTAATTCATGTTATTTATTTTTATCATTTCGTTAAGCTTTCATTTTAATAGTGATTACAATTACGGTGGTTTAATTTGAGAATTTGTGATTTGAATACAATGATGAACCCTAGAACAATGATTTTGGGCTTTTCAATTTTTAGTGCATGTTTTGTCAATTACTTTCTAATTTAGTTTAATTCTTAATTTAATTTTATTAATTTCTGAGTTTAATCTATTAGTCCTTTACATTCCAATCCAACAATCAAAATCTAAAAACATGAATCTAGTCCATGACTAGTACCCTTTTCCATCCATTGCACATACCATCATTTTATTTTCTGTTTGCGAAGTTTTTCACCTTTTTCAACGAGTTTGATTTTTAAGTAACTTTTCCTGAGGAGACGATCTAGGAATTTATTCCTAATTATTACACGACATCCTCCTGCACTTGGGATAGCTTTAGTGCTACTTATTTTTGAGTGAGTCAGTACATCTCCAGACTAAGAAGGCAGGATTAGGTTTGGGTGTTTGATCTGTGGCCACAGTGAGAAATTCAGGTGGGGAAGGGAGCGAGCCATCAACATAGGAGAAGAGACCTTGACCTCTTAGGTAAGCCGTGGTTTGAACTTTCTAGAGGAGATAGTTTTTCATGGTGAGTTTGGTAGCAACAATGTGAGAGAATGAAGAAGCAAGGGAAGGCACTTAGGAAAGGGAGGGAGAAGGTGACACCATGGATTAAAAAAGGAGCTGAGTTAGAGGGCTTTGATACCATGTTAACAGAATGGAATTGTTGAATATTCTGCATTCTTTCATTTATGAACACAGCAATAGCAGACCACTAGTGTGCACTGCAGAGGCTACATTCTGTTATTCTCTACTATTAATTGTAACCATAATATATTCTTTTATTCCCCATGTAAAGTCTATATAGTCTATCACATAGTCTAATACTCCCATCCTCAAAACGCCCACCCCCGCCCACCAAAGTAGAGAAAGATGTCTAAAATTCTGCATGATATCAAGTCCAACGTCAACACGTATATCACCACAATTCTCAAAGATGTCTAAAGTTCCAATTTAACTAATAAACCTCTAAAACACAAAAGTTCCCATAACAATTAAAGCACCAAGATTAAAATATAGCACATAAAAGTGCACTAGATTTTTGTGTGTGTGTGTGTTTTTTTTTTTTCCAATAGCAAATTTATCAAAATTAGAACTCATGTCAAAAGGTCTTTCAAAACACAAGTACGTACTTACCCAATATTCAAGGCTAAACTACTTGACTCTAGTGGGGACAAGGAGGGTTGGGCCAGATCAATTGATTTGGAAGCCCGCTGCTAATGGAGTCTTCTCTGCAAAGTTAGCTTGGATGATGATCCGAGAAAGGGGGCCGACTGTCTGGTGGGGAAAGTGGGTTTGGCATAAAGTTTTGCCAAACAAGGTTTCTATTTTCATGTGGAAAAGTATGAACAAAGGTCTATTAGTAGACTCCAATATTCAGAAGATGAACATAGCCCTTGCTTCCAAATGTGACTGCTGTTGTGCCCCTACTCTTGAAGACCTAAACCATATGTTACTTTATGGTGAGGTGGTAACTCATTTGTGGAGCTACTTTGCAAGTATCGCAGGGATGGGGAAGGGTTCTTGCTGGGGTTGGGTGGAACAGATTGCTTGATGGTTTAGAAAGGCGAGCCTAGTCTCCCAATTCAACTTAATGATTGCACTTCTCCCTTCCCGCATTAGCTAGTTCTTGTGGATTAGGCATTGCAACACACGCATGAAGGGTATGGTGGAATTAGGAGCAGCCATTGTCTTCAAGATTAATAGCTTTCTAGCAGAGCGATTGATAGCAAAGCATGATTTGTCTTTCATAAAATGACCTGATCCATATGTATTGTAGCATTTAAGAATAACTTCACTGCCTATTCAAAGACCGAAATACCTTATTTTGAAGTGGCTAAGACCCACCAAAGGCTATGTTAAGCTGAATATAAAAGGGAGCAGTTATGGAAATCTAGGCCCGAGTGGAGAAGGAGGGATTATTATTAGAGATGAGAATGGGAAGTTTGTGACTACTTTCTATAAGCACTATAGGACTCGGTCCAATTTAGAAGCAGAAGCTTTTGCTCTAGTAGATGGTATGAAACTTTACAGGTAGCTAAATCTATTTGAGGTTGAAGTGGAATATGACTCCAAGGTGATCTGTTCTTAGTGGCAAAATGACTCGAAGGTTGTCTGGATAGTCAGGGACGCATGGGATCTAGGAAAGGCCTTCGCTAACCACATGGTTATTCAAGTACATCATACTTACCGTGAAGTCAATCAGGTAACAGATGGATTAGCAAAAATTGGAGCTAAGGGGCAATCAACTGATATCTTAGAGATTCATGACCTTCCTAGCTTGCGAATTTAAGTGGATCGATGTTGCGACTTGATAAATTAGGCTTTCCATATTTATGTTGTAAATGAAGTGATTGTTAGTCGGGGTTTTATATTATCACGGTATTCCGTCGCCATAAGTGATGGCTAGTAATAAATTGGGGCCTCATCCTCTTTTTTTTTTTTTTTTTTTTTTTAACTACTCGACTCTGTTGCACCGTAAAAATATATCAATATTGAAGATTAATTTTTAATCATGATCACTCGTATCTCATCTCCCAATATAGGAAAAATAAAAGAGGAATCCCTTTTTCTTACACAAAAAGTATTTACTAGATAACCAATCACGGGAAGAAGGTGCTTCAAACACTATTTTCCAGAAGTTCTTTGTTCCTCTTTCTTGGTTTTTTCCCCTCTAACAAATTCCCTTACATTAATTATGCAACTCAAAAAACAAAGGACTAGAAGAGTTTCAAGGCATGAGATTTGTACAAATTATGTCAAAAAGTAAAAAATCAACCAATTCCGTTAGAAATTTAAGCAAAGCCAAATCAAAATCAATTTATCTAAACCGATCAAAGAAAAGATTACATGAACTATCACACTAGAAGAAAACAAGCATTTTCCTGCAAATTCGTCCCAAAAAATGTCAAAAATCGATGCAAATAAACTTTTCCATTGATTTCTCATTCGCCGCGCATTGGATGCGAAAGAAGTGAGGCAACTGCCTTTTACCAACAATTTGCAATAATTGTTGGAAATACTATTATTTCTGGCGATTATGTACCATAGAAAAAAGTCCATAAATTTGCTATAAATAGTCTGTTAAATCCTGGTTAAGTGTCGTCACGTTGCCTTTTCTAGTGATTAAAAATCGCCAGAAATAGTGTCACAGTTGTAAAAAAAACAATTTCCATTAAAGAATCATAAACTACGTACCTACTAGATTATTGAACAATATAATATCAGAATAAATAGGATCTCAATGATCTCACGGGAGAAACTACGTACGTACTAGATTATATATTTAACAATATATTCAATATCAGAATAAATTGGATCTCAATGATCCCACGACAGAAACTACGTACTACTAGATTATTCAACAATATATTCAATATCAGAATACTTAATCCAATGGCTCTTTTCAGTTAACAATGAAAAGATTTCAACTCTTGATGCAATATTTATGGAGGAAAAAACAATTTCCATTAATGCATTTCGACTTTCTCGTCATGTCGCCGGCCAATCTCAAGGTTCAGAAGTTGAATTCATTCTTTCTGTCAACTATATAAATATAAACTAAAATTAATAAATAATCATAACAGAAATAGGATTGAACAATTTTTTATTCAAATATGTTGTATTTCAATATGATAGTATTGCGACCTCTGCGAGATGAAAGTTTTTATAAACTTAATATTATACGTATTACAATGTTACAAGACGGCTATATCGGCTTTGTATCTTGTACATGCAGATTATAGTACCGGAGGACCATCTTGAAAAAATATCTTACTTTCATTATTAATTATTTTACTAGACAGTCTCTCGAATCTCGGCAAGTAAGTCATCAATGAAAGCTATATATTTCTTTCGAGTTTTGCTAGGTACAAGATATTTCGTGTACTAATTCGAGCATCAATGACTTTTTTTATTTTAAAAAAAAATATAAAAAAACATTTGAGAGGAGAACAATATCAAAATCTTTTATCTTATGAAAATAATTTCCGTCTTTAATTTATATCATTTCGTTAAACATATGCCTTACATATCAATATCGGTATGCAAATTAGTACATAAACTCTACTTGTAAGAAGATTTTTCCATTTCTTTAAGATAATTTTCCGTTCATTCTATACAAGGGTAAAATTTTGTATAAATTTATTGTCATCCGTCTTACAACTTTACAAAATGGCTAGTAATTATAAGTTTATACCAACTTCCTGTCTTCGAATGGAGAATTATGTAAAAAAAAATGTGTGACTTTCTTTGAGCCCATTCATGAGTGTCTCCTTACTTCTAACACTGTATCATGTGTCTCTATCGCTCATCACACATGTTGACAATTTTTCACATTTTAAAGAACGGTCATAGTTACCGTCTAGCTGGTGTATCAAGACAAAACACTTTTCGGCAATTATCCATCATATTAGTGTTCAAGATTTTATTGTTTCCACCGGCCGGCGTATCAAGACAAGTAATTTTTGACAATCATTATTCTGTTACGGTATATTATTATTGTTTTTATCAATTGTTAGTTTTGTTCAATTAATGCTACTGTGCTTTCTAATTTATACTATTCATTTTGTCTCTTTGATGTAACAATATCATAATGTGGTGCCACGTGGCTTATAAAAAAATAAATAAAATAAAAACACAAACATGAAAGGGTATAACAAAAGAGAAAAACTATAGACACAAAGAAATTATATAAAATAAACTCACAAACTGATATGAATTCATAAAATCCATTAGATCTCCATTATAATAAAAATAACTTTATAATCTTACCTATTACATCAAGTTATATCAGTTTGTGGATTTATAAGTAAGCCACATGGCACTAGAGTACTTCAAGAAAATAGAGTGAGTGGTATAAATTAAGAGGTATTGCAACATTACTCATAAAAGAAACTATATATGAAGTATTTGGTCGGCCTTCCTTCCAACACATCAAATTATTACAAAATCAAGATCAGAAGAGAATCCTTAGTACTTATAACTAAAGACACATCGCAAACGACATTAAACCTAATTGAAAATGAAACATATGCCCTTATTTAATTTACTTGAAGTACTTCGGACTTGGCCTAGCTAAAACGCTCTCTTGTTGTCATGGCGTGAGCCTAAAAATTCCCCATGCTAGGATTCACCATAGAATACCCTCCATCCACCAAGAGGTTGAGCCCACTTATATAATTTGCATCTTCACTAACCAAGTAGAGTGCTGCCTTTACTACATCTATTGCCTTAAGAATGTCCTTTTAAATTACCAATTTCATTCACTGCCATTTCGGTTTTTGCTGCCTCTTCTACACTTTGTTGTAACATTCCACTACCAATCACAACAGCATAAGGCGACACACAATTAACCCTTATTCCATTGGCCAAGCTCGGCTGCCAAGTTCCTACCCAGCCCCAAAAGTCCACTTTTCGAGGCTACATAAGCATGAGATGAAAGCCCTGCAATCGATGCAGAAGCACTGCTTGTAAATAATATGCAACCCTTAAACTGTGGTATCATGACTCTTGTAGCATGTTTGGCTCCCAGGAAAGCGCCAACCAAGTTTACTCCTACAACTCATTCTATACTTGTTTTAGTGCTATCCATAATTCTCATATAGGGACTGTAGATGCTGCCTGCGTTGCTATACATTATATCAAGCTGTTCGTGTTTGGCTATTGTGGTGTCAATAAGATTGTGGTGCACCTCTGGTCTGTCCAAAATCACACAAGATGATATTTAAGTGGTTCAGCAAATTGCTTACGTCCACTAGAGCCTCTTTTACTGAATTTGTATGAGATTACAAAGACTCTACAAATTCTCTCTCACGTCCTCTCTTTCTTTCTGTTATTTTCCCACACATTCTAGACAACTGAGCTCTCCTATTTATAGGAGAGAGCAGCCTACAAACTCTAATTTCGGTGCAGCAATTTCTGACATTGCTGGAGAGATTTGGGTGGGTGGCCTAATACTCCAAAATAGAGAACGGTGCTGAGTTTGCAGGGGGTTGGTGAATGAGTTTGCAGGGGGTTGGTTTCACACTTAGGGTGGTTCAACAATCACCCCTTCCACCCAAGTGTGCCATACCAGGCTGCTTGCAAACTGATTCATTCTTCAATTGAATGCACCTCATTCTTTGACATGAGAGACTTTGTCTATCGCATACGCTCCAATGCACCCGAGGGTGCACAGCAGTGTACAATACTAAACAAGTCCAAACAGTGTTGAAACTTGATCTCTGTGACGACTTTCGTCAACATATCTGCTGGATTATCTTCAGTGCCAATCTTCTAAAGTTTGATGTCCTCTTCTTATAATATTTCACGTACAAAGTGAAATCGGACATCTATGTGTTTTGTTCGAGAGTGATATACTTGATTCTTGGCCAAATGAATTGCACTTTGACTGTCACAGTAAATAGTAACCTCTTGCTGCTTAAAGCCCAAATCTATTATCAATCCCTGTAACCAAATGGCTTCTTTCACGGCTTTTGTAACCAAATCCCTGTAACCAAATTGCACTATCAGTGGATGATAGTGCAATTGTCGACTGCAAAGTTAATCGCTAACTAACTGGTCCTCTTGCTATAGTGAACACATATCCAGTTGTCAATTGGCATTTGTCAAGATCACCTGCATAGTTTGAGTCAAGATATCCAGTTACTAGACTATCTTCACTCTCCTCGTACTTCAAACCAATATCTACGGTTCCTAAAATATACCGTAGAATCCACTTAGCCGCATGCCAACGAACCTTTCCAGGATTATGCATAAGCGACTAACTAAGCTAACGGCTTGGGAGATATCAGGTCGTGTACACACCATGGCATACATTAAGCTTCCAACAATACTTGCATATGGGACATTCCTCATGTAGTCCCACTCTTCATCACCTTTAGGAAACTGCAATGCACTGAGTTTGAAATATGGGGCCATAGGAGTACTCACCGGCTTCATCTTCGAGTCGATGTTGAAGCGTTGTAGTATTCTCTTCAAATACTACTTCTGAGTAAGGTGAATTGTACCTTTTATCCTATCTTTGCTGATCTCCATCCCCAATATTCTTCATGCTTCTCCCAGATATTTCATTTCAAACTCATGATTTAACTGAGTTTTTAAGCGATTTATCCCCCCTTGCTTTTACATGAAATTAACATATCATCTACATATAAAAGCAAATAAATGAAAGATCCATTTGCAAGTTTTCTAAAATACACACAGTGATCATATTAGCAACAAGAATATTTCAGGTCCATCATAAAAGCGGTCAAACTACTTATACCATTGTCGAGGTGACTGCTTCAAGCCATAAAGTGACTTTTTTAAACTGCATACCAAATTTTCTTTTCTAGCTTCTTTCAAACCTTATGGTTGAGACAGATAAATCTCCTCTTCCAGATCACCATGTAAGAAATCTGTCTTTACATCAAGCTGTGCTAACTCAAGATCATATTGTACAACCAAAGCTAGCAATATCCGAATGGATGAATGCTTCACAACAGGAGAGAATACTTCACTGCAGTCAATTCCCTCTGTCTAAGCGTAGCCCTTGGCTACCAACCTAGCTTTGTAGCGCAATCCATTTTTAGCAGCTTGATCATCTTTCTAATTGAAGATCCACTTACAGCCAATTGTCTTCTTTCCTTTTGGAAGTGGCACAAACTCCCAAGTCTGGTTCTGGTGAAGAGACTGCATCTCTTCATTCATGGCCTTTGTCCATTCAACTTGTTCACTAGACTGTATGGCTTCTCTATAAGTAGTTGGGATCTCACCCCCTTCAGCTGGTAATGCATATGTCACATATCTGCAAAACGTGTCGGTACACGTTTCTCTCATCTCGGTCTGTTGGTTGTTATTGATTGAGGTTGTATTGGAGGTATTGTGACTGGACTATTAACCTCATCTTGTCTGTGCTCTACATTTGTTTCTCTTGAATCATTTTGAGTGGAAAACTCTACATTTTGTAAATCACCAGGTGTTTCGCTATCATGGCTGCCTTCATTGGAATCTTTATGCTTATGTGACTTAAGCATCTCAGATTCGTTGAATGTAACATCTCTACTAATAATCAACTTTTTAGACTCTATGCACCAGAGTTTATACCCTTTTACACCAGTACTAAAGCCCAAAAATTTTACTTTCTTAGCTCTAGGATCAAGTTTACTTTCTTTAGCATGATAGTAAGCAGGACATCTGAAAACGTGTAAAGAGTCATAATCAGTAGCATGTGTACCTCTCCATATTTCAGTGGGTGTCTTCTCGTCATTAGCAGCTGCGGGTAGTCGGTTGATGAGGTGGGAGGCATATGTCACAGCTTCAGCCCAAAATTGTTTACTAAATCCAACATCCAGCAACATACATCGCATTTTCTCTAGTAAAGTACGATTTATTTGTTCTGCTGCGGTATACCTCGTACCGTGAATTGTCTGACAATTCCTATCTTCGGTATGAGTCTCAACCATTTTCTTCCAATCAAGGAAGATTTTTAGCACTTCATCTTTATTCTTCATCGTATACACCCACACACGACGAGAATAATCATCCACAAAAGTTACAAACCAATGCTTACCTCCCAAAGATACATTTTGGGTAGGTCCTCAAACATCAAAGTGTACATAGTCAAGTATTCCCTGTGTATTGTATACAGCAGTTCCAAACTTGATCTGTCTTTGCTTCCCCAATACACAGTACTCACAAAAAGACAGTTTACCAGTCTTGGCACCTTTGAGTAAGCCTTGCTTCAGTAGTGTTTGCAAAGCCTTTTCTCCTGCGTGTCTCATACGCATATGCCAATGACTGGTGGTGTCGGCATCAGTCTCATCTTGCTTCTCACAGCATGTGGAAGCTCTTCCTCCAACAGTACTTCCTTGCAAGAAGTACAAGTTTCCTCGCCTCAAACCCCTTATTGCCACCTGAACTCCCATTAGTACTTTGAGAGTTCCATCTTCAATGGTGATTCTAAATCCCTTTGAATCCAGAGAACTCAGTGAGATGAGATTCTTCCGCAAGTCTGTAACGTACCGAACTTCTGTCAGAGTCTTGACGCTGCCATCGTGTATCTTTAACCAAATGCCACCTATTCCCCGAGTCTTACAGGCACTGTCATTGCCCATAAGTACTGCTCCACCCTTAATCTTTGTAAACTCAGTAAATCAATCCCGATTGGAACACATGTGATAGGTACATCCAGAATCCATAATCCATTCATCGGAATGACAAATGGATGATGAAATTGTCAAGGCAAAATCTGAATCATCATCTATGTCCACGACATTGGCTGTGGTGGGTTGATTCTACTATTGTCCCTTCAGCTTGGGACAATCATTCTCCCAATGTTCTTTGTTGCGACAAAAGGAACACTCGTCTCTGGTGAGTTTTCTGCCGACTGATGAACCACGTGATGTGGCCCTGGTTTTCGATTGAAAACCTTTCTTCTTTCCGGGATACCTTGACTGTGGTCTCTCTCTTGCTGTTAACGCTTCACTTGATGTATCTTGTTGTACCTGCTTATCTTTTCTATGGTACTCATTGCTAATTAAAGAACTAGATACATCGTCAAAACTAATATTTTCCTTCCCATACAATAAAGTAGTAATTAAATGCTTATATGTATCAGACAAGGAATTTAACAAAAGTAAAGCTTTATCTTCATATTGGATTTCAACATCCAAGTTTAACAAATCAGCAAGAATTTGGTTATAATTATTCAGATGTTCAGACATTGAAATACCTTCATGAAATTGGAATCTGAAGAGCTTTTTCTTCAAATGCAAACAGCTCTCAATGCTCTTCTTCATGAACTTATCCTTCAATTTTTGCCAAAGTTTCTTGGCATTTGTCTCTCTCATGACAAAATACTTCTGTTCTTTAGTAAGACATAACTGGATTGTACTACAAGCTTGGGTATTAAGCTTCCTCCAATCCTATTAAGTTATATCACCTGGTCTATCGTCCAACACAATATCCAACTCTTATTGGATCAAAACGTTCATCACTTCACACTGCCACATGCCGAAGTTGCTTGTTCAAAGTTGCTTGTTCCATCGAACTTCTCAACTTCAAACTTGGCATTTGACACTATGGACCGACGCCCAGAGCTACTGGCATTTTCAGAGCTCCTATCTCTTCCAGATCTTTCCATTTAAATTTAGAAAATTTAGACACAAAATTTCAAAATTCTAAACGTACAGATGACTCCGAAATGATTGACATAGTTGGAAAGCACTATTTGATCGTTGAAATTAGACACCAAATGGCTGAGATCAATCCCAACAAGGATCTAGAAAAATGGACGGTTCTGATTTTCTGGAGCATGAGATGCATGCGCTACAGTAGCGACTGTGGTGTGTGTAGTACACGCGCTAGTGCTGGTGGGCGCGTGGGAGAGTGAGATGCACGTGTAGAACTCCTCTAGGGTGCGTGGGGCGCGTGGAGTGCATGTGGGTCACACGTCTTCCACCTCTAGGCACGTGTCCGCGCATGGGGGCTCATGGTGCATGATTTTCAGTTGTCTTCAACCTCCAGATGCACGTGGAGCGCGTGTGTTCACGCTCTAATCTTCTACCTGCGCGTGTGGGCTCCTCTGACCTTCATTTTCGATTTTGTTTGCGGCAACGGATTTGTCTTGATGTGTGGAACACCCTGGAGTTGTCAAAAGTTGATTTCGAACAACTTGATTTCTAGACAGCGCAAAACCAAAGCTCTAATACCAATTGTTGTGCCTCTAGCCTGTCCAACGGATTTGTCTTGATGTGTGGAACACCCTGGAGTTGTCAAAAGTTGATTTCGAACAACTTGATTTCTAGATAGCGCAAAACCAAAGCTCTAATACCAATTTTTGTGCCTCTGTCCTGTCCAAAATGACATAAGACGATATTTAAATGGTTCAGCAAATTGCTTACGTCCATTGGAGCCTCTTTTACTGAGTTTTTACGAGAATACAAAAACTCTACAAATTCTCTCTCACGTCCTCTCTTTCTCTTTGTTATTTGCCCACACATTCTACACAACTAAGCTCTCCTATTTATAGGAGAGCAGCCTACAATCTCTAATTTCGGTCCAGAAATTTCTGACCTTGCTGGAGAGATTTGGGTGGGTGGCCTAATACTCTAAAATAGAGAACGATGTTGAATTTGCAGGGGGTTGGTTTCACACTTAGGGTGGTTCAACAGATTGCAGCATCATCTTCATTGGAGACATTGCAATGGATGTAGCTAACCTTTTCTCCAAGCTTTTCAGATATGGTTCGACCCAGGTTGTCTTGTATATCTGCAATAACAACCTTGGCTCCATGTTTGTGGAATAGATGCACTGTACTTGCTCCAATTTTGCTTGCTCCACCTATAATAATTGCCACTTTGCCTTCTAGCCTGAATATGGATAATCATTACCAGTTGCAATAGATTAAATGCATGTTGACTTCAAATTCCTCAATTCCAACCATCAATATTTATATCAGTGATCATAGGAATAGGTAAAAAACAACAAATTAATATAGATTAGGCTTTTCAAGAACAGCTAGCAAATTAATACTTTTCTTTTTTCTTGCTAATAGAAACACGAAATATGGTGCTAATTAGGTTACCTTTTTTTGGGAGGTACTGATGAAACAGAATTAATCTTTTCCTAACTCAACAGGGAAGCCTTGAGCTGTCTTGTTCGATCTCTTGAAGTTTTCCCACATTATTGCTTTGCTATTTAAAGGCCGAAAACTGTACCTAGATACCGTCCAGCTCAATACTACTACCCCAGTAAACCCAGTACACTATATATAAGACCTTAAAAAACAATTAAGTTTGATGTCATTGCATGTTTGTGGAGATTATAATCATGGATCTAATAACAATTAACAATTAGTATAGTTGGGCATATTGTCGGTTTTAATTAAACAAGAAATTGCCGGCGTCTATATATATTTATACATATATAATCCCAATGTCTTCTGATAATTTGTTTTCTTATTATCAAGCTCATGTCTCTAATTAAAATTTTCCTGAATATTGGTTTTGGAGGATAGAACCATTCAACCATTACGTATACATACGTGATCAGGGATCAGAAACTCTCTCTGAAATTGTTGAACAATAATCCAACTAATTGAATCAGCATGATATATATACAGTTGCCGATTTCAAGGGATATAATTTATGAGCTCTGAAAGAGAATATAGTCATATATATGCATACATGGTATATATGCATATACATGCATATGGACATAAGACCGGCCGTTCCAATGCATAATTGTATTAATTAGAGTAATTTGACCCACAAGAGGTGCCAAGATGTTGCTGAGAATATAATTGTTCTATATATGAACTTCTCAGATTATTTCATTATTATTCATAAATTTTTTATATCGGGGAACCTCGACAAGGTAGGGCCCTTCAAACCCACCCCTGCAAAGTAAAACTCCAATTCCATGCACTGCACCTTCAGAAGTTTCCCTACATGGATTGGAACTGGTTAAATCACTGACTTTTTACTATAGGGTGTGGCTTCAAAGGATTATTTGCACCTATGAGGTGTTAAACTTTGGATCTTGAAGGGAGTAAAACCTCAAGACCAAGGCCTTCACCACTTGGGCCAACCCCTTGGGGTTCACTATTATTCATAATTTATTTTACTATTATTAATTCACAGATGATCTGAAATACTCTTGACATCCAAACAGAGCCTAATGTGCTCAAGGAAAAAGCCAAAAGTTTTGTGGGTTTGAGGTCGATCTATGTTTAAAGAATTCAATAAAATCTCAAGCTTACATTTTATTTTCTTGGGGAAAGAGCAAGCAAATTTTATTGTCTCTAAGATTGGTGGTACAAGAGGTGGCTCGGATCAACTGGTTTGGTTGGGTACATCAGATGGTTCCTTTACAACCAAGAGTGCGTGGAATTTTTAATGTGTAGTAGCTCCAAAAATATAGTGGTCAGAGTGGATATGGCATGCTGCTTTGCTAAAGAAATTTTCAATTTTGATGTGGAAAGCCTTATCAAAAAGTTAAGTGTTGATGAACGTATTCGGCAAATTGGAATTCCCCTGTCTCCAAATGTGAGTGCTGTCCAAATGGTGCTTTTAAATACTTAAACCATATTCTTCAAGGGGGCAAAATTGATGCGGCTATATGAAAATTTAGGTCCATTACTCTGGGAATTCCATATGTAGCTAATCGGTTATGGAGAGAAACGATTGAGGCTTGGTTTCGGCATACTTCCAGGTCATCGCAGGTTGGTATTTTACTTCATTTAATTCCTATTATCATCACTTGGAATTTGTGGTGTTAGAGATGTTTGATAGAATGGAAGGAAGAAAGGATTCTATTGATTCTTTGTGGCATTCTGTTAAATATTGGATAAACTGGTTTGGTATCAAGTTAAAGGCTGTTTCTTAACTGGGACGAAGGGACATTGATGTGTTGAACCTGTTGTAGCTGTTGGTTAATACTAGAAGTTAAGAAAAATTTATTGCAGTATCCTGGCAAAATCCAGGTCCTTGGTGGTTTTGTTTTGGATGGAAATAGACTTCATTTTATTCAATAAACCAAAGTTACAACTGTGACTTATCAATATAGAAAAATCCAGACTATAAGCCAAACATTGTCTTAACTTCTCAATAACTCTCTCCTAACAAAGAGAGAGTGCTCTGTATAAACAGAACTGAATAGCCCCCTCCATCCCCCCAGAAGGTAGAGTACAGGACACTGCTGCTATGGACACTAAATCAATAGTCTATTTCTACATTATTAATAACGAAATAACAAAAACTACATTACAAAACACACAAAACAATAACAAAGCCAGAAGCACCAGCATGAGCCCAGATGGCACACCCATCACAAGCATCAGCCTAATGAGCCCAAACAGTACGAGCCTAGATAGCACAAGCACCCAGCACCCGCAGGGACCACCATTAGCCTCCACTGCAAAGGCTGGTAGTACGACCACCGGCAGTAACACCACTTGCCACTCTCGACCAGCACTTGCCCTAGATTGCATCCTATCTAGTAGCTCATCACCTCACTAGGGTCAAAATATGAAGATAAAGAACAGAAACACTCCAGAATCAGAGGAACAGACCACAAAACCGGTGGCAGTGATGCGTGCAAGACACACACTACTTTTGGAGGAAAGCCGATGGTTAATCTTTGAAGTCTCAAAGTCAGAGATCCCAGAAAATTCGAGCATTGCATTGGAAAAATGCTCCTCGATGGGGCGTGAGGGCCACACGCTGACGAGCTCCGAAACTTCCTTCCACGCATGCGGGCTAGACTCCACTCTGAATGACGCTGCATTTGGTGGTCTTGAAGATCGATGGCTGGGCAGCATTTAGGTGGGGCGCGTATTGATGGTTGGCTGCTAGAAAGACTTGATCGGCGATCCTCCCTTATTTGTCTAAAAACACACAAAACAAAAAAAATCTAAAAACACTAAACAAAAAGCAAAAACTACAGAGGAGAAGGGAGGGGAAGGAAAGGAAGGGGGAGCCAAAGCTCCCACCTCCTTTAGTCAGATCTAGAACTTGGAGAGTTTAGAGAGAAGGGAAAGAGTTTTTAGAGAGGCAGTGCTTCGACAGTCTAACTTAATCCTGGGTTGTTTAAACTAAATGTTGATGGTAGTAATTTACATAATCAAGGTGAGTTGGGTGTCGGCGGGGTCCTGCGTGATGAAAATGGGAACATGAAATTCGCCTTTGCTTAAGGGTATTATGTGCACTGATCGTAGTGGTTTAGCTTAGTTGTGAAAGGTTCATTGATGTTTTGGTTAGACCTATTGGAAGTTTCGGTCATGACCACTGGGTGCTTGTTGTGGTTTTTAGTCTTTAGTTTTTTTTTTCTATCTGATTCATTGGTTCATTTGTTTACAATTAAGAAGTTGGTGGTTCATGTCTTTCTTTCTTAAGGTTGATTTGTCTATATTTCCTTTTGGTTGGCTATTGGCATTGTAACCACGATATTCCTCCTCCACAAGTAAGGGCCTTTCAATAAAGACCTAGAGCTTCCATCCTCATTTTCCAAAAAGAAAAAAAGAAAAAAAAAAGTCTCCGCTTGCATAACATATTGATGGAAAAAATGCTAATTGTTGCTCTATAAGTATCAATATTTGAACATTAATGTGAGTATTGTAAGAGAGGGAGATCACGACAGGCAGCGAGATTGAGGTGTGCGTTCTATGTATTTCAAATTAGTTAACAATTTTTTTATAAAAATCAAAAATTAATTTAATTTTTTATAAATAATTATAATTATTCCTAGGTGAATTTATATGATGGGGTAACTATATAAAAGATTAAACTAGAGATTGTAGAGAATACTATTATATTTCTCAACAAATTGTTTACAATATGTGTGAGTAATTACATACAGAGTATGCTAACAAAGTGAATCTCATGATTTGAGAGAATATTAATTTTACAAATTTGACTTTCCATTTATGCATTTATAGATAGGTTGTATGGAATATGCATGATTATCTGATATGGCTAAAGTTAGAGATCTTACTGAAGTTCTGAGATATTTACGTCCTTGTGTTGAAGTCATGAGATCTATGTTTGTGGAGTAACTTTTGATATGGTGATTGAAATTGTAGCACCACTATAGGCATTCTATTAATGAGATATAGGGCTGTGTTGAAAGCATCAACACAATATTGAAAAGGTAAGTGTGAGTGTGCCAAAAGTGCAAGCCCTATTTCCACAAGATGTCTATGCTTACATCCAGCAAGTTCATTTTATTTAGGTGTGTATGAGCAAGAAAATATGTGGAGAATACTATGGGAGTCCAGAAAGTGGAAAAATTGTTTGGACATAACTCTCCTCCACCATCACTTTGAAAGGATTTGATCTTAGTGGGTAGAAAATTTTCAGCCAAGCATTTGAATTTGACAAAACAAGTGAAGGTGTCATATTTGTGGTGCATAGGATACATCCAAGAGAATCGAGTAAGGTCATAAATGAAAATTACATAACACTTATAACCACTCAAAGAAGTGACAATGGATGTCCATAAATCAGAATGTATCAATTAAAGAGGGGCAATAGATGCACGATTTAAGAATTGAAAGGAATGCTTTTACTCTTGACATTTGATAGGGCTCACAAACCGAACCATAGTCTATTTTTCCTTTTATTGGAAGACTACATTTATTCTTCAAAATGTTCAGTACATTGGTAGATGGATGACCTCAAAAGTGACACAATGAAGAAATAGAAATTCCTAAAGTGGTGATGTAAACTCAAGCTTTATTGGAAGATGATGGGAACTGAATTGGAGAAACACCATTTTTACTTGGTCCTTGTAAAAGAATCTGGCCCAAAATGTTGTCCTTCACAATAAAGAATTTGGAAGTCAGCATAAACCATAAATTATTGTTACAACAAATGTTTTGGATAGATAAGAGACTGGCAGCAACAGATAGACAATGTAAGACATTATTTAGATCAAGTTTAGGAGTAGACGTAGGAAAAAAAAAAGTATAACTAGTAAGAGTTATTAACAGACCAGAACCAATTCCCATTGTTATATCATTTCCACCTTGATAAGTTTCATGAAGCACCAGGTTTTCCATGTCTGCAGTTATGTGAGTGTTGACTCCACTGTGATACCCTATTTTTACGTGTATTTTCACTGAAGGAATATTTTAATTTAATTAATATATTAGTTCTTTTATTTTAAATTATTGTATTTTAATTGGTTTTATTTTAGTTTGATGTGGTGTTTAATTTATTTTAGTCGTTTTATGGTTTTTAAATTGTTTTCGTCGGATCAGTTTTTGGACTTCGGAGGTGAGGATTGGACCTCATTTCTTTTCCCTCATCTTTTCTTTTTCTTTTCTCTTTTTTCTTTTTCTCTTTGCGTTTTCTTTTTCTTTTCCTTCTTTTCTTTTTTTCTTCTTTTTCCTTCTTCTTTCTTCCCCTCTTTCGCGCTCAGCCTCTCTCTCTCCCTCTTCCGTTGCCGTCCAGCCTCTCCAGCCCAGACCCACCGCTCGCCAGCGATGTGGCTGGCACCACCCACCCAAAATGCCCACCGGCAGGCGCACCTCCCCACCAAAAACCAGCCCCTCCCGTGCCGCCATTAACCCCATATAGTCCATTTAAGCCGCACGGCTTTTGGCCATTTTTGGCGCCGTCGCTCCACCTCCAGCCACCATCATTTCACCACTTCATCCCCTACCTCTTGCCATCCTAACCCACCCATTTTCGGCCCCAATCTGTTACCGGAGCAGCTCCCACGAGCTCAACTCCGATTTGCCCTTTTTCCTCTTCCACCGTCGTTTCCACCGCCACCCACGGCCAAAACTCACTTCCATTAGCTTCATAAACATCTCTAGGCCATTTTCTATCAATCCCAAGTCTTGGTTTGTCCCCGTTCGAAAGTGGATATTTTACAACCCACGGCCATAGTGTAAAATACACTATTACGTTACTTTTTCTCTGCCGTTTGCAAGATCGTGATCCTTCAAAAAATACCTTATAGTGCTGTAAGTATTTTTCAAACTCTATTTTAGATTTAAATATATTTTTCCTCTTACAATAAACTATTGGATTGGTTGGTTGATTCTCGACTGAGTCCGAAGAGTTTGGGGGTCGGATGGATTGAGGATAGAGTTGCTTGGTTTTGTTATTTTTGTGATTGGTTCGATGTTTTGCATCTTGAGGCATGCATTGCATGATGCATTCATGTGCATTTTATTAAATTGAGAAAACTGGCTTTATTTGCGGAAATGGATTTTCGGGTGCGTATGTATTACGACCCCAAGCTGAGATGGGGTATTATCTCGGTGGAGCTCCTCTAGTCACTCGGGGGTGGATAATACTGAGTGACATCTCCTGGGATGTCGCTGGGCGATGGCCGGATCGCACGATATGGTAACGCTGTCATGTCGACTCCGTGGTCCCTAGAGTGGCGGGGACTAAAGGATGGCCTGGTCCAGGTACGCGCTGGGCGCAAGAACTGGGCATCGCTCGTTTAGGTGTCACACGCGTAGTCGTTACCTGCAGTGTGGCACAGGAGCCAGAGTGTGTGGATGATCCCTAGGGGAGATCATGGTGCATGCAATAATTAGATCTTTGTTTTGGATTTTGGATATGGGCCCTTTTCTGGGAAAATGGCGAGGTTATGTTTGAGGCTATGTGATCCATTTTCTGGGAAAATGGTGGTTTATTGATTTGGGCCATTATCTGGGATAATGGCAAGGACTGGTTTAAAGGACATGGTTTTGGGCCAAAATGGGAATTTTGGCGTGTGTGGAAAAATGTCTTTTATGGGTTATGTGCATTGCATTCTTTCATGCATATTGTTTGAATTTAATATGTTTTTATCTAGTGGCGTTTGGATCTTACTTACCTGCGACACCATTTTTGGTACCGTAGATTTTGATGAAGAGATCGAGGAGGAGGAGGAGGAGGAGGCTGAGCCCGAAAAGGCGGCTCTACCAGAGTTTTGATTAGGAGTTTATGCCTTGTAGTTAGTTTTGAAACAATATTTATGGCTTGTAATATTTTATTATGTATGTTTTGAACGGGTTTGTATTAAACAAAGAAAAATTCTGGTACTTAGTTGTATGACTCTGTTTATCCACTGTGTGTTTTCTCTTGCATACTTGTTGCATGTACACACACTTGGCACTTGGCGATAGGGTGGTCACCCGTGTTGTCATCATCCCGATGTCTCGATTTTCCCATGTCCGTACGTGGGATTTGGGGGCGTCACAGGTGGTATCAGAGCAGTTTGGCTCTGGGTAAAACCACATGTCCCGTAGGTGTAGTACCAGAAAGATTTTAAAGTTGTGATTTAAAATTTATTTTAAGTAAAGTTTCTATTTGATATGTTTTATTTGATTTGAATTTATTTGAGTTAACTTGTTTGTATTTATTTATTTAGTTATGTTATTGCATGCTAGTATATTTTATTTTCTGGTTATGTGGTTTGGTTTTGGTTTTTGGTTTTATGTTATTGGTTTTATTCGTTTCTTAAAGCTGGTCAAAGGTTGTGTTGTGGCAGGAAAATGGTTTGGCCAAGAAAGTCTACTCAAGAGCCTCGGGACGATACGCCGAGAGATGATGCCATAGCTTAAGTGCTAAGGCAAATGACTGAGTTCATGCAGCAAAATTGTAGGCCACAACAAGGAGGGCCTTGGCCACAACAAGGAGGGCCTTGGCTACAACAAGGATGGCCTAGTGGAGTGGTGCAAGCTGGATGCACCTATGAGCGCTTTCTAGCGCATAGAACTCCACCCTTCACGGGAGAAGAGGATCCACTTCAGGCTGGAAAGTGGGTCAGAGATTTAGAAAGAACCTTTGAAGTATGTGGTTGTACTAAGGCTCAACAAGTACTTTATGCCAGCTATCTATTGCAAGGCACTGCTTCGGAATGGTGGGATACAAAAAGAGTGATGCTGGAGTCAGAATTTGGGTCTTTTGCAGCTGTGTCCTGGCAGCGCTTTAAGAAAGAATTTAATGATCAATTCCTTCCTACTTCTGTGAGGTGGCAAAGAGCAAGAGAGTTCACAAGCTTGGTCCAAGGGAGTATGACCGTGGAACAGTACGCCCGAAGATTTATAAAGCTTAGGCGATTTGCTCCCCACCTCATCGCCACGGATGAGATGCAGGCCGAGCATTTCTAGGATGGTCTGCGTGCTGATATACGCAAAATGGTAGTCTGCCACCAGATTGCCACTTTTTAGGAATTGGTTGACTTAGCCACTCTTGCAGAGTGAGAGATTAATCTAAGTATGGGCTCCCCTCTAGGACAAAAGAGCGGAGTTTTACTGGTGAAGGAAGTAGTTCAGGTTCCCCTCAAAAATTTATTCAGCGGATCGGGACTCGACCACAAGTGGCCTCGGGTGTACGTATGGGAGGATGGGTGCCAGTTTGCAGAAGTTGTAATAGAGCCCATGTGGGTGAGCGCTCTTCGGGTGGGGCTCGATGCTATAATTGTGGCCAGCAGGGGCACTTTGCTCGTGGGTGTCCTAGGCCAGTTCAAGGAAGCCGTGGATAAAGACATGGTGGAAGAACAAATCAGAGGCAAACAGTGCAAGCTCAGGTTTATGCTGTTACACCCAGAGATGTTGATGATGATGCACCAGCGACCCATGATGATGGAGTGATTACAGGTATGGATTTAATTTAATGTTGGATTTGATTTTTGGTGTGCTTTGGTTTCTTCTTTGTATTTGGATTTCATTGGTTGATGTGATTGGTTCAGGGAGAGTCGGTTTATATGAATTTTATGCTTGCACTTTGTTTGATTCGGGTGCATCTCAGTCGTTTGTATCTTCCACTTTCGCTCGGATATGTAATTTGGTTACGAGACCTTTGCCAAAGTCATTGGTAGTGGCTCTACTAAATGGTGAAGTGGTGTGGTGTTCCAAAGTTGCTTTGGGTTGCCCTTTGAATTTTGGTGGAAGGTTTCTGGATGTAGATTTGGTCGTATTCAAGCTGCTGGGATTTGACATTACCCTTGAAATGGATTGGCTATATCGATATTCTGCGAGTATTAATTGCAGAAGTCGAGTAATTAGCTTTCAGCTCCTAGATGGTGATTACTTGGAATTTGCGGGAAGTAAGCTAAAAGAAAATCCGTTAGTTATATCAACAATTCAAGCAAGAAGAGAGATTGCTTGTGGAGTGGATGCCTTCTTACTCCAAAAGGTGTCTATGCCATCTGAGAAGAAGTCATTGGTAGATATCCCAGTTGTGGAAGAATTTCCTGACGTGTTTGTGGATGACTTGCTTGGGCTACCCCCTGTTCGTGAAATGGAGTTTGTTATTGACTTGGAACCTGGAGCGGCCCCTGTACATAAAGCTCCTTACCGTATGGCACCGGCTGAATTAAAAGAGTTGAAGGTTCAGTTGCAAGAGTTGGTGGATAAAGGGTTTATTCAACCAAGTACTTTGCCGTGGGGTGCGCCAGTGCTGTTTGTTAAAAAGAAAGATGGTACCCTCAGAATGTGCATTGATTATCGGGAACTAAATAAGGTGACCATCAAGAATAAATATCCTCTCCCACGGATCAACGATTTGTTTGATCAGCTTCAAGGAGCAGCTGTGTTCTCGAAGATTGATTTGAGATCAGGATACTACCAGTTGAGGATAAGAGACAAGGATGTACCCAAAACTGCTTTTAGATCGAGATATGGGCATTATGAATTTAAGGTGATGCCTTTTGGGTTAGCCAATGGCCCTGCCGCTTTTATGAATTTAATGAATTGGGTATTTAGACCTTATTTGGATTCCTTTGTGACAGTTTTCATTGATGATATTTTAATTTATTCCCGAGATTTTGAAGAACATGTTTATCATCTTCGTCTAGTTCTTGGGAAATTGAGAGAACACCAGCTGTATGCCAAGCTCAGCAAATGTGAATTTTGGTTGAAGGAAGTTAGATTTCTTGGGCATGTGATTTCCCGAGACGGGGTGGCTGTTGATCCTAGTAAGGTGGAAGCCATTTTGTCATGGTAGCGTCTGACAACTGTGCGTGAGATTCGGAGTTTCTTGGGGCTTGCCGGATATTACCGAAGATTTGTGGAGGGATTTTCTCGCTTATCCGGGCCTCTCACAGCTTTAACTAGAAAGAATGCAGAATTTATTTGGTTAGACAAGTGTGAGAGAAGCTTCTAAGAATTGAAGAACAGGTTGACAACTGCACCAGTGTTTGCACTTCCAGAACCGCACAAGCCATTTGTAGTTTTTAGCAATGCGTCTAAATTTGGATTGGGATGTGTCCTTATGCAGGAGGGACGGGTTGTTGCTTATGCATCTCGTCAGCTAAAGGATAATGAGAAGAATTATCCGACGCATGATTGAGAATTGATTGCGATTGTGTTTGCTCTTAAGATCTGGTGGCACTTTTTCTATGGGGAAGTTTGCAAAGTATACACCGATCATAAGAGCTTGAAGCACTTGTTTTCTCAAAAGAATCTGAACATGAGGCAGAGGCGATGGCTAGAATTAATCAGTGATTACCAGTGCGAGATCAAGTATCTTCCGAGGAAGGCAAATATAGTTGCTGATGCTTTGAGTCGAAAGTCACACTTGGAAAATGAAGTCAAATCGTCAGGATTGGATTCTTTACTTTGCGGGATGTGAAGACTCCTTATTGAAAGTTCACAGCAAGAGGAGATATTATCTTCAATTCTTAATATTCGAGTAGCTAATTTTGAGGAATTGAAGACTCTTCAAAGGAAGGATTCGAAGCTATTGGATATCAGAAAAAGAGTCAGAAAATCTCGAGGGCCGTTGCATTATAGTATGGATAAAGATGAAATTCTTCGATTCCGAGATCGTAGAGTGGTCCCCAAAGATTCAGAATTTAAGGAGCAGATCATGGCAGAAGCTCATGCGGCCTCTTATTCAGTTCATCCTGGTAGAATGAAGATGTACCGGGACTTGAAGAAAAATTATTGGTGGGAAGGAATGAAGAATGATATTGCCTTGTATATCGAGAGATGCCACACATGCCATCAAGTTAAGGCCGAACATCAAAGACCCGCCGGTATGTTCCAACCCCTCCCTATTCCTGAGTGGAAGTGGGACGACATCACGATGGATTTTGTAGTGGGCTTACCGAGGACTCCTAGTGGGAAGAACTCGGTTTGGGTGATTGTTGACCGATTAACTAAGAGTGCTCATTTCTTGCCTGTTAATAACACTAATTCCTTGGTTAAGTTGACTCGCTTGTACGTGAAAGAGATAGTGTGGCTACACGGTATACTGAAGAGTATTGTATCGGATCGGGACCAAAGATTTACATCTCAATTTTGAAAAAGTTTGCAGGCAGCATTGGGTACTAAGTTGAAGTTTAGTACTGCATATCACCCTCAGAAGGATGGCCAATCAGAGCGCACTATTCAGACCCTTGAAGATATGTTGCGAGCATGTGTTATGGAATTTCAAGGGAGTTGGAAAAATCACTTGCTGCTCATAGAATTTGCTTATAATAACAGCTTCCATGCATCCATCCAGATGGCTCCTTATGAAGCTCTTTATGGGAGGAAGTGCAGATCGCCTTTTTGTTGGGATGAAGTCGGGGAGAATAAAATAGTTGGGCCCGAAATAATTCAAGAGATGCAAAGTCAAGTTTGGATTATCAAAGTCGTCAGAAAAGCTACGCAGATATAAGGAGGAGAGAGTTATCTTTTGAAGAAGGTGATTGGGTTTATCTCAAAGTCTCTCCCATGAAAGGAGTTAAGCGTTTTGGTAAAATGAGGAAACTGAATCCGAGATATGTCGGCCCTTTTCAGATTTTGGAGAAGGTAGGGTCTGTCGCTTATAGAATTGCTTTTCCAGAATATTTTGGGGATATTCACGATGTCTTCCATGTATCATTCTTGAAGAAGAGTTTTGGACAACAAGAGCCGCGCTTTATTGACCCAGAGCATATTTAGTTGCAACCGGACGTTACTTATGAGGTTGTTCCTTCACAGATCATGGATTGGAAAGAGCAACAGTTGAGATCCAAGATGATACCTCTGGTAAAGGTGGCATAGGGAGATCCGTTAGCTCAAGATTTGTCTTGGGAGCGAGTAGCAGACATGAGGGAGCAGTACCCCTAGTTGTTTGAGTAAATGAAGGTATGTTTCTTAATCTTGGTCTCAGTGGAATCATGTGGCTTGTTTCAAGTTAATGTTGGATCTTGCAAATTTCAAGGACGAAATTTGTTTTTAAGGGGGGGAGGATGTGATACCCCGTTTTTACGTATATTTTCGCTGAAGGAATATTTTAATTTAATTAATATATTAGTTCTTTTATTTTAAATTATTGTATTTTAATTGGTTTTATTTTAGTTTGATGTGGTGTTTAATTTATTTTAATCGTTTTATGGTTAAATTGTTTTCATCGGATCAGTTTTTGGACTCCGGAGGTGAGGATTGGACCTCATTTCTTTTCCCTCATCTTTTCTTTTTCTTTTCTATTTTTTCTTTTTCTCTTTTCCTTTTCTTTTTCTTTTCCTTCTTTTCTTTTTTTCTTCTTTTTCCTTCTTCTTTCTTCCCCTCCCGCGCGCTCGACCTCTCTCTCTCCCTCTTCCTTCGTAGTCCAGCCTCTCCAGTCCACACCCCCCTAGAAAAATTCCCCACCGGACGGCGCACTTTCCCACCAAAAACCAGCCCCTCCCGTCCTCAGTTAACCCCCTATAGCCCATCTAAGCCGCATGGCTTTCGGCCATTTTCGGCGTCGTCGCTCCACCTCCGGCCACCATCTTTTCATCACTTCATCCCCTACCTCTTGCCATCCTAACCCACCCATTTCCGGTCCCGATCCATTGCCGGAGCAGCTCCCACGAGCTCAACTCCAATTTGCCATTTTTCCACTTCCACTACCACCCACGGCCAAAACTCACTTCCATTAGCTTCATAAATATCTCTAGGTCATTCCCTATCAATCCCAAGTCTTGGTTTGTCCCCGTTCGAAAGTGGGTATTTTACAACCCACGGCCACAGTGTAAAATACACTGTTACGTTGCTTTTTCTCCGCCGTTTGCAACGTCGTATCCTTCACAAAATACCTTATAGCGCTATAAGTATTTTTCAAACTTTATTTTAGATTTAAATATATTTTTGCTCTTACAATAAATTATTGGATTGTTTGGTTGATTCCGGACTGAGTCCGAGCAGTTCGGGGGTCGGATGGATTGAGGACGGAGTTGCTTGGTTTTGTTATTTTTGTGATTGGTTGGATGTTTTGCATCTTGAGGTGTGCATTGCATGATGCATTCATGCGCATTTTATTAAATTGAGAAAATTGGCTTTATTTGCGTAAATGGATTTTCAGGGGTGCGTGTGTATCACGACCCCAAGCCGAGATGGGGTATTATCTCGGTGGAGCTCCTCTGGTCACTCGGGAATGGATAATACTGAGTGACATCCCTTGGCTTATCGCTGGGCGACGACCGGATCGCACGATACGGTAACGCTGTCGTGTCGACACCGTAGTCCCTAGAGTGACGGGGACTAGAGGATGGCCTAGCCAGGGACGCACTGGGTGCGAGTCTGGGCATCGCTCGTTTAGCGGTCACACGCGTAGTCGTTACCTGCGGTGTGACACAGAGCCAGGGTGTGCAGATGATCCTTAGGGGAGATCATGTTGCATGCATAATTGGATTGTTTTTATTGTTTTTGGATACGGGCCATTTTCTGAGAAAATGGAAAGGTTATGTTTGAGGCTATGTGATCCATTTTCTGGGAAAATGGTGGTTTGGGCCATTATCTGGCATAATGGCGAAACTTGGTTTTAAACGATATGTTTTTTGGCCAAATGGGTTTTTGGCGTGTGTGGAAAAATATGGTTTTACGGGTCATGTGCATTGGCTTTTCTTTCATGCATATTGTTTGAGTTTTATATGTTTTTATCTAGTGGTGTTTGGATCTTACTTACCTGCGGCACCATTTTTGGTACCGTAGATTTTGATGCAGAGATCGAGAAGGAGGAGGAGGCTGAGCCCGAGGATGCGGCTCTGCCGGAGTATTGAGTGAAAGTTAATGCTTTATATTTGGCTTTGAATAATATTTGTGACTTGTAATATTTTATTATGTACGTTTTGAACAGCTTTATATTAACTAAGAAAAATTATAATACTTAGTTATATGACTTTGCTATCCGTTGCGTGTTTCTTTGTGCACATTTGTTGCTTATACACACACTTGGCACACGTCAATAGGGTGGTGACCCGTGATCCCCGTGTCCGTGCGTGGAGATTTGGGGGCGTCACAGGTGGTATCAGAGCGGTTTGGCTCTAGGTAAAACCACATGTCCCGTAGGTAGTACCAGAATGTTTTTTTTTTAAGTTGTGTTTTAAAATTTATTTTAAGTAAAGTTGCTATTTGATTTGTTTTATTTGTTTTATTTATTTGAGCTTGTTTGCTTGTTTTTATTTATTTAGTTATATTATTGCATGCTGGTTTCTTTTGTTTCTTGCTATGTGGTGTTGGTTTTGGTTTTTGGTTTTATGTTGTTGATTTTATTTTTTTTCTTAAAAGAGGTCCAAAGGTTGTGTTTTGGTAGGAAGATAGTGAGACCAAGGAAATCTACTCAGGAGCCACGAGACGATACATCGAGAGATGATTCCATTGCCCAAGCAATACAGCAGATGACTGAGTTCATGCAGTAGAATTTTAGGCCCCAACAAGGAGGGCCTTGGCCACAACAAGGAGGGCATTGGCCACAATAAGGGGTTCCTTGGCCACAACAAGAAGGGCCTTGGCTAACAAGTAGGGCTTTGACCACAACAAGGAGGTCTTTGGCCACATTAGGGCATGGTGGCTAGGAGGGCCTAGTGGCATGGTGCAAGCTGGATGCA
The DNA here is from genome assembly GCF_018687715.1 of Carya illinoinensis. Classification (NCBI taxonomy): domain Eukaryota; kingdom Viridiplantae; phylum Streptophyta; class Magnoliopsida; order Fagales; family Juglandaceae; genus Carya; species Carya illinoinensis. The sequence continues at coordinate 30,759,801 of NC_056754.1, read as the reverse complement.
CCTATGAGCGCTTTCTGGAGCATAGAACTCCACACTTCACTGGAGAAGAGTATCCACTTCAAGCTGGAAAGTGGGTCAGAGACTTGGAGAGAACTTTTGAGGTGTGTGGTTGCACTGAGGCGCAACGAGTACTCTACGCCAGCTATCTGTTGCAAGGCACCGCTTCTGAGTGGTGGGATACCAAGAGAGTAATGCTGGAATTAGAATTGGGGTCCTTCGTCGCTGTGACCTGGCAGCACTTCAAGAAAGAGTTTAATGATCGGTTCTTTCCTGCTTCCGTGAGGCGGCAAAAGGCAAGAGAATTCTCAAGCTTGGTTCAAGGGAGCATGACCGTGGAACAGTACGCCCGAAGATTTATAGAACTTGGGCGTTTTGCTCCCCACCTCATCGCCTCAGAGGAGATGCAAGCCGAGCGTTTCTAGGAGGGTCTGCGTCCTGATATATGCAGAATGGTGGTCAGTCACCGGATATCCACTTTTTACGATTTAGTGGATGTTGCCACTCTTGTGGAGCGAGAGAATAATTTGAGTATGGGCTCCCCTTTAGGACATAAGTGGCGGAGTTTTTCTGGTGAAGGAAGTAGTTCGGGTTCACCTCATAAATTTGTTTAGCGGACCGAGACTCGACCACAAGCGTCCTCAGGTGTTCGTATGGGAGGACAAGTGCCAGTTTGTGGAGTGCAAGCCCGGGTTTATGCTGTCACACCCGAAGATGTTGATGATGAGGCGCCAGCGACCGATGATGCTGGAGTAATTACAGGTATGGATCTAATTTAATTTAATGTTGGATTTGATTTTTGGTGTGCTTTGGTTTCTTCTTTGTTTTTGGATTTCATGGGTTAATGTGTTTGGTTCAGGGACAGTCCGTTTATATGAGTTTTATGCTTGTACTTTGTTTGATTCGGGTGCTTCACAGTCATTTGTATCTTCCACTTTCGCTCGGATGCATAATTTGGTTACGGAACCTTTGCCGAAGTTATTGGTAGTGGCTCTACCCAATGGTGAAATGGTATGGTGTTCCAAGGTTGCTTTGGGATGCCCTTTCAATTTTGATGGAAGGTTTTTGGATGCTGATTTGGTTGTATTTAAGCTGTTGGGTTTTGATATTATCCTTGGGATGGATTGGCTATACCGATATTCTGCAAGTATTAATTGCAGAAGTCGGGTAATTAGCTTTCAGCTTCCAGATGGTGATTGTCTGGAATTTGCGGGGAGTTAGCTAAAAGAAAAGCCGGTAATTATATTGGCGATTCAAGCAAGAAGAGAGATTGCATGGGAACGGATGCCTTCTTAGTCCAGATGGTGTCTACGCCGTCTAAGAAGAAGTCTTTGATAGATATTCCCGTTGTGGAAGAATTCCCCAACGTGTTTGTGGATGACTTGCTTGGGGTACCCCCTGTTCGTGAAATGGAGTTTGTTATAGACTTGGAACCTGGAGCGGCTCCTGTGCATAAAGCTCCTTATCGTATGGCACCAGCAGAATTAAAAGAGTTGAAGACTCAGTTGCAAGAGCTGGTAGATAAGGGGTTCATTCAGCCAAGTACTTCACTGTGGGGTGCGCCAGTGCTGTTCGTTAAAAAGAAAGATGGAACCCTCCGCATGTGCATCGATTATCGGGAATTAAATAAGGTGACCATCAAAAATAAGTATCCTCTCCCGCAGATAGATGATTTGTTTGATCAGCTTCAAGGAGCAACTGTGTTCTCGAAGATTGATCTAAGGTCAGGATACTACCAATTGAGGATAAGGGACAAGGATGTGCCCAAAACTGCTTTCAGGTCGAGATATGGGCATTATGAATTTAAGGTTATGTCGTTTGGGTTAGCCAATGCCCCTGCTGCTTTGATGGATTTAATGAATTGGGTATTTAGGCCTTACTTGGATTCCTTTGTGGTAGTATTCATTGATGATATTCTGATTTATTCCCGAGATATTGAAGAATATGTTATCATCTTTGTCTAGTTCTTGGGAAATTGAGAGAACACCAGTGTATGCCAAGATCAGCAAGTGTGAATTCTGGTTGGACGAAGTTAGATTTCTTGGGCATGTGATTTCCCGAGACGGAGTGGCTGTTATCCTAGTAAGGTGGAAGCCATTTTTTCATGGCAGCATCCGACAACAGTGCGCGAGATCCGGAGTTTCTTGGGACTTATCGGATATTACCGAAAATTTGTAAAGGGATTTGCTCGCCTATCTGGACCTCTCACAGCTTTGACTAGAAAGAATGCAGAATTTGTTTGGTCAGACAAGTGTGAGAGAAGCTTCCAGGAATTGAAGAACAGGTTGATGATGGCACCAGTGTTAGCGCTTCCAGAACCACACAAGCCATTCGTAGTGTTCAGTGGTGCGTCTAAATTTGGATTGGGTTGTGTCCTTATGCAGGAGGGACGGGTTGTTGCTTATGCATCCTGTCAGCTACAGGACCATGAGAAGAATTATCCGAAGGACGACTTAGAATTGGCTGCGATTGTTTTTGCTCTCAAGATCTTGCGGCACTTTTTGTATGGGGAAGCCTGCGAAGTATACACCGGTCACAAGAGCTTGAAGCACTTGTTTTCCCAGAAGAATCTGAACATAAGGCAGAGGCGATGGCTAGAGTTAATCAGTGACTACCAGTGCGAGATCAAGTACCATCCAGGGAAGGCAAATATAGTTGCTGATACTTTGAGCCAAAAATCACACTTGGAAGATGAGGCCGAGTCGTCAGAATTGGATTCCTTGCTTTGTGGGATGAGAAGACTCCTTGTTGAGAGTTCACAGCAAGAGGATATATTATCTTCAATTCTTAATATTCGAGTGGCTGATTTTGGGGAATTGAAGACTCTTCAAAGGAAGGATCCGAAGCTGTTGGATATCAGAAAAAGAGTCAGAAAATCTCGAGGGCCGTTGCATTACAGTATGGATAAAGATGGGATTCTTCGGTTCCGAGATCATAGAGTGGTCCCTAAAGATTCATAATTCAAGGAGCGGATCATGGCAAAAGCTCATGCGCCCCCTTATTCAATTCATCCCAACAGTACGAAGATGTATCGGGACTTGAAGAAAAATTATTGGTGGGATGGAATGAAGAGGGATGTTGCCTTTTATGTTGAGAAATGCCACACATGCCGTCAAGTTAAGGCCAAGTGGAAGTGGGATGACATCACGATGGACTTTGTAGTGGGCTTGCCGAGGACTCCTAATGGGAAGAATTCGGTTAGGGTGATTGTTGACTGATTAACGAAGAGTGCTCATTTCTTGCCTGTTAATAACACCGATTCCTTGGGTAAGTTGACATGCTTGTACGTGAAAGAGATAGTGCGGCTGCACGGTATACCGGAGAGTATTGTGTTGGATCGGGACCCAAGATTCACATCTCAGTTTTGAAAAAGTTTACAGGCAGCATTGGGTACTAAGTTGAAGTTCAGTACTGCATATCACCCGCAGACGGATGGCCAATCAGAGCGCACCATTCAGACCCTTGAAGACATGTTGCGAGCATGTGTCATGGAATTTCAAGGGAGTTGGAAAAATCACTTGCCGCTCATAGAATTTGCGTATAATAACAGCTTCCATGCAAACATTCAGATGGCTCCTTATGAAACTCTTTATAAGAGGAAGTGCAGATCACCTTTGTGTTGGGATGAAGTCGGGGAGAATAAGATAATTGGGCCCGAAATAATTCAAGAGATGCAAAGCCAAGTTCGAATCATCAGGGATAAAATGGCGGCAGGTCAGAGTCGTAAGAAAAGCTACGCAGATACAGGAGGAGAGAGTTATCCTTTGAAGAAGGTGATTGGGTTTATCTCAAAGTCTCTTATACGAAAGGAGTTAAGCATTTTGGTAAGAAGAGGAAACTGGAGAAGGTAGGGTCCGTCGCGTATAGAGTTGCTTTGCCAGAATATTTTAGGGATATTCATGATGTCTTCCATGTATCATCCTTGAAGAAGAATTTTGGACAACAAGAGCCGCGCTTTGTTGACCCAAAAGGTATTCAGTTGCAACTAAACCTTACTTATGAGGTTGTTCCATCGCAAATCATGGATTGGAAAGAGCAACAGTTGAGGTCCATGACGATACCTTTGGTTAAGGTGGCATGGGGAGATCCGTTAGCTCAAGATTTCTCTTGGGAGCGAGTAGCGGATATGAGAGAGCAGTACCCCTACTTTTTTGAGTAAATAACGGTACGTCTCTTAATCTTGATCTCAGTGGTATTATGTGGCTTGTTTCAAGTTGGTGTTTGATCTTGCAAATTTCGAGGACGAAATTTGTTTTTAAGGGGGAAGGATATGATGACCCGCTTTTACATGTATTTTCACTGAATGGATATTTTTAATTTAATTAATATATTGGTTTTAATTTATTTGATGTTGTGTTTAATTCATTTAGTCGTTTTACGGTTTTTAAAATCGTTTTCGGCGGATCGGTTTTTGGATTCCGGAGTGAGGATTGGACCTCATTTCTTTTCTTTTCTCTTTTTCTTTTTCCCTTTTTCCTTTTCTTTTTCTTCTTTTCTTTCCTTTCTTTCTTTTTCTTCTTCTTTTCTTCCCCAGTTTCTCTCTCCCTGCGCGCTGCTTCTTCCCTTTCTCCTTACCGTTGCCGGCCCTTTGACCGCCCGATTTGCCGCTGTTCGGCCACCGTGTAGTACACCACCCCCACCAAAATCTTCCCCTCCCACTAGTGATCATCCCCACCAATTTTCATGGCCATCCGACCAGCCGTTAGCCTCCACGCACGGCTGGAAGTCACGGCACCAGCCCTGTTTTTCCTCTATGTCGCCGGTTGCTTTCTCAGCCCAGAACCGCCACTCGCCGGTGGTGTGGCCTACACCACCCACCTAGTTTTCTTTCCCTTCCATCGGTGAACATCCCCACCAAGTTTCACCTCCATTCGAGGCACCGTTAGCCACCACGAGCTTCTTCAAGCCACATGGTTTTTGAGCTTTTCAGGCGCTGTCGTTCCACCTCCGGCCACCACCTCTTCACAGCTTCTTTCCCTACCTTTTGCCGTCCTAAACCACCAAATTCCGGCCTCGATCTATTGCTGGAGCAGCTCCCACGAGCTCAACTCCGATTTGGGCTTTTTCCACTTCCACCGCCACCCACGGGCAAAACTCGTTTCCTTTAGCTTCATAAACATCTCAAGGCCATTCCCTGTCAATTTCGTGTCTTGGTTTGTCCCCGATCGAAAGTGGGTAATTTATTACCCACGGCCACAGTGTAAAATACACTTTTACGTTGCTTCTCCTCCGCCTTTTGCAACACCGCGAGCTTTCAAAAAATACCATATAGCGCTATAAGTATTTTCCAAACCCTACTTTTAGATTTAAATATATTTTGCTCATACAATAAATTATTTGCTGTTGGTTGGTTGATTCTGGACTAAGTCCGAGGAGTTCGAGAGTCGGATGGATTGAGGACGGAGTTGTTTGGTTTGTTGATTTATGGTTGATTGGTTGTTTTTTGCATTGAGGTTGCATTTATATATTGCATTCATGCACATTTTATTTTAATTGAGAAAATCGTGTTTTGTTGGCGTAAATGGATTTCGGGTGTGTGAGTCTCACGAGCCCAAGCCGGGATGGGTTATTATCTCGATGGAGCTCCTTTGGTTAATTGGAAGTGGATAATACTAAGTGACATCCCCTGGATTGTCGCAAGGCGACGACCGAATCGCACGATACGATTACGCTGTCGTGTCGTCTCCATGGTCCCTAGAGTGGCAGGGACTAGAGGATGGCCTGGCCAGGGACAAGTTGGGCGCGAGTCTGGGCATTACTCGTTTAGGTGTCACATGCGTAGTCATTACCTGCGGTGTGGCACAGAGCCAAGGTGTGCGGATGATCCCTAGGGGAGATCATGGTGCATGCATAATTGGATCATTTTTATGGTTTTGGTTACGGGCCATTTTTTGGGAAAATGACGAGATTTGGTTTGAGGCTTTGTGATCCATTTTCTAGGAAAATGGTGGTTTGGGTCATTATCTGGGATAATGGCGAGACTTGGTTTTAAACGATATGTTTTTTGGGCCAAATGGGTTTTTGGCGTGCGTAGAAAAATATGGTTTTACGGGTCATGTGCATTGGTTTTTCTTTCATCCATATTGTTTGAGTTTTATATGTTTTTATCTAGTGGTGTTTGGATCTTACTTACCTGCGGCACCATTTTTGGTTCCGTAGATTTAGGTGCAGAGATCAAAGAGGAGGAGGAGGCTGAGCCTGAGGATACGGCTCCGGCGGAGTATTGAGTGGAAGTTAATGCTTTGTATTTGGCTTTGAATAATATTTGTAGTTTTAATATTTTATTATGTATGTTTTGAACAGATTTGTATTAAACTAAGAAAAATTCTGATACTTAGTTATATGACTTTGCTATCCGCTGCGTATTTCTTCGTGCACATTTGTTGCTTTTACACACACTTGGCACACGTCGATAGGGTGGTGACCTGTGATGTCATCATCCGGACGTCTCGATTTTTCCGTGTCCGTGCGTGGGGATTTGGGGGCGTCACATTGCAGGCGTACAATGACGACATCCTTTGATACTTTGCAGGTGAACGGTTACGTTCAGTGGTTGGACATGTTTTTTACACAAATGATGCGTATTATTTTAATTAAAAAATAAATTTAATTCTTGTGCATATATCTAATTTTTACTCACTTTTTTCAAAAGAAATGCGCGGCATTTGCGTACTTTATAACTGCAAATATCATTTATCTTTCCACCTAGTTACTCAAACTGCTGGCATGAAGTAATTGGATCAAAATGTATTAACCTAACGAAGTTGCTTTAATTTGTAGATGTTATTGTTGCTTTTCATTCACAATGGTTGATATATAGTCAAACTATGTTTCATTGTTAAGCACTCTTTTCATGTGAGCCATGTTCAATGATGACAGAACTACGTCTATATAAATATGTGTGTATGGACGTGTTTTAGCCAATCTTGATATACTTAATTATTAGGTATCAGTATTTTATCTTCAGGCTCTTTATGAAGCTTATTCTCAAGTACAAACTATTTCGGGCTGATGTTCCCCATCTTTTGGATAATTAATTATTTCTGATATTTGGATGAAAATATAATGTTAAATTAGTACAGGATTATTTGTAAAGAGAAATAATATATATAAACTTCAAACAGACAATTCTCGTATAAGTTTTTGTAAAAAACTGAATCCCACCAAACCAAAAAAAAAATGGAAAAAAAAAACTATTCTTTATTATTGGAATCCAAATTTTTACAAAGAATTGGTATGAAATTTGTTTATTTGAGACTTGTAACTAAGAATATTACTTGTTTTTAAAATAAAAATCATTTTATGTAACAAACATGGAAATTAAATTTGACAAACTCGTTATGAATGGCAGAAAATATTTTCCATGATGTCTCATTGTGGAATTTCTCTTTTTGTCACTAAAACTTTTTGCCACAATATCTCTTTACAGAAAATATATTCTTGTGCCGACATAAATTGCCAATATGGTACGTAGGGAAAGATAATTATCAACATGAAATGTTGTCCTAAAGATCTCAACTTGGAAAATAAGTTTTCCTGACAAGGATAAACATTTAGGCCTGGTTTGGATTTACAAAGTGTTTCATCTCATCTCATTATTATAATTTTCTTAAATTTCTACACAAAATATAATAAAAAATTCAATTTTTTTAAATTCTAATTTAACTTTTTCAAATATCAAAATAATAATAATATTAAAAAAAATAATATTATAATAATATTTTATTCAACTTTCATCTTTTATCTAAAACTATCTTATCTCATCTCATCTTTAAATCTAAATCAACCCTAAAACAATTTATTTGTGACGACTCTTTCCCCTGCATATTTACAATGAATGGATATGCCGTAGTAAATAATATTTGCAACAAACTTCATGGTTGCATGAAAAAAGGGTTGTTTTGCTGAGATATTTTCTATAAGAGAATATCTTCATACAGGTGTACCATTATTCTTCAAACAACAACGACCAATGGTAGCCTGCCACGTAGAGCCCACATGTTCCCAATAGTAGACTACATTGCAGAGGAAAACAAAAATTGCCCAAATTGATGCGAAAGCTTCTCTCTGTTGAAACCCACCCCCTTCTCTCTCTCTCTCTCTCTCTCTCTCTCTACCGCCGCTCCAAGATCTTGACCTGTTTTTCTCTTCTCTCTCTCCAGCAACTTCAATTAATTGATTTTCTCTAGATTTGAAGACTTTACGTCATTTCTTCTTTGGTTTCTTTTCCTTCAATTTTCCGCACCATTTGGTTTCCATCATGATAAATGAAAAATCTTTAATGGTTCATAAGGTGGCTTGAATTCATTTTTTTACAATTTTCTGTACCAATTTGCGCATCACCACTCTAGGCCAGAAGAGCTATAGGCACCACCATAACCCAAACAACAAATTTCAGCACTACTACTTCTCTGCAAGTTTTCCATTAGTCTTGTTTACAAGAAAACCAAAGGCTTGAAACAAAAATCCCATAAAAAAATGCAAAGAGCAAGAAAATAGTAACAGTGGTACCTCTGGTTGGTGCTTTGAATGTTGCTTCATGTCTCTAAAGATATAAAGACTGGTGATCAAATAGTACAAAAAAAGAAAACAAAGAAAGAACCAGCAGATGTGTGACACCTCCAAATCCCACGTACGGACACGTGGAAATCGACACAAGTCACCACCCTATCGCCAAGTGGCCAAGTGTGTGTACATGCAACAAGTGTGCAATAAAAACACGCAGCGGATAATAAAAGCCTTATAACTAAGTACCAGAATCTTTTGTTTAATACAAACCCAATTAAAACATATATAATAAAATATTATAAGCCTCAAATATCGTTTCTAAACCAAACTACAAGGCATAAAACTCCAAATCAAAACTCTGGCGGAGCCGCCTCCTCGGGCTCAGCCTCCCCCTCCTCCTCGACATCTGCATCAAATATATAGTACCAAAATGGTGTCGCAGGTAAGTAAAGATCCAAACGCCATAAGATACAAACATTTTAAACTCAACAATATGCATGAAAGAATGCTAAATGCACATATCCCATAAATCCACATTTTTCCACGCATGCCAAAAATCCCATTTTGGACCAAAACATTCCCTTTAAACATAACCTTGCCAAAAAACCAAACCATCAGAGCACTGTAGGCAGGAATAGCAGGCAGGACTCTACCACCATCCCTGCTTACCACCATCCCTATGCGCGCACCGTAGGCGAGAATCACAGGCGGGATTCTACCACCGTCCCTGCTTACCACCATCCCTACGCCGCGTGCACCATAGGCGGGAACCACAGACGGGATTCTACCACCGTCCTTACTTACCACCATCCCTACACGTGCCTCTGACTCAAACCAGTCAATCCAGTTGTTCACATATACCATAAATCATTTCTCGCTTACAAGCCCAGTTTTCATTTTACAAATACATGTACATGCATGCAACTACACGAAAACCCAATTTTCCCTTTTTAAACATGAACATGCATGCACTATACAATGCAAACATCAAGGCACAAATCTCTAACAAATATCAACATCAACCAAATATAAATAGCTCCATCCTCAAATCCATCCGATCCCCGACTCCTCGGACTCAGTCCGGCAACCAACCAATCACAATTATTTGTTGAAACAAAAATACATTTAAATCTTAAAGCAAGTTTGAAAAATACTTACAGTGCTATAAGATATTTCTCGAAGGATCACAATGTTGTAAACGATGAAGAAAAAGCAACATAACAGTGTAAAATACACTGTGGCCGTGGGTTGTACAATACCCACTTTCGAACGGGGACAAACCAAGACTTGAAATTGATAGGGAATAGCCTAGAGATGTTTATGAAGCTAATGGAAGTGAGTTTTGGCCGTGGGTGGCGGTGGAAGCGGAAAAAGGGCAAAACGGAGTTGAGCTCGTGGGAGCTGCTCCAGCAACGGATTGGGGCTGGAAATGGGTGGTTTAGGATGGCAAGAGGTAGGTGATGACGTGGTGAAGAGATGGTGGCCGGAGGTAGAACGACGGCGGCAGAAATGCACAAAAACCGTGCGGCTTGGAGGGGCTCTCGACGGCAAATGATGGCTCGGATGGAGGTGAAATTTGGTGGGGAGGTGCGCCGGCCGGAGGGGAAGGTTTCTGGGTGGGTGGTGTCGGCCACGTCGCCAGTGAGCGGCGGTGCTGGGCGGCAGAAGCTGGACGGCGATAGTGAGGAGAGAGAGAGGATGCAGCGCACAGGAGGAAACCGGAAGGAAGAAAGAAAAAAGAAGAAAAAGGAAAAGAAGGAAAAGAAAAAGAAAAGGAAAAGAGAAAAAGAAAAAGGGAAAAGGAAAAGAAAATATAGGGAAAAGAAATGAGGTCCAGTCCTCATCTTCGAAGTCAAAAAACTAATCCGACGAAAACAATTTTAAAAATTATAAAACGACTAAATTAATTTAAACACCACGTCAAACTAAAATATAATATATAAATAGTAAAACTAAGAACTAAATTTTAAATGCAAAAACAAACTAAATTCAATAACACAGCAATTTAAATTCAAAACGATAAATAAAATAAAGAAAGCTCCACAAAACAAATATCACAACTAACTAAATCCAATTAAATAAAATAATTTAAAATAAAAGAACTAATATTTTAATTAAATTAAAATACTCCTTCATTGAAAATACATGTAAAAACGGGATGTCACAAGATGAATACTAAATTAATGAAGCGAGAGAGAGAGAGAGAGAGAGAGAGAGGGAGAAGCAACAAATGAAGAAGAAGAAGACGCAGCAGCAAATTTGTTATGATTCTAAATATTCTGTAAATTAAAGATAATTGATATCCTCTTTCATTGAATGTAGTTAACATAAATAGGCCTTGGACAGTGACCCGTTACACAACGTGGGGCAAAACCCATTACTTACTGAATTAAAAAATCTAACCCAGACGATTACAAGCATTAATAAAAACAACAACCCACTAAGGACCCACCTAGCCCACGACTCTGGACTCAATAAAATACTACATTTAAACAACTTAAATGAAACGACACAGCAACACTATCTCAAGACAGACTTCGTGCTTTTAGGAGCCCAAAATCCCCAATCTCATAATAGACCCCCCTTCTTACGAAAGCTTCTGCTCAAGGTTACGGAATCACCTCTGGACTAGGACACTCACGAGCAAAGTGTCCTTGCTGGCCACAATTATAGCACCAAGCCCCACCCGAAAGGCACTCACCCACATGTGCTCTATTACACCTTCCGCAAACTGGCACCCGTCCTCCCATACGCACTCTCGAGGCTATTTGTGATCGAGTCCCGGTCCGCTGAACAAACTTCTGAGGTGAATTATAACTACTTCCTTCGCCAGTAAAACTCCGCCTCTTTTGTCCTAGAGGGGAGCCCATACTCAAATTAATCTCTCACTCTGCAAGAGTGGCAAAATTAACTAAATCCTGAAAAGTGGTAATCCGGTGGTAGACTACCATTCTGCTTATATCAGGTCATAGACCATCCTGGAAATGCTCGGCCTGCATCTCCTCCATGGCAATGAGATGAGTAGCAAATCGCCCAAGCTCTATAAATCTCCGGGCATACTGTTCCACGGTCATACTTCCTTGGACCAAGCTTGTAAACTCTCTTGCTTTTTGCCTTCTCATAGAAGCTGGAAAGAAACGATCATTAAATTCTTTCTTGAAGTGCTGCCAGGACACAGCGGCAAAGGACCCCAATTCCAACTAATTCTCTTTTTGTCTCACATCATTTAGAAGCAGTACCTTGTAACAAATAACTGGCATAAAGCACTTGTTGCGCCTCGGTGCAACCGCAAACTTCAAATGTCTTTTCTAAATCTCTAATTCACTTTCCAACCAGAAGTGGATCCTCTTCTCCCGTGAAAGGTGGGGTTCTATGCACTAGAAAGCGCTCATAGGTGCATCCAGCTTGCATTGCTCTGCTAGGCTCTCCTTGTTGTGGCCTAAAATTTTGCTGCAGAAATTCAGTAATTTGTCTTAACGCTTGAGCTATGGCATCGTCTCTTGGCAAATTATCCTGAGGCTCTTCAGTAGGCTTTCTTGGTCTTACTATCTTCCTGCCATAACACAACCTTTGACCACATTTAAATATATAATAAAATAAACAACATAAAACCAAAACCAAGTAACAAGAAAATAAAATATCATACAATAATACAAGTAAATAAATAAATTACAAACAAGCTGACTCAAATAAATTCAAATTAAATAAAAAAATTCAAATAGCAACTTTAAATAAAATAAATTTCAAATCACAACTTAAAAAAAAAAAAAACATTATGGTACTGCACCTACGGGACCTATGGTTTTACCCAGAGCCAAACCGCTCTGATACCACCTGTGATGCCCCCAACTCGCACGTACAGACACCTGGAAATCAAAGTGTCAGGATGATGACAACACAGGTCACCACCCTATCGCCAAGTGCCAAGTGTGTGTCTACATGCAACAAGTGTACAATAAAAACACGCAACGGATAATAAAAGTCTTATAACTAAGTACCAGAATTTTTGTTTAAATACAAACTCATTTAAACCACACATAATAAAATATTACAAGTCTCAAATATTGTTTCAAAACCATAATACAAGGCATAAAAACTAGTAGAGATATTTTTTTGACATAAACAACTCCAAATCAAAACTCTGGCGGAGCCGCCTCCTCGGGTTTAGCCTCCTCCTCCTCCTAAACATCTGCATCAAAATCTACGGTACCAAAATGGTGCAGCAGGTAAGTAATAATCCAAACGCCACAAGATAAAAAAATATATTAAACTCAACAATATGCATGAAAGAATGCCAAATGCACATGTCCCATAAATCCACATTTTTTCCACGCATGCCAAAAATCCCATTTTGGCCAAAACATATCCCTTAAAACCAGTCCTTGCCATTATCCCAGATAATGGTCGAAACTAAGGAAACCACTATTTTTCCAGAAAATGGATCACAATAACCTCAAACAAAACCTCGCTATTTTTCCCAGAAAATGGCCCGTATCCAATATCCAAAACTCGTTCCAATTTATTGCATGCACCATGATCTCCCCGAGGGATCATCCACACACTCTGGCTCCTGTGTCACACCGCAGGTAACGACTACGCATGTGACACCTAAACGAGCGATGCCCAGTCTTTCGCCCAAAGCATACCAGGACCAGGCCATCCTCTAGTCCCCGCCAGCCTAGGGACAACAGAGTCGACACGACAATGTTACTGTATCGTGCGATCCGGTCGTCGCCCAGCGACAACCCAGGGAATGTCACTCAGTATTATCCACTCCCGAGTGACCAGAGGAGCTCCATCGAGATAATACCAGAGGACCAGGTCATGATACACACACACACCTGAAAATCTATTCACACTGATAAAACCAGTTTTTCTCAATTTAATACATGCACATGAATACACCATGCAATGCACACCTCGAGATACAATTTATCCAACAAAACTCAACATCAACAATAAATAAATAACTCCGTCCTCAAATTTATCCGACCCCCGACTCCTCGGACTCAGTCCGGAATAACCAACCAGTCAATGAATTTATTGTAAAGGAAATAATATATTTAAATCTAAAATAGAGTTTGAAAAATACTTACAGCGTTATATAATAATTTTTGAAGGATCAAGGAGTTGCAAATAGGGAAGAAAAAGTAATGTAACAGTGTAAAATACATTGTGGCCGTGGTTTGTAAAATACCCACTTTTGAATGGGGACAAACCAAGACTTGGAATTGATAGGGAATGACCTAGAGGTGTTTATGAAACTAGTAGAACTGAGAATGGGCCGTGGGTGGCTGAGGAAATGGCGGTGGAAGCGAAAAATGACAAAAACAAAGATGAGCTCGTTGGGGCTGCTCTGGCAACGGATCGGAGCTGAAAATAGGTGGTTTAGGATGGCAAGAGGTAGGTGATGATGTGGTGAAGAGGTGGTGGCTGGAGGTGGAACGACAGTGGCGGAATGGCCCAAAAACGTTGCGGCTTGGAGAAGCTCGTGGCGGCTAACGGTGACTCGGATGGAGGTGAAACTTGGTGGGGAGGTGCGCCAGCCGGAGGGGAAGATTTCTGAGTAGGTGGTGGAGATCACGGCGGCAGCAGGTGGTGGTTCTGGGTGGTGGAAGAAAATGCTAAAAGATGGAGGAAAGAGGGAGTGTCGCGCGCACGGGAGGAAACCGAAGGAAGAAAAGAAAAAGAAAGAAAAAAGAGAGAAAAAGAAAAGAGAAAAAGAAAAGATGGGGAAAAGAAATAAGGTCCAATCCTCACCTCTGGAGTCCAGAAACTGATCCGACGAAAATAACTTTAAAAGCTATAAAACGAATAAAAGAATTTAAACATCACATCTAGCTAAAATATAATAAATAACTAGTAAATACTAACAACAAAATTTTAAATCTAAAAACAAATTAAAATAATTTAAATAGAAATCTAAACTCAAAACGATAATTAATATTAAGAAAGCTTAACAAAATAATTTTCACAGCTAAATAAGTTCAATTAAAATACGATAATTTAAAATAAAAGAACGAATATCTTAATTAAATTAAAATACTCCTTCAGTAAAAATACACGTAAAAATGGGGTATCACAGTTAATATCCCATCTTCTTTTTCCACTTCCACACTCTCTTCTTCCTCAAATCCCATACCTTCAATGAGGAATATCTTGGGCCTACTACACCTATGACCTGGGTAATATTTTTCATCACAATAATAACATAGTTTCTTCTCTCTTCTCTCTTGCATTTGAGTGGGGGTAATTCTTTTGATGAGAAAGTTGGGTTTTCTAGCCATGGTAGGTGGTGGTCTCACAGCTGTATTCTAGTTTTTAAATTTGGGTCTAGGTGGAGGTGTAGGCAGTCTAAGGATGGGTGAGATTGTTGGTAGCTTAGGGTGTTGATATTGGTTGAAGGGTTGTGGATTATGGTATTTGGGTTGGTAACCTTGACTTCTCCTTTCCACTTCCTCCTCTTGTAACCTTGCTAATCCAAAAGCAGCTGATAAAGTGGTTGGTTTAAACATAGCAACTGGAATTTTCAAATCATCTCTTAACTCGCTTATAAAAGTGCTCACTCTAAATTCTTCTGAAATACTTTTGATTCTGTTAGACAGAATCTCAAACTGACTTTGGTACTCCTCAACAGAATTGACTTGTTGGAGTTTTGTAAAAACTCCTATGGGATCCTCATAAGCTGTAGACCAAATCTAATTTTAAGTGCCCCCACAAGTTCATCCCACGTGTTCACAGGAGTCAACTCTACCAGCCAACAATACCAAGTAAGGGTTTTACCCTCCATGTGAAAAAAGGCAATTTGAACCTTTTGGTCATCAGGAGTGTTGCAGTAAGAGAAAAACTACTCAGCCCTAAGGATCCATTCAACAGGATTAGATCCATCAAATTTTGGGAAGTCCAAACGAAGTGTCCTTGCTTGAATTCCCCCACCACCCTCAAATAGAGGGTTACCATTTACTCTAAGAGGATTATTACCTGATGAATTCTCTTCTGAGTTTTGTTTTGCAGCATTAACCACCAAGTGCTCGTAGCTGGATGTTAAGTTGTTGAAATGTTGAAAGATGCCCTCCAACAAATGCTTCTGCCTATCCTACTCCTCCCTTACCTGTGTGGATTCAGCCTTCAAAACAGCAACTGCTTCATGCAACTGAGCATGGCGCATTCCCTCTACCATGGTTATGATTCTAAATATTTTGTAAATTGAAGACAATTGATATTCTCTTTCATTGAATGCAGTTAACATAAATAGGCCATGGACAGTGACTCGTTACACAACGTGGGGCAAAACCCATTACTTACGGCATTAAAAAAACTAACCCAAACGATTACAAGCATTAATAAAAACAACAACCCACTAAGGACCCACCTAGCCCACGACTCTGGACTCAGTAAAATATTGAATTTAAACAACTTAAATGAAATGACACAACAACACTATCTCAAGATAGACTTCGTGGTTTTAGGAACCCAAAATCCCCAATCTCATAACAAAATTCTATTCATCAAAACAATCCTTTGATGCTTGCATTTGAAGGGATTTTTGTTCATCGAAACAATTCTTTCTTCGGTTTGTAAACGGTGATTTGGCCGTTGCTAGGGTGCGACCAGGTTCAGGCTGAGATCATGTGCTCAACTGAAGTGTCATTTTTTTATTGGTCTCCGATAAACTCCTTATAGGACATACCGTTCCAAAGGGAAACTCTTTCTATTAATACATGGCATCGCTTTTTCACTAGAAAAAGGTTTTGTGACAGTGTTTATGGCTTTTGCGGCAACTTTAGTCACCGCAAAACTCTATATATGTTGTAGTAGATATTTTTATGAAAAATGATAGTATAACTCCCATTTATATTAATGAATTTATATTTTTTTATTTTTTTAAAGGTTAGGGATGTTTAAAAAATGATTGCATAAAAATAAAAATCTCATTTGTACTAGTGTGCATATTTGATGGGCAAATTCGGTAGTCACCCTAACATTGTCCTATTTTTATTATTAATTAAAAAAGAGTTAAATAGAAAATAAGTGAAACTATTTCTAAACTTATAAATTCCAAATTACATAATGTATATTTATATGACCTTTCCAATTACTTTAAACTTAAAATTTATTGAGTACTACTATATCTACAAAAGAATTACATAAAAGTAATCCTATAAATTAATGTGATTTTATCTAATCCGTTAGATCTACTTTATAATAAAAGTAAATTTATAATCAGTCGAATCATATCAAACTACATCAGTTTGTGAAATTATTTTTGTGTCATCCCAATTTATATATCTTACACATAAAATATGTTTTATGGATTTTTCTTTATTATGAGAATTAAAAGAAGTTATCCTAAAAGTTGATTGATATTTTGGAGCGGAGCCATATAACAAGTTGGAACAACTTCAATCACCCCATAGAATAAAGTTTCTCGGAGATGGCTCTAAAGGTCAAGATCACATGCATTAATTAGCTGCCCTGTCTAAGTCCCTCGGATTCGCTTTATAATACGCTTTGTCTAAATTAACTAATTAGTTATATTATTTGTGAAAATTAAATAATTATATTTTTTTATATATATTATATTTTATAGACTGATTTAATATATATTGATATTTTTTTAACTTATTGTCATCTACTAAAAGCTCCACTACACTCTGCTCCCATTCTTCCTGTTATTCAAAAAGATTAAAAATACAAATAAAAATATACAAAGAAAATTTAGAATTTTAGTCTTTTTTATTTTTAAATTTCTGAATTATTTTTAGTTTGATTTTTTTTTTTTTAACAAACTATGAGGCAGCCGTGCCTCATAGTTTAAGATGACCTAATAACAATACTCAAAACTAATTAGTTATATTATCTGTGAAAAGTAAATAATTATATATATATATATATAATTTTTTATAAAATGATTTAATACATATTTGATATTTTGTTTTGAATTATTAGATATGCTACAAGCTCGGCTACACTGTCCCATTCTTCTTGTTCTTTTGACCTACCTTTGAGGTTTTCACTCACATGGTAATTATTTCTTATATTTTACAAATTCGAGCAAGAACAGGACAACTTTTTCAGGCTTCTATATATTTTTTATCCTTCCTGCATGTGTCAATCCAATCTACTTAGTGATTTATCAACGAACTTTGGATCAAGTGCTCGCAATTAATGAGATTAAGACTCAGTAATCTGTATTTCGAGTCTATCTAATTCCATTCTGACTAATATTTCAATGGAAAGAACATTATAAGATTGAGTAATATTATATATCATATATGCATGGAAGCTCGATCATCCTTCTAGCTTTTGCTGAGAAGGTGCTGTCTTGCTTTAGGCAAGGTTGTTTGTAAGGTGTTGTCTTAGTGGTAACGGAGGAAGAGAAGGGAAGAGGAGAAGGATGAGATGACAGAGGCCATTCTCAAGCAACGGAACAAACTCAGATTGACGGATGTTGAAAATCAAGAGGTTCAAGTGGACCTTAGCATGGATGGTGTGGCTTCCCAAAGGGGGAGAAGGTGCTTACTGGGGCTACTAGTAATGGAAAAAATGGTAAACCAAGAAGCTTTCAAAGCAACCATGCTGAAGCTATGGAGGCCAAGAAGGGAGGTACACTTCAGAGTAATGGGGGACAGCCTGTTCCTTTTTGAATTCCATGAGGATAAAGATATGGAGAAGGTCAAGAAAGGAAGGCCATGGACCTTCGATCGTTGCCTGGTTTGCATCAAGGACTACGATGGAATGGTAACAACCAAGGGGATACATTTCGACAAGGAAGTTATCTGGGTGCAACTACATAATCTCCCCATTGGAGGGATGACTAGAGAGTTTGGTCAATAGATTGGCTCCAAAGTGGGGGACGTGGTGGAGGTAGACGTTCATAAGGAAGGACTTGGATGGGGACCATATCTACTGGTTCGTATCTCTATTAATATCACAGAACCTATCATGAGAGGGGTGTTGTGCTCCATCAATGGTAGGCAAGTATGGGTTTCACTACAATATGAGCGCCTCCCTTCTTTTTGTTTTAACTGTGGTATAATAAAGCATGGGCCAAATGGATGCAAGGAGCCTACTGTAAAGAGGTCCCTTCATAGCAATACTAGAACTCAATATGGCGCATGGCTTTGTGCATCTTTCCAGAAGGACCCAGCAAAAGAATGGAAGAACAACAAAGGTAAGCCAACACACCAGCAAGCATACTCAGGCCATAAGGAAGAAGATAATGACGTGGCAGAACCAAGGGAACATACTGAGCAGGTATCAACCACTCCGGAAGTAGTGGTGGACTCTCAGGGAGGTCAGTTTGACAGGCTACCATCTCGGGGTGTGGAGGGACTCACAGGTACTCCAGCAGGCTTGTCCATGACCTACTCTGAGGCTATATCAAAGGACAAGACAGTGAGCACTATGTTAAAAGGCACATGCAACTACTCAAGTCCAACACAGCCAAGTGGGAAGTCAAATCCAACAGGAAAACAAAAAGAAAATTGGACTCCTATTCCTGAGGTAGGGACACTCAAGAACCTGGGAGGAAAGTCAACAAAGGAGGAATGGTAAAACATCGTGTTACAGGAGGTGGACATGAACATTCAACTGGCTATTCAAAGTAGAACGTGGAGAAGGAGAGCACGAAAGCCGTCTTCACCAATAGTACCTAACAAGCTAACCCGGGAAAATGCAGAGGAACAGAATAAAGGTGAGTCTGAACCAGTGGCTGGCAGGAAAGGGAAGAGGAAGGCAGTGAACAAAACGTTGACAAAAAAGAGAGGTAAATTTACACTGGTCTTAGAAGATGAAAACTCCATTGACATGGCAGAGGCTGATTTTCAGCCCTGCCCACTCTCATGAATCTCCTAAGCTGGAACTGCCGAGGGCTTGGGAACCCTCGGGTAGTTAGAATCCTTAATATGATTATTAAGGAAAAGTTCCCAAGCTAGGTTTTTTTGCTAGAAACCAAGTGTTCTAAGTCCAGAATTGAGTCTGTTAAACACTTAATTAAGTTTGATTGTTGCTTAGTGGTTGATAGTATGGGCAGTAGTGGGGGGCTAGCCATGATGTGGAAAAACAACCTTGAGGTTCAATTGATAAGCTTCACTAGATGGCATATAAGCGTGATGATAGCTGATAAAAGACACAATACCTCTTGGATGCTCACTGGTTTTTATGGCCATCCTGTCACATCCAAAAGGAAACTTAGTTGGAACTTACTCAGAGAACTAAAGCCTTCCCAGGGAATCCCATGGCTTTGCATTGGTGACTTTAATGAGATACTTTACCAAAAAGAAAAAGTAAGGGAAGTACCAAGACCCTACAAACAGATGGAGGACTTTCGTGAGGCCATTGAATTCTGCTCAATAGATTCAATTCACCAAAGGCAATAGGTATACATGGTCCAATAACATAATTGGCAGGGGATTT
This sequence comes from Carya illinoinensis, assembly GCF_018687715.1. Lineage (NCBI taxonomy): Eukaryota > Viridiplantae > Streptophyta > Magnoliopsida > Fagales > Juglandaceae > Carya > Carya illinoinensis. The sequence goes on along the minus strand of NC_056754.1, from coordinate 30,739,878 downwards.
ATTAAGGAAAAGCTAGATAGAGCTCTGGCTAATTCAGAGTGGAAAACAAGGTTTTCGAATGGCATATGCCAGGTTTTAACAGCAATGAAATCTGATCATGCTCCACTCAGTCTACAATGGGAGGGACCATTACCAGTAAGAAGACACATGAAGGCCAACTTTTGATATGAACCAGCTTGGACCCTTTCAGAAGGGTGTCCTGAGATCATTAAAAAGGTCTGGTCCAAAGCAGCAGTGGGGGAAGATGCAAGCTCCTATCTAAGACACAAGCTGGCTAACTGTGCACTGGTCCTGAAACAATGGAACTCAAGCAGGAAGAGAGAGGCATCTACAACCATCAAATAGAAAATGGATAGAATTGCAACCATACAAGAAGAGGAAGGAGGTGACCAAGTCCATGAACTCAAAGTACTACAGAGGGAAGTGGAACATCAACTAGAAGAAGAAGAGCTAAAATGGAGGCAGCGGGCCAAACAACATTGGTTGAAGAGTGGGGACAGGAATACACAGTTCTACCACATGCATGCCAACCAAAGAAGGAAAACAAATACAATCAGCCAAATTCTGGACAAGTAGGGTGAAATCAAAAACAAACCTAATCAAATAGCTGGTATCTTCTCTGATTTCTATTTACAGTTATTCTCCACCTCTAGTCCTTCTGAATTCACTACTTGTCTCCAAAGTATGGACAAAAAAGTCACCAATGCCATGAACAACAAACTCCTGCTCAAGTTTACTGAGGAGGAGGTCCATGATGCTGTCTCACATATGAATGCATTGGGATCCCCAAGCCCTGATGGTTTCCTAGCCCACTTTTACCAAAATCACTGGGAAAGCATTGGAAATGAGACTAGTAATTTTGTTCTTAAAATCTTGAACCAGGGAGACTCTTTAAAAGGGGTCAATGATACTTTCATCACTCTGATCCCAAAGGTTAAGGACCCCAAAACAGTTTTTGAGTTTAGGCCAATCAGCTTGTATAATGTTAGTTATAAAATTGTAGCTAAAGTTCTGGCCAATCGGCTGAAATTAATCCTTCCTGACATCATCTCTTTGAACCAAAGTGCTTTTGTTCCAGGAAGACTCATAACTGACAATGTAGTTGCAGCATATGAGACATTCCACACAATGAACTCTAAGATCAAAGGCAAAGCTGGTTTCATGGCCCTCAAGCTTGACATGAGTAAAGCTTATGATAGAGTGGAGTGGAGCTTTCTATGGGCAGTGATGGAAAAGATGGGTTTTGCATCTCAATGGATCTCCCTCATCATGAACTGTATAACCTCAGTCACCTATTCTATTTTAATTAATAGAGAGGCAGGCCCCTCCTTCACTCCCACAAGAGGTATTAGACAAGGGGATCCCCTGTCCTCTTATCTATTTATTCTGTGTGTTGAAACTCTCTCTAACCTATTGAACCAAGCTGAAATGAAGGATAGTTTGTCAAGCATCCCCATTGGAGATGGCCCAATCTGAGTGAATCATTTGTTCTTTGCAGATGGTAGTCTTCTACTCCGCAAGGCAAACTCACTAGAGTGGTGTAGAGTGCTTCATATTCTAGAAACTTATGAAATTGCATCAGGACAGATGCTCAACAAAGATAAAACCTCAATCTTCTTCAGTAGGAATAACCCCAAGGACATCCAGAGAAATATTATCCAGATTTTAGGGATCAAGTCTTCAGGCTCTTTTGAAAAGTATTTGGGCTTACCAACCCTCCTTGGGAGGTCGAAAGTTGCTGCTTTCCACTCTTTACTAGACAGGATTTGGTCCAGGATTACAAACTGGAAGACCAAGTGGCTTTCAGCAATAGGCAAAGAAGTCCTCCTTAAGGCTGTGCTCCAAGCCATACCAACCTACACTATGGGTATATTCCTCCTCCCTATGTCCATTTCAAACAAGGTCAACAAGCTCATGAAGAAATTCTGGTGCGGTTTTAATGAGGATCACTCAAAAATGCAATGGTTGAAATGGGATAAGCTGAACCAAGGTAAGACTAAAGGGGCCCTGGGTTTTAGAGACTTCAAAAGCTTTAATACAGCCATGTTGGCCAAACAAGGGTGGCAGATTCTTAAATCACCACAATCCCTACCTGCTCAAATACTAAAACAGAAATATTTTCCAGATGGGAACTTCTTAGGAGCCAAACTGGGTTTATAGGCCATCCTATGTCTGGAGGAGCATTATAAGTGGAATGGAGCTATTGAAAGAGGGCCCAGTATGGAGAATTGGAAATGGCAGGCAAGTCAAAATTTGGGAAGACAAGTGGATTCCTAAGCCACACACCTTTAGAATCCAGTCCAAAAAAGAGGAAATTGTAGTACAAGTGATGGTGTCTGATCTCATTGATACGGATTTGAGGAGCTAGAATGAACCACTCCTGGTTAGACTCTTCTCAGACCAGGAAGTTGACAGTATAAATCAATCCCAATTAGCATGGGGGGAAGAGAGGATCAGCTTGTTTGGCATCACACGAAGAATAGTCTTTTCTCTGTAAGGAGTGCATATTTCCTACACAAGGCTATGTTAGCAAGATCCACAGGAGAAACATCCAATGGCAGTCTAGAAGATGGTTTTTGGAAAGGTATATGGAAGCTTCCAGTGCCTAATGCAGTTAGAAACTTTATTTGGAGAGCATGTAATGATGCCTTGCCAACAATGGTGAACTTGGTGAAGAGGAAGGTAGTTGAAGAAAGCAATTGTCCTGTCTGTCTTGTTGAACCTGAAACATCTGAACATGTCCTATGGAGCTGTGGGGTAGCCAAAGATATCTGGAGCCAAGGTAGTCGACAAGTCCAGAAAATGAGCATATTTGGTTCATCGTTCAGAAGGGTAGTAGCCTCAGGGAAGTGGCCATGATTACTAGGCTAATATGGAATAGAAGGAATGATTTTGTATTTGGCAAGGGATTCATTCACCCAAACCAACTTATCAACAAAGCCAAGAGGGACCTTGAGTTGTTCAACCAGATTCAAAGGCAACCTGAAGTTTTGCAAAGGACCAAGGACCAGGTAACTGTTAAGTGGCTTAAACCCCCAAAAGATTGGTACAAGCTGAATTGGGATGCAGCTATAAGTGAAACTAGGGGCCAACTTGGAGTTGGAGGCATCCTCAGAAACAATGATGGCCAGGTGATGGGTACAATACAAGCTCAAAGACAACTGAAGTTGGATGCATTCAGTGGTGAAGCCTATGTTATGATGGTGTGTGTAAATTTTTGCAAGGAAGTGGGGGTGAACCTTTTTATCCAAGAGGGTGATGCCTTACGGGTGGTGAAGCTACTAAATGGAGCACAGGAGGACTGGAGCTACGGGGGACTTATAGTCAAGGAAACCAAGGTGCTGTTGAACAACTTTGCAGAGTGGCATGCAGTCCATACCAGAAGGGAGGGCAATAAAGCAGCCCATGTGTTAGCACAGAGTGCTTTATCTCTTAGTGAGGATGTGTATGATTTTGAAGAAGTACCTTTTTGTGTTCAACATATTGTAAGTTTTTATATGTTGTAAGGACTTGTTTACAGTAATGAGAACTCTTATCATTTCAAAAAAAAAAAAGTAATATTATATATAGTTACTTTTGCGTACTTTCTATATACTCTATTAATGTGATTGACTACAATAGTTTTTTTTTTGTAATACGCAACCAAAATCACATCAATAGAGTGCGCAAAAAAAATATATAAATGACTGTATATAGAATTTTTGTATAACATTAGCAAGGTTGTTTGTAAGGTGCTGTCTTAGTGGAAACAGAGGAAGAGGAAGGAAGAGGAGAAGGGTGAGATGACAAAGGCCATTCTCGAGCAATGGAACAAACTTAGGTTGACGGAAGTTGAATAGCAAAAGGTTCAAGTGGAACTTAGAATGGATGGTGTGGCTTCCCAAAGGGGTGGGGCTACTAGTAATGGACAAAATGGTAAACCAAGAAGCATTCAAAGCAACCACGCTGAAATTATGGAGGCCAAAGAGGGAGGTACATTTCAGAGTAATGGGAGACAACCTGTTCCTGTTTGAATTCCATGAGGATCAGGGCTTGGAGAAGGTCAAGAAAGGTAGGCCTTGGACTTTTGACCGTTGTCTGGTTTGCATCAAGGACTACGATGGAATGGTAACAACAAAGGGGATACAGTTTGACAAGGAAGTTATCTGGGTGCAACTACATAATCTCCCCATTGGAGGGATGACTAGAGAGTTTGGTCAATAGATTGGCTCCAAAGTGGGGGACGTGATGGAGGTAGATGTTGATGAGGAAGGAATTGGCTAGGGATCGTACCTTCGAGTTCGGATTTCTATCAACATCACACAACCTATCATGAAAGGGGTGTTGTGCTCCATCAAATATGGGTTTCACTCCAATATGAATGTCTCCCTTCATTTTGTTTTAACTGTGGTATCATAAAGCACGGACCAACAGGATGTAAGGAGCCTACTGTAAAGAGGTCCCTTCATGGTAATACTGGAACTCAATATGGTGCATGGTTATGTGCATCATTCCAGAAGGATCCAACAAAAGAATGGAAGAATAGCAAGGGTAGGCCAACACACCAGCAAACAAACTCCTCAGGCCACAAGGAAGAAGATGATGACATGGCAAAACCAAGGGAACAAGTCGAGCAAGTATCAACCACTCCAAAAGTGGTGGTGGACTCTTAGGGATTTCAGTTTGACAGGCTACCATCTCGGGGTGTGGCGGGACTCACAGGTACTCTAGCAGGGTTGGCCATGACCTATTTTGAGGCTCTATCAAAGGACAAGACAGAAGGAGCCATGCTAAAAGGTACATGCAACTATTCAAGGCCAACACAGCCAAGTGGGAAGTCAATCCAACTGGAAAACAAAAGGAAAATTGGACCCCTAATCCCAATGTAGGGACACTCAAGGACTTAGGAGGAAAGTCAACAATGGAGGCTAGTGAGAAAATACACGTGCTACAGGAGGTGAACATGAACATACCACCGGCTATCCAAAGTAGAACCTGGAAGAGGAGTGCATGACAACCTTCTTCACCTGCAGTACCTAACTAGTTAACCCAGGAAAGTGCAGAGGGACAGAACAATAGTGGAATTGAACTAGTAGCTGGTAGGAAAGGGAAAAGGAAGGCAGTGAACAAGCCATCGACAAAGAAAAGAGGTAAACTCTCACTGGTCTTAGAAGATGAAAACTCCATTGACATGGCAGAGGCTGAATTTCAGCCTTGCCCATTCTCATGAATCTCCTAAGCTGAAACTGTCGAGGGCTTGGGAACCCTCAGGCAATTAGAATCCTTAATATGATGATTAAGGATAAGTTCCAAAGTTTGGTGTTTTTTTTTTTTAATAGAAACCAAGTGTTCTAAGGCCAGAGTTGAAGTTGCTAAACATTTAATTAAGTTTGATAGTTGTCTAGTGGTAGATAGTATGGGAAGTAGTGGGGGGCTAGCCATGATGTGGAAAAACAACCTTGAGGTTCAATTGATAAACTTCACCAGATGGCACATTAGCGTGATGATAACTGATAAAAGACACAATGCCCCTTGGATGCTCACTGGCTTTTATGGCCATCCTATTACATCACAAAGGAAACTTAGTTGGAACTTACTTAGAGTATTAAAGCCTTCTCATGGAACTCCATGGCTTTGCATTGGTGACTTTAATGAAATATTATGCCAAAAGGAAAAAGTAGGGGAAGTACCTAGACCCTACAAGCAGATGGAGGATTTTCATGAGGCTATTGAATTTTGCTAACTAGATTAAGTTTCCACCAAAGGCAATAGCTATACATGGTCCAATAATAGAAGTGGCAGGGGGTTTATCAAGGAAAAGCTAGATAGAGCTCTAGCCAATTTAGAGTGGAAAACAAGGTTCCCAAATGGCATATGCTAGGTTTTAACAGCAATGAAGTCTGATCATGCTCCACTTAATCTACAATGGGAAGGACCACTACTAGTAAGGAGACACATGCCGGCCAATTTTCGATATGAAGCAACTTGGACCCTTTCGAAAGAGTGCCCTAAGGTCATTAAAAAGGCCTGGTCCAAAGAAGCAGTGGGGGAAGATGCAAGCGCAATATTAAGACACAAGCTGGCTAACTGTGCACTGGCTCTAAAACAATGGAACTCAAGTAGGAAGAGAGAGGCAACTGCAACCATCAGATAGAAAATGAACAAAATTGAAACCATACAAGAAGAAGGAGCTGGTGACCAGGTCTTTGAACTAAAAGTACTATAGAGGGAAGTGGAACATCAACTAGAAGAAGAAGAGTAAAAATGGAGGGAGATGGCCAAACAACATTGGTTGAAGAATGGGGATAGAAACACACAGTTCTACCACATGCATGCCAACCAAAGAAGGAAAACAAATACAATCAGTCAAATTTGGACCAGTAGGGAGAAATCCAAAACAAACCAGACCAAATAGCTGATATCTTCTCTGACTTCTATACACAGTTATTCTCCACCTCTAACCCCTCTAAATTCACTACATGCCTCCAAGGTATGGACCAAAAAGTCACCAATGCAATGAACAACAAACTCCTGCTCAAGTTTACTGAGAAGGAGGTCCCCGATGCTGTCTCACAAATGAACCCCCTTGGATCTCCAGGCCCTGATGGCTTCCCAGCCCATTTTTACCCAAATCACTAGGAAAGCATTGGGAAGGAGACTAGTAATTTTGCTCTTAAAATCCTAAACCAAAGAGGCTCATTAAAAGGGGTTAATGATACTTTCATCACATTGATTCCAAAAGTTAAGGACACCAAAATAGTTTTTGAGTTTAGGCAAATTAGCTTGAGTAATGTTAGCTATAAAATTGTAGCTAAAGTTCTGGCCGATCAATTGAAATTAATTCTACCTGACATCATCTCTTTGGACCAAAGTGCTTTTGTTCCAGGAAGACTCATAACTGACAATGTAGTTGTAGCATATGAGACCCTCAACACAATGAATTCTAAGATCAAAGACAAAGCTGGATTCCTAGCCCTCAAGCTGGACATGAGTAAAGCTTATGATAAAGTGGAGTGGAGAGGAGCTTTCTAAAGGCAATGATGGAAAAGATGGGTTTTGCACCTCAATGGATGTCTCTCATCATGAACTGTATTACCTCAGTCACCTACTCTATTTTAATTAATAGAGAGGCAGGCCCCTCTTTCACTCCCACAAGAGGAATCAAACAAGGGGACCCCCTGTCCCCTTACCTATTTATTCTGTATGCTGAAGCTCTCTCTAACCTATTGAACCAAGCTAAAATCAAGGGTAATTTATCTAGCATCCCCATTAGAGATGGTCAAATCCGAGTGAATCATCTGTTCTTTGCAGATGATAGTCTTCTTTTCTGCAAGGAAAACTCACTAGAATGGTGTAGAGTACTTCATATTCTGGAAACCTATGAAATTGCCTCAGGATAGATGCTCAACAAAGATAAAACCTCAATCTTTTTTAGTAGGAATACACCCAAGGACATCCAAAGGAACATTCTACAGATTTCTAGGATCAAGTCCTCAGGCTCTTTTGAAAAGTATTTGAGCCTACCAATCCTACTTGGTAGATCAAAAGTTGCTGCTTTCCACTCCTTACTAGACAGAATATGGTCCAGGATCACAAACTGGAAGACCAAATGACTTTCAGCTGCAGGCAAAGACGTCCTCCTTAAGGTTGTGCTCCAAGCCATTCCAACCTACTCAATGGGCATATTCCTCCTCCCTATGTCCATTTCAAACAAACTCAACAAGCTCATAAAGAAATTCTGGTGGGGCTTTAATGAGGATCACTCCAAAATGAAATGGTTGAAATGGGATAAGTTAAACCAAGGTAAGACTAAAGGGGGCTTGGGCTTAAGAGACTTTAAAAGCTTTAATATAGCCATGCTAACCAAACAAGGGTGGCCATTAATTCAATCACCACAATCCCTTCCTGCTCAAATACTAAAATAGAAATATTTCCCAAATGGGGACTTCTTAGGAGCCAAACTGGGATATAGGCCATCTTATGTCTGGAGGAGTATTATAAGTGGACTTGAGTTACTAAAAGAAGGCCTAGTTTGGAGAATCGGGAATGGTAGGAAAGTCAAAATTTGGCAGGACAAGTGGATTCCTAAGCCACACACATTTAGAATCCAATCCACTCAAGGGGAAAATGCAACACAAGTGATGGTGTCTGAACTCATTGATAATGATTTGAGAATCTGGAATGAACCACTTCTGGTTAGGCTTTTCTCAGCCCAAGAAGTTGACATAATCAAATCAATTCTAGTTAGCATAAGGGGTAGAGAGGATCAGCTTGTTTGGCATCACACAAAAAATAGCCTTTTCTCTATAAGAAGTGCATATTTTCTACACAGGGCTATGATAGCAAGATCCACAGGAGAAACATCCAATGAAAAACTGGAAGATGGCTTTTGGAAAGGTATATGGAAGCTTCCAGTGCCTAATGCAGTAAGAAGCTTCCTGTGGAGAGCATGTAATGAAGCCTTGCCAACAATGGTGAACCTAATGAAAAGGAAGGTAGTTGAAAACAACAATTGTCTTGTCTATCTTATTGAACATGAAACATCAGAACATGTTCTATAGAGCTGTGGGGCTGCCAAAGATATATGGAGCCAAGGCAGTCGACAAGTCCAGAAGATGAGCACCCTTTGCTCATCTTTCAAAGAGGTATGGGAACACTTGTGTAAACATTTGCAGGACAGTAGCCTCGGGGAAGTGGCTATGATTGCTAGGCTAATCTAGACTAGAAGAAATGAATTTATATTTGGCAAAGGTTTCATGCACCCTCATCAACTTATCAACAAAGCCAAGAGGGAGCTTGAGTTGTTCAACCATGTTCAGAGACAACATGAAGCTGGTTTGCAGAGGACCAAGGACCAGGTAACCATTAAATGGCTTAGACCCCCAATAGTTTGGTATAAGATGAATTGGGATACAGCTATAAATAATGCTAAGGGCCAACTTGGAATTGGGGGCATCCTAAAAAACAGTGATGGACAGGTGCTGGGTACCATACAAGCCAAAAGACAATTGAAATTGGAGGCATCCAATGGTGAAGCCTATGCTATGATGTTGTGTATAAGTTTCTGCAAAGAAGTAGGGGTGAATCAGTTTATCCTTGAGGATGATGCCTTGCGGGTTGCGGCCACCATCTCTTCACAGCTTCTTCCCCTACCTCTTGCCGACTTAAACCACCCATTTTCGACCTCAATCCGTTGCCGAAGCAGCTCCCACGAGCTTAACTCCAATTTGAGCTTTTTCCGCTTCCTCTGCCGTTTTCGCCGCCACCCACGGCCAAAACTCGTTTCCTTTAACTTCATAAATATCTCAAGACCATTCCCTATCAATTTCGTAACTTGGTTTGTCCCCGTTCGAAAGTGGGTAATTTATTACCCACGGCCACAGTGTAAATTATACTGTTACGTTGCTTTTCCTCCGCCGTTTGCAACGCCACGAGCTTTCAAAAAATACCATATAGCACTGTAAGTATTTTCCAAACTCTAATTTTAGATTTAAATATATTTTGATCATACAATAAATATTTGTTGTTGGTTGGATGATTCTGAACTGAGTCTGAGGAGTTCGGGGGTCGGATGGATTGAGGACGGAGTGTTTGGTTTTGGTTTCTTGTGATTGCTTGATTATTTGAGCCATGAGGTGTGCATTACATATTCCATACATGTGCATTTTATTTTAAGTGAGAAAATCATTTTTTTTGGTGTAAATGGTTTTCGGGTGCGTGTGTTTCACGAGCCCAAGCCAGGATGGTTTATTATCTCGATGGAGCTCCTCTGGTCACTTGGGAGTGGATAATACTGAGTGACGTCCCCTGTGTTGTCACAGGGCGAGGACCAGATCGCACGATATGGTAACGTTGTCGTGTCGACTCCATGGTCCTTAGAGTGGTGGGCATCGCTCGTTTAGGTGTCACATTCGTAGTCGTTCCTGTGGTGTGGCACAGAGCCAGGGTGTGCAGATGATCCCTAGGGGAGATCATGGTGCATGCATAATTGAATCGTTTTTATGGTTTTCGGATACGGGCCATTTTCTAGGAAAATGGTGAGGATGTGTTGATGCTTTTAATCCATTTTCTGGGAAAATGGTGGTTTGGGCCATTATCTGGGATAATGGCAAGACTGGGTTTTAAGCGTTATGTTTTTGTGGGCCAAATGGATTTTTAGCGTGTGTGGAAAAAATATAATTTTATGGGTTTTGAGCATTGGCATCCTTTCATGCATATTGTTTAAGTTTTATATGTTTTTATCTAGTGGTGTTTTGGATTTTACTTACCTGCGGCACCATTTTTGGTACCGTAGATTTTGGTGCAGAGTTCAAGGAAGAGAAGGAGGCTGAGCCCGAGGATGCGGCTCCGCCGGAGTGCTGAGTTAAAGTCTATGCTTTGTAGTTGGTTTTTAAAACAATATTTGTGTTATGTAATATTTTAATATGTATGTTTGAACAGCTTTGTATTTAAACAAGAAACATTTTGGTACTTAGTTATATGTCTTTGCTTTTCGCTACGTGTTTCTCGTACACATTCGTTGCTTATACACACACTTGGCACACATTGATAGGGTGGTGACCCGTGATGTTATCATCCAGACGTCTCAATTTTCCCGTGTCCGTGCGTGGGGATTTGGGGGCGTCATAGCTGTAGTTTTAAGTTTTGAGCGTTTGATGTCACTACCATTGAGTCCAAAATGTCCTACAAATTGCGATTGAAATGCCTTTTTATTTAACAACTTCCAGATTCCATTCCTAGTACGTTCTTTTTTTGCCACAAATAGGCACATCAATTAGTTGAAGATTATATTCCCAGAAGCAAGAAAGAACAAAACGAAATGATCAAAGAATAGCCAACCGTACGCTAAACTTATGGGACCAGTTGGTCGTCATGTACTGAGAAGTTGACACTCTTTATTCTAAATTGTTTTTAGGTTAATGGTTAGTTTGTGGTCCCAAAACTAATTCCCTGTCTTACCATTTTCTTTGGTGTTTAAGATTGGAAGCAGCTCCAAAGGCTTAAGTAGTGAATAGTGATCACAGTGATGCTTGGGTTTCGCATGTGCATGCACTACAAGAAATTCAGCCTTTTGCAGCACTCAAAATCTTTGCAAATACTAGTATAAAACATTGCAATACCTCAATTGCAGTGTTTTTTAGTTCCTTGCACGATCGACACTATAATCCTTTCTTTTTTATCAATTGCAACGATATCAAAAAAATGTTACAAATAGCATCAATTGTAGGATATATTTTCGTTGCAAATAATAAAATAGCATGCTGGAAATGGGGTATGAAATTGCTATTAGGATCACTACTTTTGACCAATTCCAGCAATTTTAATCCTTGCAAAAACTCTCAATAGCGCTACAAATACCCATATCAGAAGCAACGCTTGCTTCCTTCGTTGTATTTAATATTTTTTCCAAGGACTAAAATCGCTACAAAAAATAAAAAAGCGCTGCAAATACCCCATATCAGAAACACTGCTAGCTACCTTTGTTGCATTTAACATTTTTTTCAATGACTAAAATTGCTACAAAAGATCCAAAAAGCATTGTAAATATCCCATATCAGAAATAGCGCTTCCTTCTTCTGTTGCATTTAACATTTTTTTAAGGACTAAAATCAGTACAAAAGGTCAAAGAAGCACTGCAAAAACTGACATAAGAAGCGGCGATTGCTTCCTTTGTGGTATTTAGCATTTTTTCCAAGGACTAAAATCGCTGGTATAGAGCAATTACAACAAGTTTTGAACTATTTCCAGAAATTTTTAGTCGCTGCAAATACTCAATTTCAAAGTTTAAAAAAAAAAATTACTACTGAAAGTGTAGTAATTTTTTTACACTTGCATATAATATGCTTGACATTCACACATTCATCCAAATCCACTTGCACACTGTTTCAACTAACAACTGTTCAAGAGTAAACACTAACTCTTTTTTTCTCTTCTTTTTATCTAAAACTTGTCTCTATCTCCTATGAAAAAACCAAAACTAAAGAAGAGAGGAGGCTTCATTTCTATAGTAAAGTAATTTTTTTCATATATTAATGAACATGGAGCTTTCTTCGTGCATATAACAACGCCTCACACCACTTTTCTGTCAAGTACATAATATGTATACATGCAATCTACTAAAGCTTAATATAATAGTTACTTCAAAGTCTTTTGTGCTTGTAAGTTATAATAGAAATATTAGTTCATTGAACCACTATTAAGGCATTAGTTTATTGAACCATAATAAAGTTTTATTTTTATACTTCAATCTATCCAAGCCAATCTACCATTAGTATATTCACACACTCATCGATGCCCACAAGCAACTTAATAGTATTTTGCACTTACAAAGAAATAATATAAAACATTTTGCAATTTAATCTACAGTTCAACAACTACTTTAGAATATGAACATAGCACCACAACCTTCCTTGAACCAAAACTACTCAAAGCAAAGACTTAAATCTCAGATTTACCATATTTATAACAAAAAAAAAAAAAAAAAAGCAAGAGAGCTTTAGTTGGAAGTGTTTTTGACATTCCGTATGAACTGGTGTCTTGAATTCACTTGCAAGCTCATAGCCATTCGGGTCCTCACCTAGAGGATGTAGGATTGATATGCAAACACAGCCATCAAGATAAACTGCAATTGATGCAGCAACCAAAATAAGTTTCTTTTTCTACAATTATCTAAAAAAAAAAAAAAATCACTCAACCATATAGCAAACATTTGGTAAATATCTATGTTTTTGGGATCATTAGCTAGATATTTCAAAAGCAACATTCAAGCAACCAACCCCTTAACCAATGTTATTGGCTTATGCAAGCTATCAAAGTAACCAACTAAACAACCAAAAACAACAGCAATTGATACATTCCTAGACTTAGAAGCCTTGGGACAAGTTTTGAAAAATATCTACCTTAATTTATAACTGAAAAAAGTAGTCTAACTTCTATGGGACATGTTTATGACAATATCTATGCCTCAAGCTATTACAACCAAAAAATGAGATGAAGTTAGAAACTAGTACCACAACTTTCTATACTAGCAAAACTTAGAACTATCTCAAACATCCAACCCAAAATTGTTTGATGGGCACAACAGATCACTTCATTAACAATTAGAAAGTATCAATTTCAAAAAGAAACATACTTGTGTGACTTATTATTCCAAGCATCCCACAAACTTGGCCCAAGCATATCCATGACCTGGAAATGGTAATAACAAATATAGTTACAGATTCTGAAACCAGAGCTAACAAACTATGAATTCCTTGCTGTGAGATAAAAAGGAGCCTACGAAAGTGAATAACACATATTTTGTATGTGTCATTCACCAATACAAATAAGAAGCCCGAACCTAAGTCATTGTCACCTAAGTAAGAAAATCTTGGTCAGAACCCATAAAGTTTGAAGCAAAACCAATTAGTTAGAACAAGAAATTACATTACAAAGGAAAACCAAAATAGATTATGCTAGAGGAGGACTTACGGGAGGTGAGGTGATAAGCAAACCCATACTTGGGATTTGGCATTTTAGTAAGCCTCTAGCAATCTTGTTGTTTGTTCTTTTCTCCTTTCACTTTCAATTTTTTGAAAATAATACCATAAAAAGGAAATCATAATTCAGTTAAGAACAATCTAAAAAATAAGATTGGAATTGAAAAGATTCCTAGACTCGTAGCTCAAATACATTACTTTACTGATTTATCCACAACATACTTGCTCAAACTTAGCAAATTAGTAGACTAGTTACTGCAAATCACCTATTCCTCCAGATTTTTGTGTTCAGCTGCATTATTTTTGCTGCAATTTTAATGAAGCGGCAACCAAGAACCCAAGTTCACAATATTTTAACTCAAATCAAGGACTTCATGAAGCAAGTGAAATGTTCAACATCATTTATATTGGTTTTTGGATTGAGCTATGGCAATATATGAATGTATATTATAAAAATTATAAAAACAAAAAAAAAATTGTTTACTTATGCAGCAAAAAATTATTTTCCTTGAAAGAAATGGAAGGGAACAAGGAAGCACAAAAATCTAGAATTTTCTCCAAAAATGGCATTTGACAGCTTCTATGTAACTTGTTGGAACCAAATTAAATGAAGAGCTAAAGCTCACAAGATGGCTCATTTTTGTCCCTTGTTTTCAATAGTTTTTCATACAAACAAATAACTTTGTTTGAGCAAATGATGCAAATGAAAAATGGGGATGAAATGGACTGGTTGAAGCTCCAAAACAGAGTGCATAGAAAATATTTCTGCACTACCATGGACAGCTCAGATATTTAGTACATTTATGCTCTTAAAAATCCCCCATTTAACCACAATCTCAACTAGGTAAACCAAGCATACTAAAGTTGAAGAAAACTTGAGAAGAAACATCATTTTTAGGATGGCAAAACATAGTCAAAACATACTGAAAAACATTCCAATATAAAGCACAGGTTCAGTTACTCCTTGAAACAGATGTAAAATTTTCCAAGTGTAGTGCGAAGGTGTAATAGGTGTCTTGAGTGTACAATGACCATATTACCCATTTATCCTTTCTTTTTGACTTCATGATGTCGCTTTTGTAAAAGTGATGTGTAAGTGAGTATTTGTAGTGATTTTCAGGTCAAAAAGTCTTAAATTTAAATACTCATTTACTACAATTTCCTCACTTAATCAGGTTCAACAAGGGTGTGTTCTATGTGCCTAAAATAGTCTCAGTGGTGGAAATGAATGAAATGCAGCAACCATTATCTAATTTATGCTACTACCATGATCAATAATTAAGGAAAAGAAAAGGAGACCACAGTTCTAAGTTGTACAAAGATGGTTAAAAAGAATGAGATGGACTAGTGGCAAAACTTGAAAATTATGAAAGAGAGTACTCGGGTTATCATTGTAATAGTAACAATCAAGTGAGCACTCATGGACAGCTAGCAGTTTTAGAACACTCATGCTCTTAAACATCTCTCATTTATCCACAATCTCAACTAAATAAACTAAGCATACTAGAGTCGAAAGTTTCTGAAATTGAAGGGAAGAAAAAAGTTATACATAAGACTTAGTGGAAGGATAATCTAGAACACAAAAAACTAAATAGAGAAGGATAAAATGATGTTTAAATAATGTACAGCTTTGTTGAACATATTTAGGGTGGTAGAAAGAAAGATGAATCAAAATAGAATGAAGAAATTAAAATTATCTTTTATTTTGTAGGCAGATAAAACAAAAAAATGCAAATGGATCGCAGCAACAGTTAATGTTTGTATCTAAGGGGCAACTTCAAAGTTCATATGGTCCATGATATTACAAAAGTAACAAGGAATTGATACCATAAATTTGTTTCTTCATAGGATTGAAACATTCAGCTAATCCCTTGAGGTCAAACACCCACAAGAAAGTTCATGACAATGGACAACGAGAGTTTGTTGGTCTAAGGTTTGTTATCACCCACTGCATATGAAAAAAAAAAAGGCAAGATATTCTTTAGTCAGGCATTACAAGTACACCCAAAAAAATAAAAATTAAAACTAGAACACGCATTAGGAACTAAATAAGTGCATGAACATATTTGATCAAATATATTATAGAAGTTGGTTTAGTCTTATTTATAGTCCACTTGCCAACACAATGACCCCACTTAAACTAAACATGCTAACCCAACAGAAGCATCTCAAAAATACCTTGCTCTACATCTCAAACTTTTGAAATTCTTTCACATTTTACCTCAAGTCAGAAAATAAAGTCACCTACCATCACTTACACACACAACAGCTGAAATAGATGTAATTAATTACAAGACCCAAATTTGTTTATTTTTTATTAGCTAGCTAGGTTGCTGTTTGGTTTGTTGGAATGTTGATCCATGGGTTCAAAAAATGAGCTTTCTGAAAATGCAACATGGACCTATATTATTGTCCCTTGGGAAGATGGCTGGATAACTTTCATGATAAGAAAACCCTTTATCAAACTAAGATGATTTTGAGATCTCACCACATACAATCTCAAAAAATTTCATGGTGTTGAAACCCCATTCTAGATGCTGCTTTGTCCTCTTCACTCTGTGTAATTCATTAGTTCAAAAAATCTTGGATGGTCTATATGTGAAATCATTTGATCATAAACTTGGCAAAATTCCCATCAAACAGTCAATCTATTCATCTTCTTCCAGTAAGCAAGATAATTTTTCCATGAGTCTCCTGATTTCTAGCAATTAAGGAAATCTAGTACTATTTTAACTGCTGATGCTCTTTTGTGCTATTCCCTTTGGATAATCTCTCATTGCAAGCCAGCTCAATCTATGCACTTCTGATTTAATTAATATCTGAGAAAGAAAAGCTCAATCTATATACTTCTAATCCTGATTTTCATGGTAATATGCCAAATCATAGAAAAGAAACTGCATCTTTTCATTGTAACATGGCATAACTCTAAAAATAGAAACTTAAGGCTAAAATAAATCAAAACCCTATAATAGAATAACATAACACAATTTACCTCATCATGAAGCATGCCAAATGTCTTTCTGTTGAGTTTCACTAAACCAAGTGAAGAAGCTACGTGCATAAGATTCTTCATGAGTAAGTAAGGGTGTATGCACAAGAAGCTGAAATGGTAAACAAGGATAAACCCTGATTACATTATTTGGGAATAAGATTTGGCACTAGAGACAAAGCTAACAATTTGCAACAATATATGAGCCCAGATTCCTTTCTTGGAATTCAATGACTGCGGTCATACTTTAAAAAAAAAAAAAAAAAAAAAAAAAAAAAAGCTATGAACATATCCACATAAAGAAATGATCTGCACTAGAGACAAAGAAAGAATCGCTGCAAATACTCAATCGCTGCAAGACAAGGGAACAAGGAAAATGGATTAGCAACTAAAATTTTGCTTCATCATCATTTATATTGGTTTTTGGATTGAGCTATGGCTATATATGACTGAAAATAAATGAATATAGCAAGGATGAAAGATGGATAAGGATGAAACTAGAGAGAGGGGCATTATGCCATAATTAAAGCTCAATGTTAAGATGGCAGCTAAATAAAGTTAATTGTTTAATAATCTTTGAGAACTCAAAAGGGAAGAAAGAGCAAGGATTGGCTAATCATTCAGATCAGGATCATGCGCATGGCATGGAGGGGATTCTTTCACCTCCCTTTTGAGTTGTTTTGGAGTTTAATATATAATGTGGAACACAAAGACTAACTAAATTCTTTAGTATCCCAAATTAATTGGCATAAATTTATGGGTGTCTTCTTTATCCCAACACTTCCAACCCATGTTTCCCAACTTCCAACTCCTCTTTAATTAGATGCTAAGTTGATGATGATGATGATGAACGTGCATCTAACACGCTTCTCAATGGAGATTTTAAGATTTGCACACCTAGTTTAGCTAATCAAATCTCTGCCACCCTTGATTTAGGAAGATAGGGAAAAATAATCATAATTCTTCAACATAGTAGTACATCTAGAATCATATTCCTTGGTGTACCACATCTAATTCACAATTCTTTTTTTCTAGTTTCATATAGATCATCATCATCTTGAATACCTATATATATTTAATACTTTTTTAAATTAGATCAACAATAGTTGGACTAAATAGCCTATTTTCTAATGACAAATTAACTATAAGATTAGAAAAACCATCAGGATTTTGCCAAAAAGAAACAAAAAGCAAGGCAGTCCAGTGCGCTTATAAACAAAATGAAAGTGCATATTTTTTTTCACAATAATTAAATTACTGCTGAAAACAAATAATGATATTTCCTCTATTTTTTCTATCAATTCGGGCCTCCCTTCAGTATCTCGATAGAGAGTTCATTAACTCTTTATCTTAACATTTTAACTCTGGTGCCTATATCTTAACATCTTAAGCTTTTTGGAAAAATTGGAAAATCCAGCAAGAAGTTTGGGGTGACATACCTATGGAAGGCTAGTTACTTCCTTTCTTCATAAACCCAAACTAGTAAAGAACCTTTTTTTAGCAATTATCACTCAGAATTTAATTTAGAAAAAAAAAATATTTGGGAGATTAATGAGATAATCACCAAGACATTGCAAATAAATGGATTACTTACTCATTGCCATTGAGCCAACAGAGGAAATGAATAAAATTGTTGATCATTTAATGCAAAAAATAAAACATAGATTATTTAATAAAAAAAGCCCAATCATGGGGCATTGAAATGATGCATGCTGCACAGGCTTTCCTTAAGAGAAGTATGTAAAAGAGCAATAGATTTTGTTGACATGTTGGCAACACCATATTGAAAAGCTGGATTATTCTAATCGACCAGAATGTCACATAGTAATGACTTATGATTGTCTAAGGAAGAGTTTGTGGCAAACACTTGGTACCACAAAACAGTCAATGGAACACCCAGCCCTCTGACATCTATGAGAACATCTTATCAAAAAATTTCCCAAACGTTACTATGTTTCATATACTTATAATCTACAATTAAACCATGCAAAAATTAATGTCCTCCGTCTAGAGGCTTATGCTAGCAAATCATTTTAAGTGTTATAACCTTTGTAGATATAGATTTCCATATCCTTTAAATCAAGTTTTAACAGTAGGGAAAGCCAATTTTAATATAAAAGAGCATTTCATCAAAGCATAAAGTGAAATTTATAATAACAAAAGAAGAATAGATAAACAAACTGAGTTGTGATGACCCGCTTTTGAGTGCATTTTCTCTGAAATAATTGTTTCTATTTTAATTAATATATTAGTTTATTTATTTTAATTTATTTGCGTTTTAAAATTGGTTTTTAATTTATTTGATGTTGTGTTTTATTTCTTTTAGATGTTTTATGGTTTTTAATCCCTTTTCGGCGGTTCGTTTTGTTTTCCCGGAGTGAGGATTGGACCTCATCCTTTCCCTGCAACTCTTTCCTTTTTCTCTTCTTTTTCCTTTTTCTCTTTTTTCTTTTTTCTTTTTCCTTCTTCTTTTCTTTTTCCTTTCTTTTTCTTTTTTCTTCTTTTTCTTTTTTCTTTTCTCTCTCCCCGCGTCCGAACCCCCCCGATCGGCTCTCTCTCTCTCTCCTCCCTCTCCCTCACGCCGATACCTTCTCTCTACCGGCCCACCGTCGTCCGGCCACCACTCGGCTCGCCACCGGTCCCATTTTCTTCCCCTCCCTCTGGCGCACCACCCCTCCAAAGCCCACCCCCAACCGGCCGGCCGTTTGGCCGGAAAAAGCCTCCAAAGCCTCCACGGATTTTGCTCCGATCCGCCGCCGTCGCTCCACCTCCGGCCACCATTTCTTCACCACTTCATCACCGACCCCTTGCCATCC
Source organism: Carya illinoinensis (assembly GCF_018687715.1). NCBI lineage: Eukaryota > Viridiplantae > Streptophyta > Magnoliopsida > Fagales > Juglandaceae > Carya > Carya illinoinensis. The sequence continues at coordinate 30,720,616 of NC_056754.1, read as the reverse complement.
TAACCCACCCATTTCCGGCCTCCAACGACCACCGAAACAGCTCCTACGAGCTTAGTTTCCGATTTGCACTTTCCGGCGATTCCGCCGCCACCCACGGCCGTTCATCACTTCCAATAGCTTCACAACCATCCCTAGACCATTCCCTATCAATTTCGTGTCCTAGTTTGTCCTCGTTCAAAAGTGGGTTTCTCAAACCCACGGCCGCAGTGAATTTTCACTGTGACGTTGCTTTTCCGCCGCCATTTGCAACGCCGCTTGTTTTCTAAAATTACCGTATAGCGCTGTAAGTATTTTTCAAACCCTATTCTCAGATTTAAATATATATCGCTCATTCAATTTATTTTGTTGTTGGTTGTTGATTCCGGACTGAGTCCGAGGAGTTTCGGGGGTCGGATGGATGGAGGACGGAGTTGTCTGTTTAATTGTTTTATGTTGTTTGATGATTTTATTATGCATTGTTATGGCATTGCATGGTGCATGCACGTGTGTTTGTGGAATTGTGTGAAAGGCCTGTGTTTTGGCGTGAGTGGTTTTACGGGTGCGTGTGTATCACGAGCCCAAGCCGGGATGGGTTATTATCTCGGTGGAGCTCCTCTGGTCACTCGGGAGCGGAATAAACTGAGTGATGTCCCCTGAGTTGTCGCTAGACGACGGGAGCGGGGGCTAGGGGTTGCTTGGCTACGAACGCGCCGGGCGCGGAACCGGGCATCGCCCTACGCACCGACTCCGTGGCCCTTCGCTGGTGAGGGCTAGAGGATGCTTGGCTACGCACGCGCGGGGCGCGGAACTGGGCATCGCTTGTTAGGTGTCACACGCGTGGTGGTACTCTGCGGTGTGGCACTGGAGCCAGGGTGTGCGAATGACCCCTAGGGGAGGTCATGGTGCATGCGGTTAAAATTGGATAATGGTTTGAGAGGCCAAATGTGACTTTTGGCGTGTTAGTTAGAAAGGTTGTGTGTTTTTGGGCCAAATGGGTTTTTGGCGTGTGTGGAAAACTTGTGTTTTATGGGCTTTGTGCATTGGGCATGTTTCATGCATCTTGTTTGAGTTTTATGTGTTTTTATCTGGTAGTGTTTGGGTTTTACTTACCTGCGGTACCATTTTTGGTTCCGTAGCTTTTGGTGCAGGAGATGAGGATGAGGAGGAGGAGGCTGAGCCCGAGGATGCAGCTCCGCCGGGTTGCTGATGTTATGCTTTTCTTTATGGTTTTAAAACTGTATTTGTGTTTTGTAATATTTTATTATGTATGCTTTAAACAGCTTGTATTATGTTAAGAAAAAAATTCTGGTACTTAGTTATGACTTTCGTTATCCGCTGCGTGTTCTTTCTTGCACATTTGTTGCCTTTGCACACACTTGGCACCCGTCGATAGGATGGTGACCCGGGTTGTCACCATCCGGACGTCTCGATTTCCCCGTGTTCAGGCGTGGGGATTTGGGGGCGTCACATGAGTGATGAGAATACTCGTTCAATTGTTGAAGGATTCTGCTTAAAGCATAAACTGACTTATTATTCCATCCATGAGAAGGGACAAAAAGGATATAAACTAAGACAACACATGGAAGAAAAAAAACATATTCAAAATAACCTTCTAAAAATGTGCCTTTGTTGGATAACTTTAGCCCCTCACTTTTCAAGTGATCATCGCTAAAGTAGTTTGAGATATTAGAGATGCATGCAAATCACTCTGTGCCCTATATACAATAATTAAAGTGATAATGAGTGAAAAGAAAAAAAATCAGAATGAAATGTCTTAAATAATGCCTAATTAATTATTGGGGTTTCAAAAATTTTAACTAATTTCCATCAAAAAGGTTTTATATAAGACCAAATAATATCTTTAATAATATAGCTTCATATATATGATCTATTTATTCATGTCAACTTCCTATACTAAATTCTCTGAAGATAAGGATAATGAGCATCTTATAATTTTGATGAGATTGCAACTAAGTTGATGGAAAGCTAGAAATTCAATGAGCATCTTAGGAATGCAACATACTGCTTGTGTCCATCCTAATCTAATATAAGTAGTACAACATCAGTAATATATAGATATATATATGTGCACAAAAAACCTCAATGCATGGTACAATGAAACATATTGAGCAAGATAGTATACCGGCCAACACAGTCCAAATAAAAAAAATAAAAAAAAAACATAAAGCTTTTTATCTTCAACTGTTAACAATTAACGAAATCCTACAACTAAAAACATAGCTTACATACAATAAAAGATGAGCAAAACATGAGGCAAAAACCAGAAGCAAAAAAAAAATGACCAAAAAGATGAGCAAAACAGAGCTTAATTACAATCACATAACAAATCATTTCTAAAGTCCAAGAGTCATCACAATTACAATCGGTGATGTCAGTTTACCCTATAAAAAGCATAGTTACAGGGTAGTATTTATGTATATAAGGAAAACACAAGGAAGAAAGGGAAAAACTGGAAGTTTATCAAGCATTACCGTGGTCAATAGAAACTTGTGGTTCTCATTTTCATTTTCACAAACACTTCAGTTTCATTATCTATTTTCACAGCCATATCCATCATTTCATTTCCATTCCCTTCCTTAGTTACAATACGGTGTGTGATGACCCGCTTTTACGTGTATTTTCCCTGAAGGGTTATTTTTAATTTAATTAATATATTGGTTTATTGTATTTTAAATTGGTTTTAATTTATTTTATGCGGTGTTTAATTTATTTTAGTCGTTTTACGGTTTTTAAAATCGTTTTCGGTGGATCAGTTTTTGGATCCCGGAGTGAGGATTGGACCTCATTTATTTTCTTTTCTCTTTTTCTTTTTCCTTTTTTCCTTTTCTTTTTCTTCTTTTCTTTATTTTCTTTCTTTTTCTTCTTCTTTTCTTCCCGTTTCTCTCTCCCCATGAGCTGCTCTCTTCTCCCTCTCCTTTCCGTCGCCGCCCCTTTGACCGCCCGGTTGTCCACTGTTTGGCCGCTGTGTAGTGCACCACCCCCACCATTCTCTTTCCCTCCCACCAGAGATCATCCCCACCAATTTTCAGAGCCATCGGACCAGCCGTTAGCTGCCACGCAAGGCTAGAAGTCACGGCACCAGCCCTGTTTTTCCTCTCTGTCGCCGGTTGCTTTCTCAACCTAGAACTGCCGCTCGCCGGTGGCGTGGCCTATAACTCCCACTCAATTTTCTTCCCCTCTCATCGATGAACATCGCCACCAAGTTTCACCTCCATCCGAGCCACCGTTAGCCACCACGAGCTCCTCCAAGCCACATGATTTTTCACCGATTTTGGCGCCGTCGCACCACCTCCGGCCACCATCTCCTCACAGCTTCTTCCCCTACCTCTTGCCGACCTAACCCACCCATTTCTAGCCTTGATCCGTTGTCGAAGCAGCTCCCATGAGCTCAACTCCGTTCAGCCCCTTTAAGCTCCTCCACCGCCATTTCCACCACCACCCACGGCCAAAGCTCACTTCCCTTAGCTTCATAAATATCTCAAAACCCTTCCCTATCAATTTCGTGCCTTGGTTTGTCCCCATTTAAAAGTGGGTAATTTATTACCCACGGCCACAGTATAAATTACACTGTTACGTTGCTTTTCCTCCGCTATTTGCAACTCTGCGAGCCTTCAAAAAATAACGTATAGCGCTGTAAGTATTTTTGAAAATCTAATTTTAGATTTAAATATATTTTGCTCTTACAATAAATAATTACTGTTGGTTAGTTGATTCTGGACTGACTCCGAGGAGTTTGGGGGTCGGATGGATTGAGGACAGAGCTATTGGGTTGATGTCGATGTTTATTTGAGATATTTGTGCCTTGATGTTTGCTTTGTATAGTGCACGCATTCATGTTTCAAAAGGAAAAACTGGGTTTTTCATATAGTTGCATGCATGTACATGTGTTTGTAAAATGAAAGCTGGGCTTGTAAGCGAGAAATGATTTATGGTATATGTGAACAGTTGGACTGTCTGGTTTGAGTCAGAGGCATGTGTAGGGATGGTGGTAAGCAGGGATGGTGGTAGAGTCCTGCCTGTGATTCTCGCCTACGGTGCTCGCATAGGGACGGTGGTGAGCAGGGATGGTGGTAGAGTCCCGCCTGTGATTCCCGCCTACAGTGCTCTGACGGTCTAGTTTTTGGGCCATTATCGGGGATAATGGCGAGCTTATGTTTAAATAATACATTTTTGGTGCCAAATGGGATTTTGGCGTGTGTGGAAAAATGTGATTTTATGGGATGTGAGCATTTACTTTCTTTCATGCATATTGTGGAGTTTATTATTTTTTTATCTAGTGGTGTTTGGATTTTACTTACCTGCGACACCATTTTTGGTACCATAGATTTTGGTGCAGGGATCGAAGAGGAGGAGGCTGAACCCGAGGATGCAGCTCTGTCGGAGTTATGAGTTGAAGTTAATATCTTGTTGTTGCTTTGAATAATATTTGTATCTTGTAATATTTTAATATGTAAGTTTTGAACAGCTTTGTATTAAACTAAGAAAATTTCTAGTACTTAGTTATATGACTTTGCTATCCGTTGTGTGTCTCTTCGTGCATACTTGTTGCTTATACACACACTTGGCACTCGTCGATAGGGTGGTGACCCATGATGTCATCATCTGGACGTCTCGATTTCCCCATGTCCGTGTGTGGGGATTTGGGGGCGTCACAGGTGGTATCAGAGCGGTTTGGCTCTGGATAAAACCACATGTCACGTAGGGAGTACCAGAATGTTTTTAAAGTTGTGTTTTAAAATTTATTTTAAGTGAAGTTGTTATTTGATTTGTTTTATTTGTTTGATGCTTGTTGCTTGTTTTATTTATTTAGTTATGTTATTGTATGCTAGTTTCTTTTTGTTTCTTGTTATGTGGTGTTGGTTTTTGGTTTTTAGTTTTATGTTGTTGGTTTTTATTTGTTTTCTTAAAGGGGGTCGAAGGTTGTGATGTGGCAGGAAAAATGGTGAGACTAAGGAAATCTACTCAAGGGCCTCGGGACGATACATCGAGAGATAATTCTATAGCCCAAGCGATATGGCAGATGATTGAATTTATGCAACAGAATTTTAGGCCACAACAAGGAGGGCCTTGGCCGCAACCAGGAGGTCCTTGGCCACAGCAAGGAGGGCCTTGGCAACAAGGAGGGCCATGGCTACTACCTGGAGGGCTTAGTGGAGGGGTGCAAGCTGGGTGCACCTATGAGCGCTTTCTGGCGCATAGAACTCCACACTTCACTGGAGAAGAGGATCCACTCCAAGCTGGAAAGTGGGTCAGAGACTTGGAAAGAACTTTTGAGGTGTGTGGTTGCACTGAGGCGCAACAAGTACTCTATGCCAGCTATCTGTTACAAGGCACCGCTTCTGAGTGGTGGGATACCAAGAGAGTAATGCTGGAATCAGAATTGGGATCTTTCGCCGTTGTAACATGGCAGCGCTTTAAGAAAGAGTTTGATGATCGCTTCTTTCCCGCTTCCGTGAGGTGGCAAAAAGCAAGAGAGTTCTCAAGCTTGGTTCAAGGGAGCATGACCGTGGAACAGTATGCCCGAATATTTATAGAACTTGGGCGATTTGCTCCCCACCTCATCGCCACAGAAGAAATGCGAGCCGATCATTTCCAGGAGGGTCTACGTTCTCATATACGCCGTATGGTGGTCAGCCACTGGATATCCACTTTTTAGGATTTAGTGGATGTGGCCACCCTTGTAGAGCGAGAGAATAATTTGAGAATGAGCTCCCCTCCAGGACATAAGAGGCAGAGTTTTTCTGGTGAAGGAAGTAGTTCGGGTTCGCCTCAGAAGTTTGTTCAACAGACTGGGAGTCGGCCATTAGCAGCCTCTGAAGTGCGTATGAGAGGACGAGTGCCAGTTTGTGGAAGATGTAATAGAGCTCACGGAGGCGAGTGTCGTCTGGGTAGTAACCAATGTTTTGAATGCGGTCAGATGGGGCATCTTGCTCGTGAATGCCCTAGTCGAGTTCAAGAAAGCGGTGGAGCTCGTCGTAGTGGTAGAGCTAACCAGAGGCAATTGGCTCGGACTCGAATGTACGCAGTGACTCCTGGTACCATTGGAGGCGAGGTTACGGAGACTCAGAATGTTGGAGTCATGGCAGGTATGGGTCTAATCTAATCCTTCATGATGAATGCCTTGTGTGGTTTTGTTTTCTTTTATATATATATATATATTATTGAGGCTTGGAGAGAATGGCATGATCTGGGTGATCTTTTAGGGAAGTAGAATAATTGAGTTCTTTAGTTCCATGGAGTTTATGAAATGGTCTATAACGTAGTAGATTGTAAGTTCAACAAATTTCAAGGATAGATTTTATGAAGTTTCTTTAAAGTTTTAAAGTTTGGAGCCTTATAGATTTTAGGAAAATAAGTTTATGGTAATTAAGGTGTTAGGTTCGACAAGCTTTGGGTGGGGGGGGTAATTATATTTTGAGTTGTAGATTTTGTGATTCGGATGAGTAAATTGGTGGCAATTGGGGCTTTAGATTTTACAAGCTGTTAAGGTGAATGTTTTGGATTAAAGCCACCAATCTTGAGAATTTTAGAAAATGATTTATTATCTATTAATGTTTGAGAATTTGAAAGATTCGGGAGTCGATTTTGCTATTGTGTGATGTGAGTTCTTTGATCTTAGAAGTTCCGGAAGATGATTCTTATTTGATTTAAGGTTTTAGAATTGCAGAGTTGAAGGACTGATTTATTATAAGAATTGAGTTCTTAGTTTTACAGACTTAGTGCTGTAGCTTGATCTACTCTAGTGAGTGATTAGTTTGTAACCATTAAAATGGAGTTGATTGGAGTTGAGTTATTAATATGAAAATTTTCTAGAGAAGATTCCTTTGAGGATTGGAGGTAATGATCTAGTTCATGTATTTCTTTGAGGATTGAAAATATCGAGCTAGTTTAGAAAATAATTATTGTTGACTCGAGGTTGTAGTGGCAGATTTTTGGAAATGATTCTATCGATTCGAAAGATATAGGTCCATCAGGGTGTTGGAAATAGTAGATTTTGTGTTGGTATTAAATACAATTGAATTTGAGGCTATACAATCCATAGACTTTTGGGAATGGATTCTTAGCAGGTTTAAGGTCATTCTCGGTACCAAACTTTAAGCAATGGCTAGTTGCTGATTTAAGGATATAAGTTGAGTAGAATCAAGAATGATTCTTGTTGAGTTGAGGATATAAGTCCAGGTGATGGAAATGTGATAATGGATCACTTGTACGTTTGGATAATTTTTGGTGTTGGCTAAGAGTACATGAGATCGATAAGTAGTAATGGTAAGTGCGTATGGATTCCGGGGAGTGCGGCTCCTAGTCTCATCTATTTTTTTGGTTTGGTAGGAGTTGAAGAGGAATCTGTGTGGTAATATTAAATTCAAGAGATTTTGGCTTTGAGTTGTTTGGTAAGTTGCACAGAATGTGTAGTCGAAGCGGGTTACCCTTTGGGATGATGGTTTGAAATGACTGTTGTGTTTATCTTGAGAAGTAATTGTGACTTGAAGTCATAGGAATTTAAATTGGTGAGGCTATACTTTTCTTTGGAGATCAAGTATCCAGTTGGGAGAATTGGGGATATGGTTATTTAACTTGAAAAGAGATGTTAGGTCACCATGTGTGGTAAGTAATCTTGGAAATCTTGGAAGTTGAAACTTACGCACCAACAGTGGGTAGCATAATCATATGTGTGAAGTAATAAAGCATTAGGATCCATGAGTGTTGTTTAATAGTTTTGATGGATTGAAAATTTAAACAGTATGGCCTGTCTTGAGATGTTTTTGTGAAGTGCTATTGAAGGAATTAGTTGTGCTAAAACTAAAGTTTTTTAGAGTACAAGTAGGTGGGTGAGTTACCAAGAGCGTTTTGATTATGTCTAGGTGAAGTCAATGGTAGTTTATAGTGAGTTAGTTATTGCAAGATTAGATGTTATTTAAAATATAGGTAATGAGCTTGAAATGTGGGATATCGGATAGAGGTTATAGGCGCTCTCGTTGGTTGGCTGGGAAGGACTTGGGCCTTTTGGATATGTTCCTTATCTTCAGGAGAGACAAGTGTATTTTGGGATGATGTTATGTGTTTTCAAATTGGGGCCTAGAGGTTGATTAGTACTAGTTTCCATCATCAATCAATGGATGTATTTTTACGGAATGTTGGTTTTCGTTTAGGGCAGCGATGGCCAACTAAGGAATGAGTGGAGAATTGTGTTTTTTTTTTAGGTATATGATTTTCTATGGAAAGGTGGTAAAGCTTTTCTTGTGATTAAGTGTGGATTGAGCTTATACTTCATGATATTAATGTTTGAGGACATAGCCTTTATGTATTTTGATGAGTTATCAGAATGCGAGCGAAAGCATGATTTTTGGAGATTCTTAGAAGTTCAAATTTTGTGTTGATTTTGAAGAATTAGTAGTGATTTGAAGTTTTAATGGGAGATTAATCTTTCGGTTGTGAAATTTGGTTTATGGATGGTTAACTTTGGAAGTGACTATTAGGTTACCAAAGTTGGAATGGGATGAAAGTTTGGAATGTAAAGCAGAGACGTCGTTGTTATTAGTAATTTATGGTGAGAAGATAATAACCATTGGGTTTGTTGGGAGTTGTCGATGATAGGTATCTCTCAATTATGTTCAAAGTTGTATCTTGTATCTTTTTGGCGTTGGTGTTTGATCTGCAAATTTCGAGGACGAAATTTGTTTTTAAGGGGGGAAGGATATGATGACCCGCTTTTACGTGTATTTTCACTGAAGGGTTGTTTTTAATTTAATTAATATATTGGTTTATTGTATTTTAAATTGGTTTTAATTTATTTGATACGGTGTTTAATTTATTTTCGTCGTTTTACGGTTTTTAAAATCGTTTTCGGCGGATCAGTTTTTGGATCCCGGAGTGAGGATTGGACCTCATTTCTTTTCTCTTCTCTTTTTCTTTTTCCTTTTTTCCTTTTCTTTTTCTTCTTTTCTTTCTTTTTCTTCTTCTTTTCTTCCCGTTTTCTCTCTCCCCGTGAGCTGCTCTCTTCTCCCTCTCCTTTCTGTTGCCGCCCCTTTGACCGCACGATTCTCTGCTGTTCAGCCGCCGTGTAGTGCCCCACCCTCACCATTCTCTTCCCCTCCCACCAAAGATCATCCCCACCAATTTTCAGAGCCATCGGATCAGCCGTTAGCCGCCACGCATGGCTGAAAGTCACGGCACCAGCCCTGTTTTTCTTCTCTGTCGCCTGTTGCTTTCTCAGCCTAGAACTGCTGCTTGCCGGTGGGTGGCCTACACCACCCACCCAGTTTTCTTCCCCTCTCACCGGTGAACATCCCCACCAAGTTTCACCTCCATTCGAGCCACCGTTAGCCACCACGAGCTCCTTCAAGCCACACGGTTTTTCATCGATTTCGGCGCCGTCGCACCACCTCCGGCCACCATCTCTTCACAGCTTCTTCCCCTACCTCTTGCTGACCTAGCCCACCCATTTCCAATCTCGATCTGTTGCCGGAGCAGCTCCCATGAGCTCAACTCCGTTCAGCCCCTTTAAGCTCCTCCACCGCCATTTCCACCACCACCCACGGCCAAAGCTCACTTCCCTTAGCTTCATAAATATCTCAAGACCCTTCTCTATCAATTTTGTGCCTTAGTTTGTCCCCACTCGAAAGTGGGTATTTTATTACCCACGACCACAGTGTAAATTACACTATTATGTTGCTTTTCCTCCGTTGTTTGCAACTCTGCGAGCTTTCAAAAAATACCGTATAGCGTTATAAGTATTTTCCAAACTCTACTTTTAGATTTAAATATATTTCGCTCTTATAATAAATAATTGTTGTTGGTTGGTTGATTCCGGACTGAGTCTGAAGAGTTCGGGGGTCAGATGGATTGAGGACGGAGCTGTTGGGTTGATGTTGATGTTTGTTTGAGATATTTGTGCCTTGATGTTTGCTTTGTATAGTGCACGCATGTTCATGTTTAAAAAGGGAAAATCAGATTTTTCGGGTAGTTGCATGGATGTACATGTGTTTGTAAAATGAAAGTTAGGCTTGTAAGCGAGAAATGATTTATGGTATATGTGAACGGTTGGACTGTCTGGTTTGAGTCAGAGGCACGTGTAGGGATGGTGGTAAGTAAGGTCGGTGGTAGAATCCCGCCTATGATTCCCGCCTACAGTGCTCGCGTAGGGATGGTGGTAAGCAGGGACGGTGGTAGAATCCCGCCTGTGATTCCCACCTACGGTGCTCACGTAGGGACGGTGGTGAGCAGGGATGTTGGTAGAGTCCCGCCTGTGATTCCCGCCTACAGTGCTCTGACGGTCTGGTTTTTGGGCCATTATCGAGGATAATGGCGAGCTTATGTTTAAAGGATACGTTTTTGGGGCCAAATGGGATTTTAGCGTACGTGGAAAAATGTGATTTTATGGGATGTGAGCATTTACTTTCTTTCATGCATATTGTGGAGTTTATTATGTTTTTATCTAGTGGTGTTTAGATTTTACTTACCTGCAGCACCATTTTTGGTACCGTAGATTTTGGTGCAGGGATCGAAGAGGAGGAGGAGGCTGAGCCCGAGGATGCGGCTCCGCCGGAGTTCTGAGTTGAAGTTAATATCTTGTTGTTGCTTTGAATAATATTTGTAATTCTGGTACTTAGTTATATGACTTTGCTATCCGCTGCGTGTCCCTTCATGCACACTTGTTGCTTATACACACATTTGGCACTCGTCGGTAGGGTGGTGACCCGTGATGTCATCATCCGAACGTCTCGATTTTTCCGTGTCCGTGCGTGGGGATTTGGGGGCGTCACACGGTGACTCATAGCAAGGATCGTAACAAACTCCCACCAAATAAACAATTAAAAAATTAAACATACATGGAGGATTGAAATGATGCATGTTGCACGGTTTCATTAAGAAGAAGAAAAAAAAAACAGAGTATCTTACCAATGTTAATCGGCTACAATCGAGTGGAGGAGAGGACGACAAGGAGGCTAGTTGGAAAACCATTTGCAGAAAAGAAAAGGGTCTTACTTGATGTCAACTAGTGGCTTAGGAAATTTCTTCAAGCTTGATTTTTGAACTGGAAAAGGTTACTACCGTCTACTTCTCCCAAGAAATTGGTATTTATCGCGCTAAGAGGAAATGTAGCACAATACCTTCTACTGGCACCAAATTGATGGGGGCATTGCAGTTAGTGGTGGTTTTCGGTGGAAGAGGACAGCCGTGTAGCAACATTTTTGGGTGGGTTTTGCTTGATGTGCAGGTACGTGGAGAGAAAATGGGGAAGAAGTTGGAGAAGAAGTCTGCATTTGGAAGTGTACGGGGTAAAATCGAAGGTGCAATTCTTATTTTCAGGCATTTTGACGTGCCATCATCTATGATTTAAACACAATTATAGCGATGGTAAATGTCGCAACAAGTTTTTTACTTTTTGCAGCGTATTTTTTTGTCATATTAGGAGTTACAATTGCTGCAGAAGGATTTTAAAAAAAGCTGATGTTAAAAGCTGCAACAAAGTAGAAGCTTGTTGTAATTAATCCCCTTTTGTAGTGAATTTATTGGCAACACTATAAAAATCTTTGCAAAAGGTCGAATTCCATGTAGTGATGGTCCCAACACAAAACTACGTGTTCATTGTGACCGCTTGAATGATTAGGCTATGCCACTACAACAAAAAAGAGATTTTGGGACGAATTTGCTTTGGGACGAAATGAAAATCATCCCAAAAAGGAATTTCATTCCCAAAAAACAACGGAATGTCCAAACCGTTCAAACGTGTTTGAACAATCTAGTTAGGGATGAAATGTTTTGTCCCAAATAAGTTAACCGTTTGAACATTAATGACTCACCATTTGAACGTATAAATTGTACCGTTCAAACCTAATTTTGGCACGTTAAGTAAATTTTTTTAGAGGGAAATTGATGCATCGTTCGAACATTCCAATTTAATTGTTCGAATGATACATCAGCACGGTTCAAACTTGATTTGAAGGGGTCGAACGGTGACCTGGGTTTCTTTTTTTTTTTTTTGCAGAATTATATTTATATTAACTAGTAATTATAAGAAACTGGTTAATTATATAATAGGAATAATATAAATTAATAGTTAGTTCAGAAAATATAAAATAATACTATTTCGTAGTTAAATACTGAATTTACAAAATATAAAATATTGTCCATACTTAAAACAAAAAATAAAAAAATAAAAGATAGAAGGTACTAATTAAGACCCCAAGTCTTTGCACACTTCCTTGACTGCAGCTATACGTTCCTTTATTTGTGTCAATCGAGTACTGATGGTGACCGGAGTCATAGACATGGCATCAAACTATGTACAAAGCAACGACATAGCAGAATGGATCTCCATACGTACTGCATCGATTACTGCTGATGTCTGTTCAATGATCACTACATGCACGATCTCGCCCATCTACTCACGAGTAACATTGTTTACTGATGCTTCGGCCTGTGTGGATGTCTCAGCAGCTGATTCTCCATGATCTCCCGGCTGTGCATCTCTCTAAGGATCAATTGGTTCTGAAACATGTCCACGAAGACGCAATCTCAAGTGTCCCATGTTGCATGAGAGGGTGGTGCTGTTTATCGGTCCCATCGGCTCCCGTTTATACTCAACAACATCAGGCACAACACCATCAAATAGCAGAATTGGGTGATTAGGATTCCGAATGGCAGTATATCCATCAAAATGTACCAAGACTCTGATCGAATCCTATCAAATATATACCCCACCAAGTTGATAAGAATGCCACGAGCGACTCGTATCATAAATTTCATCCGATCAATGCCAAGCTCTATCTTGTGCTATCGGGGGTCAATGTTGTTGGCAATTATCAAATTCAAAATCTTGAAGAAAGAAGATAAATCTGCCTGTTTGATGCTCTTTATCCTGTCATACGGTGGAGCATCTAGACCAACAACCAAATCCCTCATCTCATGATCAGCAAGTGTATTGACCTCATCAGTATAAACTGATGCCTCCTCCTCAGCTGTCTCCACCTCAACTGAAGGATCAGAATCTCAAGTCAACACATTCGGATATGCATCTAGCATCCTAGGAATAGCGAGATGCTCAGCAAGTCCATCCTGTGAAAATACAACGGGTACTCCTCAGACAGAGATCCTATAGGCCCCTCTGTCATCTGGGCTGACACTACCGAGCTCTCTATAGAACTTAGCAACAATGTCAATATAGGAGACTGGCTCCCATGCTTCCTCCTGCTTATCTAGGATAGGTCCCCAACTACGATCGCTGAAGACTGATGGCAGTGAATGACCTTCTAGACAAGACTCTGGAAATCAGAAATCTTCACTGGTCGCTCCAGTGAAACAATCCTCTCCCTAACTGGACCAATACTAGTCTCACCAGGATTGTCTTGCTTACATCCCACCCTAGAAGAAGACATTGTAATCAACCTAAAATTTACAATTAAAATTAGATATACAAATTAACAATAAAAATACAATAAATAACTATTCATAGTACTTTCAAACAAATAGAAATTTAATAAAGTGAGACACTATGAACAAGATAACTTTGAAGAAATAATATCACATTATTTAATATTAATTAGATTAATATAATAGAAACATTAATATTAAAAAAAAGTGATAAATTACGCCATTAATTTAATTATAATATAGAAATTATTTTTAATTAAAATTGAATGGAACTATAATATGGAATAAAAAAAAAAGAATTAATAAATATTACTAAATTTAATTATACCGTTCGAACGTATAAAATAGTGATCGAACGGTACAACTGTACAGTTTGAACGTGTAAAACAACGTTCGAATGTATAACTATTACCGTTCGAACACCCAACATAGTGATCGAACGGTCATTGTAATGTTCGAACGCTTACATCTATGGTCGAACGGGTTGCGAGTTGGCCTGAATGTCTGAACGTCTAAAACAACGTTCATACAGTTAGTGAATACCGTTCGAACTCTATTTACATGAACGGTCAAATGGGTGCTACTTGGCCTAAACGTTTGAACGTCTAAAAGAATGTTCAAACGGTTAGTGAATACCGTTCGAACGATGTTTATCGCGTTCGAACGGTATTCGAATCGATTTCGGATTCCAGACCGAGTCAACTCAACCATTAAAATTCATGGAATCCTTTGATTAAATCAAATAGAAACCTAAATAAACATTCCTACAAAGGAATAAAGCAAATCTATGGTGAGTATTGATGGATAAATCGGTTTATCCTAATTCAAATAAATAATCCATTAAAAACTTAAATCTAAACGGTAAAATGCTTTGAAAAATAACAATACCAATACTTAGAGGAAGAGGCTTCGAGTGGACGGTTAACGGCAGAGAACATACAAAATTTACACGTTTGGCTTCCGTGAAAATGACGTCTGCGGCAGCTTATATATGCAACACAGTTCGAACAGTAAGTTAACACCGTTCAAATGTATTAACTGTAATTTATTGCCCAATTATAGTTATTATTAAACATAATGTTTATTATCATTATAATTTATTATAATATTAAATATAATATAATATAATATAATATATGTTATTATATTATATTAAACACTATGTATTATATTTATTACTTTTAATATAGTATATATTATATTTTCATTTAATAGATTATATTATATTATATTATATTATATTATACTATATTAACTTATTTGATGTAGTATAATATAGTATACTATATAGAGCTCTCTATATTATAGTATTATATTAAAGATCACATATATGTTATAGTAAATGCATGTTATGACTTGTTTAGTATATTAACATATTATATTTTAGTTCTAGTTTAATTAGAATACCCTAGCAAATGCTAGTACTATAGATTACACTAGATATGATAGTATGTACATGTAATACTAGAAAGTATTATATTATCATATTATATTTTAGTTATAATCTAATAGTTTAACACTATATATGCTAGTACTACAAATGCCCCTATGGCATGATACCATATATATGTTATATATAGGCTAATATATATATTTTTTATAACAACTCACATTCATTAATTAGAGTCATAAAGAGAATTACATACTGGCCTCATGCCAAACAATTTGGGAAATACACTCGGGAACTGAATCCCACCAAACTGTTAAATCCTCTACAAACCGTGCTAGTTTTGCCAGACCATCAGCTGCTGCATTGTGCTCTCTACTAACATGTTGGAAGCTTACTCTTGGTATCTATTTTGAAAGGCTGTGAATGGAGTAGATCAGATTACCTTGGGGAGACATGGACTCCCCTTCTGTTGTTATGGCCTTAACACTGAGCATTGAGTCAATTTCCACAATTAGTTCTTTGATACCCAATGGGATACACAGCTGTAGACCCCTCAAGATGGCTCCACTTCCATGGGATCTGAGAACTCTAGCTCTTTGTGACATGCAGCCAGTATTACTTTTCCCTTCTCATCCCTCAAAATAACTCCCACTCCTATTCTACAACACCCTTGGAACAAAGCCCCATCTGTATTGATTTTTAGGACTCCTGAAGGAGGGGGTTTCCACACCACATTTCTTATCAAGTTTTGTTTATTACTATCTTGGGCTCCTTGAGACTCCTTAAGCATGGACAGGGCATGATCTACAGACTATTGTGGGTGCTGAACTTGTCCTTCAAAATAGAACTGGTTTCTTCTATACCAAAAGGACCAGGCCATGAGAAAGAATTTCTCTAGGTCTCTTGACTACCCTTCCTTTTTCACCCTCATTGCTATCTCCATAAAACCCTACTGGTTATCTTCCTGAAACAAATAGCCAAAAAAAGTCTTCCATAGAGATAGAATGGAAGGACAATAGATCAAAGCATGGCTCGTGTCTTCCCTGCTCTCATGACAGAACTTACAAGTATCCTTAGTAACAACCTTCCTGACCATCAGGTTTTTCAAAGTGGGCAACCCGTGCTTGCATGCTGTCCATGAGAAGACTCTAACCCTGTGTGGTATAGGCAATTTCCATAGCTACTTCCAGAAACCTCGATGGGCCTGATAGTTTGAGCAACTCCCTTCTGTCCTGTGGTTCTTTAGAGATCAAAACAGCTTGTAAGCACTTCTCACTGTGTATTCTCCTGAGCTTTCATGGTGCCATATGAACTTATCCTTTCTAGGTGAAGGACCTAGAGGCATCCTCAGAATTTTAGAAGCTTCTCTTGGAGGAAAAGTTCTCCTAACTAACTCAGCATCCCACCAACCTGTCTCCCTATCAATCAACTATGCAACTTGTTGGCATCTATTCCTACTGTCTTGACCTTGGCTTAAGAGGATTGGATTTTGGCCTGGCAGCCAGATATCAGTCCAGATGTTAATGGACTCTCCATCACCCACCCGCCACCTGCACCCCTTCACTAGTAGTCTTATAGATTCCCAGATCCCTCTCCATGCATATGATGGGGCATTTCCCAACTGTGCTGAATACTCGAATTGGGGAAGTACTTAGACTTGTAAATCCTATGGAGAAGAGAAGACGTTTCATTCATAATCCTCCATGCTTGTTTTGCTAATAAGGCCATATTGAAGCTGTGAAGGTCCTTAAAGCCCAGTCCCCCGTATTGCTTGGTAGCACACATTTTTGACCAGCTCACCCACCTAATTTTGTTTTCCTCCTTCCTTTGGCCCCACCAGAACTTTGCCATCATATTCTCCAACTCTTTGCACAGGCTTTCAGGTAGTTTGAAGCAGCTCATAGAGTATGAGGGGATTGATAAGGCTACTGCTTTAATCAGTACTTCCTTCCCCCTTGTGAAAGTAGCCTTTCCTTCCATCCTTGAAGCTTCTTCCAAACCCTACTTTTAATACTCATGAAGGCCCTTTTCTTAGATCTTCCTACCACTGATGGGAGACCAAGATACTTCTCGTACTTCTGAGCCTGCTATATCCCCCAAGAGGCCGTAATTTCCTGCTGTAATTGGGGGTCAACATTACTGCTGAAAACCATTGTTGTCTTCTCTTTGTTGACTTTCTGACCCAATGCTAGTTCATACTCCTTTAGAAGTTGATGGATGTGTGCATTAGTTTGCAAAGAGGCCCTGCAAAAGAACAAACTGTCATCTGCAAAAAGGAGGTTGTTGATCCTTGGGCTGCCTCTACAAATTTTTACACCTTCCACCAACTTGTTCTCCTCAGCTTGTTTTAGCATGGCATACCATCAGGTCCAGGGGCTTTGGAGGGTTCCATCTGGTTCAAGGCCTAGACCACTTCTTCTGCTGTGTACTGTTGCATCAGATTCTCGTTCATGCCCTCAGTCACACAATCCTGCAATTTATCTAGAAATCCCACTTGTCCTTGTTAGCCTGAAGAGGTGAAAATGGTTTGGAAGTAATCCATTATAATTCTATCTCTTTCTGCTCCCACCTACCAGATATTGTTACTATCTCTCACTCCTTTGATATAATTTCTTTTCTGTCTTTGAGAAGCTTTTCTATGAAAAACCTTGTGTTTTTGTCTCCTTTCTTTAACCACAGTGCCTTTGACATCTGTCTTCACATGATTTCATCTCTTTCCAGCCAAGTTTGCATCTCAACCTTTGCATTCTTATGCTCTTTTGTTCTCAAACAATTTGGGTCAATTTGGTACAGCAGATTCATCTTGTCTCGGGCCTTAGCAATATGTCTCTTCACATGACCAAAACTACTCTTATTCCACTGCTGGAGCCTCTCACCATAGCCCTTTATCTTCTTCATAATTAGAGAGATGTCCTTTTCCCCTTCCACTAGGTCCCAGGTAGAAGACACCACCTGCTTGCAACCTTTTGTCTCAGTCCACATAGCCTCAAACCTGAATCCAGACCCTCTACTACCCAGACTGGGGTCAGCTTGAGGTTTCAAACAAACAGCAAGATGGTCTGAGTAGGCAATTGGTATATGAACAACATACCACATAGAAAATAGGGAACTCCACTCTTGATTAGCACAAAATCTATCTAACCTTTCGGACACACTATGTTCTTTCTGTCTCCCATTCCACCATGTGAATTGGGGTCCACAGAACCCCAAATCTAGTAGTCTGCACTCAACAAGCATGTCACTAAAGTCCTCCATCTGCCACTCAGGTCTGCACCTTCCTCCCCTTTTCTCCCCCCAAGTGCAAAATTTCATTAAAGTCCCCCATTAAAAGCCAAGCACAACCTGTTGGTACTATGAGAGACTTTATTAAAGACCAGGTATCATGTCTTCTTGCAACTTCTGGGTGACCATACACTCTAGTCAAGTACCAGACAGCTTCCCTCTCCTCTTGCAGTTTAATTTCAGTGTGGATATGGGACTTTGAGTATTGGATAATCTTTAGATCAATGTGGTTTTTCCATATAAGAGCAATGCCCCCCCCCCCCTCCTCTGTCATTACTAACTGCTAAACAGTTTGGAAAGCCTAGAATATACTTAATTTTTTCCATTCTAGTGACACTCAATCTTGTCTCTTGTAGAAACAAGATTGTGGGATCTTCTCTTTGAACCATGTCTCGAAGTACTCGAACTCCCCGTGGGTTCCCAAGTCCATGTGAGTCCCAACTGATGAAGCTCATTGGTCTTGGTGGGGTTGTAAAACAACCTCCACCATGTCTATGATTTCATTGTTTTCAAATCCCTCATTCTCTGTCTTTATTTTTTTGTTCTTGCTAAGGTTTGCACAAGATGCTGCATTTCTTTTGCTTCTCTTTAGAATTGGACTTTTGACTCTCTTACTTCTGTGTGGCAGGCCTGAAGGACTTCCTTCTAGTCTCGGTGAAAAAATTTCAGCATTCAGGTTTCTTGCTCGTCTTCTCCATGTGGGGCCCTTCTTTATTTGGTTCAAGGCTTTTAGTTGGTCAGACAGGAAGTTCTCAATGGAATGAATCTGTGTAACTAAGTCAGTTGGGACCTCAGTACTAGTTATCCCATGTTGTACTACCCCTTTAGCTGTCAGTGGAGTGTATACTTCTCCTGCAGGCCTTGTATGCTCATCATGCTTCCTTTCTAGTATATTATAGGGAACATCTGGAGGGTTTAGTGGAAAGGCGCCTTTTTCTGCCAAATTTTGTGTGCTATCTTGTCTAGGGAAGTTTCCTTGCCTAGTCAACCTCCCTGCCCCTGCATGTCACTTCTGTCGACAGTCTTACAGTCCAGCCTATCTGAAGCTATGTTCCTCTCCTGACACCCATCCGTGATGGCTGGATTTCCTTCCTGGGGGTCTTCCCTGACCTCTATCTCTCTCCTCCATTGCTGTGTATGCGCTTGAACTTCTGGAGCCACATCTTCCCCATACTTCTTTGATTGCAAGTCACTGTCTCTGGTAACCGGTGCCCTCAGCTAGGCCCCTTACTGTTGGTTTCCTTCCCCTTTGGTTACACTCAAACAAGCTAATTGGTTATGTTTAATGGTTCCACACTTAAAACATATTGAAGGCAGTCTCTCATATTTGAATGGCACCCAACACTTCTTCCCCTCCACTTTGAGAAAAGTACCCCTTAGTAGAGCTTTTGTGATATCCACCTCAACCCTTATACATAAAAACTTCCCCCAACTAATGCCTCTGTCATCTGCATGGACTTTTAGCACTCTTCCCACATAGCTGCCAAGTTGTAATCCCGTTTCTTGTGTCATGCAACTAAAGGGCACGTCATAGGCCTGCAGCCAAAACACCTCTTTGTTGAAGACTACCTCGTTAATGGACTTAGAGCCATCATATGCTTGTAGGCACAAAAGCCACCGATCGAAAGCCCATGGTCTCCCTTCCACCACCCTCTGCATATCCTGAGCACTATTAAACTCAACAAGGAACTTGTTAGGACCCACCTCCGAGAACTGAATCCAGCATGCACATCTCCAAACTTTGGCCATAGTGCTCTTGAAAGCCTCGTTGTTAACATTCTTCTCGGCCATTACCATTACCATTAGGCATGAAGGGACTTGTTTTTGAGTTGTTGGCATGGTATGGGGAACTAGAGATACCCCCTCCCTTTCCCTTGCTGTTAGACTTAGCGTTTCCCACTACCTCGATAGTTCTTCTTCCATGGGACCCTCTGTTGAGCTAGCAAACAAACAAAACCAGCCAAGAGGACGTACTCTATTCTAGAGAAAAACTCTCAACCAACAAGAGACTCTACAAAAGCACCTCCTATATACAGCTATGATGTTTCCAATAGTCGCTAATATATATACTTGACTATAATATTAGATGTAGTACGGTTAATTATATTATATTATAGTAAACTATAATATAATTAACATATATGCTTGATTATATATTATAATCAAATATTACTATGTTACTAAACTATAGTATATTACTATGTTAGATATTAATGTTGTTATTTTATTTAAAGGTATACTAATTGGGTCTTACATGGCAAACCATATCCAACTTCATTCGAGGTTCCACATGAAGAAGAAGAGATTGATGAAGATGCACAACCAGATGTTGTTGGAGATGAATATGATGAGGATATGGAGCAAATGTTAGGTGACATCGGTGCAGGAATATTTATGAATGAAGGTGACATGGACACGTCAAGTTCAAATGATGGGGGTCATAACACTTTTGCATGATTGTGAAATGATTTACAACGTGAGATATATCCAGGATGTAGAAGACACAATGAGTTGTCATTTACCGTAAGACTACTTCACATAAAATCAATGTGCCGATTATCAATTAAGGCTGTCAATATATTACTAGAGCTGTTTAAGGAGGCACTGCCATCGGATAATACTTTACCTTGTAACTTCTATGAAGCAAAAACATTGAAACAAGGACTTGAATTTGATTACAACGTAATACATGCATGTAAGAATGACTGCATATTATTTTGGCAAGAGAATGAGTAGTTGAATGAGTGTCCCATATGCCACAAATCAAGATGGACATCTGACAAACAAAATGTGCCATAAAAGATAGTATGTCACTTTCCATTGACACCTAGATTATATATGTCACGTGCAACAGCTGTAGACATGATATGATACTCATCAGCCAGAGTTAGGAATAATGATATTTTATCACATCCTGCTGACTCCCAGGTGTGGAAGGAATTTGATTAGGAACACCCATGGTTTGCTGAAGAACCCCGTAATGGGCAACTTGAGTTGGTAACAGATAGATTTAATCTGTTTGGGAACATGAGTACTAGTCATAGAACTTGGCCAATTGTACTTATGCCGTATAATCTACCACCGTGGAAGTGTATGAAAGATCCATATTTCATTATGAGTTTGCTCATTCTAGGTCCGAGATCACCGGGAAATGATATAGACATACACTTACAGCCATTAATTGCAGAATTGAAAGATTTGTTGGAGAATGGGGTTGTCACGTTTGATTCATCAACAGGCAAATCGTTCAAGATGCATGCTGTCATGTTATGGACAATAAATGATTTTTTAGCTTATGGAAACTTGTCAGGTTAGAGTACTAAGGGAAAAATGGCATGTTCAACTTGTAACAAACATAGTAAATCTGAATGGCTCACTTACAGGAGGAAATTATGTTTCATGGGTCGTCGTCAATTTCTACCTGATGACCATAGATGGTAGAGAAATTCACAAATGTTTGATGGTACTGTTGAATGGGACCAACCTCCACCATATTTATTTGGTGAAGATGTACTTGCACAATTTATAGATGTTGGTTGTAATGAATTCGGTAAAAAACTTTGAAAGAGAAAACGAGCTACATCTGAGTTGAATTGGACTAAGAAGAGTATATTTTTTTTATCTCCCATACTGGTCAAAGTTAAAATTACAGCATAGTCTTGATGTTATGCATATTGAAAAAAATATATGCGAATCTGTATTGGGAACATTAATGTCAATTGAAGGAAAAACGAAGGATACATTAAACTCAAGGAAGGATTTGATGCAGTTGGGAATAAGACTGGAAATGCAATTGCAAGAAAATGATTCATCCGTTTACGTGCCAATTGGGTGGTATACATTGTCAAGGAATGAAAGGGCTACATTTTGTGAGTAGATAATGAAAATTAAATTACCAAACGGTTATGCCTCGAATTTGACAAGGTGTGTGCGAACAAATGACTGGAAAATAACTGGGTTAAAAAGTCATGATTATCATATCCTTTTACAGCGTATCTTGCCTATTGGTATTCGTGGGTACTTGACCACATATGTGCGCGTGGCTTTGACTAAGTTGGGTTTATTTTTCAAAGACTTATGTGCTAGGACATTAAATGTAGAACTTTGAATCGAATGGAACGAGAAATTGCCATAATATTGTGTAAGCTACAAAGTATTTACCCACTGTCATTTTTTGATGTCATGGTTCACCTAACCATCCATTTGCCACGTGAGGCTCAACTTGCAGGACCAGTTCATTATAAATGGATGTATCCCATTTAATGATTCCTTGGGAAGTTGAAATGTACAGTTGGTAACAAAGCTCATCCAGAAGAATCAATTGTAGAAGCATATATTGATGATGAGTGGCATACCTTCTGTTCTAAATATTTCCCAAAGTTGACACTAGATTTGATCGGCCAAAAGAAACTTTGATGTTGACCGAGCAAGACAATGAAATGTGTTTTCTGTGTTTTCCCAACAAGTACATCCATTTGGTGCAGTGCGTGGTTATGACTGATGTAGAAAGTTTGAGAAAGCTCAGTGGTATGTGTTGAACAGTTGCCCTAAGATAGAGAACCACTTAAAGTAAGTTATAATCTTTTCTTAATTTAATATTCACTCATTTATTTTCACAAAATTCTAAGAATATAAAAGACTTGTGGTACTCATCAATTTAAGTGATCATATTAACATACTCAAGGAACTAGGAGTAAATGATATAAACCAGAAACATGAAGAGGAGTTCCCGAGATGGTTTGAATAATGGGTAATGACATTACATATGCTTTACTCATCCAATAGTTCAGAAAATGTTGATTGCTTATTATTGATATAATAGAAACTTTACTCAATATGTAGGTTGTACAAATGCATGTGAATAATCCAAACGATATATCGGATGAGCTGTATGCATTAGCGCATGGCCCATCGAGACGTGCTACAAGATATTCTGCATGTATTTCTCGGTTTGCTTTTTGTTATGCCCTATTTAATTATTGCACTCCATGTTATGGCACGTTGTTAGTCAAACTTATGTGCCATGTCATGAGTATGGAGATTGTCACGAAAAATAACATTTTCAAGTCAATTAAGTCTTTTACATTTATTACGACCCCAAGTGCTAGGATGGGTAATGTCCTAGTAGAACTCCATTGTTCAAGCTGAAATGTTTAAACTAGTGTGAAATTTCCTGGATTGATAAAGTACCGTCAACAAGCTTTGAATGAGGCCTAAGTAACTGGTCACCGGAGTGAAATCAAGCAGCATTGTGATGGTGCAAACCATAGTCCATGTTCATGTTATACGCACTCAAGCAAGTGCAAATACCTATTACAAGATGCATACATTACGTACTCACAACTGGTGTAGATACTTGTGATGTGATGCATTATCAGCAAAGCACACTACTCAAGGGGACCTGTGTAGCATCCACATGTCAAGTTTAATTAACTAGTTTATTTATTTATGTGAACATGATTCCAAATTCATGTTTATTTTCAAGTTCAGTTTAGTTTCAGTTCACGTCGTGTTTTTTTTTTCATGTTTGTAAAGTTCATGTCAGTTTCAGTTCATGTCGGTTTAGTTTAGGTTAGGTCAGCACATGTCATGTTAATTGCCAGGTTATGTCATGTTCACTCATATTCACATCTGCATTCATGTCTTTTAACTGTCCTGAATGGATTTGTGAACTATTAGTTTATGTGGGTTGTTAAGTTGCGATTTGTAATCAAATCTCACTTGGAAGTCCCGGCTACCATTCTCCCAAATAGTAGACCATGTGTAAGGAGCAAGAAGACTCGTGGAGAATCATCTGGATCAAGTCGACTATAGTACTGATGACGATTTTGGACAAGTATTGTAACTTTTGGATGTTAGTTGTTATATGTTTATAAAGTATGCTTATGTTATTTTGGGGTATGTTATATCTGGTGCATAGTATTGCATAAGAAAAAAAATTATCTGTAGTGAATATTGTATATTGTTAGATGCATCCTAAGTGCATTGCATCTTTATATATCATGAACTGGGGAAGGTAACTTTGTATTGCATGTTTCAACGCTTCAAAGTCCACCAAATCCCAAGCAGAATATGGGAGGTGTCACACCTTTTATTGCATGTCCCGACGGTTCAAGCCCCCCAGATCCCAAGTGGAACTTGAGGGCATCACAAAAATATTATATGTTTACAAACTATCTTTTATGCTGTGATTTGACATGAAGAGTTTGAATAATGTGCATGGGTGATGTTTATGATTTTTCAGGCATGTGTGTGAGGCTTACCATGTGTTGATAATCATGGACAGGTTGGGGTGTCTACAAACCATTCCTACAGCATATGACCATGAGTTCGATATTGGTAGAGGTATTCACTATGATGATCGAGGTGGAATTCTTCTTATTGGCCTTATTTTATAAACAACTAGATTGATTCCCCAATTTGATCACGTGTGGTGTCTTCGAGTCAATTGACCGGGTAGAGAGATTCTTCGGATTGATCATATGTGTTGTCTTCGGGTGTGTTGGCCAGGTTGAGTGAGTCTCCATGTCAGATTATTTGAAATTGGTGAACCGGCTTGGAGGTTTATAGGGTAAAGTGAGTCCTTGCATTGAATGGTGGAGTAGTTCCCTACTTTGTAATTATATGATGAGATATGATGAATTTTATGTGTTTTGATAAGAGGGTGATTCCTCGCCTTGATAAGAGGGTGATTTGTCATCATGCTTATATACTTGTATTTTATTCAAAATACATTGTTTATGCCGGAGGGTGATTCCTCGTTGTGCATAAATATAGTTTGTTCATAGATCAGCCTAGAGGAAACCATGCATGCATGTTCATCACCATTGTCTCTCATTGGTAGTACTGACATAGATGTTGAACTTTCTAATAGTTTCATTTACCGAAACCGTAGGCCTTGATGCAGATTAGTCCAAGAGGAGTTTCTCATGGAATGAGGATTAATCTCACCAAAACCCTAGAAATGGAGGCCTATCTCCGTTATTAGTTAATTGTATTTTGTTAAGATGTACTTTTGAGTCAGGTGAGAGAACTTGTTTAGACCTTTAGTACAATTAGCACTCTCTAACTAAGCCTTTACTTATTCCACTATGACTTATTTTCTTACTACGTATCCAGTCCATGATTACATGCCTAAACCAATAGTAACCACTAGGTGTTTCCAATTGATTATTCGAGTTCCAGACTGGATCGAGAAAACACCTGGTCATAATGAGTAGTCTCACTTTTCTTAACAAAAAAGGATGTTATTATCGGCAAAGAAAAGAAAAGAAGAATGATGTTTGGAGTTCTTGTGCACATATATACTAAAACCTATGAGTAACTCTTTCCTGCTGTCAGATTGATTACCGGTTGAACAAACAACTTTATGATCAATGGGAGATCCTACATCATAATCATTGCCTTTATCATTATTACCATTGAACAGGCCATCACACTTCCACAAAATGCCACATGTGAATAATTTCTAGACAAGATCAAACATAAGGCCTCCTCATTAAATAATAAAATAATAGTTTTTCCACAGGCAACCGGCAATTGCAATCGTAGGGTAATCAGCACTTTCCAATTCAGTAAATATATTAAAAAAATAAAAAACAAAACAAAGGAAGGGGAAGGAAGGGGAAGGAAAGGGAAGGAAAGAGGTCTCGGGTCTGAAAGATTAAGTATTGGCCACACCCAACTGCTTCAAAATCTTCTTCACGAAATACTCACAGTTGAATACTAGAACGAAACATTAGAAAACACAAACATTTAACACTAAAACCAAAAGCTTTCATTTTCAAAAAAGTTGACTAGAAGATATTGCTATTGAAGGAATACCACTGCTGAAAATCAAGCTTTAATATTAGCACAAAATTGATGAAAACTTATTTCTTCTTTCCACCCTTGGCAACATTTGAATCCTTTGTCTTCTTTACTCCATGGATCTTCTTAGCCCTATTCGTCCTTCAACTGCTTTCTCAACTTCTCTACCTTGGTATCAAGTCCATTCCTGATGAGCCTATACTTGGGTTCATATTTTTTTGCATTCTCAATGGAACCATAAATCAAACCAAAACCAATTAACTTTCCACCTCCAAAGTGAGTTTGGAACTTGAAAACAAAGATTGAGTTTGGGTCTTTTACTTCATACATCCTTGACAGCTTCTCCTTCAGCTCAGCCTTGGAAACATTGGGTCTCTCTAGATAAAGAACATCAATTACAAATTGTTTTCTAGAGAGTCTGTTGGTCACGAACTTCCTAGTTCTGATGGTCATTACCTTGTCCACCATGCTGGTAGTTGAAGATCGACAAGCCGAGTATATCATTGGGGCATCTAGAAATCAACCTTGGCCTCGTAAGTGATAGGAAATGGGGGGAAACGTCGTATTTTTGCCACCCAAACCCATTTCTACAAAGGCATTTTGAGTGAAAGGAAGAAGACTACCTAATTGAAAAGTGCCCAATTCCATTTTGATTGTAGAGCATTTAGATTGAAATGAAGAAGCTGACCATTCTCCTCCTCCTTCCTCTTCCAATCCCATGTGGTACCTCAACCACTTGTGCTTTGACGGGAAACCCACTAGATGGAGGAAGCAGACGAAGTTAGTGGAGGAGAGTGGGGATGGAGAAGACAAAGAGCAAACTTTTGTCTTCATGGGAATGGGGCTTCGCGGGGATGGAGAAGTCCCAAAGCAAGGAAGGGAATCAAAATAGAAACGACGTCGTTTCTATTTTGCCATGTCAGATGACTTGGTCTCAAAGTATTCTTCCAAGTGCAAAAGTGTCAAGTTTTATCAAGGATAAGTCCAGGATCATATTCTACAAGGACAAAGGGTTATCAAAGTATTTGTGACATTTTTGTTGTAAAAGATGTATTGACTATGAGAGATAAAAATAAATATGAATCTATGTTTCTAAAATTACCAAGAACCAAGAGATTTAAAGAAAATATGTAGAAGTTGAATTAAATTTGTAAGAAGCAATAAAACAAACACTTGGATGCAATTTTCGCCCATTTCTAATTTGAAGTTGGATTTATCTCTAATTTCATCTTCTCTTAACTATTTTCTCATTACAAGAGATTATGATCGGTTAATTAAACAATAAGCACACTTTTCAGTATAATCAAAGTGCTTGACAGATTTTATAACAAGTGTAAAAATGAAAGAAAGCAATCAAAATCTTGTTACGAGTTTGAGCATCAATCGTGCATTTATGTCTATGATTGATCAAGTTCAAGAATATAGAACTTTAATCCTTCCCATAGGTAAAATGAAATACAATCTATCAAGTTAATCATTCAAAAGTCCATAACTTTGAAGAAAATTCAACTCAAAACAGTCATGAGTTACTCATTTAATCCCAAGATAAAATTCTAGCCTATTATTTCTAAATTAGCAAATTGCCCAAAAATAATGAACCATAACATTTCAAGTTACTGTATGAAAACAAATGCAAAAGAATAAAAATAACAAGCTGAATGATAATCAAAATGATTTAAAGAAAAGAAAGTGTTGAAAACATCCAAATGAAAAACTGCAGGAAAAATAAACTACGAAAACTAAATTCACGCCACCCCCGGTCTGGAAAGCAAAAAAAAAAAAAAAAACGTAAAAACTAAAGTGACTAATCCCAACAAATCTAAAAAGAAACGAAACTGTAAATCAGAAAAGAATAAGATCCAAAACCATACACCGCTCCAAGTTCTCCGTTTGAACAAAACTAAGAAGAGAAAAAAATAAAAACTCAAAGCCAGAGTGAGAGAGCCTCCCACGCCGTCTCTACTCCAGTTCTGCAATAACCCTAAAAAAAAATAAAAATGACAACCCCTAAGGTGTGAACCACTAAGACCGAAGAAGGAAAAAATAGGAAAACAAAAAAGAAAAAGCTAAAAATGAGAGACAAAGTGCTTCCATCAGTGCGAAATCCCACGCCAACGACACCCAGTCCGTAAAAGCCCAAAACATCCAGAAAACAAGTGTCGAATGAGAGTATGTGGAAAAATCGAAATTGCCCTTCCATCTTGCGTGATTTTCTCTTGTGTCCATGCCGCTACCGTGCCCCTCTGCAAGTTTCGTTTCTTGCCTCTACCATCCCAACTGCTGTGTGCGTGAGTGTGCATCTTGTGTTGAGGCTAAAAATTCCTTTCAAGTTTAGTTCATGTCCTTTCCAAAAATACCCCTTAACCTATAAGTGAAATATTTGTATTAGCATCAAGAAGGGTAAAATTGAGATATTAAATCTGATGTGACTTATCAACTGCAGTATAAATCTCTTTTAAGTACATAAATATCAAAATTTTATCAAAGAGTCAAGTATTAGAAATTACTGCATAATTAAGTGCTTAATTCACTTTTAGTTAAACAATTTATTTAATTTAGCAGCCTAATCATACAATTTTTGACACTTTATCATCAAATGTGATGCTGTTGGGATTCTCCAGGCTGGTTGCAAATAGTATTTTTCATAAAATAAATTGCGATTGATTTTTTACTAACAACTTATTACTTATAATTTTCACTTCCGTTTGAATTTTAATGAAGTTTGAGATTATAATTTTTTTAAAAAATTGATATCTTAAATGCTAATTAACATCTTTTCTAATTTATGTCATAAATAAAACTAATTTATGTGCTGAGATTTGTGTGATAGGAAAGAATTAAAAAAAAAAAAAAGATCAAAATTGAAGAATCGTGGAGAAGTTGGAAATCGAAAAGGAGGGATTTTCAGGAAGAAGAGAAACTGCATGGAAGAACCGTCGTGCATGGTCTAGTGATGGTTACCAATTTATACATGTTGCTGAAAACCCCAAGGTAAAGTAAGGTGGAGATCAACGTGAATGGGCCATGCACGTGTTTAGGGCTTCGAGCATTAACTGTGGGCTTTGGGTCCACTTTGAGATATTTGGGCCTCATTTCAACTTCCAACTAACCCAATTCATTCCATAAGCATTTTGGGTCAAAAATTAAAAATAAAAATAAATTAATTAATTAAAATGCGCTACCTGTTGGACCTGAGCGTTACATTTAATTAAACGAACTCCTATTCTTTTACAACAAGATCTGACCAATTATTTCATATTTAGATTACCCGACAACGTCATGCAATCTGAGATTTGTTATCTTCTACACATGATGAGTACTGTTGAGCTCCGATCAAAGAAGGTGATCAACAAAAAATTTCGGACTTTACTCTTTATTCTTCTCAATTTCTTTCATCCTCGCAATATTTTGATTCTATTTTATTATATAATATCCGAGCGCTATTCAATATTGATAAATTCATTCGCGAATGATTTTAAGTTTTATACTATTCCAAAAATTTAAGGTACGAGACTTTTTTTATTATTTTTGAGCTTTTATTTTTTAAATGAAGACAATTTGATAGAATAATATTAGATTCAGTCTTGAGATATACAAGTCTCGTACATTTCTTTTTTTAAATCAGGTCCATCAATAAAAAAAATATTTTTTCATGAATATTGGATCTCAATCTTAAAAATTTTCTAAAAGATATGAAACGTCTAAGAAATAACCCTTTTTAGAGGCATACATTGCTTAATTGCTAATAGAATATTGTTAACAATAGCTGTGACAGTTGGATGCTTATCCAAAAGAAATCTTAAATGGACTATTGAAAATGAAACATTAACAAATTCTCAATACAAAAATCCAGTAATTAAATTTACATACCCAAATAACTAAAAAAGAAAGACAGAATTGAAGTCCATCTATTTATTTGGCAAATTCAATTATCATAAGAAAAAATAGATTAAAGTCCTAAATCTTCTTCTGGAACGCTCTACGTACAAAGCAGTTGATGATCAATTTAGGCAGCATTTTGAATATTTTTGTTTTATGGCAAAGGAAAACAATCTAGTTAGCTAGACATCAATAAAACAGCAAACGGCCAGATATTAAATACTAAAAGTACTGTCACTAGAGTCGTCCATGACCATAGATGCATACAGTAGACTGTTCCATGTATCCGGCACTCCGGGCAAGCACCAATGACTGCAATCAGCATAGGAATGTGGTTTTCTTCGTTGCTTTCGTGTCAGCAGCTTCCCTTGCCTTATTGTATAAACAGATGTATGTGCATCTATTCGATACTGAGTTAGTTTTGAGACATTCAAGTACGTTACTGGTGTCCTCATGCGTCCAATTATACTCTCAACAATGTCTCCGATTGGATTGAGAAATTGAAAGGACTCATCTTTAATGGGTTGTTTTTTATTGTAACACCACTCTTTACTATAGTGTAGTGCTGTTAGGCCTCGAAAAAATACCTTTGTACTGCTCTTATCGACGTTGTGATCAATCCAACGAGACCAGGTCTTCATTGCCTTCAAAAATGCTGAACGAATCTTCATGTCCTTCCAAAGCTTTCCTCTATATTGAAACAATTCCCACCTACAAGTCACTCCTGTCATAAATCCCCTTCCCAAGAACTATGATGCAGGTTATGAAATTAATTTTATTAATATCGGTTTCGTTACATAAATGAGATGAGGTAAAAATTAAAATTTGAATAAATTATTATTAAAATATTTTTTTTTTTATAATTTAAAAAAATTGAATTGTTTATTAATATATTTTTTATAAAAATTTAAGAAAAATTATAATAATTATATGAGATGAGATAGTTTAATTTAAAATGAATAGAAGCTTACCTCTGGACATTGTGGAGCCACCAGTGACCAGAGTTAAATATCATAACATCAGCGCCACGACAACTCCTTTCCCAGTCTGATGGTTTGTCTAGCGTGAGAACCCGACCAAGTTCTGGGTTTTGCTTCAATTGCACTAGAAAGGGGCTCCAATAGAACTCCACAGAACAATTATACTCCTGTTGTGTCAGAATGATAGGAATCTTGTTAACGTCCTTTGGCTGTTATATATAGTAAGCCTTCTAATCCATTCAATGAATAAATAATAATCAGCATTCAGCAGTACTGATGCGGCCGAAATGCATACCAAACAGATCTCTCTTACCGTAGATCTAAAAGACTTGAAGTTTACATCCATATCAATTTCAGCTCGTGAGGAAGGAATAGCGGAGTAAAGAAGGCAAACAAGAGACTCCCAATGGTTTCTGTTAATGGAGTCCCCAACTATAACCACTCTCTTATCTCTAAGTCTCTCTAACATGTTTGTACCATTAAACCTGGGAAACCAACCATTGTCAGAAATGGACATAATATATATATATATATATATGCAAACACACAAATAAGATGGTATCCGTTAAATTTATTACCTCGGAATCTGACACCCCTTGGCTTCCCATCTCCATTTCTCGTATTCAGAATCTGGCCTCCCATTCCTTTGGCAACTAACTTGGTCACTAAGAAATGGACACTGTGATCCATGATATAGAGGACTTGATTTTGGATCATATACCCATTTCCCATCGAAGATATTGCAGCTAATATCCTTCTTCATTATCTTCCTCCCATGCTCTCTTACTTTTGACGGTAGCAGGAATTGCATGTCGTCATCAGCTGCTTGTCGATGCTTGTCGGAGTCAGCGGATGACCTCATGGTTATGGTAATGTTTCCGGGAGCAGCGTAAACATTGTTATGGTCTTTGGATGATGTCATGGTTTCGACAACGTTTTCGGGAGCAGCGTCAACCATGTCACTTGCTGGATCATGCCGGTCTGAGTCCTTAGAAGATATCATGGTTTCGACACCGTTCTCGGGAGCAGTGTAGACCATGTCAACTGCTGGAATATGCCGGTCTGAGTCATTGGATGAGGTCATGGTTACGACAATGTTTCCATAAGCAGAAAGCTCTACACTTTGGTGGTCATGTTTAAGACAGTAAAGCAGAAAGATGTAGCCTACGAAGAATGCACATATGCAGGACCTCCATTTTTCATTGATGGTGGAACTGAGCTGCACTGCTAAAATTCTGCTTTTGTCAAGCAGAAGAGAGGGTTGTACATTGCTCAGCCTCTCCTTTACGGCCTTGAAGCTCCTCATAATATCCCCAACTACAGCACCACCCTTTGCGGCCTTTACCACACCCATCATCCCTTATCTCCTCAAGAGATATCCCTGCTAGCTAGTGCTAGCTTCTCGTTTTCCGCTTGCTCTAATTGCCTTCACATTATTTTTATGGTTCACCTTGATTGTGAGATCATCTTGGTGGTTTGCTAATTTGACAGATACAGGTTTGTCTTAATCCCAACTCTTGTACGTAATTTTTTTGTCAACGTATTGAAGCTAGGCCCCCTTGGTATCTTTCATGATATACTAATGATCTATATATGTAGATTTTCTTAAAAAAAATCCTGAAACGCCTAATTATCCAAAAAAAATACTAAAAATAGAGATAATTTAGTTTTTTGAAATGTAGATAAAAGGTTAGACCAGAAAATTTATTCTCCTTACCAATTCGATCGATCTCCATTAATACTATTTGAAAATAATTAAGGCAAGCTACAATATTTTTCGGATATACAAGCACGTACGCATATTCATTTAAAAAAAAATTATATTTATTTTTAAAAAAATATGCGAGGTTTATTCATTTAACAAATTTTATTCTTCCTTAAAGCCCGATTAGACATTTAGATTTAGAGATGAAATGCGATAATTTTAGATAAAAATTAAAAATTTAATAAAATATTATTATAAAAATATTTTTTATATTATTATTATTTAAAAATTAAAAAAAATAAATTATTTATTCTATTTTATATAAAAATTTAAAAAAATTATAATAATAAGATGGAATAAAAAATGATAGATATGGCCGCAACCAATGGTTTCGGATACTTTTGCAAGAAATCTATGGGGAACTTGTTTTTGCATTCTAAAAAGTGTTGGCCATAAATTAGAAAAGATCGATAAACTTTCTTAATGGATGTAAATTAATCAAGATTCCTACCTCGTACATAGTAAAGTAAAAACATTTGTTTCTTGAAGTTTCCTACATGTTAAGCTGGTTTGTTGGCACCATGCAGATTGTCATTATTCAACTGTCATGCGGACCCTCTCCCCATTTGTAATTTCTATTGTTTTGTTAGTACCTATGTGCCCAAGAAAAAACAAAAAGGAAGAAAAGGAAAACTGAAAATGAAATCCTACAAGACAACATTTACACGTGGCCCCCATGCGCAAAAGTAAAAATAATATAAATAAATAAATTATTCAACCCCTACCAAAAGGTCAGGTACTCAGCCGCCATAAAACATATATGTGGTGCACAGTGGATTACACCATATAAGAGAGAAAGATAAATACTTAAAAAAAAAAAAATCATAGGGTACCGTGCTGAATACGACATATATAGGATAACTACGACATAAAGCACATGGATGAGTAACCAATTAAGTTTCTTTTAAAGTTCTCCATTTGATAGACTGTATTATATTATATATTTTTTTTTTAGAGTAATACTAAATATAAATCTCAAACAGATAAATTTTTTTTATAAAAAAGTATATTCCATTAATTAAGAATAATTTTTTAGAAAAATGCTACTTCTACCGCTCCTCCCTCCCGCTCGTCTCTCCCGCTTGACGTAAAATGCCCATGTGACCTGTTTTTAAATAATAATAAAATACCAGAATACATAACATTTTCTTCCCTCTTGTCGATTTTTCTTTCTTCCCTCCCAAACCAATCGTCTGTAAGGCAGATGTGTGAGAGTGAAGGAAAAGAAAGAAACTCATATTGACTGATTTTTCTTTCTCTCCCAAGCTAATCATATATATATATAGAGAGAGAGAGAGAGAGAGAGAGAGTAGGAAGAGAGAAGCTCATACCGACCGAAATTAATTTAGCTCCAATCCAAATGTGTGAGGGTGAAGGGAAGGAAACCACTTGCATTATGTTTTGGTGTTTGAAGCATGTTGTTTCAGTACAATGGGATAGCCACGTAATTACAATAGTTTTTTGTTCTCTTGGTGATAATACCACTTTGTGACTGAATAGGATTGCTTTTTGCAGGTGCAAAGATAGAAATCGAAGAAGTTCCTACATAAGCATCAGGAAAGAAAAGTAAGAACAAGAAATCAAAAGCTACAGCTGCAGAGAAAGGTGAGCCTATGGCCGAAGATAACTCAACTGCTGTTTCAAATGGTGAAGTTTTGGAGGATTCTAAATCAGAAAAGAAGAAGGAAAATGAGAAGCGTTGAATGGATTAGAAGCTGGAGCAACAGGAGGACCATAACACCCTTCAAAATGAAACAAATAAAAAGAATAAAAACAAGAGCAAGAATGAAGATAAGGGGAGCTATAGTCTACCGGTAATGGTAGAAGGAAAAAGAAGAAGTGAAGAAACGAAGACGTTGACTAAACTTTTTGTTTTTTTTTTCTAATATTTTAATATAATGACACATGGCATAACGTGGGCATGACACTTCAAGCGGGATGGGGGAGTGGGAGGGACGAGCAGTGACTGTAGAATGACTCAATTTTTTTTACACTTTTTTTTATGTGAAGTCAATTTTTTTACAAAAACTTATATATTATTTGTTATCTAAAAAGTGTACAATTTTATTTTATTTTATTTTATTCTATTTTATGCCCTCGACCGTAATTTGAGGTTGATGGACTCTATTAGTTAATGAATTATTTTAAATGATTGGGGCTTAATTGTGGGCCTTTTAAGTATCTAGACAATTGGACTTACATAGTTAACTATTATGATTCTTTTAATCTTAATATGGGATTTAAATTAAAACTAAGGAAAACTATTGTAGCGGTCCACAATGTTAATATTTCTCAAGTTTATCCCTAGAGTTTAAAAGGTTCCAAATAAAATCTTATGCTTAGGTCCGTAAACTGAATTTTGGGGTGTTAATTTGTGTTCGTGTGTCATGTTCGTGTTGTGTTAACTAATAATCAGTATTAGACTAAATGAGTCAAACATGACTTGTTTAGTTAAACGATTCAAACCATAAAATCCTAAAACAAGCCATATAAAAAAGGAGACATGACAAAACCCACATAATCTATTTAGTAATTAACTTTTATTAGATTAACCATATTTAACCCGTTTCATATAAATTGGTTGAATTACCCCATATTTTTATTTTAACCCAACTGGTATAATCTCATATATAATACAAGGGCAACTATATAAAGCATTCACAACTATAAGTGAATTCATGATAATATCTTTTATGATCGATATCTAAACTAATAATATATAAGAAAATTAATGTTTCCATAAAATAAAATTACATATTAACAAATAAAGTTTTTATAGTTCGAGATATTATGTCGTTAAATACTAATATCAGGATTACATCCCAACAACAATAAAGGTATATAAAACTAAACATTAATTATAAATAAAATTTATTTGTGCTATATAAGTTGATAACAGGTTGTGCAGATTGATCCACCATTAAACTGTTTATTAGTCATGTATATTAGTCAACCCATTTTGATCCAAACTCATTTACATCAAACACAAGCCCACTTATATCATATTGTATTCGTGTTGGATTAACTAGTCATGTTAAATATTGTTACTCCTAATAACAATCATAGATGGACATCATATAAACACATCCAAATTTTAAAAAATGCATAGTCGACTTCCACCTCACTATAAAACATTAAATAATTGATTGAGAAAATAAAATAAAATAACCTTAAATTAAAAAAGTTTCAAAAATCAACTAAAATGTGCAGTAAAAATACATAAAATTAGAAAATAAAATTGAAAAATAATTATATATATAACTAATATAATTAGTAACGTTCAAATATTAAATAACATGTTCGAATGGTATGGGAAAGTGTTATAGCGTTTGAATATATCTGTTGTAACGTTCGAATGTTACATATATATAATATCATCGTTTGAATAGCTCAAGTCTTTTTCACTGAAAGTTACTATTCCTTCATCCCACGAAAAGCCCGCACCCAGCGTCGCACGCTGTCGTCATTCACCACCATAATTGTCACAAAAGCTGGTTAGTGTCCATCTAACTTTAGTTTCTCCCACGTTTATATATATATATATATATATTGCATTTTTTTAGTGGGTTTCGGATTACCAATATGACCGGATTTGTAACTTCATTTTCTAGCCACCATGAGTGGCCAATGGCCAAATAGCCACTATAGATAGTTTACACTCAGTGTATACTTCATTTCTATGGTAGTCATTAGAAGATTACAAGGATATTTGATAAAATCCAAAATGGCTGAGTGTATCGAAACGTTCAAATGTTACATTCAAACGCTTATCTTTATATTCAAATGTATGTTACTCTTCATTTGAATGTATTTTTACGTTTGAACGTTTCTACACTAGAATGTTTGAATGTTATGTTTTCTTGGAAATTTGAAGTCTAACATTCGAATGTTTTGCCATTTGAGTTTGAACGTTTGACCGTTTGACTTCTTAAGTTTAAACGTTGTCAACTGTCACGTTGGAATGTTATTCTGTTACATTCAAACGTATTTCAGAACAGAAGTAATTTTTTTCATATATTTATTTATACTT
This sequence comes from Carya illinoinensis, assembly GCF_018687715.1. Classification (NCBI taxonomy): domain Eukaryota; kingdom Viridiplantae; phylum Streptophyta; class Magnoliopsida; order Fagales; family Juglandaceae; genus Carya; species Carya illinoinensis. The sequence continues at coordinate 30,684,107 of NC_056754.1, read as the reverse complement.
TTTTTTTTCTTTTTTGGCAGAAAATGGCCCATCCTTTGACAACTAGGAAACAAAGGAAGAAAGAAACCTGGGAAACCTCTTGAATAAGCTGTAGGACTATTACTGCTAAATGCAAAGTACTTATTAACGAGTTTGATGAGCTTACGTAGGACCAGAAGAGTTTGAGATCAGTCATGGACCAACAGTTGCCAACTAAGGGGGAGTATATACCCCTCTATGGTGTGCAAGTTTTATATGGAGATGTTGTCAATGCCTCAGGATGCATCATCTCACACTGTAACCGTATACGGTATTCAATTTGAGGTTTCGGAAGATGTCATCGCCTCGCTACTTGGGCTCCGTCACATATCTTAGGCATCGAGTACAGTGGATGCTCAGGCTGAGGGCACAGCAGATCTATGCCCATCACCATAGGCTGAGGGTGCACCAGATGTAGGCCTATCTACATCATCTACTGGCCCAATCAAATCTATGGCCAGAGATGTTGACCGGTCAGAGGGAGAGGATGCTAATGATGCTCAGGATGTCGATTCCGATGAGGATTTCTTCATCCTCATTAGGAGATACCACACACCATTCGAGAAGAAGAATACATTCTTTCAGATGTTGCTGCTACTATTTTTTCATATGTTGCATCTCATAGTTGCAACAAACGTAAATCCTGTGGCACATAAGGCCACATTCAATTGGACTTGCATACAATTCTTCATACGACTGGCACGTGGAGTGCCTATCGACTTGTCACTGTGGATATTTAAGAGGGTCCGTTACGAGAAGAGTATCATCTCCACAGACAACCTAGTATATATGGTCATCATTACTAAGCTACTAATGAATCGAAGAGTGCCACCCAAAGTGGAGTAGTGGTTGACTGAGCATATAAGGCCCCTAAACATGACCCACATTGTCGGAGCATTAGACAGGGTAGGGAGCATACTCGATATGAGCTTGCACCTACATCAGAATTTGTTTCTCTGACCCAACCTGATGACAGTGTTGCTCCCTCTACTCAGCAGTCAATGGATACATTTATAAGGGATGCACATCCTGCTTGGGTTGATGCGTTGGTCTCATCACTTACTACGCATATCGACCGACAAATCACATCAGCACAGCGGAGTATCATCAAGGTTTGCTATCATTTAGATATTCTAAATGAAAATGTCAACGCATTAACGAATGAATTTCATACTTTTGTAAGCAACGATTTTTGAGTTTTTTTGCACTTTATTTATATTTTTCTGTTTTTTTTCTTTTTACTTTATGTAATAAACAATATCATTAAATATATCTAGTATTTTTGTATTTCAAGTGTCAATCTATTTTAATTTGAACATTTACTTTTAATTTTAAACTTTACATTATGAACAATATCTAGTATAATGAACCCAAAAAACAAAAATCCATTTCTTAATGAATAATGAATAAAGAATTCAAGTTATCTAGTGTACTTTATGTAATGAATAAGTTTTTTATTCATATTTTGCCATTTCTTTTATACTTTATGTAACGAACGAACAATATCATTTAATATATCTAGTGTTTTTATATTTCAATTCTCAATTCTTTTTTAATTTGAAATTCCATTACAATTTTAAAACATTATACGTTCGAACGTTAATGATTATCGTTTGAACATTAGAATGAAGAACGTAGACATTCACACATATGTGGGTTTTATGTTCGAATTTACATGAAACGTTTGAACATCAAATTTTATACGTTTGTAGCCATTCCAAAATGACATCGTATGAGTTACGTTCAAATGAATTGAAACATTATCATAGTTTGAACATTTAACCATTTCTCGTCCACCTTTAGTAATGGTTGCTTGAAACCATCACAAAATCTTATTTTTGGTGACAGCTTTTGGAATGTCACAATTTCTAAACCGTCAAAAAAATTAAATTGTGTTGTGGTGATTGTTGCTCTCTAGAATGAATACAAAGGCTAAAATACATATAGTGAGGCTTAGAAATAAATTATGCTTGCACATAATTCATGAATTATGTTTATGATCATGGAATGTTGTCTGATATACACAAATCGAAAGAAAATAAAGACAAACTGGATGCAATGTTTATGATGGTTGAGAGTTGCGTTGTTTTCTTATAGAGTTGATGGTAGAACTGGCTTGATCTCTAGCATAGCAGACGTCAAGATTTTGCTGTGATTTGGGGTATGTTGTGTTAATGCTTATTGAGATGTTGACAATTCACCCTATCTCTAATATTTTTCAGATGAAATTGATCATCGTGCCAGTATTAGGAATAAACAACAAGGGGTGAGATTAGACAATAGGTTTTGGTTCACAAATCACCTAACGGAGTTTCTACTTTATTCCGTTGTCCCCAGTTGAGAATTTTTAATGAAGGGTTGAGGTTATGTCAAATTCTACAATGACAATGGCATAAGTTTAGAGGCTTTTCATATCTCAAAAATATCCAAATGGATTAATATTTTTAAGAGCTTTTCTAGCTAAGAATAAAACTTTCCTTAAAGAGTATTAATTTGCAGTTCAAGTTTGACATTGATTCTAAGTAAACGTTTTTGTGATCAATAACCTAAACTACCAAGAGATTTCCCAATTAGAAAAACATAGTTTGCCACGTTAAGACTATCAAATGAAAGTCGGTGCATGCACTTGTTTCCAAAATGGATCAATCGAGCTAATGCGAAAAATAAGGGCATACTTAAATGATATAAATTTTGAGAATACTTGTAAGAAATTTTGAGATACGTTGTTTTATAAGCTTAATTATATATAAAGGCTTAAGGGTCAAAGGCTTACATCTCCACCTTCAATGCACTGAATTGATGGAGGGTTTTCTTTAGGTTCCAAAAGTAAACAATGTGTGAACAGCTCAAAAGGAAGTAGTGTAATGTCCAAATAATTTACTGCTCAAACAAGCGCAACTTGTATAGAAAACGTAGCTGTAGTGTTAACTTTTGAGTGTTTGATATCACTACCATTGAGTCCAAAATGCCCTATAAATTACAATTGAAATGCCTTTTTATTTAACAACTTTTAGATTCCATTCCTAGCACGTTCTTTTTCTGCCACAAATAGGCACATCAATTAGCTGAAGATTATACTCCCAAAAACAAAAAGGAACAAAACAAAATGATCAAAGAATACCAACCGTACGCTAAACTTACGGGACCAATTGGTCGTCATGTACTGAGAAGCTGACACTCTTTATTCTAAATTGTTTTTAGGTTAATGGTTCGTTTGTGGTCCCAACACTAATTCCCTATCTTACCATTTTCTCTAGTGTTTAAGATTGGAAGCAGCTCCGAAGGCTTACGTGGTGAATAGTGATCACAGTGATGCTTGGGTTTTGCATGTGCATGGTCCCAACACAAAACCATGTGTTCATTGTGATCGCTTGAATGATTAGGCTACGCAGTGCATTGGGTTATATTTTTAACTTTTGAGAATAAGTACTCCATGATTTATTCTTGGTAACTCATTCGTTAGTGTTTTGTCCTTGTACATCTTCCTGCTGATTAAACTTTTACAGTGATTTTTTTTCCCTTAAATTCGTCATCAACCAAAAGAGTTGAACATGAGGTCATTAATGTACGTAGTTTTCACTATTTTTTCCAAGGTTGTATGAATTTGGTTGCCAAGAGCAAGAGCATGAGACGAAACGTCCTTTACTTATTTCTTATCAACCCTTTGTTAGCCCCAAATCAAGATTTGATCCATGTTTCTTTCTATGGCCACTATCTTCCCCCATTCTTAGTTGCTTAATACTTCGATAATTTAATCGGCGATTAATCAACTGATATGAAGACTGCGCTCATGTTTCAAATCAAAAAGTTTAATATCCAAATCAAGTTATTTGACAATTCTAATATCAAGAGATCTTAGTTCATAATTATTAAGAGATTTTCTTATCTTATTTTTATGTGATTTTCCTATATATAAGAACTCATGCTAGTAATAAAGATATAGCTTCTTTTGGTTTTTTTTTTTTTTTTTTTGGCCCATTGTTGGGAAATTTTAGGCGTATGGTTACCCTTTGTTTGCCTAGGCACATTTATGACTCATTATTATTATTATCATTATTATTATTGTTGTTATTATTATTATTATTATTATTTTGAAAATATTTCTAGAAAAACTTCAAATTTTTTACTTTAGGAAAAATCAGACTTTCAAAAATATGGAAAAAAAAAATATTTTTGTTCATGATTGCCAAACATGGTTGTCAAACAAGGTGCTCCCAAGGAAGAATACTCCAAATTAAATATTTACATCGAGATACTCATACGTTACCCAATAATTGTGAAATGCCTTGATAGAAAATATAAAAGAAATTGAAATAGAGAAGAGAGAGAGGAGAATAAGATCTTGAGGACTAATCTTTCTTATTTTTTAGTTTAATTGAATATAAATCATTGGTTCCTATTTATAGTAAAATTAAAATAGAGATGAGATAAGGCAAATATATTTATCATAATGAAAATCAAATCTTTTGATTTGATATTATCTCCAACGTCCCTTCTCAAACTCAAGGGTAGAGCTTTAGGCTTGGTTTGGCCCTATAAAACTGTTATCTTAAACTCAAAATTCTCATCTCATCTTTATAATTTTCTCAAATCTCCATATAAAATATAATAAACAATTCAATTTTTTTTTAACTTTTTTAAATTTCAAAACAATAATAATATTAAAAAATAATATTTTAATATTTCATCTTAAAGCTTAAAATTCTGATATCAAAATTCTCACTTACCAAATTGAACCGTAAAATCTTGAGTTTGAAATTTGAATGTAGTCAATATATCTATTGATTGACCGTTGAGAATATGAAAATAGTGCAGGTGATGAATTGGTTGTTAGGTTGAAATATGGGTTTAATCAATCTGGTCCGGTCCAAAGGAGTCACGGATCAAAAATTTTACTCTACCTTTTGGTTGGATAGATTGCCCTGTTACCCTAAGGGATCAGACTAGATCGTTGGGTATTGGCTTGGTCGATCCAATCGATCTGATTCAATTCATAAAAATTTTGTTCCTCTTTTCATTTTTAGTAGTTAAATTAGTACAAAAAATAGTTAAATTAGTAAAATTAAAATTAAGTGAGCTATTTAATGTGGATTATGTAACTAACTCACTAAGAAAATAAATAATTATAATTCTATTTATGATGTTAATTGGTAATTGTTACTAACTTAGTATGTTAGTATTCATAATTGCTTATATTAAAATTCTAACATTTTATATATGGTTAATGAATGATAAATTGAAATTGTCCATAGATTATTTATGCTTATTTTCAATTTAGGTACCTTGTAAAACATTACCTACTTTAATTAGTTGTAAATAGTAGAGTATGTATCTACATATAATAATTGATAACATATATTATTTTACATTTTATTGGGCTAATGGTGATAGATTAGATGAAAATTATTAAGTTATACAACTACTATATAAAATAATATATTATATATATAACAAATATTTAAAAAACTTATATATAAGTGATTCAGTTAGTTTCAATCTGATCCAGTCCAATAAAACCACACTCCAAGACTAGACTGATTACTATTTTTGCAAGGGGTAAAGACTGAAACCAGCCAAACCCCTTATTTAAAGTGGACCTGGCATTTCAAACAATACTCACAACAGACTAAAATCCAATAAAAAAATCTTGGAGCTAATAGCGATACTCCAAATACACATTTGTGACAAGACAAATTGAACACTAGTGAAATTTTGTGATAAGTAAAGCTAGTGGAAAGATTTTAAAACAAATAGTCCATAAGATCAAGCTTGTTGTTAGCCAAGAGCTTTGATACGTCATGATAGAAAATATAAAAGAAATTGAAATAGAGAATATGAGGAGAGAGGAGAATGAGACTTTGTGGGTTACATCTTTCTTATTCTTTAAGTGTGATTGAATACAAAGCATTGGTCCCTATTTATAGATATAGAGAAAATACATAGATATAAGATAAAATAAATCTCTTTATCACAATGAAAATCAAAAATATTGATTTGATATTAATTATGAAAATCAAATTAGTTGATTTGATAATTATGGGATCAAATCAAAAGAATAATAATTAAGAATACATTATCTCCAACATGGTTTTATATTGGAGGACAAGTATATTTATGCATATGAGAATGATTGTATATTACTTGGGAAGGAGCACGAGGAGAAAGTCCAATGTTGAGTATGGGTTGGTGACTCTAGATGAAAGAATAAGCAGTTTTGATGATGGTCTAGTGATCTTCCATTGACAATGATACTATTGAGGTTATATGTGTTGCAAAACTTGCGAAGATATGAGATGGGATGAAGATCAACGATTAAGGATAATAGATACAGGCGGCATCAAGCCGACTCAATGGCATGAAATGAGTTAGATCGTTTCCATGTTTGGTTTGCCAACAAACCATGTAACGTATGACTCATTAATCTTACCATGGATGCCTTTTACGAGTTTGGTAACATGAGAACAACCTACAACAAATGGCTTGCTTTGCTTTCATGATAGTATATATATACTAGTTATTACTAGTCATCCATCATACATTCAGGTGTATCTAACATTAGGGAACTCATTATTTAGTCGTTGTTGTGAGTTAATTAATAGCCTATCATTCTGGTTTTAGGTTCCATTATTAGAGAAACTTAGAATCTAGGAATTTTCTTGAATTCTTATTTTTTTTTAAAAAGATGATGATTCCATAAAAACGTCGTCTCGCTATTTACACTATAAGAAAAATAGCCTTTTTCAGCGCCATATTTCATTGCTAAAGTGGCGAGAATCTCCAGAATTAGTTTTTCCCGAACGTTTATGCTTCAACACACGTTGGACATGAATTTTCTTTACAATAACTTTTTTACCAACAATTTCAAAATAATGTCACAGAAACATAGTTATTTGCAGTGTTGATGTACTACCACAAATAGATTTATAAGCACCAGAAAAATGGTACACATAATTGCATATGTTGTTGCAAAAAACTTATACCAGCAATGCAAATTCGATGAATGTGATTGTTTTCGACGACTAAAATATGCTTGAAATTTTTTACTATAAAATTTTTAAAAAAATACTAGTGAAACTATATGGTTGTCATGAGGGGAGAGTGTTCCACAAGTTGGGTCAGACCGCATGAGCCCAGCCCACAAGGTATTGATGGGTCTGAGGACAGCCTGGCCGAAAGAAATCTGTAGGAAAGAGTAGAATGGGCCGGGCCAAGTCAAGAGGAGTGAGGTTGGCCTAGGAAGCCCATAAAGAAGTAGGGAAGTAGCATGCAAGTTGGGCATGGACCTAAGTCAAAAGACTTGACACCTCTACTGGCTGACAATCCATACACTTAGGGTTAAGGACAACACTAGGCCCTCAGCATCGACAATGGACAGACCTAGAAGATGGGCACGCCTGATCGAGGCAGTGCTACATTTAATGAAGGACAAAGATGGACAGGCCATGACATAAACCCTGGACTGTCAATGGTCACCACGATTAGGCATGGATGGCCTGTCACATGGCAGGGAGTTGGCAAAGGACATAACCTGGGTATTGAGCTACACCACCATGATCAGCTTGTCAAGGGATCGCCCCTACCAAGTATATATACCATGCCCCCCCTATGGGGCAAAAAACAATCTAAGCACTTCCATTTCATGAGCTCCTTTAAATTCATAGACTGAGAACCCAAAATTGACTTAGGCATCAAAAGTTTTTCTCACCACCCTGAGCTTTATTTTACCATATTCGTAGGAATAGATTGACTTGTCGAAGAGTTGTTCGGGTTGCGAAACACGATATCAATAGCTATCATAGCCTAAAACACACAAAGGATGTGAATAATACATTATAAATATACTAAGTGGAGGAGATTAAAAAGGAAAGAAAAAAAAATAGTACAATAATTGGAATATATGTGACACAAGACAACATTAAAGATATACTTGCAAACTGAAGTATATATGATACTAGGTATCAACTCATAACAAACAAGTAACAACCACGTTAACCAAGAACAAAGTTCTATTGGAAAAGAGTTCAACAAATTTGCTTGGACTGTCAATGATGTACTAAGAGAGAACAAACCTGGGATGAGAAGCAATACTAACCATGATAGCATCACCAACGGTTAACTGGATGTCATATCTGCCACAAAGAAAGAGAAAGAGAGAGACTTCTCAACTAGTGTAGAGCAAATAATCCTAATTCAAGCACATTGTTTTGATGGTCTACTGAAAGCAGGCAAAGGCAGAGAGATAGAAAAACTTCTCACCTATTATTTTAATGGTTTACTTAGAGCAAGCAAAGGCAGGTGAAGATTCAAGCACATTATACTAAGGAAACATAAAGCAAGCACATAAGATATATCTTGGCCAGTTGATCACAAATAAGTTCACAAATCAATTATACTAATTTTATCTGGCAAACAGAATCGATATAACAAGGTCAATAAAATATACAGCTACATCATAAACATTTATATTTATTGAGAAGGAAGAAAAGAGAACGAAATGATAATGATACAAAGGAAATGAACAACAATAACCATTTTCTTTCCTACTTTAGTTGTAGACAAGCAATAAAAGGAAGTTCTAAGGAAGTATTAATTACTACATACAAAGGCTTAATAGAGGAAGGCAGTAGTTTTAGTTTTTTGAAGATAAGAGTGTTCAAGTAATGTCTCATTCTTCAACTTCAGTAGCTGCAGAGGTTTAACAGGGGAAGGAACTATTTTCTTGTCATGTTTGAACAGATGAAGTCTAACTTATTGAGCATACAAATAAAAACAATAAAGTCTAGCATACAAAAAGCTAACAAGTATCTACTCAATTATTAAATTGTGGTGGCAAATGAACAAGCAAAGGACCTATCCTACGCAATCAAAATTTGACATCTCACAGCAAAAGTTTAGAAAAAATTAAGCAAATTCACAGTGAACAAAAGAAGAGTAAAGAAAGTAGAAAATAATTTTTAAGAGGAAGAAACAGAAGAGAAGAAATGTTACATTGTGAAGTGAATCTTTGATTGGAGACAATAATGAAATGCTGCCTTGTTCTAAATGGCTCCTCCTTTTCATTTAATCCATATAGTCGATTATGATACAATATACTACCTGCAAACACATGATGAAATAATAACAAGTTTACTACACATGTTGAGAAAAGTGATCTTTTCTTCAATGGTCAGTCTTTAAGATAGAATATCAAAGGAGAAATACTTTTACATCACAACACCAATTGACTATATGTCATATTGGCTTAGATCGACAAATAGATTGATGCTTGATTCATTTTCTTGATATGCTTCTTCATGATCTAGATTATCAACTTCTTCATGTGGTTTGTCTGCCTCTGAAATGTAGTCATATACATTTCTTGGTGCAAACTTCTCGAATACCCACCATCGATTTATGTATTCTGGATCATCTAAATAAAAAACTTCATTTGCTTGGCAAGTGAGAATGAAAAGTTCATTCTCATATCATTTGCAAGATGTATTGATACTCACAAAATATTCATCATTACACACTCTTAACCTAGGATTTGAGACATCCCACCAATTACATTTTAACAACCAGACTATATATTCCCCCACATACATTAACACTATGATATCTTCCACAATTCTGTAAAAATTAATATTATCATTCTCACGACTCCCTTCAATTACGACCCCAATTTTAGTTTTCCTATATCGTTCTCTATCTATTGTGTGAAATCTATATCTATGCACCAAATATCATGAGTATTGGATGGCCCACTTGGATGGACCGCATCCCAATGCATACACTTCTGGTGAGATTTTACCTAAATTTTTACTGTATTTCAATACAACCTACATCAATAAATATTATTCTAATTATATCAATATCATATATAAATATGATGATATTCAAGGTATGAAGTTCGAAGAAATTGTGCATATTTTTTTTTAGTAATACTGTATGTTCAAACCATGAGGTAAATTCTTCTTTGTGCATCTTTTCTATGTCAGTTACACCATTTGTGTGAAGTAGTTGTATATGTTCATTGCGCATGTTAATATGAACTATTAATTTGTATCAAGTTATACTATATTATTATACATGTATTTAAAAATACTATTGATTTAGATTATCGTCACTAATGTCAAATAGGGGTCAATCTCTTTGCAGTTATTCAAGACATACCATCGAGCTCTTTCAAAGTCTCGCCCACATAGGTAATAGCCCCGTTGTGCGCCTATGGAATGTAATTTTTGAAAAAATATGGTAAATATTGATGAAACTCTCATTTATCCACCTTCATAATTTCGATCCAGTCTCTAAATCTAGTATCAACTCCACATAAATACATTGAATAAAATGTATGACACTCATTATCAACACATGACTTTGCGATTGAATCTTTCGGACAAGCCTTATTCCCCACAGATCACTTAAGTTTTCGTAAAAATCGTTCAATAATATACATCCATCTATACTGAATGGAGCCAGCAACTAAAACCTCATGAGGTAGGTGCATAGCCAGATGAATCATTACATCAAAGAATGAAGGTGGGTACAAACTCTCAAACTTGCACAATATTGTTGCAATGTTAGCTTCCATATTTAATAAGGCATAAACTTTCAACGTTCTACTGTAAATACCCCTGAAAAATTACCCTAATTCTATGAAAGTTGTACAAACATCTTGAGTAAGCTTTCCACTTATACCAACTGGCAGCAATCGCTGCAAAAATATATGGCAGTCTTGATTTTTAAGACCGGTTATCTTCCAATCATGAGTTTAAACACATCTTGACATGTTCAAAGCATAATCATTGAGTAATTTGATTGTCATGAACCAGTCACAGAATTTCTTTCTCTCATCATTTGAAAGTGTATACCATCCAATAGGCATATAGGCTGACGACCCATTATCTTACAAATGCAACTCTGATCTTAACCCCAACTCCTTTAAATCTTTATGAGAGTTAGCTATATCTTTTGTCTTCCCTTGTATTGACATCAAAGTGCTTAAAATATTCTCACATATATTTTTTTCAATATGCATAACGTCTAATTTGTGGCGCAATGTCAAGGTAGACCAGTAATATGACAACTCAAAGAAAATACCTTTTTTTGTCCAATTCAATTTCACTACTTATCGTTTCTTTTTTCGAGCTCTTGCATCCTTCCTAAATCTGTTGTCTGGAATATCTTCCAATTGTATGAGAATATCAACACTAGAATACTTTGGCGGTGATGACCTGCGCTCAACCCTTCCATCAAACATTGCTCTATTTAAATGCCATCTTTATTTCAGTTTGAATAGCAGCATGTTGAGTTCGAATGACCATAACGCAAATTCTAGTGTTTGAATATGGTTGTTGCTTGTTCTATTGAACAATATCCATATGTTCAAACATAATATTTTTTGTTCGAACTAATTATTTCAATTAATTTCAATATAGTATACTTATTCAATAATATAATTACATAATTATTTTAATTATATTCTTACTTCTCTTGTTATTTTATGGATCAACAGTATACTAATGACAAGCAGTGGAAGAAAACATTCCCTAGATCAGATAGACCAAAGTAGTGGAGCAACTGTTGCTCAACAGGCCACGAGGCCTATACTAGTTGAGTAGGAGATCAATCTGGATGACTCTCATTATCTTTCATCGGAGGGATGGAGCATACACGACATCATTACTGATCGAGGATGGACACTAATCTGTATGCAGAGGGGCACATCATTTTCTGAGATGGTCAGTGAGTTTTATAGTGCCATGGGAGAGGAGCCTAATGATACTCTATGCTACAAATTATCAATTGGGGAGTGAGTATCATCTTCTCTTCCTGCGTTATTGCTGAGGTCCTTGATCTGTCGTGCATGCCCAGCGCATATCCTGTAGTAGTTGCAGCGGTTACATCGAGAGCAGTGGTTGCACCATTTGATGCGAACACACTAGTCGCATCCTCATCGCCAGTGTCGGATATAGAGACCGATGAGCTGTATGCTGGCTTGGATGATAGTGAGGGCGGCAATGAGGTAGTTGATGATAGTCTCACATATGATCAGGTTCATCAGCTAGTGCGAGACCCTTCAGCTCCTCTATATGATAGAGGCAAGGTGATCCGACAGGCCGATTGTATAGCATTTTTCAGAATACAAGACTGATTTTGGGATCAAGTGAGCCAGGTTTTTGTAATTGATAGCATAGAGTGAGCCGATTGATAAGGCATTGTATTTCTTTCTCTGCATTCGATCAGAGTCACAGTATTCAAGTAGAGGTAGTCTACCATTCGCATTGCTGATATCTAACATCCTACTCTGATCAGGGGTTACAGTGACTCCAAGTGAGCAGAGGTTATCATAGATGGGGCCCTTTGACAAGATTATATTCAGCAAGAGTAAGGGCCACTTGCCGAAGACTCCTACAGTACAGGATTTGTCTCTGCCTACCGGTCTAGCTTCTACTACTGGTGGTGGTGTTGAGAGACAACCTGCTGGGGCTACTTCAGATGACTGCCAAATTATGAAGGAGAAGTTCATTGAACCCATCATGGAGAAGCTTAAGGAGCCGTATGGATATTTAACTACCTTACAAGAGGATTTTGATTTATTGAACAAATAGATATTGTTAGTTATTACTTTACTTTTTTATGTTGTATCGAACATTAGAGTTTTAGAATGTAATTAATGTATAGTTTTTATTTTTAGTGTTTGGTAGCCTCTCTATTGTTAATTATGTTTTCTTTTCATTATACTTAATGTTCACAATAATATAAAAAAATGATACTATCTTTAAAATAATATTTATTTAACTAAAATATTTTTAAATTAATTACATAAAATTAATTTATGAATTCGTAAATATTTTAATTCATTGTAAATCAAATATATAATATATAATATATTTTTTTTTATTTTGAAAATGATAACAATTTAATGGAATAAATATGTATTACTTTAATATTTTGGACGTCTTTAACAATATATTATTATAATTAAACAATCCTATTCGAATGCTTGTTTACGCATTCGAATAAGGTAATCACCGTTTGAGCATTTATGTTCCATTCGAACAGATTATTCACCCTTCGAATAAGCTTAATTATTTGTTCAAATAGGATTTGATCAGTTCAAATGGTTTATACTTTTTGAGACTATCTAATTCATCCAAGAATATCTTATTTAAATGGATATTCTTCCGTTCGAACGGTTTTATAAAGTTTTCCATGTTTTGAGACGAAATTTAAATTTTATCTCTAAAAAGTACATTTAGGGATGAAATAAACAAATTTCATCCTCAAAAGTAAAATTTAGTACAAATATAGTCACAATAGGTATAAAGTCACCGTAAAAGATTACACTGCGAATTTCCATCAAATTTTGAATTGCCATCAAATTTCCTAACTTGGCGCTGGAATTCAATGGCGAAATGACAAACGTTGCAATTAATGTCAGCAATTTCTTTTGCAGTGAAATGAAACCCATCGCAAAAATCCTATTTTCTTGCCGTGAATTAGAAGTTTCTAAACCATGCTGAAATTATTGCATTGATGGTTGGAATTTGTTTTCAAAATTAAAGGTGCTAAAAGATTATCGGCAAACAAAACTAATGCTCCCAGTGAAACATTAAGTATATATATATATAAATATAAATTTTTTAGAAGCATTAATTGCTCATAAAAATAATTTGTTAACAATAGTTGGGACAATAACTTATGCAAAGATAAGTTACAAAAACAAAAGGTAATGATATCCGTTTTACCCTCGATCGACTAATGAAAGATTAAATGGACAAGTCATGATGATATGGTTCATTGAAAATGATAAATTAACAAATCTCGAATACAAAAATTTGATAAGTAAATTTCATCTCTAAAAACCTAATGTATAAAAACAATTAAATTTAATTATCCCAAGAAAATAGAATGAAGTTCTTGATCTAAATTCTTGCCAAACCTTATTCTTAATTGGGCAGCATTCTGAATTTATGTTGTGACACCCCCAAATCCCCACGCCCGAACATGGGGAAATCGAGACGTCCGGATGGTGACAACCCGGGTCACCATCCCATCGACGGGTGCCAAGTGTGTACAAAGGCAACAAATGTGCACAAGAAACACGCAGCGGATAACGAAAGTTATAACTAAGTACTAGAATTTTTCTTAACATAATATAAGCTGTTTAAAACATACTTAAATAAAATATTACAAAACACAAATACAGTTTTAAAACCATAAAGAAAAGCATAACATCAGCAACCCGGCGGAGCCCATCCTCGGGCTCAGCCTCCTCCTTCTCATCCTCCAAACCTGCACCAAAAGCTACGGAACCAAAAATGGTTCCGCAGGTAAGTAAAACCCAAACACTACTAGATAAAAACACATAGAACTCAAACAATATGCATGAAACATGCCCAATGCACAAAGCCCATAAAACATAATTTTCCACGAACGCCAAAAATCCCATTTGGCCCAAAAACATATCATTTCCGAAAAACACGCCAAAAGTCACATTTGGCCGCCAAAAGTCCATTTGGCCCAATATCTCGCCAGAAGTCCATCTGGCCCAATACCACGCCAAAAGTCCCATTTGGCATCTCAAACCATTATCCAAATTATCCGTATGCACCATGACCTCCCCTAGGGGTCATCCGCACACCCTAGCTCCAGTGCCACACCGCAGAGTACCACTACGCATGTGACACCTAACGAGCGATGCCCAGTTCCGCGCCCCGCGCTTTCGTAGCCAAGCATCCTCTAGCCCTCGCCAGCGAAGGGCCACGGAGTCGGTGAGTAGGGCGATGCCCGGTTCCACGCCCGGCGCGTTCGTAGCCAAGCATCCCCTAGCCCCGCTCCCGTTTTCTAGCGACAACTCAGGAGACATCACTCAGTTTATTCCGCTCCCGAGTGACCAGAGGAGCTCCACCGAGATAATAACTCATCCCGGCTTGGGCTCGTGATACACACGCACCTGTAATACACTTACGCCAATACACAGGCTTTTCACACAAAATCACAAATACACGTGCATGCACCATGCAATGCCATAACAAATAATCCAACAACAATAACCAAATAAACAGGCAACTTCGTCCTCCATCCATCCGACCCCCCGAAACTCTTCGGACTCAGTCCGGAATCAACCAACCAGCAGATAAAATAAATTGAATGAGCGATATATATTTAAATCTGAAAATAGAGTTTGTAAAATACTTACGGCGCTATACGGTAATTTTAGAAAACACCCGGCGTTGCAAACGGCGGAAAAACAGCTACGTCACAGTAAAATTCACTGTGGCCGTGGATTGTGAAAAACCCACTTTTGAACGGGGACAAACTAGGACACGAAATTGATAGGGAATAGTCTAGGGATGATTGTGAAACTATTGGAAGTGGTGGTTGGTCGTGGGTGGCGGCGAAATCGCCGGAAATGGCCGGAAAACGCAAATCGGAAACTAAGCTCGTAGGAACTGTTCCGGTGGTCGTTGGAGGCCGGAAATGGGTGGGTTAGGACGGCAAGGAGTCGGTGATGAAGTGGTAAAGAGGTGGTGGTCGGAGGTGGAGCGACGGCGGCGGATCGAGCCAAAAACCGTGTGGAAAGAAATGGTTCTAGGTGGCTAACGGCTGGCCGGATGGGGGAGATATTTGGTGGGGTGGTGCGCCGGAGGGAGGGGGTTCGAACGAGACTGGCGGCGAGCCAAACGGTGGCCGGACGGCGGCGGTCTGAGCTGAAGAAGATTCCGGCGACAGGGGCAAAAACAGAGCAGGTGCAGCGACTTCCGGCGGCTCTCGAAAGCTAATGACTGGTCCGATGGCTCTGAAAATTGGTGGGGATGATCTATGGTAGAAGGGGAAGAGAATGGTGGTGACGGTGCATCAAACGGTGGCCGGACGGCGGAGAACTGGCCGGTCAAAGTGGTGGCAACGGGAATGAGAAAAAGAGAGAAGACGCACGGGACGGAAGGAAAGGAAGAAGAAAGAGAAAAGAAAGAAAAAGAAAAGGAAAAAAGAAAGAAGAAGAAAAAAAGAAAAGAGAAAAAAGGAAAAGGAAATAGAGAAAAAGGAAAAAGATGTGAAAAGAAATGAGGTCCAATCCTCACTCCGGAAAACACGCCGAAAAGAGATTAAAAACCACAAAACAACTAAAAGAAATAAAACACAACATCAAATAAATTAAAAACCAATTTAAAACACAATAATTTAAAATAAATAAACCAATATATTAATTAAATGAAAAACAACCCTTCAGTGAAAATACACGTAAAAGCGGGTCATCACATCCTTCCCCCCTTAAAAACAAATTTCGTCCTCGAAATTTGCAAGATCAACCATCAGCGCCAAACAGATACAACATACAACTCCGAACATATTTGAGAGATACATATCATCGACAACTCCCAACAAATCCAATGGTTATTAACTTCACACCATAAATTGCTAATATCGACGACGCCTCTGCTTTACCTTCCGAATTTTCATCCTATTCCAACCTTGGTAACCTAATAGCCACTTCCAAAATTAACCATCAATAAACCAAATTGCACGACCAAAAGATTAATCTCCCATTAAAACTTCGAATCACTACTAAATCCTCAAAATCAACACAAAATTTGAACTCCTAAGAATCTCCAAAAATCACGCTTTCGCGCACACTCTGATAACTCACCAAAATACATAAAGACTATATCCTCAAAATTAATATCATGAAGTATAAGCTCAAGCCACACCTAATCATAATAAAACCTTTATCACTTTTCCATAGAAAATCATATACCTCCAAAAACCTCAAATCTCCACTCATTCCTCAGTTGGCCATTGCTGCCCCA
This sequence comes from Carya illinoinensis, assembly GCF_018687715.1. NCBI lineage: Eukaryota > Viridiplantae > Streptophyta > Magnoliopsida > Fagales > Juglandaceae > Carya > Carya illinoinensis. The sequence continues at coordinate 30,667,296 of NC_056754.1, read as the reverse complement.
ATCGAAAACCAACATTCCGCAAAATACATCCATTGATTGATGACAGAACCAGTACTAATCAACCTCCAGGCCCCAATTTGAAAACATATAACATCATCCCCAAAATACACCTGTCTCTTCTAAAGATAAGGAACATCTCCAAAAGGCCCAAGTCCTTCCCCGCCAACCAACAAGAGCGCCTATAACCTCTATCCGATATCCCACACTTCAAGCTCATAACCTATATTTTGAATAACATCTAATCTTGCAATAACTAGCTCACTATAAACTCCCATTGACTTCACCTAGACATAATCAAAACGCTCTTGGTAACTCACCCACCTACTTATACCCTCAAAAACTTTAGTTTTAGCACAACTAATTCCTTCAATAGCACTTCACAAATAAATCTCAAGACAGGCCATACTGTTTAAATCTTCAATCCATCAAAACTATTAAACAACACTCATGAATCCTAATGTTTTATTACTTCATACATATGATCATGCTACCCACCTTTGATGCATAGGTTTCAACTTCCAAGATTCATTACTTCATACTCCACACATGGTGACCTAACGATCTCCTTTCAAGCTATATAACCATATCCCCAATTCTCCCAACTAGATACTTGATCTCCAAAGAAAAGTATAGCCTCACCAATTTAAATTCCTGTGTGACCTCAAGTCACAATTAATTCTTGAAGATAGACTCAACCATTAATGCCAACCATCACTCCAATTGGTAACCCACTTCAATTGTACATTCCATTCAACTTACCAAACAACTCAAAGCCAAAAAGAGACTAGGATTTGTACTCTCCGAAATCCATACACCCTCACCACCACTATAAATGGATCTCATGTACCCCTTAGCTAAGATCAATAATCATTCTAACGTATAAGTGATCCATCACTTTCATTTCCAACATCCGTACCTTATCCTCAAAATAAACAAAAATTCATTTTCTAAAACCTGCATCATCTATTATCCTCACTCGGTATGAATCAATCCTAAAACCTATCACTATAACCTCGAGCTATAACAATTATTGCCAACCAACATACCATTGAGTAACACGTTTCGACTGAACACTCCAATCTATTCACCACTATCACGTGTCGATCTCATACGTCCTTAGCCGAAACTAATAGTCATTCCAACACACAAATAGTCTATTACCACTATTTCCATCATCTCGACTTATATCCGCAAATCAACATGAATCATTCCTATATTTGCTTAACTTATACCCTTAACATTAGCAAATAGCTACCGCTTAAAACTTTATACTGAAAATGACCTTAAACCTACTAATAATCCGTTCCTAAAAGTCTCCAGAACATGAGGTCTCAACTTCAGTCAAATTCAATACCAACAATTAAACTATTGTTTCCAAAACCTCGATGGATCTATTTCTTCCGAACCGATAAAAATCATTTCCTAAAATCTACTATTACAACCTCGAGTTAACAATAATCATTTTCTAAACTAGCTCGATATCTTCAATCCTCAAAGAAAAACACTAATTGGATCATTACTTCCAATCCTCAAAGGAATCCACTCTAGAAAAACTTTCATATCAACAACTCAACTCGAATCAACCTCATTTTTAATGATTACAAACTAATCACTCACTAGAGTAGATCAAGCTACAACACTAAGTCTGTAAAACTAAGAACTCAATTCTCATTATAAATCAGTCCTTCGACTCTGCAATTCTAAAACCTTTAATCAAATAAGAATCATCTTCCGGAACTTCTAAGATCAAGGAACTTACATCCCATAATAGAACAATCGACTCCCAAATCTTTCAAATTCTAAAACATTAACAGATAATAAATCATTCTCTGAAATTCTCAAGATTGGTGGTTTTAATCCAAATCATTCACCTTAAAAGCTTGTAAAATCTAAAGCCCTAATTGCCACCAAATTACTCATCCGAATCACGAAATTTACCACTCGAAATTTAATTATTCCCCCCGAAAGCTTGTCGAACTTAACACCTTAATTACCATAAACTTATATTCCTAAAATCTATAAGGCCCCAAACTTTAAAACTTTGCTGAAATTTCATAAAATCTAACATCGAAATTTGTTGAACTTACAACCTACTACGTTATAGACCACTTCATAAACTCCACGGAACCAAAGAACTCAATTATTCTACTTCCCTAAAAGATCACCCAGATCATGCCATTCTCTCCAAGCCTCAATAATAAAACAAACCACACAAGGCGTTCATCACTAAAGATTAGATTAGACCCCTACCTGCCATGACTCCAATATTTTGAGTCTCCGTAACCTCGCCTCCAACGGTACCAGGAGTCACTACGTACATTCGAGCCCGACCTAAAAGCCTCTAGTTAGTTCTATCACTGCGACGAGCTCCACGGCTTCCTTGAACTCTAATGGGGCACTCACCCACATGGGCTCTATTACAAACTCCACAAATTGGCACTCGTCCTTCCATACGAACACTTGAGGACGCTTGCGGTCGAGTTCCGGTCCGCTGAACAAACTTCTAAGGTGAACCCGAGCTACTTCCTTCACCAGAAAAACTCCGCCTCTTATGTCCTGGAGGGGAGCCCATACTCAAATTATTCTCTCGCTCCACAAGAGTGGCCACATCCACTAAATCCTAAAAGGTGGATATCCGGTGTCTGACCACCATTTTGCATATATCTGGTCGCAAACCTTAAATAAAATTCCCTTAAACATATCCTTAAAGTTCGTTGAACCTACACTCTCCTACCCTATAGCCTCGCTACATAAATTCTACAAAACCTTGACCTCAATCATCTTAAGCAACTTAAAGCTAATTCCTCTCCTCATTGCTACGTGAGTTCCCACCTTACAAAGATTGCCTAAACTATGACATTCCCTTCAGACCTCAACATCATACAAGCAAACCACATCGCAAACAAAATTCAAACCTACAACACTAAAAGTTCCTGCCTAATAATAGTATCCTTGATTATACCGCCTTCCAGCCACAACACCACCTTTGACCCCCTTTAAGAAAACAAAAACAGATAAAACCAACAACATAAAACCAAAAACCAAAACCAACACCATATAGCCAGAAACAAAAGAAACCAGCATGCAACAACATAACTAAATAAATAAAAACAAGCAAACAAGCTCAAATCAATAAAACAAATAAAACATGTCAAATAGAAACTATACTTAAAATAAATTTTAAAACATAACTTTAAAAACATTCTGGTACTACCTACGGGACATGTGGTTTTACCCAGAGCCAAACCGCTCTGATACCACCTGTGACACCCCCAAATCCCCACGCCCGAACACGGGGAAATCGAGACGTCCGGATGGTGACAACCCGGGTCACCATCCCATCGACGGGTGCCAAGTGTGTACAAAGGCAACAAATGTGCACAAGAAACACGCAGCGGATAACGAAAGTCATAACTAAGTACCAGAATTTTTCTTAACATAATATAAGCTGTTTAAAACATACTTAAATAAAATATTACAAAACACAAATACAGTTTTAAAACCATAAAGAAAAGCATAACATCAGCAACCCGGCGGAGCCGCATCCTCGGGCTCAACCTCCTCCTTCTCATCCTCCAAACCTGCACCAAAAGCTACGGAACCAAAAATGGTTCCGCAGGTAAGTAAAACCCAAACACTACCAGATAAAAACACATAGAACTCAAACAATATGCATGAAACATGCCCAATGCACAAAGCCCATAAAACATAATTTTCCACGCACGCCAAAAATCCCATTTGGCCCAAAAACATATCATTTCTGAAAAACACGCCAAAAGTCACATTTGGCCGCCAAAAGTCCATTTGGCCCAATATCTCGCCAGAAGTCCATCTGTCCCAATACCACGCCAAAAGTCCCATTTGGCATCTCAAACCATTATCCAAATTATCCATATGCACCATGACCTCCCCTAGGGGTCATCCGCACACCCTGACTCCAGTGCCACACCGCAGAGTACCACTACGCATGTGACACCTAACGAGCGATGCCCAGTTCCGCGCCACGCGCGTTCGTAGCCAAGCATCCTCTAGCCCTCGCCAGCGAAGGGCCACGGAGTCGGTGAGTAGGGCGATGCCCGGTTCCACGCCCGGCGCGTTCGTAGCCAAGCATCCCCTAGCCCCGCTCCCGTCGTCTAGCGACAACTCAGGGGACATCACTCAGTTTATTCCGCTCCTGAGTGACCAGAGGAGCTCCACCGAGATAATAACTCATCCCGGCTTGGGCTCGTGATACACACGCACCCGTAATACACTTACGCCAATACACAGGCTTTTCACACAAAATCACAAATACACGTGCATGCACCATGCAATGCCATAACAAATAATCCAACAACAATAACCAAATAAACAGGCAACTCCGTCCTCCATCCATCCGACCCCCCGAAACTCCTCGGACTCAGTCCGGAATCAACCAACCAGCAGATAAAATAAATTGAATGAGCGATATATATTTAAATCTGAAAATAGAGTTTGGAAAATACTTACGGCGCTATACGGTAATTTTAGAAAACACCCGGCGTTGCAAACGGCGGAAAAACAGCAACGTCACAGTGAAAATTCACTGTGGCCGTGGGTTGTGAAAAACTCACTTTTGAACGGGGACAAACTGGGACAAACTAGGACACGAAATTGATAGGGAATGGTCTAGGGATGATTGTGAAGCTATTGGAAGTGGTGGTTGGCCGTGGGTGGCGGCGAAATCGCCGGAAATGGCCGGAAAACGCAAATCGGAAACTAAGCTCATAGTAACTGTTCCGGTGGTCGTTGGAGGCCGGAAATGGGTGGGTTAGGATGGCAAGGAGTCGGTGATGAAGTGGTAAAGAGGTGGTGGCCGGAGGTGGAGCGACGGCGGCGGATCGAGCCAAAAACCGTGTGGAAAGAAATGGCTCTAGGTGGCTAACGGCTGGCCGGATGGGGGAGATATTTGGTGGGGTGGTGCGCCGGAGGGAGGGGGTTCGAACGAGACCGGCGGCGAGCCAAACGGTGGCCGGACGGCGGCGGTCTGGGCTGAAGAAGATTCCGGCGACAGGGGCAAAAACAGAGCAGGTGCAGCGACTTCCGGCGGCTCTCAAAAGCTAACGACTGGTCCGATGGCTCTGAAAATTGGCGGGGATGATCTATGGTGGAAGGGGAAGAGAATGGTGGTGACGGTGCATCAAACGGTGGCTGGACGGCGGAGAACTGACCGGTCAAAGTGGTGGCAACGGGAATGAGAAAAAGAGAGAAGACGCACGGGACGGAAGGAAAGGAAGAAGAAAGAGAAAAGAAAGAAAAAGAAAAGGAAAAAAGAAAGAAGAAGAAAAAAAGAAAAGAGAAAAAAGGAAAAGGAAATAGAGAAAAAGGAAAAAGATGTGAAAAGAAATGAGGTCCAATCCTCACTCCGGAAAACACGCCGAAAAGAGATTAAAAACCACAAAACAACTAAAAGAAATAAAACATAACATCAAATAAATTAAAAACCAATTTAAAACAAAATAATTTAAAATAAATAAACCAATATATTAATTAAATGAAAAACAACCCTTTAGTGAAAATACACGTAAAAGCGGGTCATCACATATGTTGTACGTAAATTCTAACTCTACACTTTATCTCACATGTAATTAAATATTTCGCGTATTGGGCTCATTTTAATGAGAGAGAATATGGCTCACATTATTAGGAATGAAATCAAAACAATCAGCTTTGCATCAATCAAGGATATTAGCTCATGATCACAGCAACACTCAGGAATATTCTCAGCATTTCTCTCTAGTCAACTAATGTGTATTTATAGGAGTAAATCACGTATATTAAGTTCTCTGCTAGCTGTATAGTTTTCGTATAAAAATCTTTTCTTTTTTGTTGTCTTTCCATAGATAGACACCAGATTGTATGTTGATATATATATGTATGCAGTCACACTCTCTATCTCAACTCGCGAGATAGTGTTTCTCAAAACATTAATTTTTACATACATGTAAGGATGTCAAGATATAAAATAAATAATAAAATCTATTTCTTTTTATCAACTTACGCTTTTGTGATAATTGTGATTTCACAGTTTATGTACATACCTTGCAAAATGACACCAATTACCTAGAAATTAGCATCAAGAAGCTAGAACGTGAACCTACGCTGGCATATCCCTGTTGATTTTAAACCTTACCTTTTGAAACTCCCACGATGAAGCCACCAATGACCACTGTTAAATAGCATAATATTAGCAACCCGACATCTCCTTTCCCAGTCAGAAAGTTTGTCTAGGCTTAGAATTCGGCCACCAAGTTCCTTCCTTCGTTTCACTTGCACTAGAAAAGGGCTCCAATAGAACTCCACAGAACAAGTGTATTGCTGTTATTAAGGTCGTTGGCTATTATAGTGAGGCTTATAGTCACTTCAGTGAAGAAATAAAATCAACAGTGGTGCTGCTGAAATGCATATGAAAGTACATGTTCTCTCTTACCTTCGCTCTAAAAAACTTGGAGCGTCCCTTCATGGATACGTCGGCTTGCGAGGAAGGAATAGCAGAGTATAGAAGGCAAACAAGAGACTCATATTGATTTCTGTTGATGGAGTCCCCAACCATAATCAATCTCTTCCCTTTAAGTCTCTCTAACATATCTTTACCATTAAACCTGGGAAATCCAGCCTTGTAAAAAATGGACATAATATATATGTGTGTGTGTGTGTGTGCGTGTGTGGTGTATATGTGTGTGTTGGGAAGCTTTTAACTTATTACCTAGGAATCTGACACCTCTTGGCTTCCCAGCTCCAATTTTCGTATTCAAAATCTGGTCTGCCATTCCTTTGGCAACTAACTTGGTCAGTAAGAAATGGACAATGTGATGCATGATACAGAGGACTTGTTGTTGGGTCATAAGTCCATTTACCATCAAAGATATTGCAGCTATCTTCCTTCTCGTTTACGTTTGTTCCATTTTCTGTTATGTTCGATGGTTGCAAGAACTGCATGTCGGCTGCTGGATGTTGATTCGAGTCGTTGGACGATGCCATGGTTATGGCAATGTTTCCGGAAGCAGTGAAAGCCATGTCAGCTGCTGAATGCTGCGAGTCATTGGATGATGTCGTGGATATGGCAGTGTTCCCCGAAACCAAAAGGTGTACGCCGTCTTGGTCATGATTCAGACAGTAAAGCAGGATAATGGAGCCCACGAAGCATGCAAATATGCAGAACCTCCATTTTTTATTAATGGGGGAACTAATATCCATTAATGCTGTAAGTTCTGTTTCAGTTAAGCTGGAGATCAGAGCGTACGGATATAATGCTTTGGGCAGCCTCTCCTTTCTGGCGCCAAACCTCCTCGATCCTCATATCTCCAGCTAAACCCTTAGTGGCCTCTACTACACCCATCCCTTATCTGTGTTCTTGACCCCTGGCTAGCAGGCCATCTTTCCCTTTCCCGCTTGCTGTAATTGCCTACATATTGTGTTGATGTTATCCACCTTGACCGCGTAGTCTGGGATGTCCTCTTTTCTTTCTTTTTATAGTCTGGGATGTCCTTGTCCACAAACTTTCGTATCCAACAAAAGAGTCACATGGCCTATATTACAAATTACTTCATTGAAACAATGGGATTCAATAGACCATCTTCCCGCACAGTTGAAGTCCCATTTCTTATTGGAATGTGCTCTGATATCATTTGTAGTATCCCAATAAAAGGAGTAAGCCGCATTATCTGTATTTTAAAAAGATTAATTAATGATATAATTGGAGCTCTATTGAAATATTATAAAAAATAAAAAATTTTCATTCACAAGCAATGTGAGATATCATATAAGGTATCACATCTTTAGTAGTGCTAGTTTTAATCGCTGAACTGTCTTCTCAAATGGGATATATCTAAATATTGATAATTAATATTCCATTCGTTGAGATGGCTTGCTTTGATAGAGATTGGCTAATTGTCTTTAATCCCAAGTCTTTGAAATTATTACTGTAGTGTAATTAGTAGTCATGTAGCAGACAATAAGGTAGCCATATATTGTTAAGATATAAAATAAAATCTACATCTTCTCATCTGTTTAAATTTTTGAGATAAGTGATGAATTTACATAGAGAGTAGAGGTCTTGAGTTCGAAATCTGACTCTACACTCCACTCATTTAATTAAATATTCCATATATTAGGCCCATTTACTGAAGGGGAGTCTAGCTCATTCGTCTTAAGGGCCAGAGAGTGTTAAGATATAAAATAAAATCTAGATTTTCCTATTTACTTAAACTTTTAAGATAATTGGTGATTTTACAATGTTATACTATCCGAATGGTGTGGCTATAGGGATCACCAAAGATAAACATTTTTAAAGAATATATAGAAGTAATCAAAATACATCCCATCTATAAGTAAACTTCTTAACTGTTCTTCATTTCAAACTGTTTTTTCATCTCCCATATCGACCCTCCATTTGTAATTTCTATATTTCATGTCTTCCCCACCCCCACCCAAAAAAAAAAAAAGAGAAAAAAAGGAATAAAACTAAAGAAACTAAGCCATCCAGAATTAGCATAAACAAATTAAAAATCCACTTAACCCCTATATATACACATTGAGGTTCGCACTCCATTACAGTTCATCGATCAACCACCACCGACACCTTTTAGTTCATCCCAAGCATCCAACAACAAAGCCGGAGATATCTACATCATCAAAAACCAACAAATCAACAAAGACTAACAAGCCCTTCATCCACATCATCTGAAAACCATTAGCATCCACACCACTTATTTTGGAACCGGCTTCACCTTGTAATGATGATAAAATTTCGTCAAGTAGAAGAAATATCTTTGAGTTTTATATGATGGGCAATCTTGTAAGAAAATTATTTGTCATTTATATCTGCAAAGAGAATAATCACAGGAAAATCAAGGTTGAAAGCATTAATTGATGTATAGCATATGAGGGGTGGTGAATATTTTTAGCCAAAAAGTCTACATCATACTTGATTTGGTAAGAGATAAATCAAGTATGCCCTAGACTTTGTATACCTGTGTATATCAAACCGATATACATAGGTTTTGAGATTTGAAGAACCAAGACCATACCAATTACACCCTAAACCGGTACTTCCGATTTTATCGGTTTCGATCTAGTTTTTCCAGTTTTACTATCATATTAAGGGATTATATAGTTAGTATAACTATACTATAGTGATATAGTGATATATAGTGGATTTTTTTTTTTTTAAAAAAAAAAAATATCTCCTGTTTTCATTTCATTCCTTGATTAATTGATTACAAGCTTTATCATATACAACTTTCTATACACATTCCATCGGAACTCTGTGCAACTGCATTTCCTTCTCTATCAACATGTAAGCCCTTCTTTGCTAAGCTATGTGCAACTGCATTTCCTTCTCTATAAGTAAACTGTAAACACCACCCACGGCAGGCCACTATGACAGACGTTAGATCCCCCACCATTTGCCCTCTCCATGAATCATCCTCTAAACTTGCCTTCACAACATTTACCAACACCTTTGCATCCTCCTCAAAACATACACTTATGAACCCCAATTCTCTACAGAATTCTACAGCTCTCCATAAGGCATGGTGTTCAGCAACAAAGGGTGAGACAACAGAGGTTTTCTGCCCACACAAGGAAGCTAAAACATCTCCTTTGAAGTCCCTAATCACCACACCCATTCCCATCTTTTGAGCTTTTAGATCTAAAGCAACATCAAAATTAACTTTAACTCAACTCTCCTCTGGCACTTTCCATATAGTCTTCTGTTGAACTTGTCCAATTCCTCTCCCCTCATGGCCTTCTTTTTTAGTCACTTCATGAAAGTCACTCAAACCAACCAAAGCTCTCTAAATTACACTAGCTGGACTTGAGAATTTTTCCTCAAAGACCACTACATTTCTCCTATCCCATATCGAATATAGAATTGCAACCACACTCTCAATCTCTTCTTCTGCTAATTCACTCAAGAACCTTCTCCATAAGACTTGAAAATCTTATATACCCAAGTTCCACTTCTGCACTGGACTGTTTTCTACTATCCATACATCTGAAGATGCAAGACAACTCCATAAAGTATGGATAACAAATTTCTCTTACTGCAAGCATATAGGACACGTAGCCTCTTCTATTACTTTTCTCCCTTTTAAATTCTCCCTTGTAGGAAGGATATTATTTAAAGCCCTCCATACCATGTGCTTCCATGCTCCTGGAATGTTTAAAGCCCATAACTTCTTCTAGAAATTTTCTCAATCTTTTGCAAAAGAGGAATGCCTCATCTCATCTCTGCACTTTTTTTTTTTTTTTTTTTCTGCATGATAGGTACATTTCACAGAGAACTTCCATCTCTTGACAACCCCCGATATTGTTTGTCTTATGCCCTAGTTTTACTAATAGGGATGGTACAAATTATCTCAGCCTCTTCAGGATAGAAAACTTCTCTTATCAATTCTGCCTCCCATTCCCTTTTCACTGCATCAATTAGCTCACACACTCTAGCATCTTCACTTAGAACTTTGACAAGAGATTGGACTGAAAAAGTTGTAGGAATTGGTAGCCATTTAGTCCCCCATACTCTAATCTTTTCTCCATTTCCAACCCTCCACCTCTCCCCACTTCTAACCACTTCTTTAACTAACCATAAACTTCTCCAAATATAGGAGGGCATATATCTCAACTTTGCCTCAGTGAATGTAGCTCCCTTAAGATATTTTTCATTAAAAATCCTTGCCACCAAGGAATTCTTCATGTTCATTAGTCTCTATCCTTGTTTTGCAAGCATGGCTCTATTAAAATTCTCCATGTCTCGAAACCAAAGACCCCCCTCCATTTTCACAACCCCCAATCTCCCCCATTTCTACCAATGAATTCCTGTCCCTCTTTTCCCTTGCCTCCACCAATACTTGGCCATTAAAGCCTCCAATTCCTTGCATAGCTTCTTAGGTATCCTGAACACACTCATAGAATAGGTAGGGATTGCTTGTAAGACTGCCTTTATCATAATTTCTTTCCCAGCTTTTGATAGATAAATCTTTTTGCAATTCTGGATCTTGTGCCGCACCCTTTCTTTTATTGATTGGAAAGTATTATACTTACTTCTTCCCACTACTACAAGAAGCCTCAAATACTTTTCATAGTTGTTGCATCCTGTAGCCCCCATTGCCCTAATTATCAAATTCCTCATTGACTTCTTTGTATTATTACTGAAGAAAATAGCAGTTTTATGCTTGTTAATAGTATGTCCTGAGGCACACTCATAGATTTTAAGTATACCCTCTATTCTTCTCCACTCTCCAATTTGAGACCTGCAAAACACCACACAATCATCAGCAAACATTAGGTGGTTTATTTTTGTTCCCCCTCTTACTACAACTACCTCTTTGATCCTCCCTCCTTCCTCAGCCTTATTTAGTAACTAGCTCAAGTCTTCTGCACAGATAAGGAAAAGGTAAGGGGACATAGCATCCCCTTGTCTGATTCCTCTGGTTGGATTTAGTACTCTACCAGGTTGCCCATTGACTAACACAGAATAACTAACTGACTTCACACACTCCATAACCAGACTTGTTATCTTTTCCCCAAAACCCAGACTTATCATCATTGACTCAAGAAAAGTCCACTCAACCTAATCATAGGCGTTATCCATATCAAGTTTCACTGCCATACTCCCCACTTCACCCCTCTGATTTGTCTTCATAGAATGCAACAGTTTGTAGGCAACCATTATATTATCTGATATTAGCCTCCCAGTAATAAATGCACTCTTGTTATAAGAGATATGCCCATCCAAGGCCTCCTTAATTCTGTTGGCCAGCACCTTAGAAATCAGCTTGTAGATCACATTGCATAGACTCATCGGTCTAAAGTCTTTCACTGATTGATGGTAGTTCACCTTTGTAATTAAAGTTATAAATGTATGGTTCATCTTTTTACATAAACCTCCCCCATTTAAAAAATCCAAAACAGCTTCACATGTTTCCTTCCCCACCAACTCCCAATGGTTCTTGTAAAATCCTAACCCAAAACCATCTAGACTAAGTGATTTAAGGGTTGGCATTTGCTTCAATGCACTCTCAATCTCCTTTTGTAAGAACACCCTTTCCATCTTCGTCCTCTTTTCTTCACTTATTTTTACCCCTACATTCTGGACACAAATAGTCCCTCATTAGGATTAGAGGATGTAAAGAGCCCATCAAAGTAACTACTAAAAGCTATTTCTAAATTTTCCTTACCATCCACCCATCTCCCCTCAACATCTTGGATTTTTTCAATAACATTTTTCTTTTTTCCTCTGGTTTGCAAAGGTATGAAAATACTTGGTATTTCTATCCCCTTGGCTTAGCCAGTGCTTCTTTGAACACATCTTCCACCTCAAGTTCTTTTGTTCAATCAATAATTAAAGTTCCTTGCCTCTCCTTCTAATCTCATCTAAAGGCCAAGGACCCTCAGATTCTTGTAAGGCCTTCAATTGTTCAAACTTTGCCTTTATCGGTAACTCCCTCTCCTGAACCACATTCCTCCTCCAGTACCTTAGAGCTCCCGTACACCCTGCTAACAGCTCTTGTATAATAGCCTGAGGCCTCCCCTTCCTTCTTTCTCTCCCTCAATCTGTTTGCAGCAGCTCTTTGCACCCCTCCATAAGGTCCCAACTAATATCATACATGAATAGCCTTCCCCTTCGATATCCCATTCTCTCATTGCCATTATTGAAGTTTAATAACAATGGGGAATGGTCTGAACACACAGCCACCAGTACCTCCACTTTTACTATTGAAAACTTGCTAGACCATACATGGTTAGCCATTGCTCTATCACATCTCTCTCTAATAACTGAACCATACTCATTCCCCTTACACCAAATATACTTGTTGCCCACCCAACCAAGGTCAGTTAGACTGCACCTTTCCAACATTCTCCTAAAATCATCCATTTATTCTTCTCTTCTAAGTCTCCCTCCAATTTTCTCACTTTGACACACTATTTCATTGAAATTCCTCACCACACATCAACCATAGTTACTCTTGGCTTCAAAAGAAGCCAACAACTCCCAAGAACTCATTCTTTTATTGGACTCAAGATGCCCATAAAACCCTATTAGTAACCATTGTTGTCCCCCCCTTCCATATCAACCTACACGTTAATTTGCCTCTGAGAGAAATTAACCAGTTCCACCATTTTTTTTTCCATAGTAACAACAGCCCACCACTATAATCCCTCGAATCTACCCCAACCATCCCTTCAAAATCCAACCTATTAAGTAACACCATGGCTCTACTAATTGATAATTTTGTTTCCATTAAGAAAATAACATCTGACAACTTGTCCATCACTAATAAGCAAAGGGTTTGAATTGTACGAGGGTTGCCAAGCCCCCGACAGTTCCAACTTAAGATTTTCATGGCTCTTGGCAGGGCTGTTCACCAGCCACCGCAATACTAGCAATGGATCTTCCCCCTAACAGATATCATTTCTCTTTATTTTTTTCTGTTCCTTCTTATTTACCTCTCTAGCTTCCAGCTCACTTTGCCTACTCCTTTTGGAATTCACCAAAGCTTGAGAAACCGACAGTGAGCCTCTCTCCCTAGCCCTCCTCTCTCCCTAGCCCTCCTCTCTCCCTAGCCCTCCTCTTCCATTTTCTCCTCTGCACCATTATAATTCCATCACCCTCTATTAAATCCCTCCGACCATCCTTTTCCAGTATCTCAGTACCAACAGGCTCACCCCCCACCTAGCATATTCTTCCCCCCTTCAAATCATCCTTACCCATTGAAACAATCTACCTCTCTTGCAATGCATTGGAGGATACCACCCTTTCCCCTTCCTCAATGCTCCCCACCCCCACTTTACCCTTCTCATCTATACTAACCCCTTCTTTACCCATTTCTGCATTTCCCTCCCCTGCCTTCCCCTCCCCCTTTTCACACTCAGGCAGCTCCACCTCCTTCCTTCCCCCTTCACTCCTACTCCATGAAGTTCCATTATTCTCATCCCTCTCTTTCTCCCCACAATTCTAACCCCATTCCCTTTGCATCGAAGGCTTCCTCCATCCCTCTCCTCTACTCACCCTCTCAGCACGCAACCAAGTCCCAAACTGAGACCTCTCCTCCTTTATTACACCCCCTTTCCTACAACCTTTTGGCCCATCGATGAGGCAACCACAATCAAAACACAACGAGGTAACTTCTCATATTTAAATTTAACCCATACCTTGTTGCCTTCCACATTCACTATGCGTCCACGAGCTACAGCTTGCTGGAGAGGGACTTCAATTCGAACCTTGAGTGATTTTCCCAATCCAATGCCATCCTCCGGGACATCAACATCCATAACCCTTCCCACCGAACTACCAATTTTTCTGCCACAATCCTGAATCATATTCCCTAGAAGGAGACCAAGCATCTGGATCTAGAATACCTCTGAATCGAACTCCATCTCTTGCAGCTTAGCCATTCCATCAAACAACTTAAGAGTGAATAACTGATTATCAAACAGCCACTGACTACCCTCCATGACTCTTTCCTTATTTGCATGTGTTGAGAAGGAGATTATGAACACATTATGCCCTAATTCTTTGAATTTTCCAGGCTTACTTAGTCTCCACACTCTTGTGATTGTCTTCTCCATTATTTCCTTCCCAATCTGTTGATCAACCCACACTTTTCCAACCAAACTTCTACTACCTTCCACTCTCATCCTCTCATTCATTCCTCCTAGATCAATCTCCAAACTCTCCTCCTCCATCAATCTTAAGTTCTCCCATAGGTCCTCAAGCTTCTCTAGACCATCTCCCTTCCCCGTCATCGAAAACCTAAAAGATTCTTTTCAGGGCCATTGTTTTGCTCTAACAAACTTTCCCTCCTTAGAGCTTCACCTCTGACTCATCGCAGAGAGAAGAGTAGATGAATTTTTCTTATGATATATAGTGGATTATATAGTGAGATAGTATACTTTAGTAATTTAAATAGTTATTTTAATATAGCGTATTACTAATAGTATTAGTATTAGTAATAGTATTAGTATTAGAATATACATATATTTTTATATATATATATAATAGTATCAAATAGAGATATATTATTTGATTATTTATGTTAGTGTTTAGCTTATCTATTTATTTGATTATATATGTTAGTGATAATATATATGCTTGGTTACATATATTTTAGCGATAATATGATGGTTACATACACTTTTTATATTGAGTGATTATGATCAAATATCTAGAAATGCATTTATAAAAAAGTATATATTATAATTTATTATGCTAGAAAATGTATTTATCCTTTATATATTATATATAGTTTATATTAATAACATATAATCAAATCTTCATGTTTAAGATTAAAAGTTTATGTTATATTAATTTCATATTATAATATAGTATTTTAAGATTTAATGTTACATTAATTAGCAACTTAGCATATAACATAAAATTATTTTATATAAAATTATATATTATATATAAAAATTATATAAAAAAATTAAATATATATATATATATATATGAACCAGTCCAGCGTTAGAAAAATGAAAACCTAAACTAGACCAGTTTTAAGAAAAATGAAACCAATATCGAACCAAACCTATTTTGAACTGGACCCAACCCACCATTCACCAATTTTTTTTCACCACTATATAGGTACATAAGACCCATCATATGTGATGACCATAAAGTTACTTTTAAAAAGTTAAAAGGACATTAATCAGAAAGAAAAAGATAACTTTGAGAAACTAAAAGATACTATTAAAAACTGAAATGTCTTATTTGTAGAATACCCAAAAGTCTGCGTACGTTAGATTTGTTTGAACTTCCAACACGGCCCCTCAAATAAAAACATCATTATACCAAGCATGTCTTTTAGACTCGATAGTTTTACTAAATAATGGCTCGGTAAAAATATATGCTATTTATTCAATGGTGTGGCAATATTTGAGCTCTATTGCCTTTTGCTTCTAATGGTCTCTAAGAAAATGAAACCTCATATGAATATGTTTGGTGATACTCTATATTTACGTGTATTTTAATTAAATATATATTTAAATTATTATTATTAGTGGTTCTCTTGTTTTTAATTTAACTTGGTTCTCGTTGTATTATTTTATGATTTCTAAGTTATGAAATTTATTTTGATGTGCTTTCTTGATATTAATTATTGTTTTGTATTTAAATTTCTCTTTATTTTAAATTATTTTATAGTTGGTTTAATCATTTTATTTTGTTAATATTTAGTTGTACTATTTTTATTTGGTTTTATTTATTTTTATTGTGCCTTTTTACCTTCTTGGACTTCTATTTTTGGATTGAGATTGTGTTTAGTAGGTTTTTCTTCTCTTTTGGGCCCAACCCGTTTGGTTTGGAAGCCCAACCCTTGAGCCTTCAACCCAGCCCTATTTCTCCCCCAAAAGGTGCCGTTTTGCACCAACCCTTAGGACTTTCTTCAATTTCTTTTCTTCTTCTTCCTCCTACTACACCGAACACTCCATCTTCATTTCAGTTTTCATTTCTTTTCCTTTGTCATTTTTGGTGCCGCCATTGCTTGTCTTATTCTCCTTCTTCTTTTCGGTTTCCTTCTTTCTTTCTTTTACAATTTTGTTGCCTCACAGTTCCATTTGTTCTTCCTCTCATTCTCGTACTTTTCTTCTGCAAATCTGGACTCTCGAAGCTCCTCCTTCATTTTTGTTCAAGTATAGCTTGCCATTTTTATTTCTATGGTTTCCTTCTATTTTGAGCAAAACCGAACCTTTCTTCTTCTCTCTTTCAATTATTTTGTCGATGTTTTTCTCCATTTTGCAAGTCCTTAACGTGAGCCTCCATCCCGTTCCTCTCTCTATTTTTCCTTTAGTATTTCTGAAATTTATGCTCATGAAACTCTTGCATTTTTAGTTATTCTTTGCTCCATTTTCATGCCTTGTTTGTCTTCTACCTGTGCCCTATTTTTGGCTCCTTTTCGTGCTTTGTTTTTAGCTTAAAATCGTGAGCTTCATATTGGTTGCTTGGTTATTTACCTCATGTCATGAACCTCATTTTCCAGCCACCATCTTCTAGATTTCACCTCTTGTAAATCAACCCATCTTTTCCTCAAGGTTGGGTGCTTGGGTGCTTAATCTTCTAGATTTTGCCTTTTTAGTACTGTAAGTAATTTTCCAAAGAGCTTTTGAGATTTAAATATATTTTTATGCTAACACTTTTTCTGCATGTCCATTTGGTTGTGCCGGATTTTGACTTCAAGGAGTATGGGGCCAAGGTTGGACAAGAGGATGGGTTTGTCTGTAAAATTGGATTGTCTTTGGGTTGTTATCTGTTGTGTTTGGTGTCATGCTATTCATTGCATTATTGCATGCATTCTCATATGTTGTAAATGAAAACTGAGTTTTCATATGAGAAATGATTTTTGGGTGCTTGTGTATCATGACTCCAAACCAAGATGGGGCATTATCTCTGTGGAACTCCTCTAGTAACTCGAGAGCGTAATATACTGAGTTATGTCCCATGGGTTATCACTGGGTGACAATGAAAATGGACGGGATGATAACGCTTTCGTGCTGACTTCATGGCCCCTCTGCTAGCAAGGGATAGACGATGCTTGGCCACAAACGCACTGGATGTGGAACTGAGCATTACTCTTTATGAATTCACACGCACAGTCATTACCCATGGTGTGACGAAGGGAGCCAGGGTGTGCTGATGGTCCCTGAGGCAGATCATGGTGCATATAGAATAATTGGATAATGGGCCATTTTTTGAAAAAATAATTTTGATAAATGGATATATGGACCATTTTGTGGGAAAATAGTGGTTTATTTCTTAGACCATTTTCTGGGAAAATGGCGATTGATATTTTATTAGATTTATTTTTGGGCCAAATTGGATTTTTGATGTGCATTGGAAACTAATCAGTTTGGAAAAATTATGGTTTTAAGCTCATAAATATTTCAACATGTTCATGCATACTTGTTGGTTATATAAATGTGTTTTTATTTCATGAGTTGTTTGGTTGATTACTTATTGAGACTCATATCTCACATGGTATTCAATACCCTACGGTACCACTTTATGATAGCATAGATTTTGATGCAAATGAGGACGTCGATCCTGAGACTTTGGCTCTGCCAATGACCTAGGATTGCTTCTTCGTGATTCGGGGATTTGTTACCTGTTTTGCTGTGTATCTTTGGTTTGTATTATATTTTTATCAGTTTACTGTATCATTTTTTAAGGCATTTTATTTTTTGAGACTTGTATTTAAAATTCTGGTACTTATTTGACTAAATTTAATTTATTCACTGTGACTTTTATTTTTACACTTGTTGGATGTGCACACACTTAATACTTGTCATTGGGGTGCGTGACATGAGTTGTAAGCATCTCGACGTTACAATTCCTACATTTTCATACGTGGGAATCGAGGGCGTCACATGTTTGCTCCTCCCAAGTTGAATTGGGGTTTTGCTAGCTTTATAGCCAATTTGTTATCCACATGACTTATTGTTTGTTCTTCTTGTGAATGCTCTAATTCCTCAAGAGATTCCTTAGCCAGTCATGTAGCTTCACAAACTCATGTAGCGGTGGCCACCACAAATTCTTGCTTCATAGGTATACAAAACTACAATTCCTCATTTCTTGGATTTCCAAGCCAATGCTGTTGAATTGAGATAGAACACATAGCTAGTAGTACTTTTCCTCTAATTTCGATCACTTTCCCAATTACTATCTAAATATCTAACTAATTTTGCTTCTTCATTATAAGCATAAAATAAAAGAAAACCTGGGGTGCCTTTCATGTATCTCAATATTCTTTTTGTCGTTAAATCTCCATTAGCCTCTCCATATTTCGACTCAAGAGTCCAACTCCATAGACAATACCAGGCCTTGTGATAGTCAAGTACCTCAAGTTTTCAATCAAACTTCTATAAAGCGTCGTTTCAATGACTCGTACATCTCATTTTGTTGAAAATTTTGTACATGATGCAACTAGGGTATTTAAAGGATTACAACCATCCATTTTTGAACTTTTCTAAATTCTCCTTTGTGTTCTTCTTTTGGGATATAAAAATTTAATTATTTTGTTGCTTCACTTTAAAACCAAGGAAGTAGAACATCAGCCCATTGTCAGTCATCTCAAACTCCTTAAGTATTGATTGCTTGAATTCCTTAATCATCTCCTCACTTTTTCTTGTATATAAAATATCATCAACATAAAGGTAAATGATTAAAAATTCACAATGATGATTTTTCTTCATATAGACTAGATGCTCATATGTGCATTTGGTAAAGCCATTTTGGTAACTATCAATACGGGCATTCCAGGCCCTTGGTGATTGTTTTAAACCATACAATGTCTTCTTTAGGCGATACACCTTGTTTTCTTCTCCTTTCTATATGAAGAAACTGGTTGTTGCACATACACTTCTTCTTCAAGGATGTCATTGAAGAAGGAAAATTTGATGTCAAGTTGGTATACTTTCATCTATGATGAGCAGCAAGTGAGATCAACAATCTCATTGTATCAAATCTTGCAACCAGTGCAAGAACTTCTTCAGAGTCGACTTCATACTTCTGTTTGTAGTCTTTAGCTACCAATCTAATCTTGTACCGTTCAACTTTATCTCCTGCAATGTGATTGATCTTGTACACCCACTTGACACACTAATAACCATTTGGTTTGGTAGGAGTGTTATAAGCTCCCATGTTTTATTCTTTTGGATGGCATGGATCTCTTCTGCCATTGTTCCTTGCCAACAATCTTCTTCTACAGCCTCTTGGAAGGTGAGAGGCTTATGATCAGTATATAGATAGAAAAAATTAGTCACTCCATCTTCTATTTGCTCATAGAATTCCCTAATACTTCTCATATTGGTTTTGCTTTGATTTGTAGAAGATCTATTGTTGTTGTCTCCCATATAAGATGGAGAGGTTCTATGTGCTATGGATTGAGTGGCAAGTTTAGAAGATGGTGGGATACTTGGTGGAACTTCCATTGAGATATCTTCTAGTTCCTCCAGTATGTAGTACTCTTTTACAACTCCATACTCCTTCTTCAACAAAGATAACATCTTTATTAACCACTATTATTTTTTGTTCATGGATTTTAGATTTTATATGCCTTTGACTCTTCGCTATATCCAATAAAAATGCATTTCTCACCATGATCATCAAGTTTTTTTCTCTTGGCTTTTGAAACTTGGGAATAAGCAATGTACCCAAAAATTATACTGTGTATAAAACTTGGCTTGTAACTACTCCACGCCTCATGAGGTGTCATATTCTTGACATTTTTGGTAGGACATCTATTGAGTAGATAAGTTGAGCACGCCATAGACTCTGTCCAAAATTCTTTTGGCAGTTATTTCTCCTTGAGCATAATTCTAGTCATATTGCGGATAGTATGGTTTTTTCTTTCAATAATTCCATTTTGCTATGGACTATAAGTAGTAGTAAATTGAAAATTTATGCCATTTTCCTTGCAATACCAATCACCTCAATAATATTGAAGATTTACAAGCTTGTGACCACTTTTATTTTCAACAAGAGCCTTAAAACTTTTACATACAGTGAAAATAAAGGACTTTTCTTTAAGAAAATAAACCTAAAGTTTTATGTTTAAATCATCAATGAAGGTCTCCAAAACACATGGGTTCTATTGGTACACATATGTCAGTGTAAACAAGTTGTGGTGGTTGTGTGGCTCTCCAGGACTTTCCATTGGGAACAGATTGTCGTGATTGCTTGCCAAGTATGCAACATTCACAAACATTGCTAGGTGCCTCCATCATTGGTAATATATGCACAATGCTTGATGAATATAGTAGCATAAGACCATGGAAATATAGATTGCCAAAGTGAAGATGCCACTTACATGGCTTATTTTATTTGATTCTATAAAAGCAATTATCAAACTTTGATGTAAGATGCAAGTGGAACATGCAATTACTAGTGAATGGAATTCAAGCCACATTCCTTCCACATCCATCTCTCAAAGTAAGAGAATTGTCCTCCATGCTTATCATATATCCCTCCTTGAGCAATTGTTCAAACCTAAGAATATTGCTTTTCATGTTTGTCACATAATAAATATCGGTGATGTATTCTTTTTTACCATCCCTTAGATAATATTTTATCTTCCCTTTGCCTTCAGCTAGGAGATTAAATGAGTCTCCCAAGTTCATGTTCCCACAAACTCATTATGTGAGTTCTACAAATAGATCTCTTTTCCCATACATGTGATTGCTTGCACTAGAATCGAGGTACCAAGCCTCATATTGTGATATTGAATCATTATAAGTGAGAAGTAGGGTCATGTCCATAATGTTTCAAAAGAAATTTGATAGAGGAATTTCTTTACACCTTAGAAATGCAATGAAATCTCAAAAGGATCTCATGAATTTATAGCTCAATTCAGTTTGAGTCTGTTAGCATAATCGAATTGTGATCCGCTATGGAGACGAATTGCCTTTTTTATTTATTTGAGGCACTTAAGAGTATAATTTGACAAAAAAAAATTGCATTATTAGAATTGTATAAATATTTAAGATCTTATAATGCCATAAAAAGTCTTGAGTTTTTCAAATGAATAGTAGATCATCGGGAGATCCCCAAGTGGCATCTGGTCCAAATAGCCATTAAAGCGCCATATAGGATGTCCAAATCAACCTAGAATTACTCAAAAATCTTTTTGGACACATGAATTCATCACAACTCACCATTTGGAAATCCACTTGACACTTATCGAAAGGAGTACAAATGTGAGAGGGAAACAAAGTGAAAACCAAGAAAGTCAATATGTTTCTTACACAATTCACTATTCCATTCACTCGAGCACTATTTGGTTAGCCACAAAGAGGGTTACAACCCTAATAAAACCTCAAACTTAGTGGTGGACATCAAAACCCCAAATGCTTAGGTTTACCTAGAACTCCAAATGCCAAACATTGCAACCAGTTTGTGACAAAGTGTTTCCTCTTGGTTTAAATCACTTCCACAAGAAGTCAACCACTCAAATACACTCTCTTATACCATCATCCACTCCCTTACACCATGGTGCTTTCATTTGACCAAAACAATTGCATGTGGATTGAAATCCTAATTGAATCTCCATCTAAACCTTAAAAGGATGCCATTCAGTTAAGCCATTTAGTTCCCCCAAGCTTATCACACAAGTTTCTCCCCTTTGAATTACCATTCCATGGCTAACATTACAACTTGATTTAGCCGCAAATAGCACCATTTATGGAAGATCAAACAAGCAAAAAAACCCCAACTCAAAATCACTCCACTTGGCAACAACACTCCAGCCCCTTTGTAGCAAATCTACTTTCCCTCTTGCATAAGCCATCCTCACATCAACTATCATACATTTCACCCACCCCAAGGAAACTCCTATACCCCCCACGCCACCCCTTTCATTTCTCCCACACTTGCAAAATCTCATTCCCTTCCAAGAAAGGAAAACCAAGGGAGAGTTTGGAGCAAATAAATTACGGTGCTTTGCTTTTTGTGTTCCAACCTTTGTAAGTTTATTCTTCTACTTGAAATTTCTTGTATTTTGTTAAGTTTTGGGTCTTGAATGATTGGCAGATTTGTGACACCTTGTTTTTACTTGTATTTTCACTGAAAGAATATTTTAATTTAATTAATATAATAGTTCCTTTATTTTAAATTATCAGATTTTAATTGGATTTTAATTGCTGTTGAATTTAAATTACTGTTTAATTTATTTTAGCTTGTCTTTGGATTTAAAATTAAATAGTTTGTTTTTACTAGTTAATTATTATATTTTAGCTTTACGTTGTGTTTAAAATATTTTCTTAGTTTTATTGCTTTTAAACTTATTTTCGTTGGATTAGTTGTTGGACTCCAGAGGTGAGGATTGGACCTTATTTCTTTTCTTCTCTTTTTCTTTTTCCATTTTTCTTTTCTTTTTCTTCTTTTCTTTCTTTTTCTTCTTCTTTTTCTTCCCGTTTTCCCTCTCCCCGTGCGCAGCAGCAGCTCTCCTTTCCATTTCATCGCCGCCCCTTTGACCGTTCGGTGCGCTGTCGTCCGGCGGCTGTGTTGTACACCATCCCTACCATTCTCTTCCCCTCCCACTAGAGATCATCCCCACCAATTTTTAAAGCCATCGGACCAGCCGTTAGCCACCACGAGCCCCTGGAAGTCACGGCACCTGCTTGTTTTTCTCCCCTGTCGCCGGTTGCTTTCGCAGCCCAGAACCGCTGCTCGCTGGTGGCGTGGCCTACACCACCCACCCAGTTTTCTTCCCCTCTCACCGGTGAACATCCCCACCAAGTTTCACCTCCATCCGAGCCACCATTAGCCACCACGAGCTCCTCCAAGCCATACGGCTTTTCACCGATTCCGGCGCCGTCGCACCACCTCCGGCCACCATCTCTTCACAGGTTCTTCCCCTACCTCTTGCCAACCTAAACCATCCATTTCTGGTCTTGATCCATTGCCGGAGCAGCCCCCACGAGCTCAACTCCGTTCAGCCCCTTTTTGGCCTTCGACCGCCGTTTCCGCCACCACCCACGGCCAAAACTTGTTTCCTTTAGCTTCATAAACATCCCTAGACCATTTCCTATCAATCCTAAGCCTTTGTTTGTCCCCGTTTGAAAATGGGTAATTTATTACCCACGGCCACAGTGTAAATTACATTGTTACGTTGCTTTTCTTCCGTCGTTTGCAACGCCGTGAGTTTTCAAAAAATACCATATAGCGCTGTAAGTATTTTTCAAACCCTAATTTTAGATTTAAATATATTTTGCTCCTACAATAATTATTTGTTGTTGGTTGGCTAATTCCGAACTGAGTCCGAAGAGTTCGGGGGTCGGATGGATTGAGAACGAAGTTGCTTATTTGGTTGTTATGGATGTTTGGAAATTGTTAGTTAATTGATGTCATATCATTTGCATTGCATTGTGCACGCATATGCATGTGTTAAATCTTGAAAACTGGGTTTTCAAGCGAGAAATGTTTTATTGGTATATATGAACGTATGGATTAATTGGTTTGATTCAGAGGCACGTGTAGGGATGGTGGTAGAGTCCCACCTGCGATTCCCACCTACGATGCACGCGGCGTAGGGATGGTGGTAAGCAGGGATGGTGGTAGAGTCCGGCCTGTGAGTCCCACCTACGGTGCACGCATAGGGATGGTGGTGAGCAGGGATGGTGGTAGAGTCCCACCTGCGATTCCCGCCTACAGTGCTCTGATGGTTTGGTTAATGGGCCATTTTCTGGAAAAATGACGAGACTGGTTTTTGGGTCATTATCTAGGATAATGGCGAGGATTTGATTAAAGGATATATTTTGAGCCAAATGGGATTTTTGGTGTGCGTGGAAAAAATATGATTTTATGGGTTTTGTGCATTGGCATCCTTTCATGCATATTGTTTGAGTTTTAAATATTTTTATCTAGTGGTGTTTAGATTTTACTTACCTGCGGCACTATTTTTGGTACCGTAGATTTTGGTGCAGAGATCGAGGATGAGGAGGAGGAGGCTGAGCCCGAGGATGCGGCTCCGCCGAGGTACTGAAGTTAAAGTTAAAGTTTTGTTATTTGGTTTAAAACTATATTTGTGGTTTGTAATGTTTTATTATATATGTTTTGAACAGTTTTGTATTGAATTAAGAAAAATTCTAGTACTTAGTTATTGACTTTGCTTTTCGCTGCATATTTCTCGTGCACATTCGTCGATTTTACACATACTTGGCACGTCGATAGGGTGGTGACCCGTGATGTCATCATCCGAACGTCTCAATTTTTTCGTGTCCATGCGTGGGGATTTGGGGGTGTCACAGGTGGTATCAGAGCGGTTCGGCTCTGGGTAAAACCATATGTCCCATAGGTAGAGTACCAGAAAGTTTTAAAAGCTTGTGTTAAAATTATTTTAATTTATTTAAGTTGAATTTCTTTTCTTTAACTTGATTCGATTTTATTTGATTTGAATTTATTTTATTTAATTCCATTTGATTTGGTTTGGTTTGATTTGATTTTATTTGAATTGCAAGTACGTTGTTTTATTTGTTTTATTTATTTTTTTAAGTTGTTTTGTTTTGTTTTGTCCGGAGTTAAAAAAAAAAAAAAAAAAAAAAAAAAAAAAAAAAAAAAAAAGTAGTGGGGTTGAGGATTGTGCTATGGCAGGAGGACGGTACTATCGAGAATGTCGTTGATAGGAAAAAATACTTAGTGTAATAGGGTTGAATTTTATAGAGGTGGGTTACTTTTATAATATTATGGCTAGAAGGGAACGACATGGATTAGGCAATCTCTTGGGAGTAGGAATGTAAGTTGCAACTAGGGAGGGGAGTTAGCTTTAAGTCGCTTAAGATGGTTGAGGTCTTAGGTTTTGTAGAATTTATGTAATGAGGCTATAGAATAGGAGAGTGTAGGTTCAACGAACTTTAAGGATTGGTTTAAGATAATTTTATCTAAGGTTTGAGGCCTTATAGATTTTAGGAAATAAGATTTTGGTAATTAAGATGTTAGGTTCGACAAGCTTTGGGGGAAATAATTAAATTTCAAGTTTTAAATTTCGCTGGTTCGGATGAATAATTTGGTGGCAGTTGGGGTTTTAAAATTTACAAGTTTTAAGGTGAATGTTTTGGATTAAAGCCATCAATCTCGAGGATTTCAGAAAATGATTTATTATCCGTTAATGTATTAGATTTTAAAAGCTTTGGGAGCCAATTGTTCTATTATGGGGTGTAAGCTCATTGATCTTAGAAATTCTAGAGATTATTCTTATTTGATTTAAGGTTTTAGAATTGCAGAGTTGAAGGACCAATTTATAATAAGAGTTGAGTTCTTAGTTTTATAGACTTGGGGTGCTAGCTTGATCCACTCTAGAGAGTGATTAGTTTGCAACTATTAAAATGGGGTTGATCAGAGTTTAGTTAATAATATGGAATTTTTCTGGGGTACATTTCTTTGAGAATGGAAGGTAATGATTTAGCTCATATACTTCTTTGAGGATTGTAGATATTGACTTAGTTCAGAAAATGACTATTGTTAACTCGAGGTTGTAGTAATCGATTTTAGGAAATGATTTTTATCGGTTCGGAAGACATAGATCCATTGAGGTTTTGGAAGCAATAGTTTAATTGTTGGTATTGAATTCGATTGAAGTTGAGACCTTATGTTCCAGAGACTTTTGGGAACGGATTATTAGCATGTTTAAGGTCATTTTTAGTACAAAGCTTTAAGCGATAACTATTTGCTGATGTTAAGGGTATAAGTTAAGCAAATATAGGAATGATTCATGTTGATTTGCGGATATAAGTCTAGATGATGAAAATAGTAGTAATGGATTACTTGTACTTTGGAATGACTATTGGTTTCGGCTAAGGACGTATGAGATCGACACGTGATAGTGGTGAATCGATTGGAGCGTTCAGTCGAAGCGTGTTACTCAATGGAATGTGGGTTGGCAATAATTGTTATAGCTTGAGGTTATAGTGACAAGTTTTAGGATTGATTCATATCGAGTTGAGGATAATAGATGATGCAGGTTTTGGGAAATGAAATTTTGTTTATTTTGAGGATAAGGTACGGATGTTGGAAATGGAAGTGATGGATCACTTATACGTTAGAATGATTATTGATCTTAGCTAAGGGTACATGAGATCCATTTATAGTGGTGGTGAGGGTGTATGGATTTCGGAGAGTACAAATCCTAGTCTCTTTTTGGCTTGAGAGAAGTGGCTTTGGTGAGTATTGAAGTGGATTAGATGTGATAGTATTAAATTCAATAGATTTTAACTTCGAGTTCTTAGTGAGTTGATCGGAGTGTACAGTTGAAGTGGGTTACCAATTGGAGTGATGGTTGGCATTTATTGTTGAGACTATCTTCAAGAATTAATTGTGACTTGAGACCACATAGGAATTTAAATTTTGAGGCTATACTTTCCTTTGGAGTTTGAGTGTCCAGTTGGGAGAATTATAGACATTTTATTTAACTTGAAGAGAGATTGTTGGGTCGCCATGTGTAGTGGATAATAAAATCTTGAAAGTGGAAGTTTGGGAATCAACTGTGATTAGCCTAAACAGGTACATAAGGTAATAAGCAGTAGGAGTCAGGAGGGTAGTGTCATAGTTTTGATGGATTGGAGGTTTGAATAGCATGGCCTATCTTGAGATTTAATTTTGTATGCAATTGAAGGAAATAGTCGTGCTAATATTAGGGTTATGAGAATAGAAGTAGGTAAGTGAGTTTACAAGAAGGGTTCATTAAGGTTATGGTGAATTTAATCATGGTTCATAGTGAATTTAGCTATCTCTAAATTAGACGATATTCAGAATTTAGATGATGATCTTGAAAGTGTAAGTTGTTAGGTAGGAGTTATAGGTGCTTTATTAGTTCGTCAGGACGAATTCGAGCTCTATGTTCTTTATCTTAGATGAGATTGGCTTATTTTGAGATAATGATACTTGTTTTTAATTTGGAAGGTTGCAATTGATTGATATCGTCTTCTTTGTTGATGATCATGGGTGTCGTTGCGGAATTTTGATTTAATTAAGGTAGCTAGAGATAATTGAGGAATAGGAGTGATAGTTCATGATTTTGGGAGACTTTATTTTCTATCAAAATGTGGTAAAGGATTTTCTTGCTTCCAGGTGTTAGAGTTAGCTTGTACTCAGGGGTGTTAATTTATGAGGATATAGTCTTTTTGCTTTTTGGCAAGTTATTAGAGTGCGCATGGAAGCGTGATATTTTGGAGATAATTAGGTGTGTTGATTTTGAGTAATTAGTGATGACTTAAAATTTCGAGAAGGTGCTTGTAATTGGAGAGTAATAATTTTGTTTGGGCAAATTATGTTTATTGATGGTTTATTTTGGAAGTGACTATTAGGTTACCAATATATACTATACAATGAAAGTTTCGATGATATAGCATGAAGGTTGATTGAGGTTAATACAATTCATTTTAAGAAGTAATAATTTTTAGAATTTTCT
This sequence comes from Carya illinoinensis, assembly GCF_018687715.1. Taxonomy (NCBI): domain Eukaryota; kingdom Viridiplantae; phylum Streptophyta; class Magnoliopsida; order Fagales; family Juglandaceae; genus Carya; species Carya illinoinensis. The sequence goes on along the minus strand of NC_056754.1, from coordinate 30,639,382 downwards.
TGGGTGTGGTTTTGAAGTTCTTGACGATATTGTAATTCCAGTTTACGTGGCTGCTTTAGGAGTTCTAGACGTGATGCGTCACTGGGAGACTAGTACGAATATGATGGAATTGCTTTAGGAGTATAATTGGAAAGAGCTTTAATCATACTTGTGTGGAAATGGCTGATGGTATGATTTTCTCAAGTATACTCTGAGTTGCATATTGTATCCTGCTTAGCGCTGATATTGATCTCACAAATTTCAAGGACGAAATTTATTTTAAGGGGGGAGGATGTGACACCCTGTTTTTATGTGTATTTTCACTGAAAGAATATTTTAATTTAATTAATATAATAGTTCCTTTATTTTAAATTATCGGATTTTACTTGCTGTTGAATTTAAATTGCTGTTTAATTTATTTTAGCTTGTCTTTGGATTTAAAATTAAATAGTTTGTTTTTACTAGTTAATTATTATATTTTAGCTTTACGTTGTTTTTAAAATATTTTCTTAGTTTTATTGCTTTTAAACTTATTTTCGTTGGATCAATTGTTGGACTCCAGAGGTGACGATTGGACCTCATTTCTTTTCTTTTCTTTTTCTTTTTCCCTTTTTCCTTTCCTTTTTCTTCTTTTCTTTCTTTTCTTTCTTTTTCTTCTTCTTGTTCTTCCCGTTTTCCCTCTCCCCGTGTGCAGCAACGGCTCTCCTTTCCATTTCGTCGCCGCCCATTTGACCGCCGGGTGCGCCGCCGTCCGGCGGCTGTGTTGTACACCACCCCCACCATTCTCTTCCCCTCCCACCAGAGATCATCCCCACCAATTTTCAGAGCCATCAGACCAGTCGTTAGCAGCCACGAGCCTCTGGAAGTCATGGCACCTGCTTGTTTTTCTCCCCTGTCGCCGGTTGCTTTTGCAGCCCAGAACCACCACTCACCGGCAGTGTGGCCTACACCACCCACCCAGTTTTCTTCCCCTCTCACCGGTGCACATCCCCACCAAGTTTCACCTCCATCCGAGCCACCGTTAGCCACCACGAGCTCCTCCAAGCCATACGGCTTTTCACCGATTCCGGCACCGTCGCACCACCTCCGGCCACTATCTCTTCACAGCTTCTTCACCTACCTCTTGCCAACCTAAACCACCCATTTCCGGCCTCGATCCGTTGCCGGAGCAGCCCCCACGAGCTCAACTCCATTCAGCCCCTTTTTGGCCTTCGACCGCCGTTTCCGCCACCACCCACGACCAAAACTTGTTTCCTTTAACTTCATAAACATCCCTAGGCCATTCCCTACCAATCCTGAGCCTTGGTTTTTTCCCGTTCGAAAATGAGTAATTTATTACCCACGGCCACAGTTTAAATTACACTATTATGTTGCTTTTCTTCTGCCGTTCGCAACGCCGTGAGTTTTAAAAAAATACGATATAGCACTGTAAGTATTTTCCAAACCCTACTTTTAGATTTAAATATATTTTGCTCCTACAATAATTATTTGCTGTTGGTTGGCTGATTCCGGACTGAGTCCGAGGAGTTCGGGGGTCAGATGGATTGAGGACGGAGTTGCTTGTTTGGTTGTTATGGATGTTTGGAAATTGTTGGTTAATTGATGTCGTATCATTTTCATTGCATTGTGCATGTATATGCATGTGTTAAATCTTGAAAACTGGGTTTTCAAGCGAGAAATGTTTTATTGGTATATATGAACGTATGGATTGATTCAAAGGCACGTGTAGGGATGGTGGTAGAGTCCCGCCTGCGATTCCCGCCTACGGTGCACGCGGCGTAGGGATGGTGGTAAGCAGGGATGGTGGTAGAGTCCCGCCTACGATGCACGAGTAGGGATGGTGGTGAGCAGGGATGGTGGTAGAGTCCCGCCTACGATGCACGAGTAGGGATGGTGGTGAGCAGGGATGGTGGTAGAGTCCTGCCTGCGATTCCCGCCTACAGTGCTCTGATGGTTTGGTTAATGGGCCATTTTCTGGAAAAATGGCGAGACTGGTTTTTGGGCCATTATCTGGGATAATGGCGAGGATTTGATTAAAGGATATATTTTGGGCCAAATGGGATTTTTGGCGTGCGTGGAAAAAATATAATTTTATGGGTTTTGTGCATTGGCATCCTTCCATGCATATTGTTTGAGTTTTATATGTTTTTATCTGGTGGTGTTTGGATTTTATTTACCTGCGGCATCATTTTTGGTACTGTAGATTTTGGTGCAGAGATCGAGGATGAGGAGGAGGAGGCTGAGCCCGAGGATGCGACTCCACTAGGGTGCTGAAGTTAAAGTTAAAGTTTTGTTATTTGGTTTAAAACTATATTTGTGTTTTGTAATGTTTTATTATGTATGTTTTGAACAGTTTTGTATTGAATTAAGAAAAATTCTGGTATTTAGTTATTGACTTTGCTTTTCGCTGCATATTTCTTGTGCATATTCGTCGATTTTACACACACTTGGCACGTCGACAGGGTGGTGACCCGTGATATCATCATCTGGACGTCTCGATTTTTCCGTGTCCGTGCGTGGGGATTTGGGGGCGTCACAAGATTTTTGGTTAAAGTTTATTGGAAGTTTGAAGGTTGAATGTTGGTATTTGGTGTGTTGATGTTTGGTTTTGGAAGTATGATGTTAAGCTTGGAACTTTTTATTGTCTTGATGAAAAAAATTTATAAATATCAATTTCTGCATAATGTGTTGATATGATTTTTATGTAAGATTTTGAATTCTTATATATTTGGTTTTAATCAAATGGTTTTGCATGACCTACTAAGTCTTAGAATCAAATCCTCCAACATGTTATTTATTTGGTTTAGTTCGTCTTTTTTTAGCCTTAGGATCTTGAATCCAAAGTTTGACACTTATAACTCATGCTCTTAAAGCTTGGATTTATAGATTAAGTCGAATTTATAAAACTTTATGGCTAATCTTAGAGAAGTAAGTTTTTAAGCATGATTTTAAGATATGTTGATTTATAAGCTTAATTATACATAAAGTCTTAAGGTTAAAGATTTTCATCTCCACATGCCACGCGCTAATGAATTGTTGATGGAGGGTTTTCTTACGGTTCCAAAAGTGAACAATATGTGATAATAGCTCAAAAGGGTAGTGTCATGTCCAAATAATTTACTACTTGAACAAGCGCAGCTTGTACAAAAAAAATAGCTGTGGTTTTAACTTTTGAGCTTTTGGTCTCACTAACATTGAGTCCAAAATGCCCTACAAATTGCAATTGTAATACTTTTTTATTTAGCAACTTTTGGATCTCATTCCCAGTTCTTTATAATCTGTCACAAATGAGCACATCAATTCGCTGAAGATCATTATATTTTCAGAAAGAAAAACAAAAAAGAACAAAACAAATTAATCAAAGAATACCCAACTGTACACTTAACTTATGGGACCAGTTGGTGTACTGAGAAGCCAATACTTTTTTTTCTAAATATTTTTTTAGGTTAATGGTCAAACTATTTCATAGGTAAAAGCATTTTGGCACACCAATCGGCACATGAAGATGACATGGTAGGAGCTTTTTTTGCATGAAAAGAAATATGAAGAGAAGAAGAAAGAAACATCGGGTCTCCTCGGCCATTTTTATCTCCCCTTTGTCCCCTCCCTCAAATTCCATCTTCACGCCCTATTTTTGTCGTTTGTGGGTGGTGCTCTCTTGTTCCTCCCTTCGCTGCAAATTGGGTGATCTCCTATGTGACTAACCTCCTAAGCATCAAATCCACTCACATGAATTCCTCGGTGTCGCCTTTGGTAGGTGCTTTCATTTCTCCCCATTGGGTTTGTTCGTGTATTGTTTTGAGCTTTACAACAAATGTGATTATACAAACCAATCCATTTACAAAAGTACAATGAAGCTAATCATTAAGGAAGGCAAAAGAGGAAAATGAAGGAAGGGGGGGTTTGTACGGCATTTTGTACGTATTCATATAATATGTACAAAATTTTTAAATTTTATGTTCACTTTTTTGCACATTTCAAAAACATGTAAGAATATTACTCATGTCTATACCAGTAATATTAGGAAACATTTCTCTTTCATATAGATTTTATGATTAATGTAGAAACACATAACTGAAGTTATTTTTACTATGAGTGTAACCAATCCAGTTTTGCATAAAATTTGGAACTGAATCGAAATGAACCAGTTTTACATTTTCAGAACCGATTCCGCATTGGTTATCCCCATAAACCGGTTCCGGTCTGGTTCAGTCTACGGTTTTAATGTACTATATTATATATATATATATATATAATATAGTATATTATAGTATATAATACTATAATGATAATATTTTGTAGTATATTATAATATATAGTGATATATCATTAATATAATTATTAATATGTACTATATTATATTAGTATAACTATTAATACAATAAAGTATAGTGATATAAGAATTTAAAATTTAATATTATATTAATTAGTAATTTATCATATAATACAAAATTATTTTATATATAATTATGTATTATATATAAAATTATATACAATATAAAAAATTAAAATATATATAAAAACTGGTTTGTCTGGTTTTAGAAAAAAAAAATTAAAACTGGACCGATTTTGACTGGTTTTTTAAAAAAAAAATAAAAAATTGGTACCAGACCAAACCCACGGGTTCAATCTGGTTCAGTCCGATTTATCGATTCACCAGTTTTTTTTACACCTTTAGTTTTTACATTTTCTTTTCAAAACATATTATGCACATTTTCAAAAACCAATGTCAGTTCATTTTCCTTCTATACAAAATTTTAGTATAAAAATCCCGCTGACCCAATTTTTAACTTTTCTAAATCTTTCTACAACTATGTTGAATGAATATCAATCGTCACCTATATAGAATATTAAATATTACTAAATTTTTAAAAAGACTTGCTAAAAATCTCCATTTAGTTAGATACATGCTACGGAAATAGCTTTAATAATTATTTTGTCATATACATAAATTAATAGATACTAATATTATTTAATTTCTATAATAACCTATCTACAGTTTCAATTTACAACGTAATAAAATAGTTGTATCAATTTCAATTAACGTAACCGGCAGAAAATTATTTAATAAAATAGACTTAAATCAGACTTAAAAGTGTTTAAAAATAAAATTAAAATCTTATTAATTGCTACTGATATTTAGTTGTAAAAAGTACTACTTAATAATGCAACTTAAATTCCCAAGTAATTTACTGTAAAATTATGAGTTTTTGGGCTAAGGAAAGACTAAGCCCAACTTAAACACCAACTGTAAAACAAGCCCAGCCCGTAATATAAGGAGCAGCCCAACATGAACAAGTCCAACGTAAAACTCACTTCCTGGCTTTGATTTTCAAGTCGAGAGACAAATACGTGATTGGGCCTCTACATCGTTGATTTATGGAGGGTGCACGATAATTTTTCACTTGTAAAATGAGAGTGATGGTGAGACAGAGACAGACTCCCGGAGAAGGAAGAGACCGTGCGGCCGCTGGTGGCCGGAACCTTCTACGGCTGCAAGCGCGATGGAATAGAAAGCAATGTCGGTCGGAGTTGAAGGGGAACAACATCTTCTCCGACGCACGGTGGAGGCCGAACTGATCTTTAGGCCTCACAGCTTTTTAACATGAACAACCGTTCATGAGGAATTCGTTGGTGCTACTAATTGGTGCTTAGGCCATTAGTGTAAGGTGAGTATCACAGTGGCTGCGTGGTGGTGTAAGATGAGTATCACAATGGCTGCGTGGTGGTCGAACGAAGGAGGCTGGCCGCGGCTTGTGGCTCACGTAGTGCGCCGCTAGAGGAATGAGCAAGAAATTTGCTCTGTTTTTGGTTAGTTAAAACAGGGGATCTTGGGGTTTGTGGCTTACCGGTTGGGTGGTTTGAGAGTTTGCCGTGGGGTGATTCGCGGAGGTGGCCGTGCGCCTAGACTATTTTAATGGTGGCAGTGGCTGAGGGGAGGGGTGGCAGTGGCTTTGTGGCTCACGGTGGGAACAAAAACTCTGTTTTGGGTGTGTAAAATCAGAGGTGTTAATTCGTAGGTTTACGGCAGCGCAGTTGGCTACGGTGATGCTGCGGTTTGGTAGTTGCGGCCAGGAGGGAAAAAGGCTGGCCGTTGCACGCGTTGGTGGTTGCAGAAGGAGACGTGGCTGCTGAACTTCACGTGGGGGGATGATTTTTGTTTCTGCTTCTAAGCAAAGCTGGTGGTGGTGGCGTGCTGGTGTGGACTAGAGGAGCTTGGCATCGGTGTGAAGTTTGGCAGCACTGGAGGGTCGACGGCAACTTGACGTGGTCTTAAATGTGTTCCCCAAGTGTAAAAATGTCACGTTGTATCAAAATAAGTCCAGATCGTATTTTACGAGAATAAATGATTATCAAAGTATTTGTGAATGCTTATTGTAAATTATAATGGTGTATGAGAAATATGATGAAGTAAATTGCTATGTAAAACTCTTTTTGGATTTTTAAGTCTATGCAAACAGTAAACAAAATGAAAAGTATTATATTTACAGTGAAAGATTTATTAAAAATGGAAAGAATGATTGAGCTTGGAAGGTCACGGATTTGTGATTATGTTTTGAAGAGTAAGCTAAATCATGAATTATTTGTTTTCTAAAAATTAAATGATTCAAAAGAAGTTAAAATGAGATTTAAATTTTATTAAGACTCAAAAATATAATTCCAACACGGTAGTGAAATAAAATAGTTTTACAAAATCAAATTATCAAACACTTGAGTTACAGGTCTAAACATCCATTGCTTCTACTATTTACTAGTTTTTTACTAGTTTTTGTGCATTACTCTTATCTTATTAATTCAATTGAGGCATTAATAAAATGAAATATGCAAATCTAATCTCAAGTGAACTTGCCAGGTCTTAATAAAAAAATATCCTCACTAAACGTCAACCAAAATTTATATAACACTTAACTGATAAAAATCCTTAATGGGTTCAAGATTTTGTTATTCTTAGTGTCAACAACAAAATAATAAATAAGAGCAAGAGATTTATTAAACTATCATCTTCAATTTTGGGTCTCAACCAAATAAAGACATAAAATCAACATTACAAAAAGTCTAGCAAATCATGTAAAGCAATTGAAATTGTATTGCAACCCAAGCTGTACAACTTAGCCAAACATCATAATCTCTAACTTGCAAAATGCCCGATTGAAATAACCCCAAAAGTGTATGAAAATCACATCTGAACAAAAGCAAGAAATTGCATAAATAAATATGAATAACTAGCTCTCTTTTTGAAATTTTCCTCTAATTTTATAGTCCCATTTTCCCTCTATTTTTCTCTTTCCTTGCCACAGTTCACCTCTCTTCCTCTGTATAGTTGGGTCTCCACTTGGTTCACATCTGAGGTGTTGCGTTGCTATTTTTCGTCCATGTCGCCTTTCAGCCAATTAAAACTAAGCTCTACCCAACTACCTTTTCTTTTTAGAAAAATCTAACTGTAAGTACAACTTTATACTAATATGTGTACTAATCTAATATAATTAATTAAAAATTAGATTTTATTAAAGATAATGCTAATTTAAATTTTGAAAATGAAAAAATCTATATTAATATATAAATTAGTATACGACTTTGCTTGTATACAAGAAAATTTTTTCTTTTTAGCCCTAGGTCGTGCTCTACTTTTTTTTTCCTTTACTTTGGTTACTTCTTTGCGGGCCTCAATCTTGCAATGGGCCATGATTCATGGTAAGTTCTCATCAAAGCCCAACAACATGAGTTCACACATATTTGCTCATGGGGTAAAACATCATTTTACAATCGAGGAAGAGCTAATGCAGGTTTTCTGGTTAATACTTTTTTTTAATATATAAAGCTTACTTAACCAAGTATATTAAAAAGACTTATAACAACACAAATTCTCGTTTATCACAACCCTAGCAGTTGCTTGGTTTCTCTCTCTCTCTCTCTCTCTCTCTCTCTCTCTCTCTCTCTCTCTTTATGGGTAAATGGGGCACTGTATGTGGCTATACTTATGTGTGTTAGATAGTTGTAACCTAGAGGAGGAGGAGAGAGAGAGAGGGGCAGAAACCTGCACGGTGCATGCATGTGACTTACATGCAAGTTTAGGATGTTGAGTAATGGGTCTGGGCTTTAAGTAAAATTTCTTGGGCCACTACTAATTAGAAAATGCCCACTTGATTTATAAATTATAAAATAGACTTTGACTCATTTATTGCGTCCAAAATCATCCACTACAACCTAACGGGCGTTAAAATAAACTTGTTGACTCTTGGCCTAATTGAAAGTTCTAACTAACCAAAGTTTTAGCTCGTGGGTTTATACTAAATTTGTCAATCAATCTCAAATAAGGTTTCTGAAATATTGGTCCGTTAAACGTAATTTATGCCTAATAATATCTGTATTAAACCAAATTAAAAATTTGGGCATATAGTCTTTCAGAAATTTCTTGTTAAATCTTCAAATGGGCTTCCGATAAATATTTATCTAAATAAATTAATAGTGCACAGACTTGGTGCTAGGCCCAGGTGTTGCATGCAAATCTCGCTAGCTGCAGAGTCGTCCAGAGCAAATGAGAAAACTTAAACTAGAGATCCCATAATCCTGCTATGGCCCAGCACATATAAGAAAAGGCTTTGCAAAACAACTGTTTTCTTGAATCTGACTTGTGTTTTTGAATTTTCTGTCATCAAACCAGCCATTATTTTGGTTGTTTGTGGTCTTTCTTTTTCTAGGTTTTAAATAATTTGATTGATCTGAAACTATTTAGTTTTCTGTTGTCAGTATATGTAATGTTCATTTGGTTGATCATTTCATGAGTTCAATATGTTATATTTGTGTGTATGGGTTATATTTCAATAAATTTATGTAGTCTGTGATTTGCTTTAAAAATCCAAATGGATATATATATAATGTGCCGAAATCTCCATCAATGTATTTACTATTGTTCTTAACTTGTCAGAATGATAATCTCGTCGCAGAATTTGAGTTGTTAGTAGTGTTATAACTATATAGTGAATGATTATAGAATTATCTTGAAGTTCGTGGCATAATGTTTTTCTAATTGATAAATGATATTTATAATCATGGTTATGCAAACATCGCATAATTTTTTTTAAAAAAATAAATTAATACAGGATCTATGTAAAAAAAATAAATTTTTAATCGTAAATCTTACTCTTTTTTTAAACAATTACATAATATTTACTCTATAATTATATATAATATTACTCTTTTTAATTTTGACTAGAGGGGATTTATTTCTTCAATCCCTTCTCCCGATATATGGTTTCAATTTAGGAAAATACATAAAAAGTGTACCTGTTACTTGAAAGTGATCAATGATTGGATTTAAAAAGTATGCAACCTGCATTTAATTAGTGGATTAGGCTCAGATGTATCACAGCTGGCAATTACCATTTTCATCTTTCCGATATTAGAAATCTGATTTTTTTTATCTTTTTTTTTTTTTTTTTTTTTTTTTTTTTCTGAATTGGTACAAATTTCATGTATTAAAAACCTGATGCTCTTTTTTTTACTTACCCCGACAACAACGGAGTATGGTTCTAAACTCTGATCTTCCTCATCTTGCAACAAATAGATCATGGGTCCATAAAAACACCCACATCACCTCTAGCCAGAGTTGCAGAGTGCCTACCACTTTTTAAGCCAAGCCCAGCACCCTCAACTCCAATCAACCTCACATCTTCAATAAATTCATGGAATAACCTCAATGCATTAGAACCAGTCCCTACACAGGAAAGCAATAAAAATCCGTCATTACATCAGTTCTCCTCGTGAATTTCTTCAATGAAGTTGGATTTGTTCTATTATATGTTTCATTTTTTCTGGTTGGTTTAAGATGATTTTTAATGTTATAAAAATTTATCAAATATTCTCTAGATAGAGAAAGGGAAGAAGCACGCATCTCTTATAACACCTCTTACCGTAAATCAATCAACAAATCCATCAACCCAGGTATTTATCAATTAAAATTAAAATTCAATTTTTGGTTCATTTTCATGACTCGTTTTGTTCCATAGGTGATACCACGGCCATTCTATCAACATGGATCAACACCTCTTATTGCAAATCCATCAACCAATCTAGCAACCCAAGTGAAATGAATATTATTAAATCAAGTTCATTTAAATGTTCTAATAATGTCTATATTTTGTGTTGTTTGTTTTCTAAATTGAATTTCTTGTTTTGCATGTGAAAAAGGAACAAATAACTCAATCGAACGACGTGAGGCTATATTATTACATCTTTATTTCATAATCATTACTGATTTATTTGTTAGGTGATACCAATACCATTTTATCCAGATTTCTCAAACTATACCGCCATTTGTTTTTTATTTTGATGCCAACCCATCTACATAGACTAGTCAGGTGATAAGTGTAACATTCGGGTCCAGTGTCAAAACTGTTTTAAAGAATTTTTGGATTTATATATGCGAAAAAATCTATTTAAATTTTCATATATATATTTTTTTCTTTTTAAGTAGACTACAGGTTTAAAAATCTTTGTTTTGATAGATTATGATTTTCTTTAAGTTTGATATTTAAGTTAAAAACCTGGGCTAAGATCCTTTTTTTTTTAACAAGTTGGTTTATTTTGTTAGAGATAAGTCGAGGCTCAAAACTCAGGGAAAAGCCTATTTATAAATTTCTTTCGCTACCCAGTGTAAACCCAAATATTTAAAATGGCTCTACCGATCACCCCAAAACTCCAAGCCCGTGAGTCTTAGACTTCAAACCTATTACCATTCTTCTTTCCTTTTCATAATAAAACTCCTAGCTACCGGATTGCTTGCTATAAATTTCAACCATGCACAAATTTAGCTCCACTCCCATTTGCGTATGTCTCTCTTTCTTCATCACTAGGGTTTTCCGTTAGCCTTTATATAGATACTCTTATATCCCTCATGCATGAAGAAACTCCAAGAAAAAGAGGTTGCCGCAAACTCAGTTCAGTGAAATCACATAGTGCTGCAGCCACTTTTCCTAGCCTACTGTGCCTTCACGCCGTGAAAAGCCAGCTTGCACCAGTGTTCTCAGCAACGGGAAACACCACACGGTAGCAACCCAATTGCACCTCCTCCTTGAACCCCCAACGGTTCAAAACCCAGCCATTGCCTCCACGTTGCTACTGCTAGCCACTGCCCAAAGGTTAGTCTACCTCACTTGCACAAGCCATGGTGACTGCAAGCCCAACACCTCCACCCTCACGCACGGCAACACCACCACAAGTCTCTGTCGTGGAAGCTGCACGTCCTTTTCTTCATGCAAGGCCCCTGTTTTCCCTTCCCAAAAGCAGAGCATATTTTCCTCCTAGCTTCCACCCTTGTTGCTACCTCCAGTCTCGGCAAATCCACCGCATCTTTGCCGAGACTGGGAAGGGACACCAAGCAAATCCACCGCATCTTTGCCCGTCAATGCCCTAGGTTCCTCTCACTTTGTCTCCCTTTGTTTGAACTCTTTTTCTCTCTCAGATATCTCTCTCTGTTTTCTACAACCCAGTGTCTGTTGCGTGCCATCCTTCTTCCTCCTGGCGTTGCTTTGTTCTGGTCTTATATTTTTTTTGTGTAAGCTTCTTGCGCGGTCTCAAGCTGTTCCTGGCGTATTATTGCTGTAGTGTAGTGTTATTTTTTTCTAAAGTGTTAACCTATCTTTTGCAAGGGAAATTTATTTACATTTATGACCTTGATATTTGAAGGCTATATCTGAATATTTGTGGGCTCCAGTTTCTTCTTTGTACTTGTTTTAAGTAGAACCTATTTTACGACGGCCTTGTTTTAAGTCTCAAATTATTTTGTATTTGTACTAATAGAATTTTATTTAAATTATTTTAAGTATCTATTTACAACTTGATTCCACAAAAAACATTAAGGTATCTTCATTATATTATTTGGTATTAATTTTACAAGTTGATTTTAGTAGTATTTTAATTAAGAAGATTTAATTTATTTGGGTATTATTAGACTTCTTATAAAGTTGAATAATTATGTTAATAAACCTATTATACGAGAGAAGGTTTTCACGACTTATTTATGGGTGCTTATAGTAATCAAAGTATTATATTATTTTCTTATTATGTTATTAGTATTTTAAATAAGTGTATTTATTGATTTTCATGATTAAGTGAACATTGTTTTTTGGTATGAACTCGATTATGTGTTATTGAGGAATTTAGGAAGTGGTGGTATTTTTGAGGTTAAGAGAAATTTTAGGTTTTTGAGGTATTACAATAGGTATTTTAGGTGTAAATATGAGGTTTTTACTCAATTAGAGATTTATTCAAACTACATGAATTTTTATAGGTGATGATTGATATTTGCTCGGTATTGTTGTGGAGAAATTCTGAAAAGTTAAGAAGTTTAGGTAAGCATGGTTCCTATACTAAACTTTGCATAAACATTAAATGAACTGAAGTTGATTTATGAAAATGTGCATTTTATGTTATGAAACAAATTATGAAAACAACCTCAACTATTTGTTCGACATCATTCATGAACTTTGATGAAAAAGAAAGCATGTTTGTCATAACTTGTATAAACATGAGCTTATTTTCTAGCATTTTCTTTCTAAATTGTGCAAAAGAGAGCAAATATGAATTTTGTGCATAAATTATATTTTTGTGATCTAATTTTATTCTATTCTGAAGATGTTTTAAACTCTAATATGATATGATGTGATTTTTGAAACTTTTTCCATGAAATTATGAATCAGAATGTGGTTTGTAGATGGTGATCTGTTTGACCTACTACGGGTACTAATAGTGGCTTCTTTTTGGGTTGGTACCAACTGTTTTATTTCTGGTGCACCCACTTTGTAAACAAAGTGATTTTTCTAATAGTCTTTCTTGTGTGCACACTCATGGCTCTAAGAATAAATAAGGGAAAGACTCACATTCTATTTCTACTCATTTAGCTACTAGGGTTTGCACAACCCTACCACGGGGGTTAAACATGGTCTCTGATGTGATATGATATTCTAGCATGATGGTGGTCAGTTATGCTATGCCAAAAGAATTTTGAATAAGAATATTTTTTAACATTTGCTCTAATATTTTTGATAACATGTTCTAATTCTGCATTTTGACCATATAAATATTTTGTTCTACATTTTGAACTCTATAAGTACTCATGTTTATACACTGGTATATGTTCTTTACTTACTGAGTTGTTAATAACTTACCCCCTTATCTCCACAACATTTTTTAGATAATCTTGATGGTTCAGCTGGATAACAAGAATATTCAGTGTTAGAAAAGTTTGATGATCGTAGAGGAATAAGTGTCCGATGGTACAAGTACTTATTTGAGTCATAGTTAGTAATTTGGTTATTTTCGGTTATTTGATATGCTGAGTTAAGGATATTTTTTAGTCTTTTTGGAGTTGTTATTCTATTTTATTGAGGATTTTGATTAGTATTTCTATGGAGGAACATGAATTTTTGGGTTGAGCAAATAAATTAATATTTTATGAAGTTTTTCTGATTTTATAGCTATGATATTGGAGTTGATATTCAGTAATAATAGCTATCTCTCCAGACCTCCGAGCGCATTACAATAAGTTTGTTCATTAAGTAGTGCACTTATTTTTCACCATGTTTCTAATCGATTTAAAACATTTTATAAGTGTAAAATGTAAGGAAATCTTTTGCCCCCATTTCACTCATCAGTTAACCCTTCAATTGGTTTATGTTGAACCCAAGGTTTCAAGTTTCATGTAATTATATATCTACACACGGGTTTTGATGATAACAAATGAATTCAAAGAATAAAGGAGTCTCAAGCTCAAGTTGTTTATATAATGGAGTCAAACACATCAAGGAACCAAGATTGAGCAAGAAGGGAACAAGTTCATATTAAAATTAAAGAATAATGCTATAAATCTCTTAAAAATTTAAAATTAGGATTAAGGCTCAAAATTAATATTTTATCATAAAGCATTAAAATACATTTTCTACATGTACATGAATATTTTGAAAATTTTGAAAAATAATTGATTGTCATCTTTCACATGTGCATGCTTTATTTGAATATTTTCAAAAGTAATTGATACTTTTTTTGACTTATATAAAAAGTAGATGATTTTGTTTGAAAATTTTGAAAATATTAAATATGATTGATTGTCATCTTTCACATATGTATACTTTATTTGAATATTTTCAAAAGTGATTGATCTCTTTTTGACTTTTGTAAAATGTAGATAATTTTGTTTGAGAAATTTGAAAAGTAAAGTGTGCTTATTTTGTCATGTGCAAAAAGTAAAAAGATAAGATTTTAAATTTTTGAAAAGTGAATAATGTTGTCTTTGAAAAATGAAAAAGAAAAAAATTTTTTTTGAATTTTTTGAAAAGTGAATGATGTTATCTTTAACATGTGAATCATTTTAAATTTGAATATGAAATCTCATATACCTATAAATAGATCATTTGAGAGCTTCACATTAATAAAACCAAGAGCATATAACATCCATTCAAAGTTTTCATTCTCTCTTCTTTAAGCATTGAACCTTAACCCTTGTTCATTTTGAGAGAAATATAGTTTGCGCTGTATTGTTCTTATTTCACTTATTGATGAGCGTTTTTCTGATAACCTACCCAGTATCAACTCTTGTATTAGTAAAAGGTGTGTATAATCCTAGTGTGTGTAGAAAATGTTCTACACAGAGAATAGTTGAATCACCACGTGTAAGGTGCTTGCGAGTGTAGAGGGTGTTCTACATGGATCCTTTGTAGCGGTGTTGTTCAAAGGTGTAATAGGTTTTTATCTCCACCTGAAGGAGTTTGAATAGTGAATTTGAGGATCCTCAAGGGGTAGCTTGAGGTGAGGACATAGGCATTAGGGACGAACCTCGTTAACATACTGAGTTTACTTCTCTTTTACCCTTACTCTTTACATTTATTACTGCTTCATATTTTATTTATATTTTATATTGTGTATTTGATTTATAATTGTTAATTTTTTTAAATATAACCCAATTCACCCCCTTCTTGTGTTAGTCATCTGGGTAACAGTTTACACTCCACAAGTTCAAGCCATGTGAATTAAATTCAAAATGCCACACTTGACTCTAGTGAAAAAAGTATGTTTATGCCCTCAGTTCCTAATAATGTTGAATCCCAAGATGACGATGAGTTTGGGACAAAATACAGTGCACACCAATGGAATCGATATTATTGAGGAGCCAAAGTTGGCGATGGTGTTTAAATCTGAATAAGATTTAGTTTCTTATTATAATTGCTTATTATAAAAGATATGAGAAACAATGTGGTTTTGGGATAATGAAACAAATGAGTCATAGGTTTGAGGATGGAAGGCTCAAATATGTCACACTAGGTTGTGCTCGTGGGGGGAACGCATGAAACCAAATGTCAAATGTCGCGAGGCCATGTCTGACATCAAAGACAAACTGTAAGGCAAATATAAATGCTACGTTTATTGAAGGGGTGTTGAAGGTTTTGACTGTTCACAATTCCTAATATCACGACCCAAGTTCACAAAAGTCGAGATTCTTTTGCTGCAATAGAGAAGTGAGCGAGTCTATTAAGAGAGTGTTAGATACAAATGATCACGTTGACATCATAATGAACAAGAGTTTTGCCTCTTTTGTGCAAGAAGTGGGTGGGTTTGAGAACTTGTCATTCAATAAAAAAGACTGTCGTAATTACATTAACAAGGCACGCTACTTTCAATTGAGGAAAGGTTTCATTGGAGCCCACTGTGAGTATTTTGCTAGGATGCAATACAAGAATGATGAATTCTTTTCACTAATGGATATGGATGATGATGGGCGGTTGATGAATGTTTTATGGGCAGATGCACGAAGTAGGATAGTCTACAAATATTTTGGTGATGTCGTCACATTCGATACTACCTATTTGAAAAACAGAAATGGGATACCGTTTGCACCGTTTGTTGGTGTAAACAACCATGGCCAGTCAATTATTTTAGGAGCATGACTGATTTCTAGTGAGGATATAAAAACATTTACATGGTTATTTCAGACTTGGTTGAATTGTATGGATGGTGAAGCTCTGAAGGCTATTATCATAGATTAAAATAGAGCCATGAAAAATGTGATTGCACTCATCTTTATAAATAGCCGATACAGATTTTGCTTATGGCACATATTGATAAAAGTGCTTGAGAAGTTCGGTTCACATGTTGTATACAAAACTGGGTTGAAAAGTCAGTCACTACATTGTGTGTATGACTCTCAAATAATAGCGGAGTTTGAAAAATGTTTGGAAGTGTTAATTACGATGTACAACTTATAGGAGAATGCTTGGTTGCAGAGTTTATATGCTGAGTGTACGCATTAGGCACCCATATTCGTGAAAGAAGTTTTTTGGGCTGGAATAAGTACAACCCAATGAAGCAAAAGCATAAATGCTTTTTATTTTATTTATTTATTTATGGGTATGTTCATGCTAGGACAAACTTAATAGAGTTTGTCAATTAGTTCGATAATGGGGCGAACTTTCACTCATTCAACGTCACAATTCCTGTCATCTCTATCTCTCCACTTGAAAAGATATTTTAGGACATATACAGTAACTCTAAATTTAGAGAAGTTCAGAAAGAAATAATGTGGATGTTTGGTTGTCTTCCAACCCTATACTAGAAAGATGGTGTAATTGCAACCTGCCATGTAGAAGATGAAGTCCGTGTTGATGATTTCATTAAGAAGGTGACTCACTTGGTATACTTTAATGAGGCTGAATACGAATTGAAGTGTTCATGCACCTTGTTTGAGATGAGAGGAATATTGCGTAGACATGTATTAGCCATTATGAGAGTTAACAAAGTGCGTTCGATGTGAAACATGTACATATTAGATCGATGGAAGAAAGACATAAAAAGGACATATACTCTGATATGAAGTAGTTATGACATAGTTGATGAGAGGCTAGAAGTGAGCAGATATTCACGTATCATCAAGATACGCTACGATGCCGCCATAAATGCAGCTTCATGTGATGAGCATGTTGAGGATTTGATAGCTAAGTTGTATGCAACGAACAACCTCTACCACACCAACAAGTCACCCCATCAAACTTGTTCAAACATTGCATTACAACTGTTGATACAGCTACAGGTCGGAGTTCAAAGAAAGTATTGAGTCCCCTTGTAGTGAGGGGCAAAGGCACCTCTATCCCTTAGAAAGAAATCAATGATTAAGAGAGTCAAACCTAAGACGAAGAAGGCTGCTCAGAAAGGAAAACATAAACAAGTAAACTCAGTGCTCCATTTTGAATCTTTGAGCTTCATATTGTGTAATTTTTTGTTAGACATAATCTGGTCTTTTATTGATTTGTAGCTACATGGAAGAGATAGTGAAGTTGTTGACATGTGTAGAAATTTATTTGGACAAACAGTTGTTGGGGCTCAACAAAGTGTTCCTATTTAGGTTACATACCTCTTACTGTCTTTAAATTATATTGTGTTATTAATGCTAGGATAAATTATATGATTCTGACTTTTTGCTCTATGGGTTACTTTTGATCTAATATTTTTTATGCATTGTTAGCCACCTCAAAACACTACCAAACTATTGGACTTTAGTGGAACCCAATTTGGCCTTGTAGTGATTGAGACTCAAGAAAGTATAATTAATCTTGTTTAACTTTGTCACTCTCTCTAAAGTGATTGATTTTGTTACATGTGGGTTCATTTTTAATTGTCATATTATATTCAAAAATGCAATTTGGGATGGATGAAATCTAGCCGAATAGATTGCCTGGGACACAACCATGGCTATAAGTCAAGATGATTTATGGGTCTACATAGTACAGTTTCTCTGAATGACATGCTATGGTTGCTAGCGACCACTTTGAATTTGATCATCTAGCTTTTAGTCAATTTTCTGCTATTGGTATGAAAATTGTGATTTGTTTGTAGTGGTTTGCGACTGAGAATGTATATTGATTTCCTACTATGATTGGAGAATAGGTTACTAAGTTCAGGAAATATCCATGGTTTTTGTTTTCTAAGAAGTCATATGCTGAATAACTTCATTATTTCTCATAATTAAATTGTATGCATGAGTTAGGTAAAAGGAGATGCTATGCATTCCACCACTTTCGCTCTACTAGGGTTTCCTTATGTTACTTTGCTAGGGCTCCTAGCTTGGCTGCTTCCAATTTCTTCTTTATGTAAGGCTACATGGTAGCCGCTAACAGCAATGTTGCGGGTCAGTAGTCCTTTGCTAATCTCGTTGCTGTAGTTCCTCAGCCTATCCCCAAAAAATAATAGTTGCCCCTAGTGCACTGAAGTTCCTTGGGCAAAGACCTTCCTTGGATGCCATTCGTGCTTTTATTCATAGCTACTAGGGTTTGTCTTCCACTCAAGTGGTTTCCTCACTGAAGCATCCTCGTAACTTCTTATTTCAGCTGTCTTCTAAGGCCAATTTTGTGAAAACTATGTCACGTGAATCCTATGAAGTGAATGGAGTGCTTTATCGTGCCTTCCATTGGACTCCATATTTTAATAAGGACCAAAAACCTTCAAGTGTCCTAGTATGGATCTCACTGCTAGGTTTGCCGCCCAACTTTAACCAAGTGTCCTTTTTATGCATCCTTATGGCCCCCATTGGATATTTTATTCATTGGAATAACCCTACTCGTTGCACAACTTGGAGGGATGGTGCATGAGTATATTTGGAGATGGATGCAGCCAAGGAGCCCATCCCTTATTTCTGGATTGGTGGCCTTGGGTTAGCAACTAGTTGAAAGCAAGAGATTGTGTATGAGACACTTCCTGCATACTACGGTAAGTGTAAGATGCAAGGGCATAATTCTAAAACCTGTCAAGTGAGGAAAATTGTGAATGGTGATAAAGTGTGGTTTTGAAAGAAAGGAGAATCATCAAATGGTGGAATAATTAATAGGGCAACGTCGAACGTGGATCAGATGGGTAACAATGCGAAGAAGAATCCCGAGATAAAGACAGATGAACTGGAAGGGAAATTATCTGAGGGTTCTAGTATGAATGTCTCCTCATCCCCTGCTCAATGAAATACTTCAAATGGCGTTATCATGGCTGGTGATGGGGTAGTTTGTGCACTCAGGGAAGAAGAAGGTAATCCTTCGATTTCTTGGACTCAAACTGAAACTTTAATTCTTGCAGAGTCCAATCCTTTGATACTGGAAGAACAAGACTCCCTTTTGAGAAATGAAGGGTCTGAACCCAATCAAAACTTGGAAGATGAGATACCGAATGAGAACTTTTTTACTTTGGAAGGTGATGTTGCTTCGGAGCTTGAACTTGATATACACCTGGAGGTCCTGCCCCAGGATAAAGAGTATCATACGAAAACCGAAGGAAAAGTGACAAAGAAAAAATATACTAAAAAGCAATTTGTGAAAATTAGGAGTTCTACTAGGGTTCTTGCCTGATCTTCTACCTTGTCTCAATGATTGAACTTATGCTTGTATGGAACATTAGGGGTATTGGAACTTCCAGGGGAGAAGTTAATTTGTAAGTATAAACCAAAGCTCATTGCATTATTGGAACCTTTTCAGAATTTCGACAAAGCACAAAGGTTGATGAGAACCTTACACTTTGACTCTATTATTTCTAATGAAGCAGAAGATGGGACAATCTGTTCTCTGGGAAAATACTATTGATGTTCAAGTTGTGCGGATGGGTATGTAGTTTATTTCCTTATGAGTAGCTACAGGGTCATATCAGTTTTTGTGTAATTTTATTTATGCAAAGTGTAATATGACTAACCGAAAAGTCTTGTGGAAGGATCTTAGCTCTCATCTTATGCTTGAAGCCGTGCTTATTTGCCGGTGATTTCAATCAATATAATTCACTAGGATTCTGAGAGAAGGGGTGGGCGACCAAGACCAAGAGCTGCTATGGAGGATTTCAATAACTAGGTTCATCAAGGCGGCTTGATTGAAATGAATACAACGGGCAAAGTTTTTTCTTGGCGAAATGGTTAGTCTGGACTTGTTCGTTTTGGGCTAAATTAGATCAGGTTCTTATGGATGCATCCTTGTTTTCCTCATTTCCAAATGCTGTGTGACATCTCTCATTTCCTTGTATTTTTAATTAGTTATTTTACTAATTATTTTATTGGTTCCTTTATTTTAAATTGATTATTATTATTATTATAGTATTTTATTATTTTACTACTTAAGTTGTGTAATTTATTTTAATGTCATTTTTCTTGTTATTAATTATTGCATATTATTTATTGGCTCTTTATTTCAAATAATTTTTATTGTTGGTTTTACTATTTTATTTTACCAAGTTTTTGGTTTTTAATTGTCTTCTTATTTATCTATTCTTTATAAGTTAGTTAATTATATGTTTAAAATCTTACCGTTCGATTAATTTGAAGACCCCAAGATGAAGGGTCTAGATTAAACCCCAAGTCCCTTTCTTTTTTCCTCTTTGTTCTTTCTTTTTTTCTCTCTCTCTCCTCCCTCTCCTTCTGTAGGGCAACACCCCTTCCCCTCATTGAATGTCTTCTCTCAGCCTAGCCGCACCGTGCGCTGCCCAACCTTGCCACTGCCCACCTTGCCGGTTCCTCTTCCTTCTACTATCACATGCCACCACACCACCACCAACAACCTTCCCCTTCACCAGCAACCACTCCTCACGAATCCAACCACCACAACTTCCCCTTCCCCTTTCTTTCCTGAAATGTTCCCCCTCTCTGCTCTTGAGTTCTCTCTCACTGCAACCTAGTGTTGACACTGCTGCCACCCAACACCACCGCACCAACCTCCCCTCACGCCAGCGGCACCCCTAGCCCAAACCCAACTCCTCACAGCTGCCCACCTTCTCTCACTCTCGCTCACATGGATTTGCACTTCATGGCTAGATCTGCCACCTAAACGGCCACCCACGGCCTCCAGCCACCATCACCAGCTCCACCAGCCTTCCTTAGTAGCTCTTCCATGCCAAACCCAAGCCTCCCCTAGCTTCCTCCTTAATTTTCTAGTCTTTAAGACCTATAACCAGCCCCCTTGAAACAGTAGCTCCACCACTGCTTCACCACTTTCGGCGTCACCCATCATCTTGCGTGCCCTTGATCATCTAGAATTTCAATTCTGCTGTTGTAAGTAATTTTCTAAAAAATTTAATGGGATTTAAATACATTTTTATGCTAACCTTTTTTTATGGTCTATTTGGTTGTAATGAACCTTGGTCTGAAAACCAAATTTATTTATATGGCCTTAATTTGGCCTTATGGTAATTGTAGCATAATAGAAACTTCAAACATTTAAATTTATTTCTTGAAACATAGATTCATGGGAGCTTGAGGCCAATCCTTCAGAACCCACCGCAGAGATGGAGGACAAGGTGAAGGGTCAAGATGCTTTAAAAACCTAAGTATATACATACCACGTCAAAAAACCTAAATTCAAAACCTAACTTTTGAAAACCACAAAATCAAAATATATCCACAACACAAAATTAATCAACCTAAGTTTATTGAAACTACAGACACACACAGACCTATCACAAGAAGAACATTGGCCTTGACGACAAATAACAGAGAAGAGGGATTTGCAGGAGGTCTATATTAGGATTTGGAACAAAAAATGGGAAAGAAGAAGAGGATGATGGCTTAAGTTTAGGGGTGGAAGAGAGAGAGAGAGAGAGAGAGAGAGAGAGAGAGAGAGAGAGAGAAGGAATGTGGAGAAGAGAAGCCCTCGGTATTGTGCCCTATTTTGAAATGAAATGATGAGTTTCAACTAGGAACCTCCAAAACGAACCGTTTCACTCTATACCCTTTTGCCCACATTTCCTCTTCTGCTGCCATTTTCGTTTAAAAATTTTTCCCGCCCAAAACTCAATTCACTAAAGCAAAATAAAAACTCACCATTTCATTAAACAACACAGGTGGATGATTGATGCGCAATCTAGGTCTTTGTCCCTACACTCAGCTTTTTCCCGAGTGTAGTTCTGTTGTTGTCTTAGTCTCACAGTCGCAGCTTCCTCGCTCACTCCCTCTCGCTCTCTCTCTCTCTCTCTCTCTCTCATAATGTCACATCTGCCACCATACATTTGTGGCACTAGCTCTTGCATTTTGAAAGCCCTTGCAATTCTGTGAGCAATTCTATTTTTCTTCTTGATTGCACTAGTTTTTCCTTTCAAACGAATAATAGATGTTCTAAAAAAAAAAAAAAGACTAGCAGAAAATCAGATATATATTAATATGTAATGGGAAGCCACTTTGCTAATAGAATTTCTTGTACAAACTTTTTATCCCAAACTAGCAAGAGTTAGTTCACAAAACTGTGTTTACTATGCTTCTTTTTTTTTAGCACATTTATTGGCATATGCTGTTGCAAACACTTTTAACTATCTAAAAGAATAGATGATAGTCTAGTTTGGTGTAAAAAGAATTTAAGATTCTAATAATAGAAGATATCTCTCAAAGGCCTCTCAATAAACCTTGGATTTGATAGCATGGTCTCTCTAGATTTAAAGCCATTATTAATGACTTTTGTGATTTTCCCCCTATATCTTTTCGTGTTGTACTAAAGTAATGTGTTTATAGTCTTTTACTAGTTGCCACAACAAGATGAAGGAACACTTGTTATCATAATTTAATAGCCTAGGAAAAAAAAAAGCATCTTATGCTTTTGGTGTTTTGTATTCATGTCTGTTACATGAGTGTTTCTTCTTTTAATTGTTAATGATGCTTGCTTTATCTCAAATTGCAGTTGAGCCTTATGGATTTGAAACTTGAGTGAATGTCACTAATCTCAAATTGCAATTGGTGCTTTGTCTTCTTCTTGTAGTTCATGTTGTTTTATGTGCAGAGCTTTCCTATTGTTCCATCACATGCCAATTGAACTTGATGAATGGATTTACAAAACTAGGATCCCATTTAACTTCCAGCCACCCCATTGAACTTGATGGAGTCTTGTTCACCAAAGGAAGAGATATTGAGAGGCTCAGGGGATTATCTCCACATAACTTTAGAGTAGGGGCACTCTACAAAGAGATGGGAAATGGTTTCTTCTACAAAGTTACAAACAAAACAAGCAAGACGCTCCTCATGTTGAGAGGTGAATTTATTAACAAGAGATCTTGTTGGAAGGATGTTTTTAAAGACTTTCCAGACGAAGAGCTTGAGTCTATTTTTTAGAGCCCACAATTTTTTCTAGGCTACTAAAGAAACATTGTTGTTGTTATGATTGACATGGGCTAATTAAGCGGATTTAATAGACAATTTTCTAGAGGAGTGGTGGAGCCACTTAAGATTGTCCCTAATATTATGGAAATGAATTTGAGCAAGAGGGATTTTTTCAATTTCTCTAACAGTACTTTGAGTGAAAAGTGTATTTAAAATGAGGGAATTCCACCTTCTGGGTTCCTCAAGGATTAATTCAGAAACTCTTAATTCAGGCTTTGGTACTAACTCCATTGTTAATCTGCATGCAAACACTAGAGGCTGGGAAGTCTATTTGTTTGAGTAAACTTTTCTAGAAGGCAAAGTCCATTGGTTTTATGAGAATGTTAAGCCAGGAAGCTTGTTTCACATATTTTTTGACAATGATAGTCTTCCACATGCTGGAGTCACTATTGAGAAGATTCCAACCTAATTTAGAGGGAAGGGCCTTGTCAAAATTAGAGGGCAATCTAATCCCTAGTCCTCACATGGATTTAGGATTTTTAATGGATTTCCAAGACTTTGGGGGTGAAATTATGGGATTTTTTAGGATCAAACCCCCACCAGAATCTCATGAAAGATCTATCAATCTCGTGAGAGATTTTCTAAGGAATCAATGTGCTTGACATCATATAGGTTGGAATGGCACTAGCAACAGACTTTATCAAAGTTGTTCTACCTGCTTGGGATAAGAGTTTCAATTTCCAAGCAGAAAGTTTTTTTTTTAATCTTTTCCATAATATCCTTATAGTTATTCCTATAATTTTTATTAGGGCTTAAAGGGAGTCTTAAATATTTGAGCCTAGAGGGGGTTCTAAAATCTAAGATCTCTTTGATGGCTCTGATGTCTATAGTGGAAGAATTCCTACTGAATTGGATAGAGAACTTGGATCTATTGATCTTTTGTCCCAACCAGGATGAATATTTATTCAAGCAATTGAGAAGAGATTTAGCATTTTGGGTGGAGGCTTTGTTGAAGAGAATTAGGTTGTCTACAAAGAGCAAATGAGTTATAGAGGGCCCATTTCTACTAATTCTAATGTCTAGAAGGTTGCCCAAACTTTCCTCTCTAATGATGAGTCTAGATAAAAGCTCATTTCCTAGGATAAATAGAAAGAGAGAAATGGGGCCTCCCTTCCTTAATCCTATAGAGAGATTAAACTTCCCTACTAGCTCTCCATTGATAATCATTGAGAAGGAGACAATAGTGATGCATTCTTCTATCCACTTGATCCATTTTGAGTGAAACCCTAGACAGTTAAGGATAGTCAAGAGAAAACTCCATTCCATAAAGTCAAAGACCTTTTCCATATCAATATTGATAGCCATAATTCCCTTTTTCCCCTATTTTCTTAATATGATGAAAGATTTCCTAGGCTACGATGATGTTTTCCTAAATTACCTTGCTAGAGATGAAAGCAGATTGCTAAGGGGGAAATGAAATTGTGAAGAATCCTTTTAAGCCTATTAGCTAGGATTTTTGCAACCACCTTATTGTAGACATTGGATAGACTAATTAGTCTGTACTGATGTACATTAATTGGGAATCAATCTTTGGGAGGAGGACAATGTGAGTATGGTTAAGCTCTTTGATGCCATGTCCATTTGTAAAAAACTTTTTTATGACTCTATTGAAATCATCCTTTATAATGTTCCAATAGGACTTATAAAAGAATCCAGTAAAACCATCAGGGTCTGGGGCCTTGGAAGAAGGTGTTTGCTTAAGGGTGGAGAGGATTTCATCATTGTCGGGGATTTTATAGAGGTCCACATTATCTTGAGCATTGATTTTCTGAGGGAATAGGCCTTCCAAATCATTTTGGAATTATGGGTAAGAGGATTTGCATATGTTTTGGAAATGTTCCAAAAACATATTCTCAATGATAGTAGGGTCTTGTTCCCAGTGGTTCGATTGGTTTTTGATATTGTGGATTGTATTTCTTTGTCTCCTTATGGTAGAGGTCATGTGGACAAATTTTGTATTCAGGTTAGCGCTTGTGAGCTATTGGAGGCTTGATTTTTGTTTCCAGAGTATCTCTTCTCTTTTCATTCGCTCATTTAGACAGTTTATCAAATTGGATTCAAGAGTTAGAGAAGAATCAGAAGGAGCTTGTTTTAGGACATTGATAAGTTGCTGGTTTAGGTCTTTTATTCAGATTGAATGTGACCAAAGTGATGCTTGTTCCAAAATTTTAAGGCTTTTTTGACTGCATTGAGCTTTTGAATAAGAACAAAGTCAGGTGAACCTTCTATGAAGCTATCCCAAGCTTTTACGACCACTAATAGACTAGTAGGTCACGGACTCAAAATTCCTCAAATTTGAAAGATCTTGAAATTTTCCTTGTTCCAAAGGTATCCAAGAGAGGTGGTGAATGGTTCGATGATTGAATGCGCAGATGAAGAATATTTACATTCGGAAAAAGAATAGTCCATTGAGGGTTAGCAATACCTCTGTCTATTCTTTCCTCATTGTGGTGTCTGCCACATCTTTTGTTAGACCAAGTGAATTTGGGCCCAGAGAAACCTAAGTCTGCGAGTCCATTTTCATTCATAAAGAGTCTCAGACCATAAGGATAGGAAGAAGAAGCAAAGGATCTACCACCAATCTTTTCCTATTGATGGAGAACTTGATTGAAGTCGCCTAGGCCTAGGATGGGACCAAGGAAATTTGAAGCTATGTTATTTATTAAATTCCATAAATCATTTTTTCGATTGTGCTGAGCAGGACAGTAAGCAAATATAAGTAACCATGGTATATGCATAGGGTCAAAGTGCACCAGAAAAACCATAACATTAGTAGAGATAAACACAGCTTCCCTGTCCAGACCTAGACACCATATACACAAACCCCCCCCCCCCCCCCCTCCCCAAAATTTTTTTAGGATAGGTACATGCAAGAAAAGCGAATAACCTAGTCTATTCACAACACCATTTGTTTTTACATCAGCCAAAATTGTTTCCTCCAGGAAAACAATGTCAGGTTGGTGTCACCTGATTTGAGCCCTTAAAGAATGCAGTGCAGAGGATCAGACAACCCCTCTGTAGTTCCAACATATCATCCTCATTTCTAATTTGGTGGCAGATTAGGCTTTGCCACATTTGCCATTTCATCATGAGATTTTGGACTAAGGGACTGATTGTTACCATCTGGGGCCTACCTAGGATTAACCTGATAGGCATGAATTGAGTGTGTATCTATTCCTTTCGGATTCCTTTTGTTGGATAGGGACTATTTGAATTTTCTGGTTGTCTTCATCATTGCTGCCAAGAGTCATTCCCATCAGTATGCCCTTCTTGTCCGGTTGGGACTTGTTTTTTGATGGATGCGCATACTTGGGGATTGGCCAGCCTCTTCTTCGGTGTATTCCTACCTCAAAGTGTTCTGTTTCTCTCTTCTTCAAATTTGGCTAATTCATGGTTGGGTTGATGTATCTTTCTGGGTCGCTGTTGCGTGGGGAGTATGGGTTATTTGGACTTAAGAGTTGTATTGGGGGAGGGAGAGGGGGAGGCTAGATGGTGGGATAAAAAATATGGCTTGGTGTAGAGGTTGCATGGAGGCTGCGTGTTTTTGGGTAGCTGTTGTGTGGGGAAGATGGGTTACTAGGAATTATGGGATGGATCAGGGGAGAGGGGATGGGAGTCTTCTTTGTGAGTTTCGAAACCTGACTCAGTGAAGAGGTTGCATGTTTCATTCGCTAAGAGGGTCTGTGTAAAGGGGAGGGCCAGAGTGATGATTTGGGTTGGTGAAGTGGTTTAGGTCTGTATAGAGGGTTGGGTCAGTGTAGTTGATTGCGTTGTTGTGATGCTCTTGGATTGGGCTTGAACATGCTGTGTGGGCTGACTGCTTTGAAAAGGGGAAAAAAGCAAATTTGGGTTGTTTAAAAGATGTGTGGGCTAGTTGGTCTGGCGATGGTTTATTGCCAGGTCCTTCATTCGGGCCGATGATGATGGAAAGGGTTTGAATTTCAGGTGGGCCAAAGCTTGCATTAATCTAAGAAATGAATTTTTGGTAAACCGAGGGGCCCACTATAATGGAACTAAGGACATTCGAGTCAGTTGACAAGAAACTACCGGATTGGTTATCAAAAATTAAATAATTTTATCTCATCTTATTTTATCTGATCATAATAATTTTTTAAATTTGTATACAAAATATAATAGACAATTTAATTTTTCAAATTTTAATATAAAATTAATATTTTATTTATTACCATTAAAAAATATCTCTATCTCTTTGATCTAAATCAGAAATACGTAACCAAACAGACCTAGGAGAAATGTTTCTGGAAGTGATTTAATCAGCATTAAGTATGGAGATCTTCTATTTCGAATCGTGCAAAGGACAAGGATTCATTGGAGAAGGGACTGGCAGCAGGTTGAATTCATGGGAAATTTCTGACTAGTAGGAGAATGCACTGTTAGCAATGAATGAAGCTACCGGTTTATTAATGGGCCAATGTTCATCATCTTCCTTTCGCTCCTTGTGTATTTTTCCTGAATTTTGGCTTTGGTTTCTCATACCTTCGCTTGATCTTGTCCACTGGGTGTTTGAGAAAATATGTATGGCTTTGCATTGTTTTACTGCTATGGTGATGCAGGGTCCCATTTCCATGAATAGTTTTTCTTTTCCTTTTCCTTTATGTTGTTTGCTACTTGAGTCTAGGGCTGTAATTGAGCCGAGCCGAGCTGGTTTTTGGCTTACCGAGCTCAGCTTGACTCAAAATACTCAAACTCGAGCTCGAGATTCTTTTTAATTCTTTGTTCGAGCTCGACTCGATAAGCTAAACTCTCAACTTGAGTTTGAGCTCATCCCACAAACGTTTTCGAGTAGAGCCGAGCTCGAGCTTGAATTGTTTTTTCTTTTTTGGAATGAGATTTAATAATTAATAAATTAAATAAATAAATAAATGAATAAAAGAACTAATATTGAATTTATACAACTAACAAGTAGAACCTCTATTAAATTATAAAATTTATAAATAATTAATATCTAACTAGTTGATATTTTATCCAAAATAACAATATATTATATGCCTACATATATTATTAATACATACACATAATATGATAGCATATATCTATTTCATATATGGTTCCCACATACTAGTATATGAAATTATTGAATTTTATTGATTAATTATTATACAAATTATAAAATATACCTATAAAGTATATTCACTATATAGACATAAGTAAATTAGAATACATATTATATATTTAATTATAAAAGTGGTATGCTTATATTATTAGCTAATACATATATACATGCATAGGTGTATGTATATATTTATCAATATATGAATGAGTTTTAATTTAGTTGAGCATAAACGAGCAAGCCTAAACAAGCCTTAGTAGAGTCGAGTCGAGTTTTGTCAAGTATGTGTCATTTACAAATCGAGCGGGTATCTGCTTTCATGAATGATTTTTTTTTTTCACGAGTCCAGTTCGATTCGAGTTTAACCAAGTGAGTACCGAGCAGGCTATCGAACAGACTGGTTTATTTACAGCCCTACTTGCGTCGGACTGGGTTTGCACTGAATGGGCTACATTTTCTCTAATTCGAACGGGAGGTAATGGGATTCTTGGAGGGGGTTGACTCTACATTAGTTGACCTGCATTTTCACTAATACGAACTGAAGGCATCGACATTATTTGGGGGACTGATTTTCAGTTGCATTCTGATTTGGAGTGACTCGTTGGGTTTCTCTAGGCTGGTCATTCCTTCTGAAAGTGTTGTTCTCTACTCAACCCTCATCCATGGTCCATATTGGGACATTTTGGGTATGACAGTGAAAATTGGGTAGGCTTGGGCTAGATGTCCTAGACATCCACATGCATAATAGAAGACTGATAGTCTTTTATATTTGATGAGGATTTTTTTTTTTTTGCTCCTTATTCAACCTTGCTAGTTCAAACCCTTTTGGGAGAGGCTTTTCTGTGTTGATTTCCACTTTTATCCAAAGGTATCTCCTCAAAGCTACACCAAAAATAGATGCCTTGTCCACTTCAATGAGGTTGCCTAGCACCATCCCTATTCTTTCTGCATTGCAGTTAGTAAGCATTTCCATTGGGAGACCATGTATTTGGACCTAGTAGACAGAATAGTTTAGTGCCACTTCATTGATACTAAGCCCCGATGGCCATTGCCTAAGCACCAAGTTCCATGGCCTATTGACTAACACCCTTTCTCTATCTTGTTCATTTGGGAAAGTGAATAGAAAGGTATTGGTTTCAATATCTTCAATAAGTAAAACAGTTATGAGCTCCAAGCGGCTTTGATAGTTGCATGGAATGTGTATTTATTCAAAGGTTTTGAGGAGATCAACTTACCTACCAGAGTAAGATTTTAGAAGTGATTAGCTGGGCCCTGCCTTTGGCTTTAACCAAAGATCACTCCATGTCAATGCTTGAGCTTTCTCTATAAGTTTGTCTATATCTGATTCCTAGGTTAACATTGTGGCTGTAAGGATGGCAGTGAGGGTGTGGTTCTGCTTTTGGGAAAGTGTTATGCATTTTTTAGGGATTGTGTGAGGGGGGCCTGAGGATATTTTGTAAATGTGATTGGGGATGGGTGCAGTTTGTGGAGTTTGAATGGATGTTTTTAATGTTTGAGGTGGGGTTGCAATTTTCTTGGGAGGAGCTACGAAGAGGGGAATGACTCACCCATGAGGTAAAGAGCACTCATCTTGGAGATAGAGTCAGGATCCAAATTATGATTTCTTATTGTTGTTGTTGTAATGTGTGTTGTACCTGGCTAGATACTTGTATTTCTCCATTTTTTATACATTTGAAGTATTTTACGAGTTGGCAGAACTTTGTAATAGGTTGTGGGGCCACATTACATTTGCATTTGCATCTTTCTTATCCAATTGATTACACCAAACCATATGTTATATACTTACCTGTTTTTCTTTCTCAACTTTCTGTTGACCACGAGCTTAGTTGAATAGTCTTGCCTATTGGAGGGTCGCATAGAATAGGGGTGAAAACTGACCTCTTCGACGTAGTTTTTGGGCAAAACCGACTCCAACTGACAAGAGGAGAAACAGAGGAGCAACCGACCATAACTAGTCAATGGGGAGGAGAGAAACCAGCAGTATCAACTCCGACTGTTCTTTGACTGTTCATGGCCAGTTCTCGGTTCCTCCCGTCGATGATGTTCCTCTAATAGAGTAGAGAGAGATAGTTGTAGAGGAGAGAGAGAGGGTGAGGGAAACAACAAATGAATTCGGGGAAGAAGAAGGGTGAAGAAGACAATATAAATTCAGAACGGCACCGTTCGGTTTCAAATCCAACGCCGTCGTTCCAGTTATTTTTTTTCATACGTAATGAATAAAACGATGCCGTTTGATTTAATACCAAATGATGTCATTTTAGTTATATTTTAAACACAACTTCAGTCATAAAACGATACCGTTCTACTTAAACTTAAGTCGAACGGCGTCGTTTCACATAGGTATAATATAAAAAAAAAAGGGTATATGTCGTTGACTGGTTCAGCGGTTTGAGCCAGCCTCAAATAGCGACCGAACCAACGTTCATCGATTTTATTAAAATGTTGCTGTCTGCCAACCGGTCCCCTGCCGGTTTTGGCCGGTCTATGTCGGTCACGGATGGTGTTGCGATTTTTTATACACCCCTAGTATAGAATGCATTCTTGCAGACATGTATCAAGGTGCTTTGAATAGTATACTAACACAAGAAGAGGCGAGATGCAAGAAATGCATTATATGCTCACCTTGGCTTCTTTTTCTTTTCCTCCCCCTTTTGAGTTTCCATCAAGAAAAGTTGTCTCCCAAAGAACGGATTTTCTCTAGAATATTTTTGGCATGTATCAACAAAGTGATGCTAGTGTGGTGATTGGGTTTATTGGTGAATACTTCAAGACATTTATATTTAATAAAATAAAATAAAAAGGGTTGGGTCCGGTTTGAAACTCTGATTTAGTTAGGTATTTGATTTCGGATCAGGAGTAGCTTCTCGGAAGAAGAAGAAGAATTGGATTGGGTTGAAAATCTTGATTATGTTTGGAATATGATTTGTGCCGGAAATAGTTGGTTAGGAATGTACTATTATAGGTGGGTTTGAGTTCTAGATTTCGGATTGGGCGAACAGTGTATTCTACATTATGGAACTCATTATTTGGTGGCTGTTTTGAGTTAATTAATAGCCTATCATCATGGTTTAGAATGATGAAATTATCGCTTTGATGGTTTGGACTCCTCTTTTTTTTTTTTTTTCAGAATTAAAGGTGCTTAAAGATTTTCTGCGAACAAAACTAGTACTCACAATGAAACATTAAGTTATATAAAAGAGTAAATTTTTTAGATGCATTAATTTCTCATAGAACTTTGTTAACAATAGTTGGGACAATAGCTTATGCAAAGATAACTAATAGCCTATCCTTTCTACCCTTGACTCCTTGAGTATTAATAAAAAATTAACCGGATATTCTGAAAATGAGATGAGATGAAAATTTTGTAAATAGTAATAAGATGAAAATTATTAGAATATAGATTTTTAATAATATTTTTATTTTAAAATTTGAAAAAGTTAAATAATTTTTTGTTTTCATTTAAAAGTTTAGGAAATTTGTAATGTTTATTTTGAAAATGCTATAATGATTAGTTTGAAATTATTTGTATTTAAATGATGTTTGGAAAGAATATGAGATGAGATGAAATGAAAACTTTTTCCAAACATCCCCGAAATAGGCAATTCATGTGGTTTATTGAAAATGATAAAATAATATATCTTGGATACAAAAATTCGATAAGTTCATCTCTTAAAATCTAAAAAATAAACCAAACCTTAGTCTCAATTGGGCAGCATTCTAAATTTTTGTTTTTGTAAACCAAAGAGCCAGATGTTAAAAAGTAAATTGTCATTGGAGAATGTCCATGACCAGAGATACATACAACAGTCTGTTCCATGTATCCGGCACTCCAGGCAAACACCAGTGGCTGCAATCAGCATAGGACTCTGGTTGTCTTCGTTGCACTGCCGTAAGAAGCTTCCCTTGTCTTATTGTGTAAACTGACGTATGCGCATCTTTTCGATACTGAGTTAGTTTTGTGATGTTCAAGTACCTCACCGGTGTCCTCATAAGTCCAATTGTTTTCTCAATGACCTCTTCCATCGGACCGGGAACTTTTGCTATAAAGGACTCATTCTTGATGGGTTGGGTTTGATTGTAGCACCATTCCTTCCCAAGGTGTGCTGGTGAGAAGCTTCGGAAAAAAACCTTTGTAGTGGTCTTGTCTACGTTGCGATCAATCCAACGAGACCAGGTCTTCATTGCCTTCCCAAATGCTGATTGGATTTCCATCTCCTCCACTACCTTTCCCTTATACAGAAACAAGTCCCATCTGCAGGTCTCTCGTATTAGATATAAATTCAATTCCTGAGATCTCATACCATGCAAATGACACGGAGCATTACCTGGAAAGCTTACCTTTTGAAATTCCCACCTTGAAGCCACCAATGACCACTGTTAAATAGCATAATATTAGCACCACGACAGTTCCTTTCCCAGTCAGAAAGTTTGTCTAGCATTAGAATTCGGCCACCAAGTTCTTGCTTTCGTTTCAATTTCACAAGAAAAGGGCTCCAATAGAACTCCACAGAACAATTGTACTCCTGTTGTTAAGGTCGTTGGCTATTATATATTGTGAGGCTTTAGTCACTTCAATGAAGAAATAAAACCAACAATGGCGCGGCTTAAATATGAAAGTACTGTTCTCTCTTACCTTCGCTCTAAAAAACTTGGAGCGTCCCTTCATATCAACGTCAGCTTGCGAGGAAGGAATAGCAGAGTAGAGAAGGCAAACAAGAGACTCAAATTGATTTCTGTTGATGGAGTCCCCAACTATAATCAATCTCTTCCCTTTAAGTCTCTCTAACATGTTTGTACCATTAAACCTGAAAAATCCAGCATTGTAAAAAATGGACGTTATCTCTCTCTCTCTCTCTCTCTCTCTCTCTCTCTCTCTCTCTCTCTCTCTAATATATATATATATAAGTCGGCATCCTTTTAACTTATTACCTTGGAATCTGACACCTCTTGGCTTCCCAGCTCCAATTTTCGTACTCGAAATCTGGCCTGCCATTCCTTTGGCAACTAACTTGCTCACTAAGAAATGGACATTGTGATCCATGATACAGAGGACTTGTCGTTGGGTCATAAACCCATTTACCATCAAAGATATTGCAGCTATCTTCCTTCTCGTTTACGTTTGTTCCATTTTCTGTTATGTTCGATGGTTGCAAGAGCTGCATGTCAGCTGCTGGATGTTGATTCGAGTCGTCGGACGATGACATGGTTATGGCAATGTTTCTGGAAGCAGTGAAAGCCATGTCAGCTGCTGAATGCTGCTCCGAGTAATTGGATGATGTCGTGGATATGGCAATGTTGCCCAAAGCCGAAAGGTTTACGCGCTCTTGTTCATGATTCAGATAGTAAAGCAGGATGATGGAGCCTACGAAGCATGCAAATATGCAGAACCTCCATTTTTCATTTATGGTGAAACTAATCTCCATTAATGCTGTAAATTCTATTTCAGTAATGTTGAAGATCAGAGCGTATGGATATACTTTGGGCAGCCCCTCCTTTCTGGCCCCAAGGCTCCTCGATCCTCATATCTCCAGCTAAACCCTTAGTCTACTACACCCATCCGTTATCTGCGCCTGACCTCTGTGCTAGCTGGCTAGCTTTCCCTTTCCCGCTTGTTGTAATTGCCGACATATTGTGTTATCCACCTTGACTGCGTAGTCTGGGATTTCCTTGTCCACAAACTTTGATATCAAACATAATAGCCACATGGCCTATACTTCAGATACTTATTAGTGACACAAGTGGGATTCCATACACAATTTCCCACACGGCTCAAGTCACATTTATGGTTAGAATAAGCTATACTACTTATAATGCCTCAACAGGAGTAAGCCACATCACCCATATTCCAAACAACTAATTAATGATATAATCCGAGCTTAGTAAAATATTATAAAGAATAACAACTTCTTATGCTCAAATATTATGGGATCTCATGACTAGCTACATATCTTTATCACTTGTCAGAATAGAATTTCACATCTTTAATAATGTAAGTCTTAATGGCTGTACTGTTTTCTCACATGAATTGCTTGGATATAGATTGGCTGATTGTCTTAATCCCAAGTCTCCGAATTGATTAATGTTGTGTAATTATTAGTCATTCCGGAGATAATAAGGTTGCCCCGTTTTTCTAAAATCTCGATTGTTTATTTTACAGATCCCAAGCTTAAAATTCCATTATATTGCTCCTTCATTCCTTCAAAAGAACTAGGATATCAACTCATTTAATACTCAAGTGTTAGTATTGGTGGGTGTGTACAGTTCGAGGTTGGTGAAATTTTGGAAAATTGAATATTTGATCAGGCTTTTTGAACGTGTCTAGATGTTTTCAAATTCTTCCAAGTTTCATCTAGATCTACTTTAGGGTAAATTAGTAAGTTTTAATTGTGGGTATTAGTTAAAATTAATCCATGTTTATGTCACTATTATATGGTTGAGTTTAGACCTTATTTATTGTAACGCCCCCCGCACTTAGATGGGTCGGAGAGTTATTTCTTATCACCTAAAATCATAACTCATAGTATAGATGTAAACTCCAATTTTTCTATGACACATAATTAATCTAAGACAACAAAGCTTCATTATAATCGTTAGCCTTTCAAAATATCAAGTCAACAAAACAAAACAAAATAAATCTACTAAATAAACTCTACAATAATAAAAATACCCTCTTTGTATTTTATCCGCTATGCTCACACAGCCTTACCCATGCTTCCTATTTTCATTCTCAACTAAAACATCTGAACAAATTATAGAGATAAGGGGTGAGTTATTAACAATTCAGTACGCAGAGAATATATACTAGTATGTAAACATGAACCATTTACGGAGTTCAGAATGTAGAACAAAACACTTTTAGTTTCAAAATGCAAGACCAAAATATGTTATCAAAATATCAGAGCAACAGTTCAATATATTCATATTCAAAATGTGATGCCCCCAAATCCCCACGCACGGACACGGGAAAATCAAGACGTCTGGATGGTGACATCACGGGTCACCACCCTATCGACGAGTGCCAAGTGTGTGTACAAACAACAAATGTGCACGAAAGAACACGTAGCGGATACTAAAGTCATAAAACTAAGTACCAGAATTTCATTGTTTAATACAAAGCTATTCAAATCATATATACTAAAATATTACAAGATACAAACATAGTTTCAAACCAAATACAAAGCATAAACTTCAACTCAGAACTCCGGCAGAGCTGCATCCTCGGGCTCAGCCTCCTCCTTTTCCTCGATCTCTGCATCAAAATCTATGTTACCAAAAATGGTGCTGCAGGTAAGTAAAATCCAAACATCACTAGATAAAAACATATTAACTCAAACAACATGCATGAAAGAAAAGCCAATGCACATGAGTCATAAAACCATATATTTTCTACGCACGCCAAAAAAACCCGTCTGGCCCAAAAAACATATCATTTTCTGACTCATGCCAAAAGTCTCATTTGGCCCAAAACATTTCCTTTAAACAAAGCCTCGCCATTATCCCAGATAATGGCCCAAATCCAACTCATATCAATTATCCAATTAATCCGAATGCACCATGACCTCCCCTAGGGGTCATCCGCACACCCTGGCTCCTATGACACACCACAGGTAACGACCACGCGTGTGACACCTAAACGAGCGATGCCCAGTTCCGCGCCCCGCGTGTTTGTAGCCAAGTATCCTCTAGCCCTCGCCAGCGAATGGCCACGGAGTCGGTACGAGAGCGTTACCATCCCGCCCGCTCCCGTTGTCGCCCAACGACAACCCAAGGCACATCACTCAGTATATTACACTCCCGAGTGAATATATGAGCTCCACCGAGATAATATCCCATCTCGACTTGGGGTCGTGATACACACGCACCCGAAAGTCCATTTACGCCAATAAAACAGGATTTTCTCAAATAAATAAAATGCACATGCATGCACCATGTAAATGTAACCACAAGGCACAAACCAACCAACCAAGCACAAATCAATAAACCAAGCAACTCCGTCCTCAATCCATCTGACTCCCGAACTCCTCAGACTCAGTCTGGAATCAACCAACCAACAGATAAATTATTGTAAGAGCAAAATATGTTTAAATCTAAAAGTAGAGTTTGGAAAATATCTACAGTGTTATACGGTATTTTTTGAAAGCTCGCGGCGTTGCAAACTGCGGAGGAAAAGCAACGTAACAGTGTATTTTACACTGTAGCCAAGCAGTCCATCCTCAATCCATCCGACCCCCGAACTCCTCGGACTCAGTCCAGAATCAGCCAACCAACAACAATTAATTATGGAACGAGAAAAATATATTTAAATCTAAAAGTAAGGTTTGGAAATACTTACGACACTATATGGTATTTTTAGAAAGTTCGCGGCATTGCAAACGGCGGAAGAAAAGCAACGTAACAGTAAAATTTCACTGTGGCCGTGGGTTGTAAAATACCCACTTTTGAACAGGGACAAACTGTGACGCCCCCAAATTCCATTTGGGATCGAACGGAAATTTGAAGCGTCGAGACATGCAACACAAGGTTACCTGCCCCCTTTCATGACATATAAGATGCAATGTTCCTAACATGCATCTAACAATATGCAGTATTCGCAGCGGATAATTCTTTTTTTTTTCTTCAGCAATACTATGCACCAAATTGAAAATATCCCAAATGCTTAAAACATACTCCATACATAAAAACCTATTGAACAACTAAAATCACAACACTAGTCCAAAATAGTTATGATCCAAAAGTACTGGAGATACAACTCCATCGTACAAGTAGTAATTTAACTACTATATTAACATTAACGACGCACCGTCGTTCAATCGACTGTGTCTAGTTGGTCAGCTCCTGATCCTTCTTCAGGTCCTGTAACAAGATCTGCCATTCGAGGGGAATGGTAGTTGGGACTACCACAGTGAGATTTGATTTCAAATCTCAGCAAGTTAACAAAAAACTTCCACACATGCTAATGATGCATGGATGACAGTAAAAGCATAAATGTATAATCAAATTCATAAATAATTAAAGCATAATTTAGCGTACAACATAGCATAATTGACATAACTTAAATTGAAACATGAACTGAACTTGACTTGACATGAACTTGATCTGAAACTTGACTTAGTATGAACTTACTCTGAAACTTGAATTAACATGAAAAATACATACTCCACAGTTGTTGTGGCCCCATGTATTCTACGTGTAAATACATACTCCATAGTTGTTGTGGCCCCATGTATTCTACGCAAACTTGACTTAACATGAAAAATACATACTCCACAGTTGTTGTGGCCCCATGTATTCTACGTGTAAATACATACTCCACAGTTGTTGTGGGCCCATGTATTCTACACATCACAATGCTGTTAAATACATACTCCACAATTGTTGTGGCCCCATGTATTCTACACAAACTGAATGTACTCAAGATGAAACGTGACTAGAAAACTAAAGGACTGGAGCCCTGACGTAACATAACTTGATTTGAACATAACTTGAAATACATGACCAACTTGAGATAGAAACATTTCGTAACATGGCATAACATATAATAGACAACATATTTAACATGACATACTTGTAATGTACAGTAATACATGACAGAATATATTATGTAACAGATAAAAATTGATGGCAGAATAAATTCTGTATAATAGATAATTACGTGATAACTTGGCATGGCATGAAATATATGATAACATACATACATACACTATAGTTCCTTTACTTAGCACACATACACAGTAGACTGCTAGTAAGTTAAAAGCTAACTTACCTCGATCTCCGCATTTCTTATAAAACCTCAAGTGCGATTACGAGGAACTGTAATTAGTGATTTTAAAAGTTAGCACTAAATCACTAATAATTTGAAATATGG
Organism: Carya illinoinensis; assembly: GCF_018687715.1. NCBI lineage: Eukaryota > Viridiplantae > Streptophyta > Magnoliopsida > Fagales > Juglandaceae > Carya > Carya illinoinensis. The sequence continues at coordinate 30,601,300 of NC_056754.1, read as the reverse complement.
AAAAATACTAACTTAAAGAGTAAAATTTCCATTTTACTTTCTACATGTAGGAAAATGACCGTTTTACCCATAACTTAAGGATTTTGCATACTAACTCCAAAAGTTACCAAAATTTACATGCCTCATGTAAATTTTATCCTCAACTCAAATATCAATTTAGAAAAATTTAAAATTAATCACAACTATTAAAACTCCATAGGGCCGAAATTCCCATATGCTATTTCTATTGATTTTTGTTTCCAACTTGTTTTGATCAACCTTTTGATCTATGACTTATAAATATGTGATCTTCAAACCAAACCATCACATGGTTTAAAAAGATGTCTTAAAACCTATATAAGCTTCTAATTCAAGATCACATGGTTAAAAATTAACCAAAACATAAATTTAGCCAAGAACATCCACACTTTGGCTTATCTGAATATCTCTTTACATAAAATTTCATATCTTTGAAACTAACATCAAATATCTTCAAAATAATAATATAACATGTATATAAGATACTTAGGATCCTCCAATAAAATTATCAAAGTCATTAGAATAGGTTTAGACCACCAAAGAGTTAAACTTTCTCAAAACAGAAACTGTTTTTCCTCTTCCAGTTTCTAAGTTTCTAAATCTAAGAAAATCTTTCATCAAAACCTTTAATCATGCAAAAATCATCAACCAATAGTCATATATACATGTTAACAATACTCCATAAAAATTTCGGACCAATATCTATCCATTAGCTTGGTCAAAAACTCCAAACTATAACATATTCTCCAGTTTATCTCCCAGAATGACCTTTCTATAGTTTACATAATATTTGACTGACCAAATGATCTTAAAATGGGGCAAAGAAGATATCCATGTAAACTAGACTCAAAAAGGAACAACTTATATGAAGGAGACTTTATGATAAAACACTTACAACAGCTTCGAAATGGGCGTGCAAAAGAACTCCTAAAAGCTGTCCGAGAGAAAGTGTTTGATATTCTTTTAAAGGAACGTGTAAATGAAGATAAGTTCGTGGGTGATGGCTGGAGATGCTTATGGACGAGATAAGGGAGATTATAAGGCTGGAGTTGAGAGTTGAGTGTGGTTTTCTCCTACCCAAAATATCTATAAAAGATTATCTCAAAATATTCTATCCAATCATATCTATAAAAATCAGCTCAATATATTTTCCAAATGTGGAGTAGACTTGGAAGAGTAAGGTGGCTAAAATATTTCCATGTATATTTTAAATCTCTATTCTTAAGATATTTTCCAAATGTGTATTTTGCTTAGGTGTCATGATCTCACACCTTGATTTCCTTCACAATTCCATCTAATGGTTTCTCTTTGTACCAAGTATCTAATACTATTCATTATGTGTGGTTAAGATCTTGCCAAGTGTCCAAATAAAATATCGCTAACCTAATTTGGACATTTCACATTGTGATTTTGAAAACACTGCGCTTAGTACATTTACCAAGGTTACTATTCACTCCAAAAATAAACGTAATAAACTTAGTACTGAAAAATCCTAAATATTCAATTAAGCCTAGTGGTGTAGGCTATAATCTATTCTGACACTTTTAACTATTTCAAATAATTAAAATCGCATTTCTGGCACCATAGTGAGAGATAACACTAACTATGTTGACAGGCTAAAATTTATGCGATTAGTCGATTCGTGTAAACTTACAGAGTTTTCACGAGGTTCTTAAAGTCAATAGAAATTCCTTAATTGAATTTCTAGCAGACTGTTACACAAACCAAGGCTTGGGATTGATAGGGAAGGGTCTAAGGATGTTTATGAAGCTAGTGGAAGTGGAGTTTGGCCCTGGGTGGCGGCGGAAACGGTGGAGGAATGGCCGAAATGCCCAAAACGGAAACTAGCTCGTGGGAGCTGTTCCGGTGGCTGTTAGAGGCCGGAAATGGGTGGGTTAGGACAGCAAGGAGTCGGTGGTGAAGTGGTGAAGAGGTGGTGGCTGGAGGTGGAGCGACGGCGGCAGATCGAAGCAAAAACCGCTCTGCTTGGAGGTGGATTTCCGGCTAAACGGCGACTCCGTTGGTGGTGGAAATTGGTGGGGTGGTTCACCGGAGGGAGGGGAAGATTTTGGTGGGGGTGGTGTACTGCACGATGGCCGGCGGCGGTGGGTCTGGGCAGAAGAAGCTTCCGACATGGGAGAGGAGAGAGAGAGAGATGAACGGGGAGGGTTACGAGCGGGAAGGGGAGGGAAAAGGAAGAAGAAAAAAGAAAAAGAAAAAAAGAAAAAAGAAAGAAAAGAGAAAAAGAGAAAAAGGAAAAAGGGAAAAGAAAAGATGGAGGGAAGAAATGAGGTCCAGTCCTCACTCCGGAAACCAAAACAGATCCGCCGAAAACAACATTAAAAACCGTAAAATGACTAATTAAAATAAACACCGCATCAAATAAATAAAACCCAATTTATAACGCAATAATTTAAAATAAATAAACCAATATATTAATTAAATTAAAAACAACCCTTTAGTGAAAATAAACTTAAAAGCGGGTCATCACATCCTCCCCCCCTTAAAACAAATTTCATCCTCGAAATTTGCAAGATCAACCACCAACTTAAAACAAGTCACATAAAATCCTTTAAACCATCTGTGACCAAGATTAAGAAACGTACCATCTTTACTCAAACAAGTATGGGTATTGTTCCCTCATGTCCGCTACTCGCTCCCAAGAGAAGTCTTGAGCTAACGGATCTCCCCATGCCACCTTAACCAAAGGTATCGTCTTGGACCTCAACTGTTGCTCCTTCCAATCCATGATCTGCGACGGAACAACCTCACAAGTGAGATCCGGTTGCAACTGAATACTCTCTGGGTCAACAAAGCGTGGCTCTTGTTGTCCAAAGCTCTTCTTCAAGGACGATACGTGGAAGACATCATGAATATCCTCAAAATACTCTGGCAAAGCAACTCTATAGGCGATAGACCCTACCTTCTCCAGAATCTGAAAAGGGCCGACATACCTCGGATCTAGTTTCCTCTTCTTACCAAAATGCTTAACACCTCTCATGGGAGAGACTTTAAGATAAACCCAATCACCTTCTTCAAAAGATAACTCTCTCCTATTGGTATCAGCGTAGCTTTTCTGGCGACTCTGAGCTGCCGCCATTTTATCCCTGATGATCCGAACTTGGCTTTGCATCTCTTGAATTATTTCGGGTCCAATAATCTCACTCTCCCCGACTTTATCCCAACACAAGGGCGATCTGTACTTCCTCCCGTAAAGAGCTTTATAGGGAGCCATCTGAATGGTCGCATGGAAGCTGTTATTATATGCAAACTCTATGAGCGGCAAATGGTTTTCCCAACTCCCTTGAAATTCCATGACACATGCTCGCAACATGTCTTCAAGGGTCTGAATGGTGCTATCCAATTGGTCGTCTGCCTGTGGATGATATGCAGTACTGAACTTCAACTTAGTACCCAAAGCTGCCTATAAACTCTTCCAGAACTGGGACGTGAACCTTGGGTCTCGATCCGACACTATACTCTTTGGTATGCCATGCAGCCGCACTATTTCTTTCACATACAAGCGTGTCAACTTACCCAAAGAATCGGTGTTATTAACAGGCAAGAAATGAGCACTCTTCGTTAACCGGTCAACAATCACCCAAACAGAATTTTTCCCACTAGGCATTCTCGGTAAACCCACTACAAAGTCCATCGTGATGTCATCCCATTTCCACTCAGGAATAAGGAGGGGTTGGAGCATACCAGTGGGTCTTTGATGCTCGGCCTTCACTTGACGGCAAGTGTGGCATTTCTCAACATACAAGGCAATATCCCTCTTCATTCCATCCCACCAATAATTTTTCTTCAAGTCCCGGTACATCTTTGTACTGCCGGGATGAACTAAATAAGGGGCCGCATGAGCTTCTGCCATGATCCGCTCCTTGAATTCTGAATCCTTGGGGACCACTCTGCGATCTCGGAACTGAAGTATTCCATCTTTATCCATACTATAGTGCAACGGCCTCGAGATTTTCTGACTCTTTTTCTGATATTCAACAGCTTCGGATTCTTCCTTTGAAGAGTCTTTAATTCCTCAAAATCAGTTACCCGAATGTCAAGAACTGAAGATAGAATCTCTTCTTGCTGTGAACTTTCAATAAGGAGCCTTCTCATCCCACAAAGCAAAGAATCCAATTTCGACGGCTCGACTTCATCTTCCAAGTGCAATTTTCGGCTCAAAGCATCAGCAACTATATTAGCCTTCCCCGGATGGTACTTGATCTCGCACTGGTAGTCACTGATTAACTCCAGCCATCGCCTCTGCCTCATGTTCAGATTTTTCTAGGAAAACAAATGTTTCAAGCTCTTGTGATCAGTGTATACTTCACAAGCTTCCTCGTACAAAAGATGCCGTCAAATCTTGAGAGCAAAAACAATCGCAGCCAATTCCAAATCATGCGTCGGATAATTCTTCTCATGGTCCTTTAGCTGACGAGATGCATAGGCAACAACCCGTCCTTCTTGCATAAGGACACAACCCAAACTGAATTTAGACGCATCGCTGAAGACTACGAATGGCTTATGCGGTTCTGGAAGCGCTAACGTTGGTGCTGTCATCAACCTGTTCTTCAATTCTTGGAAGCTTCTCTCACACTTATCTGACCAAACAAATTCTGCATTCTTCCAAGTCAAAGCTGTGAGAGGTCCGGATAGGCGAGCAAATCCCTCAACAAATCTTCGGTAGTATCCGGCAAGTCCCAAGAAACTTCGGATCTCGAGCACTATAGTCGGATGCTGCCATGACAAAATGGCTTCCACCTTACTAGGATCAATAGCCACTCCGTCTCGGGAAATCACATGCCCAAGAAATCTGATTTCCTCTAACCAGAATTCACACTTGCTGAGCTTGGCGTACAACTGGTTTTCTCTCAATTTCCCAAGTACCAGACGAAGATGATACACATGCTCTTCAACATCTCGAGAATAAATCAGAATATCATCAATGAATACCACCACAAAGGAGATAAGGTCGAAATACTCAATTCATTAAATCCATAAAAGCAGTAGGGGCATTAGCTAACCCAAACAACATCACCTTAAATTCATAATGCCCATATCTCGACCTGAAAGCAGTTTTGGGCACATCCTTGTCTCTGATCCTCAGCTGGTAGTATCCCGACCTCAAATATCTTCGAGAACACGGCTGCTCCTTGAAGCTAATCAAATAAATCGTCAATCTGCTGGAGAGGATATTTATTTTTGATGGTCACTTTATTTAATTCCCGATAATCTATGCACATACGGAGGGTTCCATCTTTCTTTTTAACGAACAGCACTGGCGCACCCCACGACGAAGTACTAGGCTGAATAAATCCCTTGTCTACCAGCTCTTGCAACTGAGTCTTCAACTCTTTTAATTCAGCCGGTGCCATGCGATAAGGAGCTTTATGCACAGGAGCCGCTCCAGGTTCTAAGTTTATAACAAACTCCATTTCTCGGACAGGGGGTAGACCAGACAAGTCATCCACAAACACATCGGGGAATTCTTCCACAACTGGAATGTCTGCCAAAGTCTTCTTCTCAGACAGCGTAGACACCATCTGAACTAAGAATGCATCCGCTCCCCATGCAATCTCTCTTCTTGCTTGAATTGCCGATATAATTACCAGCTTTTCTTTTAACTTACTCCCTGCAAATTCCAGACAATCACCATCTGGAAGTTGAAAGGTAATTTCCCGATTTCTGCAATTAATACTCGCAGAATATCGGTAGAGCCAATCCATCCTGAGAATGATATCAAAACCCAACAGCTTAAACACCACCAAATCGGCATCCAAGAACCTTCCATTAAAATTTAACGGGCACCTTGGAACACCACACCATTTCACCATCGGGTAAAGCCACTACCAATGACTTTGGTAAAGGTTCCGCGACCAAATTACACATCTGCGCAAACGTGGAAGATACAAATGACTGTGAAGCACCGGAATCAAACAAAGTGCAAGCATAAAACTCATATAAACGAACTCTTCCTGAACCAAACACATCAACCCATGAAATCCAAAAACAAAGGAGAAACCAAATACACCAAAAATTAAATCCAACATAAAATTAAATTAAATTAATCCATACCTGTAATTACTCCAGCATCATGCGTGGTTGGCGTCTCATCATCCACATCTCCGGGTGTGACAGCATAAACCTGGGCTTGCACTGCTTGCCTTGGATTTGTTCTTCCACCGCGTCTACCTCCACTGCTTCCTTGAACTGGTCTTGGACACTCACGGGCAAAGTGACCCTGCTGGCCACAATTATAACATCGAGCCCCACCAGAAGGGCACTCACCCACATGGGCTCTATTACAAACTCCGCAAACAGGCACACGTCCTCCCATGCGAACACCTGAGGATGCTTGCGGTCGAGTTCCGGTTCGCTGAACAAATTTCTGAGGTGAACCCGAGCTGCATCCTTCACCAGAAAAACTCCGTCTCTTATGACCCGGAGGGGAGCCCATACTCAGATTATTCTCTCGCTCCACAAGGGTGGCCACATCCACTAAGTCCTGAAAAGTGGATATCCGGTGGCTGACCACCATACGGCGTATATCAAGGCGTAGTCCCTCCTGAGAATGCTCAGCTCGCATCTCCTCTGTGGCAATGAGGTGGGGAGCAAACCGCCCAAGTTCTATAAATCTTCGGGCGTACTGTTCCACTGTTGTGCTCCCTTGGACCAAATTTGAGAACTCTCTTGCCTTTTGCTTTCTTACAGAAGCGGGGAAGAAACGGTCGTTAAATTCTTTCTTGAAGCGCTGCCAGGTCACGGTGGCGAAAGATCCCAATTCTGCTTCTAGCATCACCCTCTTGGTATCCCACCAATCAGAAGCGGTGCCTTGCAACAGATAGCTGGCGTAGAGTACTTGTTATGCCTCGGTGCAACCACACACCTCAAAAGTTCTTTCCAAGTCCTTGATCCACTTTCTAGCTTGAAGTGGATCCTCTTCTCCAGTGAAGTGTGGAGTCATATGTACCAGAAAGCGCTCATAGGTGCATCCGGCTTGCACCATGCTACTAGGTCCTCCCGGGTATAGCCAAGGCCCTCCCTGATGTGGCCAAGGACCTCCTGGTTGCGGCCAAAGTCCTCCTTGTTGAGGACAAGGCCCTCATTGTGGCGGCCAGGGACCCCCTTATGGCCAAGGCCCTGTCTGCTGTGGCCTAAAATTCTGCTGCATAAACTCCGTCATCTGCCGTATTGCTTGGGCTATGGAGTCATCTCTTGATGTATTGTCTCGTGGCTCCTGAGTAGATTTCCTTGGTCTCACCATTTTTTTTCCTGCCACCACAACCTTTGACCCCCTTTAAGAAAACAAAAACAAATAAAACCAACAACAAACAAAAACAAAAACCAAAGACCAACACCACATAACAAGAAACAAAAAGAAACCAGCTTGCAAAAACATACTAAATAAATAAAAACAAGCAAACAAGCTCAAACAAATAAAACAAGTCAAATAACAACTTTACTTAACATAATTTTTAAAACATCCTGGTACTATCTACGGGACATGTGGTTTTACCCAGAGCCAAACCGTTCTGATACCACCTGTGACGCCCCCAAATCCCCACGCACGAACACGGGGAAATCGAGACTTCTGGATGATGACATCACAGGTCATCACCCTATCAACGTGTGCTAAGTGTGTGTATAAGCGACGAATGTGCATGAGAAATACGCAACGAAAAGCAAGTCAATAACTAAGTACTAGAATTTTTCTTGTTTAATACAAAGCTATTCAAAACATACATAAATAAATATTACAAGACACAAATATAATTTTAAATCAAATACAAAACATAACATCAGCATCCTGGCGGAGCCGCATCGTCGGGCTCAGCCTCCTCCTCCTCATCCTCGATCTCTGTACCAAAATCTACGATACCAAAAATAGTGCCGCAGGTAAGTAAACTTCAAACAACACTAGATAAAAACATATAAAACTCAACCAATATGCATGAAAGAAAAACCAATACACATGCGCCATAAAACCATAATTTTTCCACGCACACCAAAAAAACCTATTTGGCCCACAAAAACATATCCTTAAAACCAAGCCTCGCCATTATCCCAGATAATGGCCCAAACTACCATTTTCCCAAAAAATGGATCAGAAGCCTCAGTACATCCTTGCCATTATCCCCGATAATGGCCCAAACCACAATTTTTCCAGAAAATGGCCCACATCCGAAAAACCATAAAAACAATCCGGTTATGCATGCACCATGATCTCCCCTAGGGATCATCCGCACACCCTGGCTCTGTGCCACATCGCAGGTAACAACTACGCGTGTGACACCTAAACGAGCGATGCCCAGACTCGCGCCCTGCGCGTACCTAGCCAGGCCATCCTCTAGTCCCCGCCACTCTAGGGACCACAGAGTCGACACGACAGCGTTATCGTATCGTGCGATCCGGTCGTCACCCTGCGACAACCCAGAGGATGTCACTCAGTTTTATCCGCTCCCGAGTGACCAGAGGAGCTCCACCGAGATAACAACCCATCCCGGCTTGGGCCCGTGAGACACACGCACCCAAAACCATTTACGCCAATAAAACGTGATTTTCTCGATTAAAACAAAATGCACATAAACACAATATGCAACTCACGCCTCATGGCTCAAATAATCAAGCAATCACAAACAACCAAAACCAAGCACTCCGTCCTCAATCCATCCAACCCCCGAACTCCTCGGACTCAGTCTGGAATCAGCCAACCAATAACAATTAATTATTGAACGAGCAAAATATAATTAAATCTAAAAGTAGGGTTTGGAAAATACTTACGGCTCTACATGGTATTTTTAGAAAGCTCGTAGCATTGCAAACGGCGGAAGGAAAGCAACGTAACAGTGAAATTTCACTGTGGCCGTGGGTTGTAAAATACCCACTTTTGAACGGGGACAAACCAAGGCTCGCGATTGATAGGCAAGGGTCTAAGGATGTTTATGAAGCTAGTGGAAGTGGAGTTTGGCCGTGGGTGGCGGCGGAAATGGCGGAGGAAGGGCCGAAATGCCCAAAACGGAAACTAGCTCGTGGGAGCTGTTTCGGTGGCTATTAGAGGCCAGAAATTGGTGGGTTAGGACGGCAAGGAGTCGGTGATGAAGTGGTGAAGAGGTGGTGGCCGGAGGTGGAGCGACGGCATCAGATCGGAGCAAAAACCGCTCGGCTTGGAGGTGGATTTCCGGCTAAACGGTGGCTCCGTTGGTGGTGGAAATTGGTGGGGTGGTTCATTGGAGGGAGGGGAAGATTTTGATGGGGGTGGTGTGCCACACGGTGGCCGGCGGCGGTGGGTCTGGGCAGAAGAAGCTTCCGGCATGGGAGAGGAGAGAGAGAGAGACGAACGGGGGGGTTACGCGCGGGAAGGGGAGGGAAAAGGAAGAAGAAAAAAGAAAAAGAAAAAAAGAAAAAAGAAAGAAAAGAGAAAAAGAGAAAAAGGAAAAAGGGAAAAGAAAAGATGGAGGGAAGAAATGAGGTCCAGTGCTCACTCCGGAAACCAAAACAGATCCGCCGAAAACGACATTAAAAACCGTAAAACGACTAATTAAAATAAACACCACATCAAATAAATAAAACCCAATTTAAAACGCAATAATTTAAAATAAATAAACCAATATATTAATTAAATTAAAAACAACCCTTCAGTGAAAATACACGTAAAAGCGGGTCATCACAGTGTTACCATCCCGCCCGCTCCCGTTGTCGCCCAGCGACAACCCAGGGCACATCACTCAGTATATTATGCTCCTGAGTGAACAGAGGAGCTCCGCCGAGATAATACCCCGTGGTCGTGATACACACGCACCCGAAAGTCCATTTACGCCAATAAAATAAGATTTTCTCAAATAAATAAAATGCACGTGCATGCACCATGTAACTACAACCACAAGGCACAAACGAACCAACCAAGGACAAATCAATAAACCAAGCAACTCTGTCCTCAATCCATCCGACCCCTAAACTCCTCGGACTCAGTCCGGAATCAACCAACGAATAGATAAATTATTGTAAGAGAAAAATATATTTAAATCTAAAAGTAGATTTTGGAAAATACTTACAGCGCTATACTGTATTTTTTGAAAGCTCGCGGCGTTGTAAACGGCGGAGGAAAAGCAACGTAACAGTATATTTTACACTGTAGCCATGGGTAATAAATTATCCACTTTTGAACGGTGACAAAACAAGACACAAAATTGATAGGGAAGGATCTTAAGACGTTTATGAAGCTGAAGGAAGTGAGTTTTGGCCGTGGGTGGTGGTGGAAATGGCGGTGGAAGCGCCAAAAAGGCTTGAACGGAGTTGAGCTCGTGGGAGCTGCTCTAGCAACGGATCGGGGCCGAAATTGGGTGGGTTAGGTCGGTAAGAGGTAGAGGAAGAAGTTGTGAAGAGATGGTGGCCAGAGGTGGAGCGAAGGCGCCGGAAACGGCAAAAAGCCGTGCAGAAAAAAGGCCTCTAGGTGGTGATCGGCCTGCCGGATGGAGCTGGAAATTGGTGGGGGTGATCACCAGTCGGAGGGGGTTCGAATGGTTGGGGTGGTGTTGGCCACGCCGGCCGGATAGTGGCGGTCTGGGTGGAGAAGCAGGTCGACGACGGGAAGGAGAGGGAGAAGCAGCAGCGCGCACGGGGAGAAGGAGGGAAAAGAAAGAAAGAAGAAAAAAGGAAAAGAAGGAAAAGAAAAAGAAAAAGAAAAAGAAAAGAAAAGAGGAAGAAAGAAAATGAGGTCCAATCCTCCCTCCGGAATCCAAAAACTGATTCGCCGAAAACTATTTTAAAAACATAAAACGACTAAAATAAATTAAACCCACATCAAATAAAATAAAAACCAATTTAAAATACAATAATTTAAAATAAATAAAACAATATATTAATTAAATTAAAAACAACCCTTCAGTAAAAATACACGTAAAAGCAGGTCATCACACAAAATTCCTTTGTCATAGCATAACTGAGCATCATCATCATATTATATCATATCAAAGCATCATATGAGAATAGAGCCCGTGTTTAACCCTTGTGGTAGGGTTGTGCATGTTCGTAGTTAACTAAGCATAACCTATCATTGTTCGTCACTAAGGTGATGCACTCAAAATAGTGACCACTATTATATCCTGTGGTAGGGCCAAATGCCACTATTTTATTTCGTGGCAGGGTTGGAGGCTACTATTATGTCTCGTGGCAAGATCAAAGGCCACTCTTATGTCCCGTGGTAGAGCCAAAGGCCACTCTTATATCTCGGGGGGGGGGGGGGGGGGGTGGGGGGCTAGAGGCCATTACTGTATCCCGTGGCAGGGCTATAAATCAAAGCAAAGCAGAAATGTTGGTACCAACACATTAACAGAAATAAAACTATCGAAATCAAAACCAAAAATAGAATCAGAATGTCATGCCAAAGGTTTTCAGATGCCAAATCATATCAAACAGAGCACTAAACAGATTCACATCATCTTCAACTAATCAAAAATAGATTCAGAGCGTCTTCACTTAATCATGTATAAATTTTCAGATTTTATATTTGCTCTCTTTCAACAACTGAAAACTGAATACTAAAAAATTTCCTCATATCTACACCAATCATGGAAAAAAATACTTTTGTCTTTTAAACAAATTTTATGAGTAATGCATAACAAATAATTGAGTTTGTTTCAGTTTCTTTTCACAACAAAACATGTGTATTTTTCAAAAATCAACTTCAGTCCATTTATTTTTATCCAAAGTTTAGCATATAAACCCTACTTAACTGACTCTTGTAGCGTATTATCTAAGCCTTGGGTTCGACCTCTAATAACCTCACCACCTAAACCAGAAGATATTCCCTAAAGTGTTAGTAACTCGAGCAAGGACAAAACTAATTTTACTAACAAACCACTAACAAGCACAAAACCTACTTTACCTTAGATGATAAAAGAGATAAGGTACAGGTGCCTCGGCGAGACATGTGTGCTGGACAGGATGCTTACATGATGTTTTAGCCCCAGAGTTGGCTTGAATTCATAAATACCTGTCTGGATGGGAATGAGGATTCAATATAGGCTAGGATACGTGAAGGTAGTAATGGGTAAGTTGTCTAGGATTAGGATGCGTGACTTAGTCAGTCTGAGTTATGTGTCGACATGTGGTAAATAGAAGAATGAGACGGAGGTCTTAGTGTCTTAACCCTAAAGTGAATCACAGAGGTTCACTTTAAGGAATAAGACCCTAAAGGTTTTAGCATAGTAAATGACACGTAAGAGTCCAGGGATGGATGGAGAGTGTTCCAAGTGAGGCATAGTTCTATTTTTAAGTATAGTGGCTTATGCATTAGATAGATGATGATGTAAGGTTATGTATATGCATGTAGGTTGCCATCTCACACGCACATGAATGGACTACATGGAATGAGTATGACATGAAGTCTAGGTAAGTATTGCATTCATACTCTTCTAGAGTTTTTCCTAAATAATAGAGGGAGAAAATGAAAGCTTTTTCTATAAAATGAAGAAGAAATGTTTTCTCCATGAAACACAGTTTACATAAAAGAAAGTGAAATATAAGTTTTCAAGTATAAGTACGTAACGACCCTCCTTGGCTGCCCCTTTTCATGCACCCAAAGTACGTACGTGTATGTATGTGAATGGATGCTATAAGTGGTACATATTGTATGTATGTTCACGAAAGGAAATGAAAAGAAGGTTTAAAAGACACAAGAACTCACGTTTTCAAACGAAAAGAAATAAAACTGCTTTTAAAACGACTTTTATAAAAATGAGAGAAAGAAAACTACAGACATTTTTAAAATGAAAAGAAAGAAAACTACTCTTTATAAAATGACTTTTACAAAAAGAAAAACTGCTTTTAAAAAAAAATTATGAAAAGAAAGAAAACCATTTTTTAAAAATGCCTTTATGAACAAAATGAACTCAAGAACCGTAAGAACTGAATGTAAGGACTGTAAGAATTGTAAAGGACTGAATTGACTGAAAAAGAATGAAAGGACTGAAAAAGAATGAATAGACTGAATGGATGATGTATGAAAATACGTAACGGCCATATGAATGGAATGGAAATGGTACTGAATGGACTGGACTGGGTAGATTGCAATGCCGGGTAAGTAGTACTGGTAGTGCACCCAGTGCTGCACCCTGATGGAATGAATTCCTAACCGACCACGGATGGAATTAGGTCTAAAAGACTGCTGACCCCAGCACATGGGGTGTAACAGTGTGCCACGACTAATGAAAGCGATAAGAAAAGAATGTATGCATTATAAGAAAGAATGCATGAATGTATATATGCATGAATGATGTATGTATGAAAAAATGTATGCATGAACAGACACTTTAAGAAATGAAGGCAATGAGGCTTGGGGAACTATTTTAAGAAAGAAAATGTTTTTAAAGAAAAACCCCACCTCACAACGTTTTTTAAACGAACTGCACGATAAGTACGATATGTATGTATGGAATGATAAATGCATGACTGAAAATTTATGTTCTTATTTTAATTGTATGAGGTAATTCTTACAAGTCATTGACTCATTTTAGTTTTTATGTGTGCCCTCCTAGGGACAAGATGAGCATGATAGGTTAGGACGAGCACAGCCCAAGGGGAAGAGCACAAAGGCTAGGCAAAATATTTTGTACGAGAAACTTTAATTATAAAATTTAATTTTTTCTATTGTAATCTTTTAATTAAGAAAATGAATTTAATTTATAACATAGAGTCTTTTTTATTCTAGCATGAAAGGAATTTTTTTTAAAGAAACCGTAATTACCGTCGATTTTTATTAAAATTATTTTGAAAAGGACCCACCACAAGGACAGGTGTTACAGACCAACTGGAAACGATCAACTAAGTGACGGCGCAATGTCGACGATAGTATAGTAGTTAACTTAGTATTCTATTAGTATTTATGGAGTTGAATCACCAGTACTCTTTTAATTATAACCATTTTGAACAAGTGTTGTGATCTCAGATATTTAGTATGTCTTTCGGTATGAAGTATACTTTAAATATTTGGGATATTTTAAGTTTAGTGCATAGTATTGTTAAAGAAAAAAAAAATATCTGCAGCAGATGTATGTTAGGAACATTACATCTTAGACGTCATGAACAAGGACAAGTAACCTTGTATTGCATGTCTCAACACTTCAAATGTTCGTCCGATCCTAAGGGGAATTTTGGAGCATCGCATATTCTATCAACCACTTCAACAATTTCATCTATCTTAGCCGCAACTGACATTCCTTCCTCTAAATTACATTCCGGGGCCAAAATCTCAACAACATACAACTTCTTTTTCCTTGGTGGCAGATTTAACCTATTTTATTGCCAAAATGAGTTATATAAATAAGAGCACAACAATAGGTCCATCAAACAATACTATACCAAAATTATCAAAAATAAAAAAACCTCATACTAACTTTAGACTACAATAACAAAACTACCACTATTGATTGGCATCCAAACCAAATATAATGAGGATCAAGTCCAAATTCTACAATGTTTTTTTTAATCTATTCTCCAAATATAATCACCATCCTTTCCTAAGTGTCTACAAAATCATAGACCTAAGCTCTAATACCACCATTTTAATGCCCCAAACCCAAAACCATAAATGGACAAAGTTCAACCTATATTTTTAAAACTTGCTCCCTGTTTACAAATATATATTAAATACACAACCTCTAAACTATTCACAACTATAATACAATGATTATAAAAAATCCATTCACAAGTTCGACTATAGTCATTAAGTTCGAAATAATTACATTATAGATAATCTGACAAAAATTGTAAAAGTAACTAAGATATGACCATAAGAAAACTTTTTGTACAACCAAACTCATCTTCAAGCAACACAACCATTAAGCACCAAAACTTCTAACCTTAATTGACTAAACCAAGTCCACATTGGAATATTTGGCTCAAAAGCTATCAACTCAAAAGAAGAGACTTTCTACAACTCCCAAAAAGATGTGAAATGTAGTGAACAGTCACGTGCTCAATAACTAGCAATTTAATAGGGGTGTGGGAGTTGGCAATTTTTATTGACTATAAGAGAGTAAATTTCCAATAAAAATATAATGTGAGCCGTAAAATTTTATCTCAACCAATATATTTAGCCAAATATCATATTCAATGCCACATGATAATATGCCCTGAAGACATCATGCCACAACGGGTATCAATGTATCACAAAGATATCATGCCAGAAGACATCACGCCAAGAGGGATGTCAAACATGTTACAAAGACATTCATATCATGGTCTCAAGATTAAATAGCACGCTCATATTTAACTTTCAAAATTTAATAAACAACATAACATTTCTCAATATTCCAACCATTACAAAATTTGCACAATTCCAACAAGCAATGCCAAAATAGCATAAAAATATGCAGAAATCCAAAACTTACATGAGTTTGAAATATAATACCAAGTGCACCATTCCAAACAAAACCAACTAGTTCTTTTAGCAAAAACTCATTAAAGAGCCACTTACCTTGACTTTTAATCAAAATAGTTACACAATATTCTTTCATTAACTGTCACTTGGAACCTATTTTAGGACCATTAGACTGTGTCAACTTGTACACTAGAAATGATCTCATTTAGCTCTAAAATTTCACCAAATCCTTAATAACATGAATTTTGACTTGCCTAAAAATGTTATCCTCAAAATTGATAAACCCTAAATTTCTAGATTGTAAGTATGCTGCTGGATAGCACATATACCGGCCTCTATTCCCATATTATCTCAAAATAAATGTAACGCCCAGCCTAAACTGGTCCAAGCCCAAAGGAGACCCAGCCTGCTTGATGGAAATTGCACCGTTTTGGGGGTTAGTAGTTTTCTTTCTTCCCCCTTCCCTTTCTTTCTCCTCTCCTCCACAGTTCCTCCCGATTTTACCTCCTCCCATGCACTAATGCTCCTCCCCTTCCATTGCACACAATCCCATCTCTTTATCTCCTTTCTTGATACGTTCTCTTCCTCCTCTCGCTACGCATGTCTCTATTTCACCCTCCCCTTTCACACGCCACTTCAGTTTTCACCCCTAACCCTCTCTTTGAACAAAGCCATCCTCTATCTTTCTCTTGTTCTTGTAATAGGTTAGGTTAGGTTTGGTTACCGAAAAGTCCCCACATAAGCTCAACACCAGTAAGTCTCCGACACTCCTCCTCTCTCTCTCACTCTCTCTCTCTCTCTGTTTGCCCCTATGTCTCGAGATTTAGTTTCTTGTTTATTACCTAATGAGTTGACGACTCTACTCTAGGTTTGCTGTTGCTAACAAATCTAATTTGACTTAATTCTATTCGGCATTGATAAGCTCATCTCAAGGTCTCTATCTCTCTGTGCCTCATTCAACCATAGATTCTCACAATCCCCCCGTCCCTTTAATTCTCCCTCTCGATTGGTCATTGTCCCAATTGTTCACTACTTTACCACATATATGGTTTCTCTCAGCTGAACTTCACACACCCCTAACACAAACACACAATGGGCAGTCGTAGGCTGCTGCATTGCACAACCCTGTCTGAAGTGGCCATCAACAAAGTTGATGTAGCACATTGCATCATTTCCATGAACAACCCTAGTGAGCTTACTCTTGCTATGTCTCATTCTCTACCTCTCTTTATTTCTCTCTGTCTAACATGTTCCACTTCGATTTCATGACCATCCATAGTTTTTGTAATAGCACGCTAGGAATTTAACAAAGGAAATTCTTTAGGCTTTTAGAACCTTTTTGTTTTCACAAATCGATCAATCATGTAGGTTTAGTCTATCAGCATGGTTAGTGTTACCACTCATTATGGTGTGAAAAATGCAATTTTATTTATTTGAGGTACTTAGGAGTTTGAGAATGATGAATGGTCTGTGCAATTAGACTCGGATGATATAACACCCTGACTAATTAACCATTAGGATTAATCTTTAAACGCCTTTAGCTTAAACTTATGATTTTGGGATTTAAATATTTTTGTTATTATTATTATATTATTTATTTTATTTCATTGGAGATAGTTAGATTTATTTAGACTATGGCAATTAGTGTCATTAATTATTAAGCATGAAGGTTAAGAGAAGCAAGCCCATTCGTAATTCTATTAAGGCCCTTAGAACTTTAGAATGTTAATGGGAAAAGACTTAGAATCCTTTAACCAAGCCTGATAAGAATACAAGTCTTGGTTGGATAAGGGTTCGCCCAAGTTCGAGGAAGACTAAGGCCTTTTTAGGCCTAACTTGGTATAGGTTTGACGGATGAACCAATTATGTCAAGGCAAGCCTTTTAAGCCTCATTTTTGAGAATCTTGACACCTCTCATAATCCCTTAAAATCTGGAACCAAGGCCTCCCATCAACTTTCACCCAAAGCCCATGAACCATCAACTCACTCTTATGGCCTCTTTAAGCCCAACAAGGCTTTGGCTTCTTTTCACTCTTCAATTTGAAGCCCAATAAATCATACCATAGGTTTCCTCAAGCCCATATTATACCCTAAGAGATTCTTTGAGCTCAAATTAGGTTTTGAAATTGAGTTAAGACCATTAATAAACTTACCCATGATTAATGATCTTTAAACCATGTTTTGGAGCTTAATTTTCTTTCTTAATCTTTTTAGCCTTTTTGATCTGAAATTTTCTAATTTCATTATTCAATTTCATCATTATTAGATCATATTAGAACCCTAGATAAATATCCACACATGTCATTAATAGTAATGACATATCAAAACCCCAAAACTACACCAATCGACTTACATGCGTGCTCTTGTGTGCAATGGACTGAACTCCCCCTAGCCCTATATTTTTGTACCTTTTTCTCAAGGGTAATATGGTATTTAAACACCTAATATGATTCCTTTAGAACCATACCAAGCCTTAGACGAATTTGGTTTGAAGAACCAAACCAAAACCCCAAACTTATTGCACCCGAAGCATTAGTTGGATGGGAACTGGGTTGGTTGCATTTTAATCCCACTTTTGCCCATAGCCGAACCACCACCACACACCACCTCTATCACCACCAAATCCCCAAGAGACCCCCAAGGTCATCATGAGAATTTGATCAGAGTTTTCGACACAAAGAAGACACCAAGCCGATGGCATCAAGTCACCCTCAGTTGGCAACACACTTCCCTTCACCTCTTCCCTTTGAGCTGCCACTTCATCATCACTTGGCACCCAGTTCCCCCCACCTGGAAAATCCTACCAAGAATAACTCATGACCTACATAAAACAGTCATGAAAAGAGGACAAGAGGATGATCAAAACTATCCATGAAGTCATCTTTGAACCTGTTGGCTACATGATTGGTTTTTAAAAAACTTTTTCTTTTTATTTTAATGATGCATCATGGCAGCACGTACACCCTCTCCTTGCAATGAAGCACCTGGAAATGGAAGAAATCATTTGATTTGAGGCACTATTCACTTGCACAAGTTGATGCAAGCGAGCTCAAAACCTCATCTCCATGCACCCCTGCCCACTTCACCCAATCCTCTTGAACTTAGGACAATGTCCCCTCCCCCATTGCTGCCTATAAAAAGCCCCTTCACTCCCTCATTTCTGTGACACCTCATCTCCAAGCTGCTCTTAAGCATTGAGAGCCTTATTCCAGCATAGAGTTTAGTGAGAGTCCGAAAGGTGTGTGTGTTTGAGTGTTCTCATGAGTTCTTAAGTTAGGAGCTTGAGTGGGCCACGCCAATTGTAAGTTTTCTTGCCCTAGATCTTATTTTACATGTCAATTCTTATTTTCAAGTGTTGGAGTGAATTATGGTTGAATTTAGAAATGGTTACCATGTTTGATTCAAAACCGAATTAAGAATGGATTAAGTGTTTGAATTATTTTAAGTGAAAATTTTAGCCATGACATGTCTTAGAATATTTTGATATGATTTATTAATTTTCTAGAATGATCATTGAAGGTTTGATTTTGAGATCAGTAGCATGCCATGATAGGTTTTAATTTTACCTTGTATTGATAATCAAGCATGCATAATTTTTAATTAAGTTATGATTAAGGCATGAAGTTTTGATTTATTTCACCTAGGGTTGATCAATGAGCATTTAGAAAGGCTTGTGATTGGGATAAGAATGAAAATACATATTTTGGGTGAATTTTGAAAACATGCCTTTGTGATTTAGACTGAGAGCATCAATCTTGATTTGGGATGATTAAGGATTTTAGTTATGATTAAGTGTTGGGATTAACTTGCTCACCCAAGAATTTGCTTTTATCATGTCATTAAGGACTATAGTGATTATTTGTAATTAAATAAAATTGCCTAAGCATGCATTCATAAGGACCAATAGTTGAAAATGCACTTAAGCATCAACTTGAGTGCATGCCATGGGTTGGGTATGTTTGAGGTAGTTCCACTTTGAATTTTACAATTATAAAGTTATAGATGGTTTTAGACTATGAAAAATATGAGGTCCATGAAGTTTGGTTAAATTTAAGGTTTTTTTTGCAAATAGTAAAAATTCTAGGGCCTTAGTTGTAATTTTTGAGAGTTTAGAGGTAGTTTTATAAATACCCATTTTGAAGCCTTTTAATTATGAAAATATTTCTATAGTAGTATAAATCCTAAGTCAATATTAATTTGATTTTAGCCGTTATGACCTTTCAAACTTAGGAAGTTTATAAGTTGGCCTCTGACTTAAACTCTGATAAGTTATTTATGATTTATTGATAAATGCCACATTTATGTTATAATTGTCATTTTGACCATAAACTATCATGTTATATGATACATTCAATACATACATACATGGCATGTGATATTTTCACCATTTTTAGCATATTGCATATAAATGTCATTTTCACACAAAAGTTTGCTATGCACAAGTCATGAACTACATTTTTCAAACATAGCATGAAAAAAAAATTGTCACAACCCCAAAGGCTAGAATGGGGAATTATCCTAGTGAAACTCCTCTGTCCACTCTGGAGTGATTAAGAATGGAGTGGAAACCTCTGGATGACGAAGAATAGTTAACGGGCTTCGAATGGGTTCTTTTTAAAGAACACCATAGTGAAGTCAATGTTATGACACCTAAGGTTGGTGGGTGTACATGCTATGTGTGATGTTATGTTACCAATGCATTGAGAACGATTCTGAAGACAACGTAGTTTCAACTTGAATTATACTAGGGTCACTAGCAGGTACTCACAGTGCATATGTGGAACTATGATGATACCATACATAATGATATTATGATTAAAAATGCATTGCTAATAATGGTGAAATGTTATGATGTTTTTGCCAATGGAAGTGAAAAATGTTCCCTGTAAGAAAATGGGTGTCTTAATTTTCTGAAAATGTTGAGGAATTTGGATGGGAGACATATACTAATTTTTCTACATTTCATGTTTATCATTCATCATGCATGGTTGTTTAACTTACTGAGATTTCAAGTAAATCTCACCTCCTTGTGGACCCACTATCATTCTACTTGGAATGATCGAAGTTGTGTTAGGACTCTACGAGGACGGACTGGATGGACCGCTGCATCCAACTGATTGAGGAGCCAGACCTTGAGGAAAAACTGGATATCATCTTGATGTTTATAGCACTAACCCTTTTTCCTCTAGAACGTGAAACAATTGATCTAGTTTTGAAGACTTTTTATGATGATTAGCTGTACTAAGATTATGCTACTATTTTCTTTGAACTCATGATGATTATGAATGAATTGGGATGTTTTTAGTTATTCTGGCATGTCTTATTTAGTCATCCTTAATCCGTTGCGATATTGCATTTTGCTAGTTGCACTTATGGGATGCATTGCATATTAACTATCATGTACAGAACTTTGTAACCTTGTGTTACATGTCCAGATACTCTAAGCCTCTGTTCCATCCCAAATGGAGGTTGGGGATGTCATAGATGAATATCTAGGATTTTATGGCACAATGATACAATTTTCAATTTCTAGAATAACGCTTATTCGAAAACACGTTTTGAGTTTTTCAAAGCACTTCGGAATTGGATTTTTATAAATGATTTGCACTTTGAGGTTAGTATGATTATTTAGAATTTTACAGTACAAAATTTATTTATGCTTTTTTTGGAGTGAATAGTAACCTTGGTGTTAGTACCTAGACCAGGGTTTTCAAAATCATATTCTTGAATGTCAAAATTATGTTACAGAAGTTTTATTTGGATACTTGGAAAGATCTAGCCATACTTGGTGAATAGTACCGGCCAATTGGTACCAAGCTAATCCGTGAGATGGAAAATGTGAAGGAAATCAAGCTTTGTGATCATGTCACCTAAGCAAAACACTATTCCATCCAACCATCTAATTTGTGCCAAACTAAAGAGTGTTCCAACCCCAGAGAAACCCAACAATTAGGAATCCAATTGAAACCCCAAATGGTTTCCCTAAACCCCAAAGTTTGCCTCCAAACCCAAAATGAACCTAGTTTTAACTTAGTGTTTAATCACTTGATTAAATTACTCTCATATGCTATTAACCACCAAAATTCTTGTTATTACATCATTATTTATTCTTTTAAACCTTGAAAATTTTGTTGGGCTAAGACAAATTCAATTTGGGCTTGACATCAACCTAAACCCCACCAAGCCACTAAGGAAAGGCTTGTGGATGAAGTTTTCCCCTACCATGGTAGTCCTATCACTACCCAAAGCAGCCCCAATAGTGCTTGATGAGAAGGCCAAGAGCCATCTCACCCCTCATTCTCACACGGTAGATGTGGCAGAAATCCCTAGGTTGGTTTTGCCCCTGGTTTTGGCTAACACTACCTTAATCGAAGTGTCCTTCACACCCCTCCTATCACCTCTTCAAATGTTTAAAGGTTGTCTATCTCCATTCCTCTTGAATTTGGTCACTTTTTGAGCCTTTTCTTGGAGTAAAAACCAAAGAAGCTCTCGGACAGATTTTCTGGCTTGCTTTGCTAGATTTGTATGAAGCAATTTTAAGTAGTTTCTCACAAAGTATTCTTCACAAAATTGTCCTCCTTCATGTCTAGTTCCTGTTGATTTGTTTTTCATTAATGTTTGTGGTCATTTGAGGGGTAAAAGTTTGCTTTAAGCATGAAGAGGTCATTCTGGACAATAATCTGGGTAGTGTGTGATATTTTGATGATTTTGACCAAGTTATTGCCCACGTTTTGGTTTTATTTTTTTATTTTATTTTATTTTATTATGAAGTATAGGTAACATGCTAATATACAGGTTTTATGATACTCGTTGCATGTTATAAGTATTTGACGAGAGTTTTACTTAGATAAAAAAAAGCTGAAAACATGCTCCAAATTTGGATAGGTCTTTTGTAGCATGCTTGAATCTTTTGTTGTGAAAACATACTCCAATGGCTTTAATATTTATATATGATGTTCCTAAGAATTTGATTTAAATGAATTTTATATTTAGTTTAATGATTTATAGTGATTAGTTTAAAGAGATGATTTTTTATACATGAAAAGGTTCGAATAGGTCATGTATTTGAGGCTTCTTGGTAGATTGATGTTTTGATGAGAATTTGGCCATATGATCTTGAGTTTGATGCTTGGATCTATTCTAGTCCTTAATTTTTATCCATATGATGTTTTTGATTTGTGATTTATTTCATAAAATATTTTAGATCAAATGGTTTGATCAAAACGAAACCATATAAGAATCAATTTTGGTGATAGTGTTAAGGCCGAATGCTTTAAGATGGTTTTTTGTGTTTTAGCTTGATGATTCATAGCATGATATTTTTTAGGAACATGTTATGAATGTATTGGAAGTATCTTATTGAAATTTTGAAGTTCTTGGAGTTATTTTGAAATGAGATAAAATCTTGAGAATAAAGGGTTGTGCTTAAGGTTAAAAACATGAAGTTTTGTATTGAAAATATTTGTAGTTTTTGTGAAGTGAGTGTTGTTGGCTCTTCTAGTATGTTATTTGAGAATAGGATATGATTTTTTAGGCTACAATATTTTGGTTAGGCATGAAAAATGAGGTTTGATAGGATTGCAACAAAAATCAAAAGATTTTGCCTATGTAAGTTTTGGCCTAGGCATGTTTGACATAGTTGTGATGTGTTTTAAACTTTTCTAATTAGATATATGGATTTAGGACAAAATTTAAATGATGAATATAAATTTTGGTGAGTTTTGGACTTAGGATGTGTGACGACCCGCTTTTGAGTGTATTTTCGCTGAAATGGTTGTTATTTTAATTAATATATTAGTTATTTATTTTAATTTATTTGCATTTTAAAATTGTTTTTTTTTTTATTTAATTGATGTTGTGTTTTATTTCTTTTAGTTGTTTTGTGGTTTTAATCTCGTTTCGGCGGTTTAGTTTTGTTTTCCGGAATGAGGATTAGACCTCATCTTTTCCCTACACCTCTTTTCCTTTTTCCTTTTCTTTTTTTTTTCTTTTTCTCTTTTTTCCTTCTTTCTTTTTCCTTTCTTTTCTTTTTTTCTTTCTTTTCTTTTTCCCTCTCTCTCCCCGCATCGACCCCCCCGGTCTCTCTCTCTATTCTCTCTCCCTCACGCCGGAAATCTTCAACCGTTCGAACCGCCACCGTCCGGCCACCGTGTGGCTCACCACCGGCACCGTTCGACTCCCCACCCTCTGGCGAACCTTCCCACCAAAACCCACCCCCATCCGGCCGGCCGTTTGGCCGGAAAAGCCCTTCAAAGCCCGCACGGGTTTGGCTCCAATCCGCCGCCGTCGCTCCACCTCTGGCTACCATTTCTTCACCACTTCATCACCGGTCCCTTGCCGTCCTAACCCACCTATTTTCGGCCACCAACGACCACCGGAATAGCTCCTACGAGCTAGCTTTCCTTTTTGAGAAATCCGGCCTCCCACCGCCGTTTTCGCCGCCACCCACGGCCAACCACCACTTCCAATAGCTTCACAATCATCCCTAGACCATTCCCTATCAATCCCAAGCCCTAGTTTGTCCCCGTTCAAAAAGTGAGTTTTTCACAACCCACGGCCACAGTGAATTTTCACTGTGACGTTGCTTTTTCTCCGCCGTTTGCAACGCTGCGTGTTTTCTAAAATTGCCATATAGCGCTGTAAGTATTTTTCAAACCCTATTTTTAGATTTAAATATATATTGCTCATTCAATTATTTTATTGCTGCTGGTTGGTTGATTCCGGACTGAGTCCGAGGAGTTCGGGGGTCGGATGGATGGAGGTCGGAGTTGCTTGATTTATTGTGTTATGGTTGGTTGTATGTTTTGTGCGTTGATAATTGCATTTGCATGGTGCATGCACGTGTATTTATTTTATTTGAGAAACCCTGTTTTGCTGGCGTGAATGGATTTTCGGGTGCGTGTGTCTCACGAGCCCAAGCCGGGATGGGTTATTATCTCAGTGGAGCTCCTCTGGTCACTCGGGAGTGGATAATACTGAGTGACGTCCCCTGAGTTGTCGCTGGGCGACGACGGGAGCGGGGCTAGAGGATGGCCCGGCCAGGTACGCGCGGGGCGCGAGTCTGGGCATCGCTCTACTCACCGACTCCGTGGCCCTTCGCTGGCGAGGGCTAGAGGATGGCCTGGCCAGGTACGCACTGGGCGCGAGTCTGGGCATCGCTCGTTTAGGTGTCACATGCGTAGTCGTTACCTGCGGTGTGGCACAGAGCCAGGGTGTGCGGATGATCCCTAAGGGAGGTCATGGTGCATGCATAACCGGTTTGTTTTTAAGGTTTTCGGATGTGGGCCATTTTCTGGGAAAATGACGATGTTGGTTTTTCGAGGATTTGATCCATTTTCTGGGAAAATGGTGGTTTGGGCCATTATCTGGAATAATGACGAGGCGTGGTTTTTAAGGATATGTTTTATTGGGCCAAATGGGTTTTTTTGGCGTGCGTGGTAAAAATGTGGTTTTGCGGGACATGTGCATTGGCTTTCCTTGCATTCCATGTTGCTTGAGTTCTATGTGTTTTTATCTGGTGGTGTTTGGGTTTTACTTACCTGCGGTACCATTTTTGATTCCGTAGCTTTTGGTGCAGAGTTCGAGGATGAGGAGGAGGAGGCTGAGCCCGAGGATGCGGCTCTGCCGGGTTGCTGAAGTTATGCTTTGTATTTGATATTTTATTATATGCATGTTTTGTAATATTTTATTTATGTACGTTTTGGAATAGCTTTGTATTAAACAAGAAAAATTCTGGTACTTATTTTATTGACTTGCTTATCCGCTGCGTGTTTCTTTGTGCACATATGTTGCCTTTGCGCACACACTTGGCACACGTCGTTAGGGTGATGACCCGTAATGTCATCATCCGGACGTCTCGATTTCCCCGTGTCCATGCGTGGGGATTTGGGGGCGTCATAGGTGGTATCAGAGCGGTTTGGCTCTGGGTAAAACCACATGTCCCGTAGGCAGTACCAGAATGCTTTTTAAAGTTGTGTTTTGAAAATTATGTTAAGTACAGTTATTTGATCTGTTTTATTTGTTTTATTTGTTTGAGTTTGTTTATTTGTTTTTATTTATTTAGTTATGTTTTTGCAAGTTGTTTCTTTTGTTTTGGTGTGATGTGGTGTTGGTTTTTGGTTCTATTTTGTTGGTTGGTTTTATTTGTTTTTGTTTTTCTGAAAGGGGGTCAAAGGTTGTGGTGGCAGGAAAATGGGAAGGCCAAAGAAATCTACTCAGGAGCCACGGGACAATACATCAAGAGATGACTCCATAGCTCAAGCCATACGGCAGATGACGGAGTTTATGCAGCAAACCTATAGGCCACAACAGACAGGGCCTTGGCCACAACCAGGGGGACCTTGGCCACAACAAGGGGGTCCCTGGCCACCACAAGGAGGGCCTTGTCCGCAACAAGAAGGATTTTGGCCGCAACCAGGAGGTCCTTGGCCATATCAGGGAGGGCCTTGGCCTTACCCGGGAGGATCTAGCAGCATGGTGCAAGCTGGGTGCACCTATGAGCGCTTCCTGGTGCATAGGACTCCACACTTCACTGGAGAAGAGGATCCGCTTCGAGCTGGAAAGTGGATCAAGGACCTGGAGAGAACTTTTGAGGTGTGTGGATTCACCGAGGCGCAACAGGTACTCTACGCCAGCTATCTCTTGCAAGGCACGGCGTTTGATTGGTGGGATACCAAGAGAGTGATGCTGGAATCAGAATTGGGATCTTTCACTGCGGTGACCTGGCAGCGTTTCAAGAAAGAGTTTAATGACCGCTTCTTTCCCGCATCGGTAAGGAAGCAAAAGGCGAGAGAGTTCTCAGATTTGGTTCAAGGGGGCGCGACAGTGGAACAGTACGCCCGGAGATTCATAGAACTTGAGCGATTTGCTCCTCACCTTATTGCCACAGAGGAGATGCGAGCTGATCATTTTCAGGAGGGACTGCGCCCTGATATACACCGTATGGTGGTCAGCCATCGGATATCCACTTCTCAGGAATTAGTGGATGTGGCCACCCTGGTGGAACGAGAAAAAAATTTGAGTATGGGCTCCCCTCCAGGACATAAGAGGCGGAGTTTTTCTGGTGAAGGAAGCAGCTCGGGTTCGCCTCAGAAATTTGTTCAGCGGACCGAGACTCGACCGTAAGCATCCTCAAGTGTTCGCATGGGAGGACGTGTGCCTATTTGCGGAGTTTGTAATAGAGCCCATGTGGGTGAGTGCCCTTCTGGTGGGGCTCGATGTTATAATTGTGGCCAACAGGGTCACTTTGCCCGAGAATGTCCAAGAACAGTTCAAGGAAGCCGTGGAGGTAGACGCGGTGGAAGAACAAACTTGAGACAAATAGTGCAAGCCCGGGTTTATGCTGTCACACCCGGAGAGGTGGATGATGAGGCGCCGGCAACCCATGATGCTGGAGTAATCAGAGGTATGGATTAATTTAATTTTAAGTTGGATTTAATTTTTGGTGTATTTGGTTTATTCTTTGCTTTGTGGATTTCATGGGTTGATGTGTTTGGTTCAGGAAGAGTCCGTTTGTATGAGTTTTATGCTTGTACTTTGTTTGATTCCGGTGCGTCGCAGTCATTTGTATCTTCCACGTTTGCACGGGTGTGTAATTTGGTCACGGAACCGTTGCCGAAGTCTATGGTAGTGGCTCTACCCGATGGTAAGTTGGTGTGGTGTTCCAAGGTTGCTTTGGGATGCCCGTTAAATTTTGAGGGAAGGTTTTTGGATGCTGATTTGGTGGTGTTCAAGCTGTTGGGCTTTGATATCATCCTCGGGATGGATTGGCTATACCGATATTCTGTGAGTATTAATTGCAGAAGTCGGATAATTAGCTTTCAGCTTCCAGATGGTGATTGTCTGGAATTTGCAGGGAGTAAATTAAAAGAAAAGCCGATGATTATATCGGCGATTCAAGCAAGAAGAGAGATTGCATGGGGAGCGGATGCATTCTTGGTTCAGATGGTGTCCACGCCGTCTGAGGAGAAGTCTTTGGCAGACATTCCAGTTGTGGAAGAATTCCCCGATGTGTTTATGGATGACTTGCCCGGACTACCCCCTGTTCGAGAAATGGAGTTTGTTATAGACTTGGAACCTGGAGCGGCTCCTGTGCATAAAGCTCCTTATCGCATGGCACCGGCTGAATTGAAAGAGTTGAAGACTCAGTTGCAAGAACTGGTAGAGAAGGGATTTATTCAACCTAGTACGTCGCCGTGGGGTGCACCAGTTTTATTTGTTAAAAAGAAAGATGGAACCCTTCGTATGTGCATAGATTATCGGGAATTGAATAAGGTGACCATCAAAAATAAATATCCTCTCCCGCGGATTGATGATTTATTTGATCAGTTTCAAGGAGCAGCCGTGTTCTCTAAAATTGATCTGAGGTCGGGATACTACCAGCTGAGAATCAGAGACCAGGATGTGCCTAAAACTGCTTTCAGGTCGAGGTATGGGCATTATGAATTTAAGGTGATGCCGTTTGGGTTAGCTAATGCCCCTGCTGCTTTCATGGATTTAATTAATCGGGTATTTCGACCTTATCTGGATTCCTTTGTGGTAGTATTTATTGATGATATACTGATTTATTCCCGAGATGTTGAAGAGCATGTGTATCATCTTCGTCTGGTACTTGGGAAATTGAGAGAACACCAACTGTATGCCAAGCTCAGCAAGTGTGAATTCTGGTTGGAAGAAGTTAAATTTCTTAGGCATGTAATTTCCCGAGACGGAGTGGCTGTTGATCCTAGTAAGGTAGAAGCCATTTTGTCATGGCAGCGCCCGACTACAGTGCGCGAGATTCGAAGTTTCTTGGGGCTCGCCGGATACTACCGAAGATTTGTAGAGGGTTTTGCTCGCCTATCCGGACCTCTCACAGCTTTGACTCGGAAGAATACAGAATTTGTTTGGTCAGAGAAATGTGAGAGAAGCTTCCAGGAATTAAAGAACAGGTTGACGACGGCACTAGTGTTAGCGCTCCCAGAACCGCATAAGCCATTCGTAGTCTTCAGTGATGCGTCTAAGTTTGGTTTGGGTTGTGTCCTTATGTAGGAAGGACGGGTTGTAGCCTATGCATCTCGTCAGCTAAAGGACCATGAGAAGAATTATCCGACGCACGATCTAGAATTGGCTGCGATTGTTTTTGCTCTCAAAATCTGGCGGCACTTCTTGTGTGGGGAAGCTTGCGAGGTATTTACTGATCACAAGAGCTTGAAGCATTTGTTTTCCCAGAAAAATCTGAATATGAGGCAGAGGCGATGGCTAGAGCTAATCAGTGACTATCAGTGTGAGATCAAGTACCATCCGGGGAAGGCTAATATAGTTGCTGATGCTTTGAGCCGGAAATCACACATAGAAGATGAAGCCGAGCCGTCAGAAATGGATTCGTTGCTTTGTGGGATGAGAAGGCTCCTTATAGAGAGTTCGCAGCAAGAAGAGGTTTTATCTTCAGTTCTTGATATTCGGGTAACTGATTTTGAAGAATTGAAAACTCTCCAAAGGAAGGATCCGAAGCTGTTGAACATCAGGAAAAGAGTCAGAAAATCTCGAGGGCCGTTGCATTATAGCATGGATAACGATGGGATACTTCGGTTCCGAGATCGCAGAGTGGTCCCCAAGGACTCTGAATTCAAAGAGCGGATCATGGCGGAAGCTCATGCGGCCCCTTATTCAGTTCATCCCTGCAGTACAAAGATGTATCGGGACTTGAAGAAAAATTACTGGTGGGATGGAATGAAGAAGGACGTTGCCTTATATGTTGAGAAATGCCACACCTGCCGTCAGGTGAAGGCCGAGCATCAAAGACCTGCAGGTATGCTCCAACCCCTCCCTATTCCTGAGTGGAAGTGGGATGACATCACGATGGACTTTGTAGTGGGTTTGCCGAGAACGCCTAGTGGGAAGAATTCTGTTTGGGTGATTGTGGACCGGTTAACGAAGAGTGCTCATTTTCTGCCTGTTAATAACACCGACTCTTTGGGTAAGTTGACCCGTTTGTATGTCAAAGAGATAGTGCGGCTACACGATATACTAAAGAGTATAGTGTCGGATCGAGACCCGAGGTTCACGTCGCAGTTCTGGAAGAGTTTGCAGGCAGCTTTGGGTACTAAGTTGAAGTTCAGTACTGCTTATCACCCGCAGACAGACGGCCAGTCAGAGTGCACCATTCAGACCCTGGAAGACATGTTGCGAGCATGTGTCATGGAATTCCAAGGGAGTTGGGAAAATCATTTGCCGCTCATCGAGTTTGCATATAATAACAGCTTCCATGCGACCATTCAGATGGCTCCCTACGAAGCTCTTTACGGGAGAAAGTGCAGGTTGCCATTGTGTTGGGATGAAGTCGGGGAGAGTAGGATAATTGGACCCGAAATAATTCTAGAGATGCAAAGCCAAGTCCGGATCATCAGAGATAAAATGGCGGCAGCTCAGAGTCGCCAGAAAAGCTACGCTGATACCAGGAGGAGAGAGTTGTCGTTTGAAGTTGGTGATTGGGTTTACCTTAAAGTCTCTCCCATGAGAGGTGTTAAGCGTTTTGGTAAGAAGAGGAAGCTAGATCCGAGGTACGTCGGCCCTTTTCAGATTCTGGAGAGAGTAGGGTCCGTCACCTATAGAGTTGCTTTGCCAGATTATTTTGGGGATGTTCATGATGTCTTCCACGTATCATCCCTGAAGAAGAGCTTTGGACAGCAAGAACCACGCTTCGTCGACACAGCGGGTATTCAGTTGCAACCGGATCTCACTTATGAAGTTGTTCCGTCGCAGATCTTGGATTGGAAGGAGCAACAGTTGAGGTCCAAGACGATACCTTTGGTTAAAGTGGCTTGGGGAGATCTGTTAGCTCAAGACTTCTCTTGGGAGCGAGCAACGGACATGAGGGAGCAGTACCCGTATTTGTTCGAATAAAGAAGGTATGTATCTTAATCTTGGTCACAGTTGGTTTATGTGCTTTCATGTGGCTTGCTTTAAGTTGATGGTTGATCTTGCAAATTTCGAGGACGAAATTTGTTTTTAAGGAGGGGAGGATGTGATGACCCGCTTTTGAGTGTATTTTCGCTGAAATGGTTGTTATTTTAATTAATATATTAGTTATTTATTTTAATTTATTTGCATTTTAAAATTGTTTTTTTATTTAATTGATGTTGTGTTTTATTTCTTTTAGTTGTTTTGTGGTTTTAATCTCGTTTCGGCGGTTTAGTTTTGTTTTCCGGACTGAGGATTAGACCTCATCTTTTCCCTACACCTCTTTTCCTTTTTCCTTTTCTTTTTTTTTTCTTTTTCTCTTTTTTCCTTCTGTCTTTTTCCTTTCTTTTTCTTTTTTTCTTTCTTTTCTTTTTCCCTCTCTCTCCCCGCGTCGACCCCCCCGGTCTCTCTCTCTCTTCTCTCTCCCCCACGCCGGAAATCTTCAACCGTTCGAACCGCCGCCGTCCGGCCACCGTGTGGCTCACCGCAGGCACCGTTCGACTC
Source organism: Carya illinoinensis (assembly GCF_018687715.1). NCBI lineage: Eukaryota > Viridiplantae > Streptophyta > Magnoliopsida > Fagales > Juglandaceae > Carya > Carya illinoinensis. The sequence goes on along the minus strand of NC_056754.1, from coordinate 30,570,459 downwards.
CCCTCTCTCCGGCGCACCTTCCCACCAAAACCCACCCCCATCCGGCCGGCCGTTTGGCCGGAAAAGCCCATCAAAGCCCGCACGGGTTTGGCTTCGATCCGCCGCCGTCGCTCCACCTCCGGCCACCATTTCTTCACCACTTCATCACCGGTCCCTTGCCGTCCTAACCCACCTATTTTCGGCCACCAACGACCACCAGAACAGCTCTTACGAGCTAGCTTTCCTTTTTGGGAAATCCGGCCTCCCACCGCTGTTTTCGCCGCCACCCACGGCCAACCACCACTTCCAATAGCTTCACAATCATCCCTAGACCATTCCCTATCAATCCCAAGCCCTAGTTTGTCCCCGTTCAAAAGTAGGTTTTTCACAACCTACGGCCACAGTGAATTTTCACTGTGACGTTGCTTTTTTTCCGCCGTTTGCAACGCCGCGTGTTTTCTAAAATTGCCATATAGCGCTGTAAGTATTTTCCAAACCCTATTTTCAGATTTAAATATATATTGCTCATTCAATTATTTTATTGCTGCTGGTTGGTTGATTCCGGACTGAGTTCGAGGAGTTCGGGGGTCGGATGGATGAAGGTCGGAGTTGCTTGATTTATTGTGTTATGGTTGGTTGTATGTTTTGTGCGTTGATAATTGCATTTGCATGGTGCATGCACGTGTATTTATTTTTTTTGAGAAACCCTGTTTTGCTGGCGTGAATGGATTTTCGGGTGCGCGTGTCTCACGAGCCCAAGCCGGGATGGGTTATTATCTCGGTGGAGCTCCTCTGGTCACTCAGGAGTGGATAATACTGAGTGACGTCCCCTGAGTTGTCGCTGGGCGACGACAGGAGCGGGGCTAGTGGATGGCCCGGCCAGGTACGCGCGGGGCGCGAGTCTGGGCATCGCTCTACTCACCGACTCCGTGGCCCTTCGATGGCGAGGGATAGAGGATGGCCTGGCCAGGTATGCGATGGGTGCGAGTCTGGGCATCGCTCGTTTAGGTGTCACATGCTTAGTCGTTACCTGCGGTGTGGCACAGAGCCAGGGTGTGCGGATGATCCCTAGGGGAGGTCATGGTGCATGCATAACCGGTTTGTTTTTATGGTTTTCGGATGTGGGCCATTTTCTGGGAAAATGGCGATGTTGGTTTTTCGAGACTTTGATCCATTTTCTGGGAAAATGGTGGTTTGAGCCATTATCTGGGATAATGGCGAGGCGTGGTTTTTAAGGATATGTTTTATTGGGCCAAATGGGTTTTTTTGGCGTGCGTGGTAAAAATGTGGTTTTGCGGGACATGTGCATTGGCTTTCCTTGCATTCCATGTTGCTTGAGTTCTATGTATTTTTATCTGATTGTGTTTGGGTTTTACTTACCTGCGGTACCATTTTTGGTTCCGTAGCTTTTGGTGCAGAGTTCGAGGATGAGGAGGAGGAGGCTGAGCTCGAGGATGCGGCTCCGCCGGGTTGCTGAAGTTATGCTTTGTATTTGATATTTTATTATATGCGTGTTTTGTAATATTTTATTTATGTACGTTTTGGAATAGCTTTGTATTAAACAAGAAAAATTCTGGTACTTATTTTATTGACTTGCTTATCCGCTGCGTGTTTCTTTGTGCACATATGTTGCCTTTGCACACACACTTGGCACACGTCGTTAGGGTGATGACCCGTGATGTCATCATCTGGATGTCTCGATTTCCCCGTGTCCATGCGTGGGGATTTGGGGGCGTCACATGATGTAAAATCATTAAGTTAGGGGTAAAATGATCTTTTTGCCCAATGTAGAGGGGTCCAATAGTAATTACACTAAGTTTGTAATTTTTTTATTTTTTTATTTTTTAATGTTTCTAAATTGTTGTGAGGAGTTTTTATTATTTAGAAATTTCTACTTACAGTTTCTCGTATTTCGTGCTTTTAATTCGTCATGCAATAATTACTGTAAGTTAGCTTCTAACTTTTTTTTTTTTTTTTTTTAAATAGTTAGGGCCACATGTCCTAATTTTATTAAAATCTCCCACTTATGGTTTAGGAATACTGTGGTTACAAACCGACCTTATGGGATTTACATATAAACAATAAAACCATCCCATCAACCAAAAAAACAAAACCCCACAAACCAAAGTAAAACAATCTAACATGCCTAACAAATCAAAATACTGATCCTTTATTTTTAATCACAATAAAATGAATTACATGACAGATGAATATAAGATAAACCCAACCTTTCAAAATGTAAGAAACCTCTCAACTTTGTAGGAAGCTGATCATAATCTTCAAACATTCTAGTTCAACCTTCCTCTCGACAAAAGTCAACACGTCAGTGGTCTTATATCCTTCTCTAAATTGGTGAGAAATAGAAATGGAAAAATCTGAAGAAACTTCCAAAAATTCTTTCCAATAATCCCATAAATATGTGATTAAACTGAAATATTACATATTTTATACAATTAGAACCAATATAGTTTAATTCTTTTATTACATTATTATTGGTTTTAGATAGAAAAAATGATTAAGATGCATAAATTCAAGTTATGATTTAAATTGATTAATAGTATGAATTTATGCTTAATTTATAACTTGTGGTTTTATTGGATTATATATTCTTTTCACATGCATAACACATCTTTGATATTTTATTCTTTATTTTTATTTTTTTTTCTGATTTCTATTTTTTAATATATAAATAGATGAAGAATGTGGGTAGAAAAATATAAAAAGTAAAAGAATGTGGGTTGCTTTTTGTTTTCTTTCCGCAAGAGACTTCATATGACTTTTGAAGAAGATTAAATATGACTTGCTTTTTGGTTCTTCACACGTGGCATGGATAGAGAGGTTTATTTGTATTGGATTTTGACCTATGGCACACCTTTTTCTCTAGATTGAAGAGTGCCGCACAAGAGGAATTCAATTGACATTAGGATTTTGACCAAGGGCACGGCATCATTTTATTTTACCTAAGCTGTAACACATTTTAGGGGGGTTTTTCAATTCAAGCCAGACACATATTCTCTTTGGAGCATTTTTCAGCCACACCAATTTTTCTCTTGGGGCTTTCATACAACATCGCACGGAATTATTAATTGGTAGAAGAGGAACTGCAGTGCCATTGAAGAACTCCTTGAGGGGTCTAATCGATACTACAGTCCAGCCTCCTCCATTGCTTTCAATCTCCATCTCCGTTCATTTGATTTGATCTTTTTATTCCTTACTTTTTATTTAATTTCAGTTTGAGGTTTATAATGTATTCTTAATATTTTTGGATTAAAAGTTGAGCATTTTATTTACTGTTTATTTTATTCTATGTCAATTATTTTTCTTATTTCTTTAAGCTCTATTAAATATGCATTACAATTACATTTTAGATTAATTTAAGTTTTATTATTTAATTTTTAGATTAATTAAAATTATTTAGCGTAATTGAATCCTTGATTGTTCATTTCAATTTGTTAGTCTTTTACGTTCAATTTCGATACTAAAAAAAATCTAAAAGTATGAATCTAGTCTATGACTAGTGCCCTTTTTATTTTCGTTGCACTCTTCCATTCATTGTATATACTATCACTTTTATTTACGAAACTTTTTACCATTTTATACGAGTTTAGATTTAAATAGGTTTTCCCGAGAAGACGATCTAGGAATTTTATTTCTAATTATTACACGACATCCTCCTACACTTGGGATAGCCTTTGTGCTACTTATTTTTGAGTGAGTCAAGTTTTTGGTGCCTTTACCGGGAAATAGTTATCTAATTTAAATTTAAACTCGTTATTTTTTATTTTCTTATTTTTTCACTATCTTATCTCTGACTACATATTTCATTTGCCATCTACCACTCAGTCGCTTGAATCTTATTTATGCTATTTAGACTGACTTTTCATGTCATGGGTGAGAGATAGTTCAAATAGGTTGCTTAGAGTTACATCGAGCATTGAGATTAGTATACACAGCTCAGAGATAAATAGCTCTTCTGTCTCTTCTATGAGCAAGGATATTGAAATTGAACAAACTATGGCTGCACCTGCACCACGCACTCTTAAGGATTATTTGCAACCCACTTGCACCACTACACCTTCATGCATTATTTTACTTGAAGATGCACCTAATTTTTCTATTAAGCATAGTATGATGTCAGTGATACCTCAGTTCAATGGGATGGATTCTGAGAATCCTTACCAGTACTTGACAGATTTTGAGTTGGCTTGCACTACTTTTATTACTAAGGCCATTATTGATGAATTTATTAGACTTCGTTTATTTCCTTTCTCTTTAAAGAAGAAAGAAAAGATTTGGTTTAATTCTTTGAGGCCTAATTCTATCTCTAGTTTGTCTGATATGCAGCGTGAATTCTTACAAAATTTTTTTCCTTTTCAGAGAACTCAGTTTTTGCAAGAGCAAATCAGCCAATTCAATCAGAAACCTGATGAGACTTTTCAGGCCAGTTGGGAAAAATTTAAAGATTTGGTAAATATCTATCCACATCATGGTTTCAAATCTTAGATGCTGGTGAGCTATTTTTACACTGGTCTCACTCCAGAATGCAAGCAGTTTGTTCAGACGATGTGCAAGGAACCCGAGGAAGAACTATCATTTTTTGATTATCTTGCTGAGAGTGCACAATAGTGGAACACTCGTACTGATCGAGTGCCGTTAATAGCACAACCACTAAGGGCTATTTCTAGAGGGGCAGATATGAGCTTAAAGAAGAAACTGATGTTCAAGCCCGAATAACTGCTTTAACTAGAAGACTGGAGGTCATGGAAATGGAAAAAGTGAAGGTTGTGAAAGTAGTAGAGGCATGTTCTATATGTGCTAATTCGAACCATAAGACCCAAGACTGCCCGATTATACCAGTATTTCAAGAAAGTGGGTCTGAGCAGATACAATAAGTTAATTAGGTTAACATAGCACAGAATCAAACTTTTTCCAACACATATAATGGAGAAATGATCAGCCTGGCTGGTCTCCACCATCTCAGTAGCAACCATTTCATCAGGGTGCTCCTCAGCACTAGTATCAGCCATATCAGAGTTCTCAGAGTTATCGTTTTGTAGCGCCTCCTTTCAGCCTCATGTAGTTGCATAGAGTTCTTAGCCTCCATCATTTGCAAAGAAGTCTCTAGATGACAGTATGGCACAAATGTCCAATACACTTAAGCAATTCATGCAAATTTAGGCCATCACAAACAATCAGAACACTCAGGCCATAAATGAGTTGCATGAAACTATTAATAAGTTGAGCACGACCTTGAGCATCCTAGAGAAAGGAAAATTTCCAACACAGCCTCAGCCTAAATTTCAAGTATACAGGCAACAACAACAGCAACTGCATAATGTCTCAGGGGACGTTATTAAGACATTGAAGACCGTTCTTACTTTGAGAAGTGGGAAGGAAGTTCCTTAACCTGAGATGACCATGGATAGACAGGTAGTTAGTTCTAAACCTGAAGATGTAACACAGACAGATGAAGCTGAGAAAGAACTAAAGGAAGTGAGGCCAGAGTCGAAGAAGCCTGTGAGTGGAGAGGTTGAAACTAGTACGGGGTACCAACCTATGGTTCCGTATCCTCAGAGATTGGCAGTTGGCCAAGAGAACAAATATCACACTGAGATTCAAGAGATTTTCAAGCAAGTCAAGATTAATATTCTACTCTTGGATGCCATACAACAAGTGTCTTGATATGCAAAATTTTTAAAAGACTTTTGCACAGTGAAGAGGAAGTTGAATGTAAAGAAGAAAGCTTTCGTAATGGAGCAAGTTAGTACCTTGCTATTGAGCGAGACTCCTCAGAAGTTCAAAGATCCTGGCTCTCCCAATATTTCCATTATGATCAGTAAGTCACGCATTGGGGAGTAATGTGAACTTTCTACCATTCTCAGTGTATGAGCAGTTGGGATTGGGTGAGCTAAAAATGACCTCCATCATGCTACTGTTGGCTAACAGATCAGATATAGAGCCGAGGGGTATTGTAGAGGATGTGCTGGTCCAGGTGGACAAATTTTACTACCAGTGCATTTTATAGTTCTTGATATTCAGCAGTTAGTCTCCACTATTTACCAAGCTCCTGTCATCCTTGGAAGACCATTTCTAGCTACATCAAATGCTTTGATTAATTGTAGAAGTAGAGTTTTGAAGCTTACTTTTGGAAACATGGCACTTGAGTTGAACGTTTTCAATGCTTGCAAGATGCCTGCGCATTTTGATGACACAAGTGATTTGCATGTTGTGGAGAGTTTGACACCAACATAATTTATTTGCTCGACTTTTCCTTTCTCTAATAATGATTCTAGTTTTTAGACACTTGAATTTTTACTTGATGAAAAAGCTCACCATGTTGATGAAGATGTCTTTGAATTTTTGGATTGTTTTGTAGATTCTTCTTTACCACTTGAAGTACAATTTGCAGGCGCAAGATGGAAACCCTAGTTTGAAACTCTACCGCCACCAAACATACTTAAATCTTCAGAGGAAGAAGTTCCCTAGTTGGAACTGAAACCACTTCTTCAAGATTTAAAATATGTGTTTCTTGGTTCTGAAGAAGGCACTTTTCCTGTGGTGATTTCCTCAAAGTTAAATCAAAAGGATGAAGCCTAGTTGATTGAAGTCTTAAAAAAGCATTGAGGCGTAATTGGTTGGACAATAGCTTACATCAAAGGTATTGATGCTGCTGTTTGTACCCATAGAGTCCATCTTGAAGATGATGCTAGACCGGTTTGTGATGCTCAATGTAGGCTCAATCCTACCATGAAGGAAGTTGTTAAAGAGGAAGTGCTTAAGCTGCTTGCAGTAGATATCATTTACCTCATCTCAAATAGTAAGTGGGTAAGTCCAACTCAAGTGGTACCAAAATAATTTGGTTTAACTATTGTCAAAAATGATAAAAATGAGTTGATTCCAACTAGAATGGTTACCGGTTGGAGAATGTGCATTGATTATAGAAAACTTAATTTAGCTAGTAGAAATGATCATTTTCCTTTACCATTCTTGGATCAAATTTTAGAAAGAGTAGCTGGTAATGCATTTTATTGCTTCTTGGATGGATACTCTGGTTATTATCAAATTGTTGTAGCGCCTGAGGACCAGGAGAAAACTACTTTCACCTGTCCTTTTGGCACCTTTGCTTTTACGAAAATGCCTTTTGGTTTGTGTAATACTCTAGCTACTTTTCAGAGATGCATGATGAGTATTTTTTCTGACATGATTGGTGATATTTGTGAAATATTCATGGATGACTTCTCTGTTTTTGGGAAATCTTTTGATAGTTGTTTGCATAATTTGGCACGTATTCTCCAGAGATGTGAGGAAAAAAATCTTTTACTTAATTGGGAGAAATGCGAATTTATGGTTACTCAGGGCATTGTCTTGGGACATATTGTATTCTGGGATCATCTTGCACGACATTCTCTTGCACTTGGGATAGCCTTTGTGCTATTTATTTTTTAGTGAGTCAACCAAACCGTACAACTCTTGGAATTTATCCAATCCACCTCTACTTTTGAATCACATTCTATTTCAACTTGGGACAAACCTTTTCCTTACACAGTTTTATACGTTCCAAAAGTGCTCTAAACTCTACTTCATTATTAGTACCATGGCCAAAATTATGTGAAAAGACAACCAAAAACTGTCCACCATAGTCTCGAATCACCCCCTACCACCAATGCTACCTGAATTACCCCTGTAACTACCGTCCATATTCAGCTTTACCCAGTCTTCCTTTGGCTTCCTCCATTGAACAATCTGAGATTTGCATGATTTAGATACTGGTACGTTAACGTCCAAAGTAGCTAGAATCTCAACATCTATATGAGAGGCATGTCCTCTAACCAGTCTCTTGGAGAAAGAACGAAGCCAGGCCTTCATTGCACGTCCAATAGTCTCAACCAAATCAAGCTGCCCCTCCATGCGCACCTTGCATCTACAAGTCCATAGCTTTTAGAAAATCAAACTTGGTAAGATACCAATAAGAAATTCCCTTCAGGTAGACTTTTGAGCAAAAGCAAACCAATGCATTACCCTTGACCACCATGAAGAATGTTGCACTCTCGGCAACCCCAGTGTAGTCTCTGTAATTCCCCATAATTTCTTAGCAAATTCAACCATGCATAAAACATGATCATTCTATTCTTATTTGGCATCCAGACTAATATATTCGCACCTCCTTTACCCGTAACAATGAGACGAGTAATTTCATCAGCCTTTTGTATACCCACCAACTAAACAAAACGTGTTATATCCCATCCGTCTTCAATCCATAAATCTTTGATATGCAAAGAAAAATTCATCACTGCTTAAGCATATGTGTTGGTAAGAGAACAATTGTATATGTTCTTATGTTATTACATATGTCATGCTAGGGCTTGAAAAAATTCAACATATGTCATGTTATTACACATTTTCTCACATCACAAAATTCTTATGTATTACACATTCTGTTCTATCATGAAATTTTTATCTGTTACACATTATGTTCTATCACGATATGTTTATTTGTTACACATTTTATTATATTATGAAATTTTTATTTGTTATACTTTTTTTATCACAAAATGTTTATCTGTTACACACTATATTATGTCACAAAATGTTTATCTGTTATGCATTATGCCATGGCTTGAAATGTTTTCCTGTTTCATGATTATACGATGTCATTCATTTCATGTATATGTCACATTACATTTCGTCAAGTCATCTATGATTTCATTTCATATTACGTCATTGATGAAGTGTTAGAAATGCATAATTAAGTTGTTTTAGTGAGTGCTTTATTACATCAAAGAAGGGTTGAATACTTAATTATGCATCAAAATTTTAACACTTAATGAAAAATTTATTGATGATAATATTTTGCACATCAAAGTCTCATATTTGCCCTTGAAATACTTAAACTATAATATCATTCGATTTATATATTGTAGGGCATTTATGGAAGGAAAGAAAGAATGGGACCTATGAAGAAATAAAAGAATTGATTATGGTTTTTGTAGAATCTCATCTAGCAGGAGATCAATTGCATATCACGTTGGAGACAGCCGGACAGCAGCACACCACACGTGCTGACCATTGCAAGACAAATAGAACATGGATGCAGAAAACATGTTGCTGGAAGGCAAGCTGCTCATTTAAGCTTTCTTGCTTCTGCACATGGAAGGTCACCACAGAAGCATGGGCTGCACATTTGCTTTGAATTGTATAATAATATAGCATCACATGGACAGCTCACAAGACACACGACTATAAAAAGAAAGAGGGCTGAAATGCTAGGGGAGTTCAGTAGCTTAGCTTGGAGTTGTCATTTTCTTTCTTTTGTTTCAGACACTAGGCTTCAGAATTTATTTTGTCACAGCTTTTACTTTGTTTTTTTTTTTTTTTTGCTCCAGACCTGCTAACAGTAGACTGGAGTGGTACTTCGTTTTATTTCTTTTTCTTTGGTTTTCGTTCGGCTACATTTTTTATTTTCTCTTCTTTTTCATTTGGACGCAAGGCGGCTTGCTTTGTCTTCAAGCATTTATTTTTCATTCCAGACACAGAATTAATTGGCGGTAGCCCTTTTTAGCATTCTAATTGTCTTCCGGTTTTAGGACCTAGGGAGTAGAGTGTAGCTGAGTTTTAATTTCTTTACTCTTTTTCGTTTGAGGAGAGGCGGCTGTAATGAATTTATCCTTTCACTTTGTTTTGGTTCCAGACCGAGCACTAGGTAGCTTATTTTTTGTTTTACAGGAAGTGGCTTGTTTTTTTTTGTCTTACACACATTATCATTCTAGCAGCTTGTTTTAGACTTCACCTGGTTTTTGTTCGTTGGAGAGCTTTGGGCAGTAGAGTAGATTTTATTTCTTTACTTTTCGTTTAGACCTTGCAGAGCTGGTTTTGGATTTTATTCACCTTTTGCTTTTCCATTCGGCGGTAAAGGAGTAGTTTTTAGAGTTTTATAGTTTTTTCTAACGTTGAAGAACAGGGGGAAGTCGGCGTGGTGCTGCTCTCTCTCTCGTTACAGTTTTATTTTTCTATTCTTTTCTGGGTTGTTGCAAAAGAAGAGACGGCTGGAAGCTCAGCTCAGTTTAATTTTAGTTTTTCATTTTTCCCAGTTGCCGTAGTTACCTTAGGGGCTCTGTTTTCATTTTACTTTTTCTCTGGTTTTCCAGACCTTTTTCTTTTCTTTTCTACTTGTGTTGGTTTCTGTTTGCAGACCAAGAGCTATCCGACACATAGTTATTTACTTTCTTTCCAGTTTTACGCTCGGTTGGTCATATTTTATTTTTATCTCGTGTTCAGTCCTCCTTTACGTTGGTAGACGGTGGCACTTTCTCGGGTTTTTGTGTTTTTTTCTCTCTTCATTTCTTTTCCTTTTTTCTTCATTCGGCACTCAGTTTTTTTTTTTTATAGCTTTGCTTAGATTAATTTTTGTTGTTAAGAATATCATGTGTAGCTAATTTTTTTAAGCTTGGGTTGTGGAATGGGACTTGATTTTTTTTAGGTTCTAGATCATTGCTATATTTTATTGATAATTGTTGATTTCACTAAGTTACTAGTTGGATTTAAATTGAAAATAGATTGCGGCTCTTGCTCTTGATTTGTTGTTGACGTAAGGCACAACAAAAACTTGAAAATTATCAAGGCTTCTCTCAGTTGTTTGTTAATGTGTGTTCGGCTAGTAAAGTTGAAAATCCCTTAGAAAAATATTGCAAAAACTTGAGCTTAACCTTTTTATCTTCCGTTTATCAATACCTTGATTGGGTTGTTAATCTAGAAATGTATCTAGGATCTAAAATAAAGAGCGTCTCATACCCTACCCAAGTGTTTGTTAATTTGCCTTTTTGATTAGAAATTTTAATTTCAGCTTTGATTAATTTTTTTTTTTTTGTGGGAATTGAATTCACTCTTTTCTATTCTTACCTCATATTCGATACTTTTTTCCACAAATGCTTTGATAACCCTCTGTCCCTGTGGAATACGATCCTGGACTTATCCTTGTATTACTTTGACAGCTTCTACACTTGGAAGACATAATTTTAAGCTGGTCAAGTTTCTGGCGCCGTTGCCGGGGACAATGGGTGTTTGTCAAAGCATTCTCTTTTTTCCTGAGAGGATGTTTGTGGAGCTGTGAACCTCTTCACAGCCTGGGTGACATCTTTACTTCTCATTTTACTTATTTACTTTTATCTTGTTTTGTGCTGAAGTTGCATGTCTGGTTGGACTAGAGATAGCACATATAAACTTGCTAGGACTGAATCATTGACCTCATCATCGAGTGCATCATCTGTTTCTCTTAATTCAGTATTTGAATCATCATTTGACACTCGTAGTAACATGGCTGAAGAAGAAGAACACAATAATAGGGAGATGGAAAATCCCAACAGGACACTTAGAGAATATTTGCATCCTATTAGACCACCACTCCATTGTGCATCATTACACCCTTGAATGCTCATAATTTCAATTTTAAACCTGGAATGATACCATTATTGCCTCATTTTCATGGATTGGATTCTGAAAATCACTACTTGCACCTCAAGGAGTTTGAGGAAGTATGCTTCACATTTTTGGATCAAAACTGTACTGAGGAGATTGTTAGATTGAAGTTGTTTCCTTTTTCTCTTAAGGACAAAGCAAAAACATGGTTGAATGCATTGAGGCCAAGATCCGTTGGAACATGGCAAGAAATGCAAGCTGAATTTCTGAAAATTTTTTTCCAATGCATCGCACCAATGCTTTAAAGAGACAAATCATGAATTTTTCTCAAAAGGAAAATGAAACTTTTTATCAAAGTTGGGAAAGATTCAAATATCTCTTAAATGCTTGTCCACACCATGGTTACGAGAATTGGCGCATTATTAGTTTTTTTTATGAAGCTTTGGTACCTAAGATGCGACAATTTGTTGAAACCATGTGTAATGGAGAGTTCTTTAATAAGGAACCGGAAGAAGCATTTGCATATTTTGATTACTTGGCTAAAAACGCTCAATCATGGGACACTTTTTGTGTCTATGATAGAGTTGAACCATTGAGGACCGTAAGTGGGGGGGGGGGGGGTAAATATGTTTTAAATGAAGAGGATGATTTGAAAGCTAAATTTGCCTTATTGTCAAAAAAATTGGAGGTGATTGAGTTGAAGAAAGTGCATGAAATTCAGGGCATTCCAAAACAAGGAAAATGTAACATTTGTGAGGATATTAGTCCTATAACATCTGAATGTCCTACTATTCCAGCTTTTAAAGAAGTTTTGTGTGATGCTTCTCATCCTATTAACATGATTTCTAAACCTTTTCTTGCACCATATTCTAACACTTATAATATAGGTTGGAGAAATCATCCTAATTTCAGCTGGAGAAATGATCATCCCACAAATTCAGCACATCCGGGAGCTGGTGCACCTCAATATTCAGTTCATACCCAGCAAAATGCACTAATTTCAACCCCTAGAAGACCCATGGATGACCCATTTCAACAAATGGCTTCTACTCTTTAGCAGTTCATGTAAAGTCAAACCACCATAAATAACCAAACTTCTCAAGCCATCAATGACATAAGGAATAATTTGACCAAGCTGAACACAACCTTGAGTGCGCAAGAGATTTTCCTGTCTCAACCCCAACCAAATCCTCAAGTCTAAATTGCTGCCATAGAGTCTTTATCTTCTTCAGAAGCAAATGTCAAGACTTACAAGGCCGTAATAACTCTCTGTAGTGACAAAGAAGTTGAAACATTGGGTAATGAAGCTGGCAAGAAAGGTGAAAGTTCCATTTCTAATGCACAAGGTAAAAATTCTGATGTTGATGTTTCTTTGGAACCAAAGGTAACTCCTCCGGCACCCTTTCCTCAAAGATTGGTTCCTTTACATAAAGATAAACATCATGATGAGATTTTGGACATTTTTAGACAAGTGCGCATTAACATTCCTCTTCTTGATGCCATTGAGCAAATCGCCACGTATGCCAAATTTTTGAAATATTTGTGTACGGTTAAAAGAAGACTTAATGTGAAAAAGAAGGCATTTCTCACGGAACAAGTTAGCCCCATTATCCAATCCAATATTCCTCCTAAGTATAAAGATCCGGGTTCTCCAACAATAGCTTGTGTTATAGGAAGCTCCAAAATAGGCCAAGCACTACTAGACTTAGGTTCTAGTGTCAATTTGCTTCCTTATAACACCTATGAACAACTTGGTTTAGGAGAGTTGAAACCAACTTCTATCATCTTGCAATTGGTCGACCGTTCAATTAAAAAGCCTAGGGGAGTGGTGAAAGATGTGTTGGTGCAAGTGGATAAATTTTATTATCCCGTTGATTTTGTGGTCTTAGATGTTCAATTAACTCCTCACTCTGTTTTTCAGGCACCCGTCATTTTAGGGAGGCCATTTTTGGCTACTTCCAATGCTTTGATAAATTGTCGCAGTGGCATCCTTAAATTGACTTTTGGCAATATGACGTTGGAGTTAAATGTGTTCAACACTTGTAGGCAACCACAAGATTTGAAAGAACTCCAGGAAGTGAATTGTTTGGAATCTTTACTTGCTGAAGAATTTTTTTTAGAGCAAGAGAGTCAAATGGAACTTGTTTTACCTGGAACCTTAGAAAATAGTGAATTGTTGGATACTAATGTAGTAAATTCTAGTGCAGGTAGCAAAATGGACTCATTGTGGCAACTTAAGTTTGAAGATCTGCCACTTCAATCCATACACCAACAACCATCAGATGAAGTTTCTCCATCACCGGTTTTGAAACCACTACCTGAATCGCTGAAATATGTTTTTCTTGGGCCAACTAACACTTTTCCATGTATTATCTCATCTTCTTTGTCATTGAGCAAGAGGAGCAACTCCTACGGGTTCTTAAGCAACATAAATGAGCACTTGGATGGTCGATTGCCGACATCAAAGGAATCAACCCCACCATTTGCACACATTGAATTTTCTTGGAGGAGAATTCATCACCAACTTGAGAATTGCAAAGGAGGTTGAATCCTACGATGGAGGAGGTGGTTAAAAATGAATTCTTGAAGCTCTTGGATGTAGGTATCATCTATCCCATCTCTGATAGTCAATGGGTAAGTCCTACTCAAGTAGTTCCTAAGAAATCTGAGGTTACAATTGTGAAAAATGAAAAAGATGAGTTAATCCCAACTAGAACCATCACAGGATGGTGCATGTGCATTGATTTTAGGAAACTAAATGCTGTCACAAGAAAGGACCATTTTCCATTACCATTTTTAGACCAAACTCTGGAAAGAGTTGCGGGCCATAGTTTTTATTGTTTTCTTGATGGTTTTTCGGGATATTATCCAATTGAAATAGCCCCTGAAGACCAAGAAAAAACTACTTTTACTTGCCCATTTGGAACTTTTGCATTTAGGAAAATGCCCTTTGGACTTTGTAATGCACCCGCCACATTTCAACGATGCATGTTAAGTATTTTTATTAACATGGTTGAGCATATCTTGGAGGTGTTTATGGATGATTTTTCAGTTTATGGTGATTCATTTGATGCATGCCTTACTCACCTCACTGCTGTTTTGGGTCGATGTGAAGAGAAAAAATATGCTCTTAAATTGGGAAAAATGCCATTTTATGGTGCGGCAAGGTATTGTCCTTGGTCACATCATCTCAGCCCGAGGCATTGAAGTTGACAAATCTAAAACTGATCTAATATCGAAGTTACCCATTCCAAAATCAGTCAAAGATATTAGATCATTTTTGGGACATGCCGATTTAATAGGCGTTTCATAAAAAACTTTAGCTCCATATCGAGACCTTTGTGTAAGTTATTAGCTAAGGATTGCGTGTTTAATTGGACTGATGCATGTCAAGTTGCTTTTGAGCAACTCAAATCTATGCTTGTCACTGCACCTATAATTCAACCACCTAACTGGTCACTGCCATTTGAGATCATGTGTGACGCTAGTGACCTTGCCATAGGTGTTGTCCTTGGTCAGCGGAGAGGTAAGCTTCCATTTGTGATTTATTATGCAAGCAAAACACTTGATGCAGGTCAGAAAAATTACTCCACCACTAAAAAGGAGTTACTAGCAGTTGTTTTTGCTTTGGATAAATTTAGAGCTTACATTTTAGGCTCTCCGATTGTTATATTCACTGACCATGCAGCTCTTAAATATTTGCTCACAAAGAAAGATGCCAAACCTCGACTGATTGGATAGATTTTGTTATTGCAGGAATTTAATATCAGCATCAAGGATAAAAAGGGAGTAGAAAATGTGGTTGCCGATCATTTATCTTGACTCGTCGTTGAAAATTCTGAGCCTTCTACTCCCATTTCAGATTCCGTTCCAGATGAACAGCTTTTAGCTGTTGATTCTTTACCTTGGTTTGCTGATATTATCAATTTCTTGGTGACAGGACATACCCCACCACATTGGAGTTCTCAAGACATCAAAAGGTTTAAATTGGAGGTCAGATCTTTCTTTTATGATGACCCATATTTATTCAAATATTGTTCTGATCAAATTTTGAGAAGATGTGTGCCTAATTGTGACATTCCGCACATACTAAATTTTTGTCATGCTAGTGTGTGTGGAGGCCACTTTTCAGCTAAGAAAACAGTGCCTAAAATCTTGCAATATGGTTATTATTGGCCCCACATGTTCAAGGATGCTTACAATTTTTGTAAGGCATGCGAACCATGTCAAAAGTTAGGAGGAATCACCCGTAGAAACATGATGCCCTTACAACCCATTTTAGCATTAGAAATTTTTTATTGTTGGGGGGTTAATTTTATGGGTCCTTTTCTATCTTCATTTGGGTATCTTTACATTCTTGTTGCTGTGGACTATATTTCTAAATGGGTCGAGGCAATACCATGTAGGACCAATGATCATCGGGTGGTGTTAAAATTTTTGAAAGACAACATTTTCACTCAGTTTGGGATACCAAGGGTTTTAATTAGTGATGGAGGTTCCCACTTTTGCAATAAACCATTTGCAGTGTTAATGAAAAAATATGGGGTCCATCACAAAGTTTTAACTCCTTATCATCCTCAAACCAATGGCCAAGCTGAGTTGGCCAACCGGGAGATCAAAACCATTCTTGAAAAAACAGTCAACCCAAATAGGAAAGATTGGTCTTTGAGGCTTTCAGACACTTTATGGGCTTATAGGACAGCTTTTAAAACTATCCTAGGCATGTCTCCCTATCGTTTGGTTTACGGTAAAGCATGTCATCTCCCAATTGAGCTAGAACACAAGGCTTACTGGGCTGTCAAGCAATTTAACTTCTCTACTAACAATTCTGGTGTTTTAAGGAAATTGGAGCTGAATGAATTAGAAGAATTGAGACATGATGCCTATGATAATGCCAAAGTTTACAAGGAGAGAACTAAGGTTTTCCACGACAAGCACATTTTGAGAAAGAGTTTTCTCCCCAATCAAAAGGTTCTCCTCTACAACTCTAGACTCCATGTGTTTGCCGGTAAACTTTGATCCAAATGGAGTGGTCCTTATATTATTCAGACAGTGTTTCCTCATGGGGCTGTTGAAATCCTCAATCCACACAATAGTAATATTTTTAAGGTTAATGGACAGTGACTCAAATATTTTCTTGACCATTTTTCACCAGAGGATACCACCATCCATCTATTGGACCCCGACCCTCCAACCGAGCCTTGATGTTTGACTTGTTTGTCATCTTATTTCACTGCTTCTTTGCATTTTTCTGTTTTACCTTTTAGTTTATGCAGGTGTGTTTTTCTCTCTTCTATTTTTTGTTGTTCTCTTCTTGTCATATGTTTCTCTTCTGCCCAATTATACCAGTTTTTCAAGAAAGTGGGTTTGAGCAGATGCAATAAGTTAATTGGGTTAACATAGCACAGAATCAAACTTTTTCCAACACATATAATGGAGAAATGATCAGCCTGGCTGGTCTTCACCATCTCAGCAGCAACCATTTCATTAGGGTGCTCCTCAGCACCAGTATCAGCCATATTAGAGTTCTCAGAGCTATCCTTTTTTAGCACCTCCTTTCAGCCTAATGTAGCTGCATAGAGTTCTTAGCCGTATCATCTACAAAGAAGTCTCTAGATGACAGTATGGCACAGATGGCCAATACACTTCAGCAATTCATGCAAATTTAGGCCACCACAAACAATCAGAACACTCAGACCATAAATGAGTTGCATGGCACTATTAATAAGATGAGTATGACCTTGAGCATCCTAGAGAAAGGAAAATTTCCAGCATAGCCTCAGCCTAAATTTCAAGTATATAGGCAACAACAACAGCAAGTGCATAATGTCTCAGGGGACGTTATTAAGACATCGAAGACCGTTCTTACTTTGAGAAGTGGGAAGGAAGTTCCTTAACTTGAGATGACCATGGATAGGCAGGTAGTTAGTTCTAAACCTGAAGATGTAACAGAGACAGATCAAGCTGAGAAAGAACTAAAGGAAGTGAGGCCAGAGTCGAAGAAGCCTGTGAGTGGAGAGGTTGAAACTAGTAGGGGGTACCAACCTATGGTTCCCTATCCTCAGAGATTGGCAGTTGGCCAAAAGAACAAATATCACACTGAGATTCAAGAGATTTTCAAGCAAGTCAAGATTAATATTCTACTCTTGGATGCCATACAACAAGTGCCTTCATATGCAAAATTTTTAAAGGACTTTTGCACAGTGAAGAGGAAGTTGAATGTAAAGAAGAAAGCTTTCCTAATGGAGCAAGTCAGTACCTTACTATTGAGCGAGACACCTCAGAAGTTCAAAGATCCTGGCTCTCCCAATATTTCCATTATGATCAGTGAGTCACACATTGGAAGAGCTTTACTTGATTTGGAGAGTAATGTGAACTTTCTACCATTCTCAGTGTATGAGCAGTTGGGATTAGGTGAGCTGAAAAAGACCTCCATCATGCTACAGTTGGTTGACCGATCAGTTATGGAGCCGAGGGGTATTGTAGAGGATGTGCTGGTCCAGGTGGACAAATTTTACTACCATTGCATTTTATAGTTCCTGATATGCAGTAGCCAGTCTCCACTATTTACCAAGCTCCTGTCATCCTTGGAAGACCATTTCTAGCTACATCAAATGCTTTGATTAATTGCAGAAGTAGAGTTTTGAAGCTTACTTTTGGGCACTTGAGTTGAACGTTTTCAATGCTTCCAAGATGCTAGCGCATTTTGATGACACAAGTGATTTGAATGTTGTGGAGAGTTTGACACCAACATAATTTATTTGCTTAACTTTTCCTTTCTCTAATAATGATTCTAGTTTTTAGACACCTGAATTTTTACTTGATAAAAAAGCTGACCATGTTGATGAAGATTTTTTTTTTTTTTTGAAATAGCTGGTAGCCACCCACATAGCAGCCCCGTCCCAAGTTTATTAAGAAAGCCCTCACATATGGCGAAGGAAAACAGTGGTTACATCACTATCAACAGGGATTTTACAAAAAATAAACAAAAAACCAAAAAAATTTCTGTGATCAAAGGAAAAAACAAAGAAAAAATTAACAACATAACACAATTACATCCTAATATAATGAAGACCCCACATATCCGTACGAACTAAACCACAAAGGATTCCCCTATCAAGAGCCAACCCTGTAAAAAACTTACCTCTATTAAAAGCCCCTTCTTTGGCAAGATAGTCTGCAACCATGTTTGCTTGTCTAAAAATATGTTGGATGGAACACTGTAAATCAGCAAACAAACTCTGGATGTCATCCCAAAAATCCCACAAATACCATAAACTGCATTTACCAGCCTGAATCCATTTCACAATAACTTTTGAATTGGACTCCACCAAGATGTCCCGAATACCCAACTGTTATGCCAACTTTAACCCATCCAGTAAAGCTCTCCCCTCAGCAACATTATTGGAGACTTGCCCATAATGAATAGCAAAACCTGCCAACACTCGACCATCATGATCTCTAATAACCCCTCCGCCACCTGCTAATCCAGGATTTCTGAGCGAACTACCATCAACATTGAGTTTATACTGACCTCTATTTGGCTTAATCCAAGCTATAGCTTTCATACTTTTTTTTCTAACATGAGAAAAAGGGCAATTTAATTCCTGTAAAACCTTGATATCATTTGCATGCAATCTATCAAATTTGCGATGCGGAGAAAAAATATCAATTAACATCAATTTAATCCTTCTTACCACACCCTTCCAATGAGTAAACTTTCCTTCTATTCTATGCTCACACCGTGCTCTCCACAAAGCCCACGTGATAATAATAGGTAAGATACCATGACAACAACTTACTTGAGAAGATTCTGACGCTCGAATCCACCAAACATTCATAACCACAGTCTAGTTTTGGAGGTTAGGCAACCGAACCCCCAAAATACCTACAAAATACCTCCAAACCATAGCAGCCAACTCACCACTACAAAAAATATGATCAATGGATTCTTGTTGTGGTAAAACACAACAATGACATTTTGAAGCTAGAGGAATACCTAGCTTAGAAATGATATCATCCACAGGTAAAACATGTTTTTTAGCACGCCAACAAACAAAAGACATTTTTTTTGGAACTAAACTATGCCAAAGCCATTTTTTCCAAAGACAAATAGTTCCAGTCTCTCTAATTAAATGCCAAGCAGATTTGGTAGAGAAAGTACCATCCGGATTAGGCTTCCAAATGCGCACATCTGAACCACCTGAGATATGAATTGACGAAGCAATTATTTTCTCAACCATCTCTTCCGACACCAGCAAACGCGATTTGACCACATCCCATCCAGAACTATTTAAAATATTAGCCACCAATAAATTCTCATCGGCACTAATCTCTTCTGTATTAGCAATGGCCCCATCCCCCAACCAATTATCAAACCAAAAATTACAAGCACCACTTTTAATCAAAAGACATGAATTCTGTTGCACAATCGGCATCACAGATAAAATACCTTTCCAAAATCTTGAACCTGTGGAATTATAAAGAGCCATAGGGTGCTTATCAGCCACATATTTCCTCAGAAAGAATTTTGCCCACACCGAATTCCCCTCCAACAGTTTCCAAGCAAATTTCATGAAAAGAGACCTTTGCACATCATGTAGGTTCCGAATACCCAGACCTCCTTTCTCAACCTGCAAACAAATATTTTTCCAAGAAACCCATTTTCTTTTTTTTTTATCATCAGTTGAATTCCAAAGAAAATTAGAGAAGATACTTTTGATGGCCTTGAAAACACCCTTAGGCAGATTCATAACAGAGAGAACATGAATTGGCATACTAGATAAAACATGTTTGAGAAGAATAATCTTACCCCCAAAAGAGAGAATGTTACTCTTCCACCTAGCCAATTTTTTCTGCAACTTTAACAACAAAGGTTCAAATAATTTGATAGTCATCCTTCCCACATGTAGCGGAACTCCCAGATAAGTGCATGGCCATTTCCCCTCCATAAAACCTGTGATCCTGAAAGACTCCAATTTTCTAGCAACAGAAAACTTAGAGGGAAAAAAATAGATGACTTAGCTGAACTGACCATTTGCCCAGACATAGATTGGTACGCTTGCAAAGTCTTCATAATCTGCAGGAGAGATCTTTTACCCCCATTTGAAAAAATTAGCACATCATCAGCATAAAACAAATGAGAGATCAGAGTACCTCCATTAGAATTAAAAGGCTTTACTCTTTCCTGTTGAAAATCAACATTAATCATACGAGAAAGCAATTCTTGAGATAAAATGAAAAGATAAGGCGATAGGGGATCCCCTTGCCTAATACCACGGGAAGGTTTGAAAAAGCCCTTCAAAGAACCATTAAGCATCACCGAACACATAGGAGAAGAGATACAATTAAAAATCAGGCCCCTCCAATGATATGAGAAACCCAACCTCCTCATCACCTCCAACAAGAACCGCCAATTTACCCTGTCATACGCCTTTGCCATTTCAATTTTAATCATAACATTACCACCTCTCACTTTCTTGTTCATACTCTGAACCATTTCTTGAGCGATAGAAATATTATCAAAAATGCTTCGGCCTTTAATAAAGGCTGATTGTTCCTTAGAGATTATTTTCTTCATAATTGGTTCCAACCTATTCACCAGAACCTTGGATAAAATTTTATAAACAACAGAGCATAAACTGATAGGCCTGAATTGCGAAAAACCCCTTGGGTCATCCACTTTCGGTATTAACACAATATTGGTGGCACCAAAGAACGTAGTTAAAGGCTTACCCTCAAAGAATTCAATTGCCAACATCAATAAATCTTCTTTGATAATATCCCAGGCATGATGGAAAAAACTAGTAGAAAACCCATCAGGCCCTGGGCTACTATCTTGTGGGATCGACCAAAGCGCCTCCTTAACCTCCATCAAATTTGGAACTCTGCAAAGAAATTGATTATCATCCTCAGTAATAATAGAAGTTATAAGATTCATACCAGGCTCCTCAAAAGACACTGCCGACATGGTTAATTGCTGCTGGAAGAAATCAACAGCCCCCTCAAGGACTGCTTCACCGGATTCAAGAACACTACCATCTTCAAGAATCATACTCTCTAAAGCCTTAAATTTCTTTTTACATCTAAGAGAAGCATGAAAGAAAGCTGTGTTTTCATCACCTTCACAAATCCACTTAACTCTGGATTTTTGACACCCCATAATCTCCTCTCTATGCAAATATTGGAGATGCTTTTGCTTACATCTCAAAAGTTCAACTTCCATATCTTGAGTATAATTTTGCTGTACATTATTCTCCAACACAAGGAGCTCCTCTTCAATGACTTTAAGATCTACTTCCACTTTACCGAAGACCTCCCTATTCCATTTCTTCAACACTTGTTTTAATTTTTTTAATTTTCTACTAAATTTCACCATCGGGCATCCTTGAAATTCTTGCCTCCAACACTCACTTACCACACCTAAAAAATCCTCATGCAAACACCACATTCTTTGAAAATGAAAAGGTGTAGGACCAACCCTCCTATCAACCCATAAAGAGGTAACCATAGGGCAATGATCAGACGAGGTTCGAGGAAGATACATCAAACAACTGTTAGGAAAACTGGATAGAAAACCAGTATTCACCAGCACTCTATTAAGCCGAGCCCAAATTCTTCCACCCCCTAACCTCCCATTACACCAAGAAAAACGATTACCAGAAAAAGGAAGATCAACAAGACTACAATCTTGAATACAACTATTAAACTCATCCCGCCCCCGAGAAGACTGACAAACTCCACCAATTTTCTCACCTTCCGACTGGATAATATTAAAATCCCCACCAAGAAAACATGGTATATTATCACCACCATCTAAATCCTGAAGATAAGACCACAGGACCCGACGTTGTTCTTGAAAACAACTTGCATAAATAAAAGTAGCCAACACTCTAGAATTACCAAGAGAGAACCAACCTGAGAGAGCTTGAGCCATCACTGAATGCAGTTGAAACTCAATGCCATCAGTCCAGAACAATCAAACTTTACCATCTGCTTCCACATTATTATAGAAATTTGGAAGATGTAACCACCGTGCCCAATGAGCACACTTATTAACAGAAAGAAAAGGTTCTAAAATTGCTACAACTGATGGATGGTATTTATTCTTAATCTGCCTCAAACTTGCCTTCGAAGAACAAATCCCTCTAATATTCCATACAAGAATATTCATCAATTAATAGTGTTTATTGGAACGTGTCATTCATTCAAGAACAACAATCGGTTTTTTTTCTTTTTTCCCACAATATTTTTTTTTCCTCGGAGCTTCAATCTCACTATCCGACTCATAACACTTGGTAGCCAATTCTTCAATCTCATCCTCATTATCATTAT
The DNA here is from genome assembly GCF_018687715.1 of Carya illinoinensis. Taxonomy (NCBI): domain Eukaryota; kingdom Viridiplantae; phylum Streptophyta; class Magnoliopsida; order Fagales; family Juglandaceae; genus Carya; species Carya illinoinensis. The sequence goes on along the minus strand of NC_056754.1, from coordinate 30,547,734 downwards.
CAGTCAAAGAATGTGCTAAAAAAGGATACCGTAAGCAATTATCATTACCTATAGCATTGTAGCAAACTTCTCCTTCAAGAGCTTCATCAATCAGCTTTAGAAAGCTTCTAGGGGACCCACAGATTTCTACCAAATCATCACCCTCTTCCTTTTCACCCAGATTTTCAGCTTCCTCATACCAAGACAACTTTCCAGCCGATTGGTCCCTATACACATTCTGTTCCGCTACACGTTCTTCCTCCGGTTCCATCAGCCGAATGGCTTCAGTCATCTTCATCCCATTCTCCTCCAAGAGAGCTTGAGGCTGTAAAAATAAAACACCATTAGAATCCATAAATAAAATCTCCAACTGATCAGACTAAGCAATACTCTATTTCTGGGCAATCCGATCCAGAATTTGTTTCCGTCGTCCACTCGGTATTTCCTTCTCCTCCTCTTCAACCTGCACTTTCTCTTCTGTTTTCTTCTCCCCTACCACCTTCCATACTTTGGTCTCTAACCCCTTCCCATTGGCAACTGAATCCACTTTCTTTTTCCCCTTCAAATTATACTGACTTTTCGATTTGCAGGAGCCTTCCGAATGCCCCTGTTTTCTGTACCAGTTACAGTACACCGGCAGGTTCTCATATATAACCTCTTAAAAAATACTGCTCTCCAGCCCAGGTGATCCTATCCAGAAATGCTTCTTCAACGGCGCCGAGACATCCAACTCAACACAAATTCTAGCCGCTTCCAGTCTGGTAACACACAACGTAGGATTATCACATTTCAAGAATCGGCCAAAACCATCACCAAAACTCTTCAACATGGATGTTTGGAAGTAATTCGGAGGTAGTCCAGGTAGTGTAAGCCAAACAGGGACGAACAGGGGTTCATCTTCTTCATTAAAACTCGGAGTCCAGTGGAAGATCTTATATGGAACACCATTCACGTCTGAGCATCCTCTAGCCATAACAGATACAAAGTCACCCTCGTTAATCAATCAGACCAGTATATTCTGAGTGTTTCTCAATTGACCAACCACCGGCATCTCTTTAATACCCCATCTACTTTTAATAAAAACTCTAACTTTGTCCAAAGAAGGCCAGCACCGTTGAAACTTCAAAACCATAGCAAACCGAAAAGGCTCTGCTGATTTCGCTACTTCAGCCTGAGAGAATGTAAAGAACATCTCCCCATCCACAAACCGGGGTTCACGAACAGATATGTCCATGGAAGGCAGAGGTTGTGGCCGGTTAGCCACCACCTCTTCAAAACCCCTTCGAAAACCAACTCCAGCAGCATGCAACGAAGAAGAAAGACCAACTCCAGCCACCATTCCAGGCACCCCCAATGGCTGGGCAGCAGAGGTCAAGGACGGCACTACAGGGTTTTCCATGCAAACCCTAGGGTTACGTAGATTCTAGAGAGAATCTGGCCATGTCATCATACGTTATATTGCTTATTTACCATGTTGATGAAGATGCCTTTGAATTTTTGGATTGTTTTGCAGATGGAAACCCCAGTTTGAAACTCTACCGCCACCAAATATACTTAAATCTTCAGAGAAAGAAGTTCCCTAGTTGGAACTGGAACCACTTCCTCTAGATTTAAAATATGTGTTTCTTGGTCCTGAAGAAGACACTTTTCCTGTGGTGATTTCCTCAAAGTTAAATCAGAAGGATGAAGCCCAGTTGATTGAAGTCTTAAAAAAGCATTGAGGCGTAATTGGTTGGACAATAGCTTACATCAAAGGTATTGATGCTGCTGTTTGTACCCATAGAATCCATCTTGAAGATGATGCTAGACCGGTTTGTGATGCTCAATGTAGGCTCAATCCTACCATGAAGGAAGTTGTTAAAGAGGAAGTGCTTAAGCTGCTTGCAGTGGGTATCATTTACCCCATCTCAAATAGTAAGTGGGTAAGTCCAACTCAAGTGGTACCAAAATAATTTGGTTTAACTATTGTCAAAAATGATAAAAATGAGTTGATTCCAACTAGAATGGTTACCGGTTGGAGAATGTGCATTGATTATAGAAAACTTAATTTAGCCAGTAAAAATGATCATTTTCCTTTACCATTCTTGGATCAAATTTTAGAAAGAGTAGCTCGTAATGCATTTTATTACTTCTTGGATGGATACTTTGGTTATTATCAAATTGTTGTAGCGCCTGAGGACCAGGAGAAAACTACTTTCACCTTTCCTTTTGGCACCTTTGCTTTTACCAAAATGCCTTTTGGTTTGTATAATGCTCCAGCTACTTTTCAGAGATGCATGATGAGTATTTTTTCTAACATGATTGGTGATATTTGTGAAATATTCATGGATGACTTCTCTGTTTTCGGGAATCATTTGATAGTTGTTTGCATAATTTGGCACGTATTCTCCATAGATGTGAGGAAAAAAATCTTTTACTTAATTGGGAGAAATGCGAATTTATGGTTACTCAGGGCATTGTCTTGGGACGTATTGTATTCTGGGATCATCTTGCAAGACATCCTCTTGCACTTGGGATAGCCTTTGTGCTATTCATTTTTTAGTGAGTCAACCAAACCGTACAACTCTTGGAATTAATCCAATCCACCACTGCTTTTGAATCACATTCTATTTCAACTTGGGAAAAACCTTTTCCTTACACAGTTTTATACATTCCAAAAGTGCTCTAAACTCTACTTCATTATTAGTACCATGGCCAAAATTATGTGAAAAGACAACCAAAAGCTGTCCACCATAGTCTCGAATCACCCCCCACCACCAATGCTGCCTGAATTACCCCTGTAGCTACCGTCCATATTCAGCTTTACCCAGTCTTCCTTTGGCTTCCTCCATTGAACAATCTGAGATTTGCATGATTTAGATACTGGTACGTTAATGTCCAAAGCAGCTAGAATCTCAGCATCTATATGAGAGGCATCTCCTCTAACCAGTCTCTTGGACAAAGAACGAAGCTAGGCCTTCACTGCACGTCCAATAGTCTCAACCAAATCAAGTTGTCCCTCCATGCGCACCTTGCATCTACAAGTCCATAGCTTTTAGAAAATCAAACTTGGTAAGATACCAATAAGAAATTCCCTTCAGGTAGACTTTTGAGCAAAAGCAAACCAATGCATTACCCTTGACCACCACGAAGAATGTTGCACTCTCGGCAACCCCAGTGTAGTCTCTGTAATTCCCCATAATTTCTTAGCAAATTCAGCCATGCATAAAACATGATCATTCTATTCTTATTTGGCATCCAGACTAATATATTCGCACCTCCTTTACCCGCAACAATGAGACGTGTAATTTCATCAACCTTTTGTATACCCACCAACTAAACAAAACGTGTTATATCTCATCCGTCTTCAATCCATAAATCTTTGATACGCAAAGAAAAATTCATCACTACTTAAGCATATGTGTTGGTAAGAGAACAATTGTATATGTTCTTATGTTATTACATATGTCATGCTATGGCTTGTAACTTCATGTATGTTTGTTACACATTTTCTCACATCACAAAATTCTTATGTATTACACATTCAGTTCTATCATGAAATTTTTATCTGTTACACATTATGTTCTATCACGATATGTTTATTTGTTACACATTTTATTATATTATGAAATGTTTATTTGTTATACTTTTTTTATCACAAAATGTTTATTTGTTACACACTATATTATGTCACAAAATGTTTATCTGTTATGCATTATGCCATGGCATGAAATGTTTTCCTGTTTCATGATTATACCATGTCATTGATTTCATGTATATGTCACGTTACATTTCGTCAGGTCATCTATGATTTCATTTCATATTACGTCATGTCTTGAGTACAAAGTGTATCTTGGAAATAGATTTTCCACGTCAAATGAAGTCTGTCTATATTTATCACGACCCTAAGTGCTTAGATGAGATAATAACCTAGTATAACTCCTTTGTTCAAGCTAGAGTGTCTAAATTAGTGTAAAATCCACTAGGTTGACAAAGTACCATCAACAAATTTTAAATAGAGTTTAATTAACTGGTCACTGCAGAGAAGTTAGGCACTAACACCGATGGCACCTCCCACACATTGAATTTCATGTTATATGTACTTGTGCTAGTGTAGACACCTGTCACATGATATATAACTTACGTTTTCCAAAGCATGTGTAGATACCTGTATTGTGATGTCAGCAAGGACACATAGCTCAAAGGGAACCGTATAGCACCCATATGTTCGTATTTATTAATCATGTTTAATCATTGAACAAGATTCCAAGTTCATGTATTTCAAGTTTAAACTCATGTTATTTGAAGTTCAAGCTTATGTTATTTCATGTTTAGTTGACGCTCAAGTTCATTTCATGTCAAGTTTAATTTTAGTTTAATTTCAAGTTCAGTCCATGTTCAAGATCCTTTCATGTTAGTTCAAGTCATGTCATAATATGTCATCTTAATTGCCAAGTCACATCAACCTTATTTATGATCATATTATGCATTCATGCTTTTATTATCATGCATGCATATTTAAACTGTCTATTAAGTTATTTGTTAGCTTGTTGAGATTTTATCTAAAATCTCATCGTGGTTGTCCCAACTACTATTTTGAAGGTAGAAGATGTGTTAAGACCAGTAGATACAATGGACAATAGCCAACTGGAGACAATCGATTAGGCATCATAGGCATGATGTGGAGGTTAGCCTCCTTGCTCCAAGTCATAGGTAGTATTATGGCATCCCTAGTAGATGATCTAGGAACTTTGTCTTCTACACTTATGTTGTACTCGTGAACGTATATCAATTTAATGGTAAAGTACTATGTTTCAAAGTTTTTGGGATATATCTCATTTGGTGCATAGTATTACTGGAAAAAAATTATCCGCTGTGAATATTGCATATTACTAAATGTATGCTATGTGTATTCCATCTCTAATATTCATGAACGGGGGCAAGTAACCTTGTCTTGCATGTCTCAACTCTTCAAAGTCCATCAGATCTCATGTAGAATTTGGGGGTGACACAAAATGGTATCCGAGCAATACATCTCTAGGTCAAAACCACATGTTGCTATGAATTGCACAGAATATTAGGAATGAATTTTAGTCTGTGTTAATCTTGAAATTCTTGAGTATAAGAGTTATTATGTGGTTTTGATACAAGTGCCCGTGTATTTCAGGAAATGACACATGACGCGCGGTAGGAAACCTAGAAACCTTGGTGGAGATATCAACCAAGATAATAAGAATTCCCCAATAGATTAAGAACAAGAATTTTCTGAAGCTATACATCTATTGACTGACGTACTTAAACATCAGTAATAACGGTAAGTGCATGCACCTAGACTTGAAGTTTCTAATCCACTGTTACTCGAACTTTTCCAATAATGAAGGACCTCTAAAGGCAAAGAAATGAATTACTGATCTTGAAAGGATGTACGAGATATGTGGATGCACTAAGGACTAAAAGGTTTTATATGCTTGATACCTATTTCAAGGAGAAGTTGGAATTTGGATGGATACCTGAAGGCATCTTCTAATATGTGAACTAGGAACCTTTGTTGAATTGACATGGGAAAGATTCAAAGAAGAGTTTGATAACATATTCTTCTTGGATTTTGTCAAACAATAGAAGGTGTAGGAGTTTGCATCTTTGACTTAGGGCAGTCTAATTGTGGAGCAGTACACTGCTAAGTTTATGGCCTTGGGGAGGTTCACACCTCACCTAATGTCTACAAAAAGAATGCTGGTGCAAAAGTTTCAAGGAGAACTTCAGCCTAGGATTTATAGTCAAGTAGCCTATTGATTCACTCAAAATAATGCTTCCAAGTATAAAAGCACGTTTAAAATATAGTGTGAGTGCCCAAGGTCATTTCCACAGGGTCAACTATGTTAACATAACCCAACAAAAAGTAAATAAGTAAAAAAATATAAACAAAGTGGGGGATAAGATATGGTAGAACAACTCCTCTTTATGAAAGAGGTATGTTATCAAATACGGAAGAGGGGCTATAATGCAATGGATTGTAGTGAATGTAGGATGATTTAGAGGTGAGACAAGTGAAACATGAGTTCAATTCTCCTAAGAATAATGCAACTGTAAGAATCAGATTAACAATGTTTAAAGTTGAGACAATAAAATGTAGAGTGTGAGTAAAATCTTTAAAATTGGAAAATATTTGTTAAAAGGAAAATACTAGGGATACACATTCAGGGTTTCCTCTATCATCAGGTTATAATTGTTGGGCGCATCTGTTTATGTTAACTTAATCAAAATAATAACACTTAAGAAATAAAGAACAGGAAAACTTAGATAAAGGCACCGAATGGAATAAATCCTTTACTTCATTATCATCCATTTTCATCTCAAGACTCATAGTGGATAGATCCTTGATTATTTCAAGGTCCTGATGTGTCGTGAGTCTACAACAAGTCAAGAACAAGAGATTTATCCAAACCGATAGTAAATAAGGCATGAACATACAACAATAGATTTGTATCAAGTATAATAGCAACAAATAACCATCAATAATGATGGAAGGAAACCCCTTCCTCTGCAACCCTGGCTATAAAAATTAGCCCAAATCATCCTTTGATAGATGATTTGAAAACCCTAAAAAATAAGGATAAAAGTAATTGTTCTGAAAAAGAAATCGAGCTAAAGATTCCAAGAGTGGACAAGAATCGATCCCCCTCTGTGGTGAATCTGAGGCCTTTTTATCCTCTCCCTCCATCATCTCCATCTTCTAACTCTTCTAACCGAATCCTCTCAGTTTCTCGGTTCTGCCCTCTAAGGGATGAGGCGTTCCTCAATCGTTCCTGATGAATGAAGGCGAGTTACAGCAGAGGCTTTCATGCAGGCCCTACTCATTGGGTCTGGGCTCAATGGTGGGCCATATGCTGATTTTCGGCTTTTATTATTAGGACTAGGCCTTAATACCTGCAAGCAGAACATTCAGCCCATTAAACAAGTAAAATAGTACATTTATCCTCTTAATTAGCAATTTCAAAGGTCCAGGATTTTGTCTGAGAATCTTACAGTTAATCTCACTTTTTGGACTATTTTATCTTGATTTCTCTCAATTGTAAGCAGATATTATAACCAAAATATCTTGACAATCACCTATCATCGAATGGAAACTTACCATGAGTTGGTAAATTTTTATGCGATAGTAGATGCTGAGCAAAGAGGTCTGGCTATCCAGATTAATCCCAAAAGAAAGAGGACCATGTTGTTCATTGCAAGCAGTAGTGCCGAGAAGAGAAGATCTTTTCCCAACCCAGCTAAAGACAAGGGAATAGCAATAGAAAGATAGTCACCAACTTTCCACACATAGTGCCAAACTGTGGAAAGCATGACACTGGAGAGTGCCATTATGGATATGGAGTTTGTTTTCGATGCGGAAAGCCCAGACACTTGAAAAGAGATGGTCCCAACACCACACAAAGTAGTGGAGTTGGTGATAAATAGCTAAGGCCCCACATCCTAGTGCACACGTTTATGCTTAACCCTAGGTGATATCGATGTTGAAGCATCAGAGACGGAGGAAGCTGGCATCATCACTAATATTTCCTTACTCTTTTACATTTGTTTTGGTATGAATGATATGATTGGTATTAATAGTGGTATCCTGTTATATTATTATTATTAAACATCAACCTATTAAGGTTCATGGCTTGTGTACTATTTGATTCGAGCACCTCATAGGCCTTTGTGAACCGAGTTATCACCTCGAAGAGTTGTAGTCACTTCCTGACAGGAATATAGCTAGCTTGTACCCATTTAGTTAAGGATTTTTCCATGGAGATAGAAGGAAGGAAAATGAAGGCTAACTTGTTAGTATCAGTCAAATGGAGTTTGACCTAATCTTGGGGGGATGGATTGGCTATTCAAGCACTATGCTAAGATGGATTTTCAGAAGCAAGAAATAGTGTTTGAACCTCTAATTGAAGACAAGATGAGCTAAAGGCTAGAAGTTGTATGCCAAACTCAGTAAGTGTGAGTTCTAGCTTCTTGAAGTGAAGTTTCTAGGTTACATAATCTCTAGTAGAGAGAGTAACAATAGACCTCAGTAAGATTGAAGCAGTATTGAACTGGCAAAGACTGACTAGTGTGCATGAGATTCAAAATTTCTTCGGACCAGCTAGTTATTACAAAAGGTTCATGGAAGGATTTGCTAGTTTGTCTGGACCACTCACCACCTTGAATAAGAAAAATGGGAAGTTCATCTGGAGTGATAAGTGTGGGGCGAGTTTCTTGAGTTGAAAAAAAGACTTACGACAGCACTGGTACTTACACTACCGGAGTCTCTTAAGTCTTTTGTAGTGTATAGCAATGAATCTAAAGCAGGACACGAATGTGCGTTGATGTAGGAAGGGAAGGTAGTTGCTTATGCTTTACGTCAATTGAAGGATCATGAGTAGAACTATTCTACTCATGACTTGGAGTTAGCTACATTGGTTTTTGCAATTAAGATTTGGAGACATTATTTGTACAATGAAAAGTGTGCAATTTTCACATATCACAAAAGCCTCAAGTACCTTTTTGAGCAAAAGAACCTTAACATGAGGCAGAGGAGATGGTTGGAACTAATTAGTGACTATCAATGCGACATCAAATACCACTCTAGAAAGGCCAACGTGGTAGTTGATGCTTTGAGTCACAAGAGCAAATCGGAAGTCTTCTGTTCCACTGTAGTCAGGAAGTCATTATGATCGCAGTTCAAGACTTCATTCCATTGGATTGGGAAGAATAGACCTTTAGAAGGAAGACAACAGACTTGCGGAAGTCATTAGAAAAGTTAATTGGTAGAAAGGATCGAAGGACTTCAGTAGCATAAAAGATGGAACTTTGTATTATAAGAACCAAAGAGTCATTTCAACAGATCAGGAGTTGAAAGAGAGGGTGTTAAAGGAGGCACATAACACTCTTTACACTGCCCATCCTAGAAGTACAAAGTTGTACCAGGAACTAAAGCAGCATTTTTGGTGGAAAGGAATGAAGAAAGCTGTGGCTGAATTTGTGAATAAGTGTTCACTCTGTAGACTAGTTAAAGTAGAACATCAGAAGCCAGTAGGTGAGTTGTAATCACTACTAATCCTAGAATGGAAGTGGGAAGATATCTCGATGGATTTTTTGGTGGGTTTTCCATGGATCTCAACTGAGAATAATACTATCTAAGTGATACTTGACCATTTGATGAAAAACACTCAGTTCATACGCATCAAGAATACATATTATTTCAAAAGATTGATGAGAGTTTACATATCACAGATTGTTAGATTGCATGGAGTGCCTAAGACAATCATGTTAGATAGAGACCCCCATTTTACATCTTTATTCTGGCAGAGTTTGCAAAATTTGATGGGCACTAGTTTGAAGTTTAGTAATGCCTATCATTGACAAACAGATGGGCAAATAGAGAGGATGATTCAAATGTTAAAAGACATGCTTAGAGCCTGTGTAATGCAACATGAAGGAAATTGGGAGAAACAACTACCTCTGGTAGACTTTGCTTATAATAATAGCTTTCAAGCCACCATTCAGATGGCACTGTATGAAGCCTTGTATGGTAGAAAGTATAGATTCCCACTGTATAGGGACAAAGTAGGAGAGAGTAAAGTAATTGGACCAAAAGTCCTATAAGAGCTAAAGGATCAAGTCCACACGATCAGAGAAATGATGGAAATGGCACAAAGTCGACAAAAGAGCTATGTTGGTAACTGAAGGAGGAGTATAAAGTTTGAAGTTGAAGGTTGGGTTTTTGTGAACGTATCTCCTATGAGAGGAGTAAGTTCATTTGAGTTAAAAGGCAAGTTGAGTCCAAGATATGTGGGACCCTGTGAGATAGTGGAAAAAGTGGGAGCAATTACATACTATCCGGAGCTACCAATTGAGTTCCATGGAATCTATAATGTATTCCACATGTCCTCGTTCAAAAGGAGTTTTGGGAATCAGATGCCAGCAGTGGTAGACCCCGATAGCAAACTTTTGCAATCCAACTTGACCTACGAAGAAAAGCCTGTACAAATAATTGATTGGAAGGAAAAAGAATTTTGGAATCACAAGATCACATTAGTCAAAGTACTTTGGCAAAATCATAATGTTCAGGAAGCAACTTGGGAGAAAGAAGTGGATATACAAGCCAACTACCCTCAGTTGTTTGGAACCTAATCTAGTCTTGTTTGTCTTTGTCTCAGCTTAGTTAATATTTTTATGATTCACTTATGTATGGGATTGATTGCATCAAATATTGTACTTCATTTGCTTGGATATCGAATAAAGTATATGTTTTGTTCAAGACTTTTGTAGACCATTTGTAGTGTATACTATGAATTATTTTCTCAGTTTTGCATGTCTTTTTGCAATTCCATGGCATGCGAGCAAAATGCTACTAGGAAACCAACCCTTTTCATACAGCTAGCACGATAAATGAGGGAAGAACATCATATGAGGCAACTTATTGAATTGGAAAGGCAGATAGTTGCCCATTGGCAGAAGATTGAGGTGACTTGTTGAATTGGATAGGTGGGTAGCTACCTATTGGCAGAACTTCTACCCTAATTTCTCGACCCTTTTTGCACAACGAGTGTAAGAAATGAGGGAAGAATTGCATAAGAGGTGACTTGCTAAATTGGATAAGTAGATAGTGATCTATTGGCAGAAGATTGAGTGCTAGGAGCACCATCGCACCCACATAATGGATATAGATAGAAAGGTGGTAGGTTATGAGAGAAGGGTTTTGCCTCACGAAGAACGTTACCCACCTCTTCACCCAACACTTGAATGGTTCAAGATAACTTTAGAGTGGTTTTAGTCTGTTTGCATGGTCGGTGTTACCACTCCCTTTGGTGCTAGAACGCGATTTTGTTTATTTGAGATACTTAGGATTGTGAGAATGAGAAACTATTTTCACCATTAGAGTCAAATGAATATTTATGATTTTATAGCATAATAAAACAATTTTAGATTTCTGGAATAATGCTTGTTCGAAAATGCATTTTGAGTTTTATAAATGATTTGCCTTTGAGGTTTGTATGGTTATTTAGAATTTTATAGTGCAAAATTTATTTGCATTTTTTTTTCAGAGTGAATAGTGTAACGCCCGTCCTTATGATGGGTCTTTTAGAAAATGATTTTAAGAAAATAGACAAGAATTACGGTTCATTTTTAAATTTATTTTCCTTCCATTCCAGGATACAAAAGACTCTATGTTTATAAATAAAATATGTTTCTTAATTTAAAATGTTACAGTAAAAAAAAATTAAATTTCTAAATTAAAGTCTCTCGTACAAAACATAGGCTATCATGCCCTTCCCCTTGGGTTGTGTTCGTCCTAAAGCGTCATGCTCATCTTGTCTCTGGGAGGGCATATATAAAAACTAAAATGAGTCGATCACTCGTAAGCATTACTTAATATAGTTAAAATTTAACAACATAAGTTTTCAGTCTTGCATTCATCACTCCATACATATCATACATAGACATTTAATTAATTTTAAAACGTTGCGAGGTGGGATTTTTCTTCAAAAAGGGTTTTCTTCTCTTAAAACAGTTCCCCACACCTCACTACCTTCATTTCTTAAAGAGTTTTATAATGCATACATCTTTTCTTAACGTGCATACATTCTTTCTTATCACTTTCATTAGCGATTGCACACTGTTATGCCCAATGTGTGAAGGTTAGTGGTCTTTTGGACCCGATTCCATCCGTGGCCACTGGTTAGGAATCCATTATGTTAGGGTGCAGTACTGGGTGCACTACCAGTACTACTTACCCGGTATTGCAATCTACCCAATCCAGTCCTTCGATACCTTTATCCGTTCATTCATGGCCGTTATATCTTTTCATACATCAAAACATTTAGTCCTTTCATTCATTTCAGTTCTTTCAGTCCTTCAGTCTGTTCATTCTTAAAAGTGATTTAAAAACATGAGTTTAAACATCATCTTTCATAGCATCATTTAAAACATTAGTTCATAGGGAAATTTCAAAACACTTTCTTTGCATCGTTTAAAGCATGAGGCGTCAGCCTCACATTTTATTTTGTAAAAATACATACAATACTTACTACGTATAACATTCATTCACATGCATACACTTAATACTTTGGGGTGCGTAAAAAGGGATTGCCAAGAAGGGTCATTACATACTTATACTTGAAAACTTATACTTAGCATTCTTTCATAGAACATGTTTCATATCATTTTGTAAAGCATCGTAAAGGAAAAGCATTTCATTTTCATTTATTGATAAAACTCTATAAGAGTATGAACATAATACTTACCTAGACTCCATGTCATACTCATTCCATGTGCGTGTCAGATAGCAACCTACATGCATACACATAATCTTAACGTTATTCTCTATCTAATGCATAAGTAACTATACTAAAAATAGAACTACACTTCACTTGGAACACTCTCCGTCCATCCCTGGGTTCTTACGTGCTATTTATTATGCTAAAACCTTCAGGGTCCATTTACCGTCACTACCTTTGTGTTTCACCTTGGGGTTAAGACGTTAAAATCTTCATCTTACTCTTCTATTAACCCCATTCCAAAGCATGACTCAAACCAACTAAGTCATGCATCCGGTCCTAGACAACATACCCAATACTACCTTCTGCTTCCTAGCCCATACTCAATCCTTATTCCCAACCATACATGCCACATGACTTTAAGCCAACTCTAAGGCTTAAACATCATGCAACCATGCTTAGGGTAGATTACCAATTACATATGATAAATCCGTTTGGTACACGTGTCTCACCAGATGGACATTTACCTAACTCTTTATCACCTAAGATCAACTTATAGTCTAATGAACGCTCGCTTGTATAAACAAATTCATACTTTGATACCAACATCTACTCAAACCCAGTCAGCAGGACCTTCCTACTTCCCTGCCCGTTTACAAGTTCATCCCAACACTTGACACTACATGGCTCCATTCACTACTACATCTCCATCACGTCACGCAACTCGAGACAAATTTCAAGTTACATTATTGTGATAACCCGCTCCTTCTTTTTTCTTTAATTATTAGCCTCGTTCTATGTGTCATACCCTGATTGCGTGTTTTAAAAGATATATAGTGGATTTCAAAGCAAAATAGTTATTTTAAAGCTTATGAATATTTTAAATATTTTGGAAATATTTATAAGTGATATTTCTAGTATTATCGAATTAAACTGGTTTTTAAATAACACAATTATAATATTTTAATGAGCTCTAAAAATATTATAATTGTGGATAATTATTTACATTAAATATTTTAAGTCATTTAAAATATTATGAGATTTAACTTTATGTTGAAAATTCTAAATTTAATTTAAATGCTTTTATAATCTTTGAGTAATTAACGAGACTTTATCATATTAAATAATGATGAAGGAATATTATTTTATAAAATTTAGTTTCTAAAATAATATTCTATCTTAATTCCTATTAGTGTTTTATTTAAAATAGAACACTTACGTGTTTTCAAATCATTTTTTAAACTCATCGATAGATTGTTTTGTAAACCCCGAAACGAAGGACTTGGATTAAATACTCAAGCCCCTAGCCTTGCTCCCTCACTTTTTCCTTTCCTCTTTCTCTCTCCTCTCCCTCTCTCCCAACCCGACGTCTCTCTTCTTTTTCTCACCATTTGGTTGCTTCTTCCAGCCGGCGCCACCACCAGCTGTAGTGCTCAACCTCCATTACCAACAACTTCCTTCCCCGCCAACAAGCTTCTCCTCCCACCAATGCACACCACGGCAGACTCTCTCTCCTCCCACGGCATCTCTAGCAAAAATGGGTAAAAACCCATCCCTCTCCTCCTAGCGCTACAGTACACGGTAGCTATAGCCTCACTGTAGGTCACTAGCTAACCCTCACCCTCCAGCCAACATCCCCTCTCACCAGCGAGCTCCCACGTGCTCTCTCTCTCCTCCTAGAGCAACTTGGCTAAAATGAGTTTCACACCGATTTCCTCCTCCTAGCACCACCGTACATGGCCAAGATGGTCAATGAACACCGCCAACGACTACACCACCTTATGGGCTTCCTCTCCATACTCTCATTTCCCCATATCTCTCTCTTTCTTGGTTGGGTCTCTACACCCACTTACACTCGGTTGCACCACCATGCACCGCTACCCACGGTACCTCACCACCACCATCATGTCCCTCCCATCACCATGACCTTCCCCAACATTTTCATGCCCAACTGAGCTACACACAACTCTCACTCTCCCCCACTCTTTCACGGCTTATCCTTCACTTCAAGGTCTGATCTGTCGCCATGAGCAACCGCCCAACCACCACCTCGCCACCGTAGCTCCACTACACCTCCCTCAAGCTCTTCCATGCTTAGCCATGATGTTCAGCCCATCCCCACCTCCCTCACGCACTCTCTTACCTTCGGATGCACTATTCACGACGTGATGCGACTAGGCTCCGCCAACTTAGATCGCCAAGAGGCCACCTTGAGCCTTTCCAAGACCATGCCTAGTTATTCTCAAGCCCAAATTGCCACTTTACGTGGTGGATAGCCACCGTGCGCAGTGTAAACTGCCACATGCAACTCCTCCAATGTCTTGATCGTGACGTGCAACGAGCAATGCATGGGTTATCCCTTCGCTGGTAGAACCCACTATCTCTCATTATTTATGCTAATATTAGTTGGTTGGTTGGACTGTAGACTGTGTAGTTAGTAATTGTGGAGTTCGTTGCATAGTTGTGAAGGAAATGTAGTTGTGAAGTGTTGGGTTTGACTGTGTAGTGTGTTATGAAGTATGGGTGTGAGGTGTGTCGTAGTTGTGACGTGGCATACTATTGTTAAGGGAGTACACGTGGAGTGTGCTCTGCGTCATGTAGTGACGCACCGTGTGATGTGCATCGCGATAATAAGTGAGGTAGCGAAGGGAGTATGCATGGTGTGTACTCCATGTCGTGTAGCGATGCACTATGAGGTGTGCATCCTAGTGATGTGTGGCATAGAGTGAAGAGAGTACATGTGGCATGTGCTCTGTGTTGTGTAGCGGTATCGTAAGGCGTGTCGTGAATAAAATGATGGTTGCGTGGTTGAGGTGACGGGTGTCAGATGTAGCGTTAGGAACTGGGAACTGTGGCCTATAGTCCAAGGTGACGGGTGTCAGATTGTAGTTGACTTATGGCTGAGAGTATGTGTGAAGTGGTAGAAAAGTATTAGAGAGTGCAGCGGAAGCATGACGAGCGTCGTGACATGACTTGGGATTTGTCTAGAGGTACGTGACATGATAGAGGTGCATTTGTGGATGCAGTCCTCTCGTATCAAGTGTTGGGATGAACTTGTACAGGGCCAAGAAGTAGGAAGAGTCCTATCAACCGAGTCTGAACAAGTTGGTATCGGAGTATGGAGCTAATTTATACAAGCGAGCATTCATTGGACTTATAAGTTGGTCTTAGGTGAAAAAAGGGATAAGATAAATGTGCCTCTAACGAGACATGTGTGCCATACAGGTTCACCATATATAATGGGTAATCTATCCTCAGCATGGTTCCATGGTGTTTTAGCCCTAGAGTTAGCTTAAAGTCATATAACCTGCCGGGATGGTAATGAGGATTTAGTATGAGCTAGGATACATAAAGGTAGTAATGGGTAAGTTGTCTAGGATTGAGATGCGTGACTTAGTCTGAGTCATGCATCGACATGGAGGTTCACTTTAAGGAATAAGACCCCGAAGGTTTTAGCATAGTAAATGGCATGTAAGAGCTCATGGATGGATGGAGAGTGTTCCAAGTGAGGCATAGTTCTATTTTTAGTATAGTTGCTTATGCATTAGATAGATGATGACGTAAGGTTATGTGTATGCATGTAGATTGCCATCTAACACGCACACGAATGGACCACATGGATTGAATATGGCATGAAGTCCAGGTAAGTATTGTGTTTATACTCTTCTAGAGTTTTCTTAAATAAAAGAAGACAAAAACGAAATGCTTTTTCTTTAAAATGAAAATGAAACTTTTTTCTCTACAAGACACAGTTCATGAAAAAGAAACCTAAGCATAAGTTTTCAAGTATAAGTATGTAACGACCCTCCTTGGCAGCCCCTTTTCAAGCACCCAAAGTACGTATGTATATGCATGTAGATGGATGCTACACACGGTACGTATTGTATGTATGCTCATGAAAGGAAACAAACTGAAGCTTTAAAAGATATAGGAACTAACATTTCTAAAAGATGCAAATGAAAGAAACTACTTTTTAAAACAACTTTTATGAAAAGAAAGAAAACTATTTTTTTTTAAATGACTTTATGAATGAAACGAACTGAAGGACTATAAGGAACTGTAAGAACTGGATTGTAAAGGACTGAATGAACTGAAAAGGAATAAAAGGACTGTAAAGGAATGAATGGACTGAATGCATGATGTATGAAGATGCGTAATGGCCACATGAATGGAAAGGAAAAGGAGCCGAATGGACTGGACTGGCCAGATTGCAATGCCAGGTAAGTAGTACTGGTAGTGCACCCAGTGCTACACCCTAAAGGAATGGATTTCCAATTAGTGGCCACGGGCAGAATCAGGTTCAAAAGACCGCTAACCCCAGCATAAAGGGCACAACAATGTGCAACAGTCAATGAAAGTGATAAGAAAAGAACGTACACATGTTAAGAAAGAATGCATGTATGTATAAAAAGAAGTGTGCATGAATGTATGTAAGAAAAGATGTATGCATGAAAAGACTCTTTAAGAAATGAAGGTAGCGAGGCATGGGGAACTGTTTTAAGAAAGAACACATTTTTAAAACGAACTGCATATCTATGCATAATAAGTATGATATGTATGTATGGAGTGATGAATGCATGACTGAAAACCTATGTTCATGTATTTTAACTGTATGAAGTAATGCGTATGAGTTATCGACTCATTTTAATTTTTATGTGTGCCCTCCCAGGGACAAGATGAGCATGACGTGTCAGGATGGGCTATGCCCAAGGGGAAGAACACAAAAGCCTAGGCAAGATATTTTGTACGAGAAACTTTAATTATAAAATTAATGTTTTCCGCTGTAATATTTTAATGAAGAAAATGAGTTTTATTTATAAACATAGAGTCTTTTGTTTCCTGGCATGAAAGAAAAGAAAATTTTAAAAGGAACCATAATTCCCATCTATTGTTATTAAAATCATTTTCTAAGGGACCCATCACAAGAATGGGCGTTAGAATCATGACGCCGGCATGCTTTTGATGTGCTACTCTTACATTATCCCACCACTTTGCACATACCCTAAGCCATAAGTCAACTACAAGGTGACACTTGTCACCTCGTACTATAGGCCACATCACCGCTATCTCAGGACACTGTCACATAGTTCCTGACGCTACACAATGTGCTCTATGCTCCTCTTCGTGACACGCCACGACCATCATTTTCTTCATGACACGCTATACTGTGCATCGCTACACAACATGGAGTACACATCTTGTATACTCCTTTCGCTACATCATGTATTACCACAACACACACCACACAGTGCGTCACTACACACATGGAGCACATGCCACATGTACTCTCCTCACACTATGCCACACATCACTAAGGCACACACCACATGGTGCATCACTGCACTACATGGAGTACACTCCACATGTACTCCCTTTATAACACTACACCGCATTACAACTACGGTATACACCTCATACCCATACTTCGTAGCACAGTGCACAACACTACACAATTACACCCAACACTTCATTACACAACCACACTTCACTTTACAATTACGCAATGAACTCCATTATACTAATAGCACAATCCACAACCTATCAACTAAAATTTAATTTAAATAAAGAGGGATATAGGGTTATACTATCGACGAGATAATCTATGCATTGCTCACTGACCTTTACGGTTAAAGGCTTCGGAAGAGTCATACGTGGCGGTTAAACCGTGTACAGTGGCTATTTGGGCTACTAGAGGTGACTATAGGTATGGATCTGAGCAGTGAAAGGTTTGGTTGTGGTCCTAGAGTTGTGGCCTTATGGCGATGCCAAGGTGGCACACGGAGGAAGCACAGTGGTCCATGGAGGAGTTTAGGTCATGTATGGCTAAATTGGGAATTTCATGGGTTTCAAGGCTAGTGGTTAAGGATGGCCATGGAGGGCTTGAGGGAGGTGTGGTGGAGCTATGATGGCGAGGTGGTAGTTGTACGGTGGTTCACGGTGGCAAATCTAGCCGTGAGGTGGAGTAGAGACCGTGAGAGAGTGGGGGAGAGTGAGGGAGATGGGGACTTCGGCTGGGCATGGGAATGGCTAGGGAAGGTCGTGGTGTTGGTGTTGTGGCATGGGCAGGCATGTATGATGACGTGGAGGAGAACCCATATAAGTTATGTGCATGTGTGTGTGGTGCAACAGAGAGGGGGAGAGTTAGGGGGAAAGGAGACCATGGAGATGGAGCCCATGAAGTGGTGAAGTTGTTGGTGGTGGTAGGAGGTCACGGTGGCAACGTAGCACAGTGCAAGGAGGAGAAATAGGCTTGAAACTCATTCCGTAAAAGGTGAAGGAGGAGAGAGAGGGGGTTTCCATGTGACTCGCCACTGGTAGGGGTGGACTTGTCGGCATGAGGGGGAGCTCCTAGTGGTGGAGGTGAGGCTGGGTGGCATGTGGTGGCACCAGGCTGAAGAGAGGTGAAGCACGGCCATGGGGAAGCCAAACCGTTGGGCTGGAGAAAGGGAGAGGAGAGAGAGAACGAAAAGGAAAGTAGAGGGAAAAAGGTAGGGGTTTGGGTATTTAATCCAAACACTTCATCTTGGAATCTTCAAAACGATCTAACGGTGAGTTTAAATACTGATTTGAAAATACGTAAGTATTTATTTAATTTAAAAAAATGAGAAGAAATAAAATAGAATATTATTTTATAAACTAAAGTTCATAAAATAAAATTCCTTCATCATTAATTAAAATGATGAAGTCTTGTTAATTATTAGAAGAGAATAAAACCATTTAAATTAATTTAGAGTTTTCAAAATATTTTAAATCTCGTAATATTTTAAATAACTAAAATCATTTAAATTAAATAATTTTCTATAAATATAATATTTTTGGAGCTCTTAACAAATACTAAAATTGTATTATTTAAAAACAAGTTTAGTTCGATAATACTAGAAATATTTTTAGGACATTTAAAATATTCATAAGCTTTAAAATACTGAGCTTGTTTTAAAACTCCGCTTGGTATTTTTAAAAATATGCAAAATACTGAGCTTGTTTTAAAAATCTACTTGGTATTTTTAAAAATATGCCATCAAGGCTCAGCATGTAGAACAAGGCTTATAATTACAAAAGAAAGAATGAGCGGGTTGTTTCAAATCATAACCTCAATGTTAGCAGCTAGACCAGTATTTTCAAAATCACATTATGGAATGTCTAAATTATGTTAGAGAAGTTTTATTTGGACATTTTGCAAGATCATAACCATACTTGGTGAATAGTATTGGACACTTGGCACCAAGAGAAACCATGAGATGGAAAATGTGAAGGAAATCAAGTTTTGTGATCATGTCACCTAAGCAAAACCCTATTCTATCCAACCATCCAATTTGTGCTAAACCAAAGAGGGTTTCAATTCTAGAGAAATCCTAAACATATAGAATTCAATTTAAACCAAAAAGCTTGGAGAAAACTAAAACCCTAAATGGTTTCCTCTAACCCTGAAGTTTGCCTCCAAACCCTAAATGAACTTGGTTTTAGCTTAATGTTTAATTAATTGATTAAATCACTTCCATATGTTATTAATTACTCAAATTCCTAGTATTATATCATTATTTATTCTTTTAAACCTTGAAATTCTTTTTGGACCAAGAAAAATTAGATTTGAGCTTGATAGTAACTTAAACCCCATTAAAACCCTAAATGGAAGCCCATTCAGTTAAGGCTCATTAAGGCCGATAAAATTGAGCCACCAAGGAAAGGCTTGTGGAGGAAGTTTTTCCCTTCCCATGGTAGTCCTATCACTACCCAAAGTAGCCCCAAACAGGGGCTGGTTTTGCCCCTAGTTTTAGTTAACACCCCATCACTCAAAGTGTCCTTCACAAGCCTCCTATCAGCCCTACAAAAGTTGTTGTAAGTATTTTCACACAACATACTCTTCACAAAATTTTTTCCTCTTTGAGTCTAGTTTCTATTGGTGTGTTCTGTGTTATATTGATTTAAGCATGAAGATGTCATTCTGGGGGATAATTTGGGTAGTCTATGATATTTTGATGATTTTTCCCAAGTTATTGGCAAAATGAAATTCTGCCTAGAACTTTTGATGAGAGTTCTACTTGGATAAAAAAGGTTGAAAACAAATTCTGTTTTGTCTAAGCTTTTATCTTTTGTTATGAAAACATGCTCCAATAGCTTTAATATTTATATATGATGTTCCTAAGACTTTGATTTACATTTTAGTATGTTAGTTTAAGGATTTCTAGTGTTGGTTTTAAATATATGATTTTCTATACATGAAAAAGTTCAGATAGGTCATGTATTTGAGGCTTTCTAGTAGATTGATGTTTTGATGCAAATTTGGCCATGTGATCTTGAGTTTGATGCTTGGATCTATTCTAGGCCTTGATTTTTTATCCATGATAGTTCTTAGGAGTGTGTTATAAATGTATTGGAAGTGTCCAATTGAACTTTTAGAGTTCTTGGAGTTGTTTTGAAATGAGATAAAATCTTGAGAATCAATGGTTGTTCTTAAGGTTAAAAACTTAAACTTTAGTTTTGTATTGAAAAGATTTGTGATTTTTGTGAAGTGAGTTTTGTTATATTTTATAGTATGTTATTTGAACATAGGATATGATTTTGTATGCTACAGTATTTTGGTTTAAGCATGAAAAATGAGATTTGATAGGATTGCAACGAAACTCAAGATATTTGGCCTATATATGTTTTGGCCTAGGCATGTTTGACATAGTTGTGATGTATTTTAAAGTTTTCTAATTAGATATATGGATTTAGGACAAAATTTACATGAGGAATATAAATTTTGGAGAATTTTGGACTTAGGATGTAAAATCGTTAAGTTAGGGGTAAAATGATCTTTTTGCCCATGTAGATGGGTCAAATGGGAATTTATACTAAGTCTATTTTTTAAATGTTTCTAAACTATTAATAAGGAGTTTCTAACATTTAGAAATCTCTACTTCAAGTTTATTGTATTTCGCACTTTTAATTCGTCATGCACAATCACAGTAAGTTACCTTCTAATTTACTATTAGATTATTGTGTATATATCTTGGTAAGAGAACAATTATCTATGTTCTTATGTTATTACAAATGTCATGCTATGCCATGTCATTTCATATATGTCTGTTACACATTTTCTCATATCCCAAAATTTTTATCTGTTACACATTCTGTTCTATCATAAAATGTTTATCTATTACATATTTTATTCTATCATGAAATTTTTATCTGTTATACATTTTATCATGTCTCGACATGTTTATCTGTTACAAACTTTATTATGTCATGAAATTTTTGTTTATTTTATGATTATGCCATACCATTCAATTCATGAACACGTCACATTATGTTACGTCAAATCGTATCTCCTCTCATTTCATGTTACGTCAATTCTCGAGTATAGAGTGTATCTCAAAAATAGTTTTTTGACGTCATGTCTAGTCTATTTATGCTTATCACGACTATAAGTGCTAGAATGGGATAATCTCGTAGTAGAACTCCTTTGTTCATGCTAGTGTCCATATTAGTATGAGATACCCAGGGTTGACAAAGTACTGCCAATAGGTTTCAAATGGGGCCTAATTATCTTGTCACTAGAGCTAACTAATGTCGATGGTGCCTTTCACATGTTCAATTTCATGTTATATGTACTCGTGCTAGTGCAGATACCTGTCATGGGATATGTACATTATGTTTTCCATAGCAGGTGCAGATACCTGTGAACTGTATGAATGTTAACGTACTCTTAGCTAGTACAGATACCTGTATTGCGATGCAGTATTGGCAGGGACACACGTTGGCCTTTTCAGGGTGGTACTTAATTTCGCTTCATGTTGTTTCAAGTTCATGTATTCAAGTTCAAGCGCATGTTTTTCAAGTTCAATCTCATATTATTTCACATCATTTTACGTGCAAGTTCTTATCATGTTAAGTTCAATTTCAAGTCAATTTCAAGTTCACTCCATGTTCAAGTTGCTTTCATGTCAGTTCAAGTCATGTCAGCACATGCTATGTTAATTTTCAACTCACGTCAAGCTTATTTATGATCATGTTTTGCATTCAAGCTTTTAGTGTCATAAATGCATCTTTAAACTGTCTGTTAAGTTCTTTTTTAACTTGTTGAGATTTGTATTTAAATCTCATCATGGTAGTCCCAACTACCATTCTACCCAAATTGGTAGACAATGTGTCAAGACGAAGAGATGCAATGGACGCTAGCAACTGGAGATGGTTGATTAGGTAGCATAGGCAAGACGTGTAGCTCATAGCTTCCATGCTCTAATTCATAGATAGTATTATGGTGTTCCAGACCGAGTTACGCAAGCTACTCGATAGATTGACCTAGTAAATCATATAGTTTATGCATGTACTTATGAAGCTCTGTCTCCCACACTTTTGTGTGAACGCCCGTCACTTTAATGTTTATCTACCATGTTTCAAAGTTTTTGGGATATATCTTAATTGAGCTGAATTATTACATTTTTAATGCTTTTAGAACCAATATATCTTAATTCTTTCATTACTTTATCATTGGTTTTATATGGAAAAATGAATAAATCAAAGTTGTGATTTTAATGATTAAAAGCATGAATTTCTGCTTGAATTCTACCAACTATTGATTACTATGCATTCTAGTCCATAATTTTTCTTGCTTTCCATTATCATTTGCGTTTGTACCATTGTTCTTCTTGTTCTTCATGTTCAAAAAGTTTCTTGAGCTATCTTTCCATCTTTTGGGTTCAATCCATGAACCTCAAAAGATAGAAGCACTTCTTGCCATGAATGAAAGTTGCCCAAGCTAATCTTTCATTGTGTTATTTTGTTGTTGAGTGTTTTCTTTTTTTTTTAATCTCCATCTCCATTTTTCGTGCATACCATGGTTCATTATGTTCATGCCTTGTTCATATTTTGTCTTGAGCTTTCCCACCATTCAAACACTCCCAACTCCATCTAACCTCATACACGGCCACACCAATCACCCCACATCATGCTCACTTAAACCGTGACCCACCATTACCCTCCAACAAGCCACCAAACTTCCAAAGCCTAGCCTCCACTTGCCGTCCAACCCATCCCTCATTTCCCTCAAACGTAGCCACCACCTAAAAAGTGGTCATTTGCCTTTCCATTAGCTAATTTTCCCTTAGTCATTTCGGCTAGCTACCATCTCACCAATGAATCCCTTCATCCATAAATCCTAACCATTCATCCCATTGCCCATCAACCTAGGATGACCCTAAACCGCCAACTCAAAAGGATGCCTAGACAAATTGCTTTTCCAAAAGGCCAAAAAAAGCAAGCTTTCCACCCCTAATTTCGGGAAACATAACACCACTACACAATTGTTTTTCCAAAAGGCCAAAAAGCAAGCTTTTTCCATTTCTTTATTCCCATCCACTTGGCAACCCCTCACCAAGAACCAGCCCTACTCATCTTGCCTTTTTCTTTAACAATTCGGCACCTACCCATCACTCACATGGTCCCTTTTAGCTTACCTCCACTCACCTACACATCATTAAACCCAAGCCCCACTTGCCGGCCAACAAAGCTCCCTTTTCCACAAAACTCTAGTCCACTTACCTAAAAGAGACCCCTAGACACCTTCCTTTAACTTTAGCAAAAGCTGCCCCTCTCAAATAAGGAAATCCTAATCACCCTACTCTCTCACACACGGATCCCTTCACCATCCAACTCTAGCCGATACCTATGAGTGGTAACCAACCAATTTGCCTTTCCACTAATCAAATCACCCCTCATCATTCGGAAAACCCTACCTTCCAACTACCCACGTGAAGCCTTAAGCTCTTAACCCTAGACACCCAACACCCCACCGATTACTCATGCCACCTCACACTTAGTCTCATAACCCTAGATTCCCCTCAAACCTCACGGATCCCTTTTTCACACTCAAATAAATCCACCAACTCCTTTCTAACCCACGGAAAAATACCTCTTTTGTCTTCCAAGTGGTTGCATATCACATGAATTTAATCCATTCACATGGCAACAACCTCACATGGCAACAACTTGGCAAGCTGGAAGAAGGAGCTGAAACGTGATCCCATGGAAGAAATGAAAAGGAGTCAGTGCATGATTGAATAAAAAATGTGAAAAGAAGTGAAAGCAAGGAGAGAAGAGGGAGATTGTGATGTGCAGGTGATTGAATAAAAAAAAAGGGAATGAATGAGCTGAAAGTCATTGAAGGCTGTTGTCCACCGAAATTATACATTGAAGAAGTAGGCTGCTGCCTCTCCACCGAATTTGACATTGAAGAATTAGCCTCTCCACCGAATTTGACATGGAAGCCATTAAAGGCTGCTGCCTTTCCACCGAATTGGACAATATTGGAGAAGGAAGACAGCTGGATGGTTGAGACACATGGCTATAAAAAGACCTTAGAGAACAAAGAGAGAGGAGGGGAGAAGAGCGCTGAAATGCTTTGGTGCATGTTCGGCAGTTTTGGGGGGCTGAAATGCTTTGGTGTTTTGGAGTTTTTTTTATTAAGTGTGCTAAGAATTGTTTTAGAATTTTATTTCATTAAGTGTAAAACCTTAATTTCTTGCAAGTGTGCTAGTTGGTTTCATGCAACAAAAGAATTGTTTTAGAAGTTTTAATTAAGTATGCTAGTTGGTTCCATGCAACAAAAGAATTGTTCTAGAAGTTGTCATTAAGTGTGTTGCCTTAATTTATTGCAAGAAAGGTTTGGTTGTAAGCTTTTGTTTTTTATTTTTTCTGAAACATCATACGTGGGGAGTAGAGGAGTTGTTCTAGAGTTTTCATTAAAGGTTTGGAGATTAATTTTCAAAAGTGATACGTGAAAAGTTGGTTCTTTTTGTTTTGAATTTCAATTGAATGGTGAAGGGGAGTTTTCGTCCAAACTTTTCGTTCTCGATTTTTATTTAACTTCAGTTTAAAGTTTATGGAATACCTTTGAGATTTTTTTTGGCTTAGAAGTTTGGGTAAATATGATACATGGGGAGTAAAGGGAGTTGAGCTTTTCATTCGTGAAGTGAAGTGAGTCGGTTTAGATTTATTTTTCTGAAGGAGTTTTAGTTGGTTTGAATTATATTTTTCAAAGAGTGAAGGAGAGAGCTTTTGTTTTTGTTTTAGTTGGGCAATCTATTTGTTGTTTACTTATTTTGTGTTATTTATTTTTCTCACTTCTTTAAGTTTTCATTTAATAGTGATTACAATTGTTATGGATTAATTTTAAGAATTTGTGATTTGAATACAAAGATGAATTCTAGAATCTTGGTTTTGGGCATTTTCAATTTTCAGTTTGTGTTTTATCAATTACTTTCTAATCTAGTTTAATCTTAGCTTAGTTTTATTAATTTCTTAGTTCAATTGCATATTAGATTGATTAAAGTTTAAATAGGATTTAAATAATTTCAGTTTCATTGTTTAATTGTTAGATTAATTAAGATTGTTCAATTTAGTTGACTCTTTGATTAATAATTTCAATTTGTTAGTCTTTTACATTTCATTTCGACACTCAAAAATCTAAAAATATGAATTTAGTCCATGACTAGTACCCTTTTTCATTCTTATTGCACTCTTCCATCCATTGCACATACCATCATTTTTATTTTTATCTTTGTGAATATTTCCACCATTTTAAACAAGTTTGATTATTAAGTAACTTTCCCTGAGGAGACGATCTAGGAATTTATTCCTAATTATTACACGACATCCTCCTGCACTTGGAATAGCCTTTGTGCTACTCATTTTTGAGTGAGTCATATCTCCTTTGGTTCATAGTATTGCTAAAAAAAATAAAAAATTATTCACAGGGAATATTACATAATGCTGGATCATGCTAGGTACATTACATCGTTAATTGTCATAAATGGGGGTAGGTAACGTTGTATTGCATGTGCCAACACTTCAAAATTCATCCGATCCTAAGCGAAATCTAGGGGTGTCACAGTTTTTTCCAACATCGTTACTCCTTTTAGTGTGAAGATGGCATAATCAGACAATAGGGACTAAAATGGTTGGATGGGGTTAATTAGGATTCTAGTTGTGTTGGTTGACTTGGTGTCTATTAGATCAACCGAGCGTGAGAATGGTGGGAGTGTTTGATACGTGAAGTGCCTAAAATGGGTGGCAATGGTGTTTGTTTGAAACAGGTGATTTTGAGGGTTGTTGGCTATTCGTATGTATTGGATTATGGTGATGTTTCGACCCTTAGAGATGTTAATTTCGTAGAGTTGGATTTGAGTGTTGATTGTTAGCTTAGAAATTGATAAATCTATGTTTATTGTGAAGTTATGGTGTTAGTTTGTAGTAGTTCTATTGGTGTTCATGTTGGATATGTGATCATAGGTTGTTTGTATTAGCCTTGTGAATTTGGGCACTTGTGTTATACTTGCCGTGATGGTGGGCCCTTGGTGATGGACATGTGGATATTGTTGTTGTTTGGTGTTACTATTTGGGTTGAATTGTTGGTTGTTGGGTTGATATGTGATGGTTTGGCTTTTTATGTCACTGTTTGGGTTGTTTGGTTGTTCGATATATCAATCTGGGGCTGTGATGCCTTGATATGTCAGGTTTGTGAGTTATTGGTAGTGGTAAATGTGATTGAACTTATAATTCTTGTGGCTTGAGTTGATTAAATGTGTGGTTGTTCGGGGTTGAGGAGGGGTTGTTTTGGGCTATGTGGTTTGATTAATAAGTTGGTTTGCGAGTGTTTGGTTGTGGGACATGTCGAGAGTGAGTTTGTTGGCTTGAAAGTGTAGTTGTTTTGCTTGATGTGTGCGGGATGATTAGTGGAGTAAATTGGAGGAGGTTGGGTTTAATATTTCTATAGTGAGCCTGTGGTAAATGGTTAAGCACATACAAGAAAGATGAGCTAAGTTTTGGGAGAAAATGAAATCCTTTGTATGTCGGGATGGATTTGTGTATGCTAAATCTGTAGTTCGAGTTATGAATTTATTTCAATGAATACCTGCTTGTATAAACAAGCTCTATAATCCGATACCAACTTGCTCAGATCCAGTCGATAGGACTATTCCTACTTCCCGGTCCCATACAAGTTTATCCCAACACTTGACAGGTGAGGATTGCATCCACAAATGCACCTCTGTCATGTCACGTAGCTCGAGACAAATTCCTGAGTTACAGCACAACGCCCATCATGCTTCCACTGCACTCTCTGATACTTTTTCACCACTTCACACATATTTTCAGCCATAAGTCAACCACAAGGTGAAACCCGTCACCCTGGACTATAGCCACATCACCACTGCTTTAGGACACTATTACACAGTTTTCGACACTTAACAAGAGGATTTCATCCAAAATGTACCTCTATCATGTCACGGAGCTTGAGATAAATCTCGAGTCATGTCACGACACCCATCATGCTTCCACTATACTCTCTAATACTTTTCCACCACTTCCATATACTTTTAGCCATAAGTCAACCACAAGGTGACACTTGTCACCCTGGACTACAGGCCACATCACCACTGCTTATGGACACTGTTACATAGTTCCTGATAATTAACAAGAGGACTGCATCCAAAATGCCCCTCTGTCATGTCACATAGCTCAAGACAAATCCTGAATCACGTCATGACGCCCATCATGCTTTCGTTGGACTCTCTGATACTTTTCCACCACTTCCATATACTTTCAGCCATAAGTCAACCACAAGGTGACACCCATCACCTTGGACTATAGACCACATCACCATTGCTTCTTGACACTGTTACACAGTTCCTGACACTTAACAAGAGGACTGCATCCAAAATGCACCTCTGTCATGTCACGTAACTCGAGACAAATCCTGAGTCACGTCACGATGCCCATCATGCTTCCACTGCACTCTCTGATACTTTTCCACCATTTCCATATACTTTCAACCATAAGTCAACCACAAGGTGACACCCGTCACCCTGGACTAAAGGCCACATCACCACTGCTTCGAGACACTGTTACATAGTTCCCAACACTACACTATACACTCCATGCTTCTCAGCTACGCCATCTAACCCTTCATGACATGTTGTCCTGTGTATCATGATATAGTATAGAGTACACTCACATGAATTCTCTTCCATCCACACTACGATACATGCCTCACGGTGCATCATTACATGACATGGAGTACGCACCATGTGTACTTCCTTCGCTACATCACTTATTTTCATGATGCACATCACACGGTGTGTCGCCACACAACACGGTGTATGCTCCACGCGTACTCCCTTCATTCTATGCCACACGTCACTACGGCGTAGGTTACATGGTGTGTCGCTGCACTAAACGGAGTACGCTCCATGCGTACTCCCTTCACAATATGCAGCATCACAACTACTGCACACCTCATGCCCATACTTCACAGCACAGTCCACAACACTACATGATTATGCCCAATACTTCACAACGACACTTCACTTCACAACTACGCAGTGAACTCCATAATACTAACAGCATAATCCACAACCTATCAACTAACTAATATAAACATATATAACGAGAGATAGAGGGTTATACCATTGACGTGATAAACCACACATTGCTCATTGCTCGTCACGATCAAGGCGTCAGAGGAGTTGTACACGGCGGTTAACATTGCATACAGTGGCTGTTTGGGCTACTGAAAGTGGCTACGGGTGTGGATCTGAGCGGGGAAGGGTTTGATCATGGTCCTAGAGTGGTGACCTCATGGCGGTGCCAAGGTGGCACACGGTGGTCCTTGGAGGAGATTTGGGCCATGTATGTCTAAACTAGGAAATGGAGAGGGAGAGCTAAAGCAACTTAGCTAGGCGTGGAGGAGCTTGAGGGAGGTGTGGTGGAGATGTGATGGTGAGGTGGTAGCTCGGCAGTGGCTCACGGCGGCAGATCAGCTAATAATGGTGCAACTCGTGCCTTCGAGAGTGAGGGAGAGTGAGAGTTGTGCAAAGCTCCGTTGCACATGAAAATGATTGGAGAAGGTCGTGGTGGTGAGAGAAACAAGATGGTGGTGGTGAAACACCGTGGGTAGCCATGCACGTTGGTGCAACCGAACATGTGTGAGTGTAGAGACCCATTGGAGAAAGTGAGAGTCACAGTGAAAGGAGAACATGGGAAGGAAGCCCATGATATGGTGAAGCTATTGATGGTGCTCGGTGGCCATTTTGGCAGTGTATGGCGGCACTAGTAAGAGGAATAGGCTCTAAGACCCATTCGGTTGGAGGAAGAAAGGGAGAGAGAGAGAGTTGCCGATGTAACTCACCACCGGTAGGGTTGAGCTCACCGGTGAGGGAGGAACACGCCGGTGATGAAGGTGAGATGCCGTGGTGGGTGGTGGCACTTGCTGGAGGAGGAGCACGATGGAGAAGTGAAAGAAAGAGGGAGGAGTCAGGCTTGTTGTGTACATTGGGGAGAAGAGAGGAGAGAGAGAAGGAAAAGAGAAAAGTGAGGAAGAAATAGATGGGCTTGGGTACTTAATCCAAGTCCTTCATTCTGAAATCTTCAAAATGATCTAATGGTGAATTTAAACACTAATTCAAAAACACGTAAGTGTTTTATTTAAACTAAAGTTTAAAATAAAATACTAAGAGGAATTAAAATAGAATATTATTTTATGAACTAAAGTTTATAAAATAATATTCCTTCATCATTATTTAAAATGATGAAGTATCATTAATTACTCAAAGAGAATAAAATCATTTAAATTAATTTAGAATTTTCAATGTAAAGTTAAATCTCTTAATATTTTAAAATGACTTAAGATATTTAATTTAAATAATTGTCTACAATTATAATATTTTTAAAGCTCATCAAAATAATATAATTGTGTTACTTTAAAAACAAGCTTATCTAATAATACTTGAAATATCTTATATAATATTTCTAGAATATTTAAAATAGCCGTAAGCTTTAAAATATCTATCTTACTTTAAAATCAGCTGGATAACTTTTGGAACACGCTATCAGGGTTCGACATGTAGAACAAGGCTCAGCACGTAGATCAAAGCTCATAATTAAAGAAGAAAGAAGGAGCGGATTATTACACGGTCGATTCCCAATTCTCGTTCAAATCTTATAACAAGATCTACCATTCAGGGAGAATGGTAGTTGGGACTACCACAGTGAGATTTCTCAGCAAGTTAATAGAAAACCTCCACACAGGTTGATGATGCATGCATGACAGTAAAAACATGAATGCGTAATCAAAGTCATAAGTAAGCATAACATAACTTGATATAAAATATAACATAATTTGACATAAACCATAGTATAACTTCACATATCAAATAGCATAAGTGATGTAACTTGAACTGAAACGTGAACTGAAACTTGACTTGACATGACATGAACTTGATCTAAGATTTAACTTAACATGAATGTGAACTTGAACATAACATAAACGTAAATTTAAACATAACATGAACTTGGAATCTTGTTCATTAACTTCATAAATGTCACCATATGGGTACTACATGGGTCCCCTAGAGCCATGTGGCCCTGTTAATTATAATATCACAACACAGGTATATGGATCAACTGTGAGTGCATTAATACATGCGACACAATAGCTGTAACCCCACGTATTTTAATTGTCACAATTGTTGTGTCTCACATAGCGTATGCGACACAATTGTTGTAACCTCATACTTCATACACCACAATTGTTGTGACTCCATGAATTATTGTGCCACAATTGTTGTGGACACACGTGAACTAAAATATGGCTCCATCAGCATTAGTGCTTGGTGCGCTTTGATGACCAGCTAGTTAGGCCCCATTTGCAACCTGTTGATTGTATTTCGTCAACCAAGGGAATT
Source organism: Carya illinoinensis (assembly GCF_018687715.1). Classification (NCBI taxonomy): domain Eukaryota; kingdom Viridiplantae; phylum Streptophyta; class Magnoliopsida; order Fagales; family Juglandaceae; genus Carya; species Carya illinoinensis. The sequence continues at coordinate 30,516,806 of NC_056754.1, read as the reverse complement.
TCACACCTATTTAAACACTTAAGCATGAACAAAGGAGTTTCACTAGGTTATTACCTCATCCAAGCACTCAAGGTTGTGATTGACATAAATAACTTGACATGACTATTCTCGAAATACACAAATTGTATTTGAGACAAAACATGACTTGAATACAAAAGGACAGAAGCCCTGACATAGCATAACGTGACATGAATGTAATTTAAAAGATATGATGCACTTGAGATTGAACATTTCGTAACATGACATAACATATAATAGACAATAATTTGTAACATGGCATAACATATAACAGACAATATCTCACAACATGGCATACTTGCAACAATGAACATTACATAACATTGGCATACGTAATTTGACATACTTGGAATGTATAGCAATATGTGACAAAATAAATTATGTAACAAATAAATATTTCATGACAGAAAAACTTATGTGTAACAGATGAATATGTAATGACGTGGCATGACATGGCATATATGATAACATACATACATACATTGTAGTTCTTTTACTCATCACACATACATAGTAAACTGAAAGTAAGTTAAAGTTAACTTACCTCAATCTCTACGTTCGATGAAAAACTTAAGTGCAATCACGAGGAACTATAAGTAGTGATTCTTAAAATTAAAAAATTAATTACTAACAATTAGAAACATAGAAAAATACTAACTTATAGTAAAATTATCATTTTACCCTCTACATGGGAGAAAATGACCCCCAACTTAAGGATTTTGCATCCTAACACCAAAAACCACCAAACTTTACATACCTCATGTAAATTTTGTCCTAGACTCAAATATCAACTTAAAAAAATTTTAAACTAAACACAACCATGAAAACTCCATAGGGGCCGAAACTTACATAGACTATTCCCCTTGATTTTTGTTGCCATTCTTCCAATTTTCCAAACCTATGATTAATCCAAACTTTTTCTTCTAATATACGCATAACCTATTCCTCAAAATAATCATGTTTTGAATAAAAGTCATCAAAATCACTAAAATAGAATTTTGTTTCTGATCTAGATCTGGTCAACCTCTTGATCCATAACTTAAAAAATGTGATCTTCAAACCAAAATATCACATGGTTTAAAATGTGTTCCAAAACAAATGCAAGCTTCAAACTCAAGATCACATTGTTAAAAACCAACCAAAACATGAATTTAGCTAAGAACATCAATTCTTTGACTTATCCAAATATCTTCTAGCATAAAAATTCATATCTTTGAAACTAACATCAAATATCTTCAAACTAAAATCCTAAAATCCATATAAGAGGCTTAGAATCCTCAAATAAAAATATCAAAACCATTGGAATAAGTTTAAATCACAAAGGATCTATACTTTTTTAAAACAAAACCTGTTTTTCCTCTTTCAATTTCTAAGTTTCTAGATATAAGAAAATCTTTCCACAAAAGCTTTAGTCATGCAACAAATCCTCAACCAATAAGAAATATAACACACTCTCTATCAACCAATAAGAAATATAACACACTCTCTAGTTTATCGCCTAAAACGACCTTTCTGGAGTTTAAACAACTTTTGACCAATAAAATGATCTTCAAATGGAACAAAAAATATTTTCACGTAAACTAGACTAAAAAGGAACAACTTTCATGAAGGAAACATTGTGAGAAAATACTTCCAAAATCTTCGAAACAGGTGTACAAAGAACTTAGAAAAGCTATCCGAGAGAGTCTTTTATGTGCTTTCAAAGAAAAGATGAGTTGCATGTAATAGGGGTTGGAGGGCTTCTTTCACGAGTGAGAGAAGATGATAAGGCTAAAAGGGAGCTTGAGTGTTGGTCTTGCCATCCCAAATCAGTGGGCAAAATATCCCAAGGTGCCTGGTAGAAGTAGAAGAGTGAGATGGCTTCAAGCCCTTCACTTGAAGTGCACTCTAGGCCTTCTTGGGAATATCTAGCCAGCTAAGCGGGGGTGCAATACTTAGCCAAGAGGTAATGCTAAGGTGGCCAAATTCAATGGCCTTAAAGGGCTTTAATTGAATGGTCGTTGATTTCATATTTTAAAAGGGTTTGGGTTGCTATCAAGCCCAAATCTAATTTCTCTTGACCCAATCAAATATCCAAAGTTAAAAAGGTTGGATAATGATTTCATAACATAAATTTAAAGGATTAATAGTATGTGTAAGTAATTGAATCAAGTGATTAAACACAGTGCTAAAAACATATTCAGTTAGGGTTTGTAGGTCAACTTTAGGATATGAATAAAACCGTTCAGGGTTTTGATTTCAACCAAGTTTTTGAGTTTTACTTTGATTCCAACCATATAGAGTTTTACTAGAGTGGAAATCCTCTTTGGTTTGACACAATTTAATTAGTCAAATGGAATAGGGTTTTACTTAGGTGGCATGATCTCATACCTTAATTCCTTTAAATCCATCAAATGTTCCTCATGGTGCTAAGTGTCTAATACTATTCACTATTTATGGTTAAGATCTTTCTAAGTGTCCAAATAAAACTTCTCTAATCTAATTTGAACATTCCATATTGTGATTTTGAAAACACTGCATTTAGTGTACTTATCGAGGTTACTATTCACTCCAAAAAAGAAAATAATAAACTTTGCATTGAAAAATCTTAAATATTCATATCAACATACAGTGAAATTCATTTATCGAAATTCAACCCCGAAGTGCCCCTAAAATGAAAAATGCGGTTTCGAAAAGCATTTCGTCCGAAAATATGAAAATTGACTTATTGCACCATAAAATCTTAAATAATCAATTGATTCTAATGGTACAAACCATAATGTATTCTAACACTTCTAACTTCCTCAAATAAATAAAATCACACTTCTAGCACTACAGTGAGTGATAACACTAACTGTGTTGATAGACTAAAATCTATGCGATTGGTCGATTCATGAAAACTTATAGAGTTTTCATGAGATTCCTTAAGCCAATAGAAATTCTGTCATTGAATTTGTAATAGACTGTTATAGAATATATTCTTAAATTGCTACTAGGAGACATGAAAATCTAAGAGAGGGTTGCTTTTTTAGAGAGTTTAAAGGACACAATCCCCTACCTTTTATGGGGAGTCGGATCCTGTGGTAGCAGGAAAATGATAATTGAGAATAGAAAAACTCTTTAAGAGTATTGAACTGCACTAAAACAAAAAGGTTCAATATGCTAATTGTACCTTAGAGGATGCTGCTGAGAGGTGGTGGGATAGCACAAAATTGCTATTAAAAGAATAACTTGGCGAAGGCACCGCCACTACCTAGGATAAATTGAAAGAAACTTTCAATGACAACTACTATCAAAGTGTAAAGGATTGAAATGAAAGTTTGCAAACTTAGTTCAATGACCTCTTTCAAACCCCTGGAGCAATATGTTGCCAAGTTTATCAAACTCTCTCGTTTTGCCCCTCACTTGATTTCGAATGAAGGGAAAAGAGGTCAAAATTTTTGAAAGGGTTTGAGTGATAGAATACCTTACCTTATACTGACTTTAGGTGTTAGCACATATACTGAAACAGTTTAGCATGGCCATGGCATTAGAGGGAGATTTTAGATTGGGAGATGCTCCCAATGTATACAACAAGAGATACTTACAACCTAGTGCCCAACTAGGAAAGGACCAAGGGCAAGGCTTTAAAAGGAGAATTTTTAATAGGTGGGAAGACCCTGTTTACATTGTGGAAGATATTATAGAGGGCAACCATGCACTATTGGGGTCAATTTATTATACACTTGTAAATAACCAGGTCATTTTGCTCGTGAATGCCCAAATAATAAACAAATACAATAAATTCAAAAAATAATAGTAATATGGGAAACAAGTTCAAGAGAGAGTATATGCTATGACAACACAAGATGCCCAGGCTACGGATGAGGTGGTCACTAGTATACTCGATTATTTTCAGTAAATACCAAGTTACTTTTTTTATTCTGGATCAACTTATTCCTTTCTTTCTAGGGTATTTGCTAAAAATTGTGATAGGGAACCAAAACTACTTGATTATGAGTTAATAGTTTCAACTTCTGGAGGTAGTACATTAATGACAAATCTTATACTCAGGTCATGCATCATTATTATTGAGGATAGGTAATTGTTAGCAGACTTGATAGTCTAAGATATGCATAATTTTGATGTTATTCTAGGGATGAATTGGTTGGCTGCATATCATGCTAATATTCATTATTTTGAAAAGAAAGTAATGTTTGAACCTCTTGGAGAGTTTGAGTTTAGATTTAAAGGATTGTCCACCTACTCCCCAATAAGAATAATATATGTTTTAAAGGCCTACCAGTTACTAGGCCTGTTCATCCGGGTTCCAACCCGGAAATCCGGGTAGACCCAAACCGAAACCCGGATTTTAAATCCGGGCCGAAATTCGGACCGGATTAGCCCAGGTCATAAACGGGCCGGAACCCAGATGAATCCGGGTTTTTCAAAACCCGGATTCCGGGTTAAACCCGGTTTTTTTTTTTTTAACCCATGTAAAAGCCTAAATGTATATAACAATATTTTCACATGTAGCTCTATTTTTTTTATAAAAATCAAAAGAATAAATTTGATTGTGCATTTTAGAGGTTGAAAAACAAAAGAATAAACATGTGTAGCTATGCATGTTTTATTTGTTTGATGCAAAACATAGTCAAAGATGACCAAATACAGAAAGAAAAAAAATACTCGTAAAAACATAGTCAAAGCATAATATTTGTGTTCTAAAAATACTAGATGCATCTAAAAAAAAAACCCAATATTCATCTATGCATGCATCATAATGCAATCTACTACATATTCCATTATTTGCTATATATACATTACAAAATACAAAATTACAATATATAAATTACAAAATTACAATATATAAATTACAAAATCAGATGCATTTCCATCAATTATTTAATCTCCACACCAAATAGCAACTTCAAGTGATTGGACCGAAAGAGATCCTGCAAAAAATAAAAACTTGAGTAAATTCATGGGTAGACTAAGATATGGTTGGCTGAACAAGCATAATTTATGAGTGAAATAAAAAAAAGTTGGCTTCTTTCTTTTGCAGTCCATCTAATCCTCTAACATGCTCTTGTATTGAAGAGAGTTATCACATATGTCATCATCACTGCACAATTTTACCAGCAGTACATATAGGAAGGAGCAGTATGCAATAATATTTGTTAATGTCAATAATGGTCATCATGTTCTGAATTTACAACTAATATATATATATATATGTATATGAAAGCAGGTTGTGCAGTTCACAAGGCTTCGGAGATCCTCAAGTCTTTCCCTGCCTCAGACTCGAACTCAAACTGCGGGCAACAACAACAAATGACAGATAATCTCCTATATTATAAGTGCATAAAAACAAATCTAAATATTCTTGTATTAGTTGAAATGTAAGGCAGGTCACATGAAAAAGAGCAAAATAATGAAACATTTAAACATTAGAACCTGTTCCAATGAAAGGCCCATATAAATCTATGATCATGAAAATGTGCTACTGATATAAGGAAGACAAATATATCAGAAGATTCCTATTTTCTGCTTACCATGCTACAACTCTATGTAGAAACAAATAGTAATCACAAAGTAATGTTGTGCTCTCTTATAAACTGACTAACGGGGTGTGACATTTGAAAAATCAAGCGCCAGCGGCACAACAGAAGTGGATATATGCTTTAGCAAACAGAAGTGGCTTCGAAAACACTTTCACTTCCAAAAGAAAGAAAAGCCTTTACATAAAGTTTTACAGGCCATTGTAACTAACGAATCAAAATTATTCATCAAGTTTTGACCCAAATTTAAGGGTTTCAAGTGAAGAGTCATCCTTTCACACGAAATACTTTTATGACATAGATGGAAAAATTACTTGTTAAGGCCAGAATGAAGGTGAAGTGATGACATATCCAAGAAATATATCAAGCATTTTTATTATACAGTTGAGTGCATTCAATTTCTGCAAAAACTTTTCCGACTTGTGAACGGTGACTCCCATATTCTTACTAAGGTCCACAATATGATATAGGCAGTGATCTCAAAAAAATTTGAAGGTCAACAAGAGTTTCATACCTTACGTTGCATATTCCTCTATTTGTAGCAAAGATTACTATAGGGGATAGTGAGCTCTCTAATGCACGATTCAAGTATGAAAAGCATTCCATATCCAGCATGTGTACCTGAAAATCATGGCTTATAAATAAACAAAAATAAATTTAAAACATTTATATAAAAGATGGAAAGGACATAATGGACAAAAGAACCTCATCAATAAATAGAACTCCAGGGACAAGTTCTGCTACACCCTCATCAATATACCGGTTAACAACCTGTTGTTACAAAAGAAAAACCATTAAACTCTATCCTCAATCATGCATAGGTGCTGCTCTTGTATATGTCCTGTGTACTTGAGCTATGCTTACTTTTCTCATCAATAAAATTCTTCTGTACCGATCAACTAAAAAAATATATCTTCAAAACTAGATATGGATAGGAACTACCATAAAACATGTCATCCTTGAAATATCAGACTGGGATGAAAACAAGCATAGTTAGAAGAGGTTTAATCAATTCTTTTGGAGATAAAATATAGATCATGTTAACACCCTGGAACTTTCATATCAATCTGTAAAGTATCGAGAAACCAATTTTGACTTGAGAAAGGCCTTTCCCAAAGCAATCACAGAAATCCTGTTACAAAATAGATAAGCAAAAAACAAAACATCAACATAGAAAGCTGGCTAGAAATTTTCAATTATTTTTTTCCGAGGTGATGGCATCTTATTTAAATAGACCTAAGGCCAAATGAGAAACTGTAATCTTCTGTAGAAAGGGCGCGTTATCTAGGTCATTTTACTAGCAAAATAACTAAAAAAAATCCAGATCTATCAAACTAACAGCATATACTTTATACCCATGTTTAACAAAATAACTAAAAAACCCAGATCTAGCACAAAATGTCGTAGCCGTAGCAGAAGAAGGAAGCTAACACATAATGTCGTAGCACAGATCTTACCTGAACAAAACTACACAAGCCGTAGCATTTCATCATCAGCATTCCAAGGTATCTGACGATGCAAGATAAAGAGGGTGAGAAGAGAGAGAGATCGAGGGTAAGAAAAAAATCAGCAGATAGCATTTTCTTATCGTAATAAAACAAACCCAAATCGGATTAAAGGGACCCAAATTGCAGAGAACAAACCTTGGGACGACATTTCGACTGGAGAAGGCTTCACTTCCTGGAGAAGACCCCCACGACTGATGAGAGCGAGAGAGACTGAGGAAAGGATAAGCGGCGGCTAGGGTTTCACTCTTAGATGAACGAGAGAGAGAGAGAGAGAGGGGCGATTGACGAGAGCGAGAGAGACTGAGGAAAGGATAAGCGGCGGCTAGGGTTTCACTCTTAGATGAACGAGAGAGAGAGAGAGAGAGAGAGAGAGAGAGAGAGAGAGAGAGAGAGAGAGAGAGAAAAGGGGGGGATATTTAGCCGGGGTAAAAAAAATAAATGAAACTGGGTACCGGGTTTTTAATCCGGTACCCGGATTCTAAATTCGTATCCGGACCGCATAGGTCCGGATTTTGCCATCCGGGTTTCGGTCCGGATTTAATCTGGGCCGAAACCCGGAACCGGAATCCGGTAAAACCGGATTCCGAATCGGGCCGGATAAAATCCGGCCCGTATGAACAGTCCTACCAGTTACTTAGGATGGGAGGCTATGGGTTCTTGGCTAGCATAGCAAACATCCAAGAGGAAGAGTTGAAACTTGTGAATATATATGTAGTTAGAGACTTCCCTGAAATGTTTCTTGAGGATTTACCTGGATTACCCTCGAATTGAGAGAGACTTTTCTATTAATCTTACCCCTAGTACTAACCCTATTTCTAGGACACCTTCTAGAATGACACCAATGGAGTTAAGGGAGCTTAAGGAACAATTGCAAGAGTTATTAGATCATGGGTTCATTCATCTGAGTTTATCACCTTGGGGAGCTCCAGTATTATTCGTGTATATATATATACTCCAAAGGCTCCAAAAAATATAAATTCGTTTATTAAAACCAAATATATATGTTCCTCTACAAGGACATTAAAGGAAAACCTCAACATAACAAATTAAAGTCTCCATAAAGACTCAACAAAGTATCCACGTCTCAAAGAGTCAAAATACCCAAATCAAGGAAAAGAAATAAATCTACTAAATAGGACTCTCCGATGACTGCTTGTACTCTTTAGCACTTATTCTCCTACGATCATCTAATCTTGGTCATGCTTCCTACTCTTGGTCTTTAGCTAAAACATCCAAATCATCTAAAAATATTGTGAAGATAAGGTGTGAGTTATCAAAAACTCAATATGCAAACATGAGCCATTTACAAAGTATAGAATGCAGAACAAAAAAATTTTTTTTGTTTCAGAATATAGAACTAAACATGTAATCAAAATATCAGAGTGATAGTTTGATAAGTATTCATATAAAAAAGTCCATGGCATATCATAACTGAACATCATCATATCAAATCATAACAGAGGCCATGTTTAACCCTCACAGTAGGGTTGTGCAAGTTTGTAGTTACGCAAGCAGAACAGATCAATATTTTTGTCACTAATGTGATGAACTCAAAATAGAGACAACTATTATATTCCGTGGTCAGGCCAGAGGCCATTATTGTCACTCATGGCAAGGTCAAGGCCACTATTATGTCTCATGGCGAGGTCATAGGCCACTATTATATATTATATCCCATGGCGAGGCTAGAGGCCACTATTATGTCCAGTGGCAAGGTCAGAGGTTTCTCAGCTATGACCATTGACATCAGAATTAGAGTACTAAATAGATATAGATCATAATAGATAAAGATCACATAATTATATACAAAAATTTCAGATTTCATATTTGCTCTTTTTCTACGATTAAGAAAAAGAATGTCAAAATTTTGCTCATGTTTACACTAGTTGTGACAAAAAAGTTACCTTTCTCTTTCTTATTCAGACACAATGAGTAATGCAAAATAAAATGATCGAGGTTGTTTCCAAAGTTCCATAACAAAAGTATGCACGTTTTTCAAAAAATCAACTGCAGTCCCTTCTTTTTATGTAAAGTCCAGCATTGGAATCCCGCTTACCTTGACTTTTTCACTTCTCAAAACTTTCTCACAACAATGCCAAGGGAATACAGACCTTGTGTGACGTCCCTAAATTTTGCTTGGGATCAGACGGATATCCGAAGCATCGAGACATGCAACACACCTTCCCCTGTTCATGACACCGTTCATGATATATAAGATGCAATGTTCCTAATATGCATCTAGCATTATGTAATATTTGCAGTGGATAATTTTTCTCTTGAGCAATACTACGCACCAAACTTACAATATCTCAAATAATTAAAGCATAATCCATGCATACTTAATAAAATAAACATTCATGATTACAGTACGGGTCTTAAAAGACTGTAATCTTAAAACATGGAAGACCAAACTCCATATTTATATTACCAATATTTTGGGCTAGTTCATTGAATAACTTGATGAATGAGGCCAGAATGTGATATCCCACATTTTCTTGTCTTTTAATTAAATAATTGTTTCGTTTATTATTAATATTGGTTCTTTTGTTTTAAATTTAACATGATTTTCAATGTATTATTTTATAATTACTAAGTTGTGAAATTTTATTTTAAGGTGCCTTTCTTGATATTAATTATTATTAATTATTTAAATTACTCTTTATTTTAAGTTATTTTATTGTTGGATTTTACTATTTTATTTTACTTAATTACTGTGTTTTATTTTAATTTAAATTATCGTTTTAAATCATTTTCGTTGGATCAGTTTTAAGACCCCGAGATGTAGGGACTAGATCTAATATCTTTCCATTTTCTTTTTCTCCTTTTCCTTTTTCCCTTTTTTCTTTTATTTTTCTTCCCTTTTCCTCTTTTTCTTTTTCCTCTTCCCTTTTTCTACCCCCAGCCTGCGCGACTTCTTTTCCCTCTCGTGCGTCTCTTCGTCTCAAATCCCACCGTTGTGAGCCACCGGAACTCACCACCCACCTCACCATCACCTCCACCCACCGCTGACGTCCCCACCCCAATCTCCACCCCCCACGCTCCCTCTCTCTCTCTGCAGCTTGTGAAAACCCATTCAGGTTCTTCCTCCTTGCACCGCCATCCACCGTCACCTGGCCACCGTGCCACCACCAACAGCTTCCCCTTCCACCGGTGACCTCCCCTAGCCAATCTCATGCCCCACCGTGACCCCTAGCCACCACTCTCTCTCTCTCACTGTCCCACGGCCACGCTCCATTTTTTCTTTGCCGATCTCCTCTATGTGCCGCCACCCACGACCTCCAACCACCACCACTAACTCCACCACCCCCATAAGCCCCTCCATGGCCAACCCAATTCTCCCTTAACTCCCCTTCAAATTTCCCAATTTTGAAACCCACAACCATCACTCAAAAATACTGCTTCGTGGCTGCTCCGCCAGTTTTGGCATCACCTTTGATCTTCCAAACTTGCCTTTCAACGTTGTAAGTAATTTTCCAAAGGATTTTCTTGAGATTTAAATATATTTTTACACTAACATGCTTTCTACAGTCTGATTGGTTGTGATGGGTCTTAGGTCTAAGAAGTGTTGGGAAATTTATTGTAGTTGTTGTCGAATATGGGTTTTGGGCCAGATTGGAGGATGGATTTATTTGTGGAATTGGTCTGTGGATTTTGGCATTTGGATTTGTGATTGGTGTCTTTTACCTGATGTGCGATGTGCCATGACATCACATATACTGTTTGCATGCATTTTCATGTGTCATGTTTGAAAACTAAGTTTTTGTGTTAAGAAAGGATTTTGGGTGCATGTGTAATGAATGGATTGAAAGGAATAAAAGAAAGGAAAAAGGAACTGTAGGGATTGTGGCAAACATGGATGGTAGAAAGTCTCACCTATGATTCTCACCTACAGTGTGACTCACTCAAAAATGAGTAGCACAAAGGCTATCCCAAGTGCAGGAGGATGTCGTGTAATAATTAGGAATAAATTCCTAGATCGTCTCCTCAGGGAAAGTTACTTAAAATTAAACTCATTGAAAAATGTGAAAAACTTCACAAAGAGAAAACAAGATGATGATATGTGCAATGGATGGAAAAGGGTACTAGTCATGGACTAGATTCATGTTTTTAGATTTTGATTGTCGGATTGGAATGTAAAGGACTAATAGATTAAACTCAAAAATTACTAAATTAAGAATTAAACTAAATTAGAAAGTAATTGACAAAACATGCATTGAAAATTGAAAATGCCTAAAACCAAGATTCTAGAATTCGTCTTTGTATTTAAATCACAAATTCTCAAAATAACACATAACAATTGTAATCACTATTAAATGAAAGCCTAAAGAAACAATAAAATAAATAACATGAAATAAGTAAACAACAAATAAATTACCCAATTAAAACTAAAACAAACACAAAAGCTCTCTCCTTCACTTTCTAAAAAAATATAATTCAAACCAACTAAATCTCCTCTAGAAAAATAAATCTAAACCGACTCACTTCACTTTACGAATGAAAAGCTCAATTCCCTCTACTTCCATGTATCATGTTTCAGAAAAATCAAAAACAAAAGCTCTCAACCGAACCCTTCTTGCAATAAATTAAGGTAGCACACTTAATGAAAACTTCTAAAACAATTCTTTTGTTTCATGAAACCAACTAGCACACTTGATGAAAACTTCTAAAACAATTCTTTTGTTTCATGAACAAACTAGCACACTTGCAAGAAATTAAGGTATTACACTTAATGAAATAAAATTCTAAAACAATTCTTAGCACACTTAAAAAAGAACTCCAAAAGACCAAAGTATCATGTTTCAGAAAAATCAAAAACTGTCAACCGAACCCTCCTTGCAAGAAATTAAGGTAGTACACTTAATGAAATAAAACTCTAGGACAATTTCTCTTGTTTCATGAAACCAACTAGCACACTTGCAAGAAATTAAGGTAGTACACTTAATGAAATAAAACTCTAAAACAATTCTTTGCACACTTAATCAAAACTGCCAAACAAACAAAATGTTTAAGCAAAAAAAAAACTGTCGAACACAACTGAATATTTTCAGCCCCCTCTTCCTTCCTTCCCTCTTCTTTGTTCTCTAAGGCCTTTTTATACCCATGTGTCTCAACCATCCAGTTGTCTTCCTTCTCCAATATTCCCCAATTCGGTGGAAAGGCAGCAGCCTTTCATGACTTCCATGTCAAATTCGGTGGAGAGGCAGCAGCTTACTTCTTCAATGTATAATTTCGGTGGACAGCAGCCTTCAATGACTTTCAGCTCATTCATTCCCCTTTTTTTTTTATTCAATCACATGAACATCACAATTTTTTATTCAATCATGCACCGGCTCCTTTTCATTTCTTCCATGGGATCACATTTCAGCTCCTTCTTCCAGCTTGCCAAGTTGTTGCCATGTGAATGGATTAAATTCATGTGATATGCAACCACTTGGAAGATAAAAAGGGGTATTTTTCCATGGGTTGAAAAGGAGATTTATTTGAGTGTGAAAAAGGGATCCGTGAGGTTTGAGGGGCATCTAGAGTTATAAGACTAAGTGTGAGGTGGCATGAGTATTCGGTAGGGTGAGCTTAAGGCTTCACATGGGTAGTGGGTAGGTAGGGTTTTCCGAATGATGAGGGATGACTTGATTAGTGGAAAGGCAAATTGGTTGGTTACCACTCATAGGTGTCGGCTACAGTTGGATGGTGAAGGGATCTGTGTGTGAGAGAGTAGGGTGATTAGGATTTCCTTATTTGAGAGGGGCAGCTTTTGCTAAAGTTAAAGGAAGGTGTCTAGGGGTCTCTTTTAGGTAAGTGGACTAGAGTTTTGTGGAAAAGGGAGCTTTGTTGGCCGGCAAGTGGGGCTTGGGTTTAATGATGTGTAGGTGAGTGGAGGTAAGCTAAAAGGGACCATGTGAGTGATGGGTAGGTGCCGAATTGTTAAAGAAAAAGGCAAGATGAGTTTGGTGAGAGGTTGCCGAGTGGATGGGAATAAAGAAATGGAAAAGCTTGCTTTTTGGCCTTTTGGAAAAACAATTGTGTAGTAGTGTTATGTTTCCCGAAATTAGGGGTGGAAAGCTTGCTTTTTTGGCCTTTTGGAAAAGCAATTTGTCTAGGCATCCTTTTGACGTGGCAGTTTAGGGTCATCCTAGGTTGATGGGCAATGGGATGGATGGTTAGGATTTATGGATGAAGGGATCCATTGGTGAGATGGTAGCTAGCCGAAATGACTAAGGGCAAATTAGCTAATGGAAAGGCAAATGACCACTTTTTAGGTGGTGGCTACGTTTGAGGGAAATGAGGGATGGGTTGGACGGCAAGTGACCAGAGGAGCTCCATTGAGATAATATCCCATCCCAGCTTGGGGTCGTGATACACACGCACCCGAAAATCCACTTACGCCAATAAAACAGGCTTTTCTCAATTAAATAAAAATGCATGTGTATGCACCATGTAAATGCGATATCAATGCACAAAAATAAACAACCATCCATAAATCAATAAAACAAGCAACTCTGTCCTCCATCCATCCGACCCCCGAACTCCTCGGACTCAGTCCGGAATCAGCCAACCAACAGATAAATAATTATTGAATGAGCAAAATATATTTAAATCTGAAAGTAGGGTTTGGAAAATACTTACAGCGCTATATGGTATTTTTAGAAAACACGCGGCGTTGCAAACGGCGGAAGGAAAGCAACCTAACAGTGCAAATTCACTGTGGCTGTGGGTTGTAAAATACCCACTTTTGAACGGGGACAAACCAAGGCTCGAGATTGATAGGAAATGACCTTGAGATATTTATGAAGTTAAGGGAAATGAGTTTTGGCCGTGGGTGGTGGTGGAAATGGCGGTCGAAGGCCAAAAAGGGGCTGAACGGAGTTGAGCTCGTGGGAGCTGCTCCGGGAACGGATCGAGGCTAGAAATGGGTGGTTTAGGTCGGCAAGAGGTAGGGTAAGAAGCTGTGAAAAAATGGTGGTCGGAGGTGGTGCGACGGCGCCGAAAACGGTGAAAAACCGTATGGCTTGGAGGAGCTCGTGGCGGCTAACGGTGGCTCGGATGGAGGTGAAACTTGGTGGGGATGTTCACCGGTGAGAGGGGAAGAAAACTGGGTGGGTGGTGTAGGCCACGCCGCTGGCGAGCGGCGGTTCTGGGCTGCGAAAGCAAACGGCGATAGGGGCAAAAATAGAGCAGGTGCAGTGACTTCCGGCGGCTCTCGAAGGCTAACGGCTGGTCCGATGGCTCTGAAACTTGGTGGGGATGATCTCTGGTGGAAGAGGAAGAGAATGGTGGTGGTGGTGCACTAAACGGTGGCCGGAAGGCAGAGAACTGGGCGGTCAAAGGGGCGGCGACGGGAAGGAGAAAAGAGAGAAGTGCTGCGCGGGGAGAGAGAAATCGGGAAGGAAAAGAGAAAGAAAAAAGGAAGAAAAGAAGAAAAAGGAAAAGGAAAAGCGAAAAATAAAAAGAGAAAAAAAAAAAGAAATGAGGTCCAATCCTCACTTCGGAAACCAAAAACAGATCCACCGAAAACGATATTAAAAATCGTAAAACGACTAAAATAAATTAAACACCACCTCAAATAAATTAAAAACCAATTAAAACACATTAATTTAAAATAAATAAACTAATATATTAATTAAATTAAAAACAACCCTTCAGTGAAAATACACGTAAAAGCGGGTCATCACATCCTCCCCCCCCTTAAAAACAAATTTCGTCCTCAAAATTTGCAAGATCAACTACCAACTTAAATCAAGCCACATAAAATCACATAAACCAACTGTGACCAAGATTAAGAAACGTACCGTCTTTACTCAAACAAGTATGGGTATTGTTGCCTCATGTCCGCTACTCGCTCCCAAGAGAAGTCTTGAGCTAACGGATCTCCCCATGCCACCTTAACCAAAGGTATCGTTTTGGACCTCAACTGTTGCTCCTTCCAATCCCTGATCTGCGACGGAACAACTTCATAAGTGAGATCCAGTTGCAACTGAATACTCTCTGGGTTGACAAAGCGTGGCTCTTGTTGTCCAAAGCTCTTCTTCAAGGATGATACACGGAAGACATCATGAATATCCCCAAAATACTCTGGCAAAGCAACTCTATAGGCGACGGGCCCTATCTTCTCCAAAATCTGAAAAGGGCCGACATACCTCGGATCCAGTTTCCTCTTCTTACCAAAACGCTTAACACCTCTCATGGGAAAGACTTTGAGATAAACCCAATCACCTTCTTCAAAAGATAACTCTCTCCTCCTGGTATCAGCGTAGCTTTTCTGGCGACTCTGAGCTGCCGCCATTTTATCCCTGATGATCCGAACTTGGCTTTGAATCTCTTGAATTATTTCGGGTCCAATTATCCTACTCTCCCCGACTTCATCCCAACACAAGGGCGATCTGCACTTCCTCCCTTAAAGAGCTTCATAGGGAGCCATCTGAATGGTCGCCTGGAAGCTGTTATTATATGCAAACTCTATGAGCGGCAAATGGTTTTCCCAACTCCCTTGAAATTCCATGACACACGCTCGCAACATGTCTTCAAGGGTCTAAATGGTGCGCTCCGATTGGCTGTCTGTCTATGGGTGGTAAGCAGTACTGAACTTCAACTTAGTACCCAAAGCTGCCTGCAAACTCTTCCAGAACTGCAACGTGAACCTTGGGTCTCGATCCTACACTATACTCTTTGGTATACCGTGCAACCGCACTATCTCCTTGACATACAAGTGGGTCAACTTACCCAAGGAATCGGTGTTATTAACAGGCAAGAACTGAGCACTTTTCATTAACCGGTCAACAATCACCCAAACAGAATTTTTCCCACTAGGCGTTCTCGGCAAACCCACTACAAAGTTCATCTTGATGTCATCCCATTTCCACTCAGGAATATGGAGGGGTTGGAGCATACCTGCGAGTCTTTAATGCTCGGCCTTCACTTGACGGCATGTGTGGCATTTCTCAACATATAAGGCAATATCCCTCTTCATTCCATCCCACTAATAATTTTTCTTCAAGTCTCGGTACATCTTTGTACTGCCGGGATGAACTGAATAAGGGGCCGCATGAGCTTCTGCCATGATCCGCTCCTTGAATTCTGAATCTTTGGGGACCACTCTGCGATCTCGAAACCGAAGTATTCCATCTTTATCCATGCTATAATGCAACAGCCCTCGAGATTTTCTGACTCTTTTTCTGATATTCAGCAGCTTCGGATCCTTCTTTTGAAGAGTCTTCAATTCCTCAAAATCAATTACCTGAACATCAAGAACTAAAGATAGAATCTCTTCTTGCTGCGAACTTTCCATAAGGAGCCTTCTCATCCCACAAAGCAAAGAATCCAATTTTGACGGCTCGGCTTCATCTTCCAAGTGCGATTTTCGGCTCAAAGCATCAACACTATATTGGCCTTCCCCGGATGGTACTTGATCTCACACTGGTAGTCACTGATTAGCTCTAGCCATCGCCTCTGCCTCATGTTCAGATTTTTCTAGGAAAACAAATGCTTCAAGCTCTTGTGATCAGTGTACACCTCACATGCTTCCCCATACAAAAAGTGCCGTCAGATCTTGAGAGCAAAAACAATCGCAGCCAATTCCAAATCGTGCGTCGGATAATTCTTCTCATGGTCCTTTAACTGACGAGATGCATAGGCAACAACCCGTCCTTCCTGCATAAGGACACAACCCAAACCAAACTTAGACGCATCACTGAAGACTACAAATGGCTTATGCGGTTCTGGAAGCGCTAACACTGGTGCCGTCGTCAACCTGTTCTTTAATTCTTGGAAGCTTCTCTCACACTCATCTGACCAAACAAATTCTGCATTCTTTCGAGTCAAAGCTGTGAGAGGTCTGGATAGGCGAGCAAATCCCTCCACAAATCTTCGGTAATAACCAACAAGCCCCAAGAAACTCCGGATCTCACGCACTATAGTCGGACGCAGCCATGATAAAATGGCTTCCACCTTAGTAGCATCAACAGCCACTCCGTCTCGGGAAATCACATGCCCAAGAAATCTGACTTCCTCCAGCCAGAATTCACACTTGCTGAGCTTGGCATATAACTGGTGTTCTCTCAATTTCCCAAGTGCCAGACGAAGGTGATACACATGCTCTTCAACATCTCGGGAATAAATCAAAATATCATCAATAAACACTACCACAAAGGAATCCAGATAAGGTCGAAATACTCGATTCATTAAATCCATGAAAGCGGCAGGGGCATTAGCTAACCCAAACGGCATCACCTTAAATTCATAATGCCCATACCTCAACCTAAAAGCAGTTTTAGGCACATCCTTGTCTCTGATCCTCAGCTGGTAGTATCCCGACCTCAAATCAATCTTCGAGAACATGGCTGCTCCTTGAAGCTGATCAAATAAATCATCTATCTGCGGGAGAGGATATTTATTTTTTATGGTCACCTTATTTAATTCCCGATAATCGATGCACATACGGAGGGTTCCATCTTTCTTTTTAACAAACAAAACTGGCGCACCTCACGACGACGTACTAGGTTGAATAAATCCCTTATCTACCAACTCTTGCAACTGAGTCTTCAACTCTTTTAATTCAGCCGGTGCCATGCGATAAGGAGCTTTATGTACAGGAGCCGCTCCAAGTTCCAAGTCTATAACAAACTCCATTTCCCGAACAGGTAGGGGTGAGCATCGGCCGGTCCGGACCGGCAAAACCGACCGGACCGACACTGTTTGGACCGGACCAGACCGGACCGAATTGGGTCCGGTCCGGTCCGGTCCCATTTTTAAGGGACCGAAAAGATTCGGTCCGGTCCCGGTCCGGGAGTTTTTCACCCCGGACCGGACCGGACCGAACCGAATAGAAATAAAAAAAAATAAATATTATTTATATATATTATTTATATAATAGTATTAGCATATTACTAATATATATAATAGTATACTATATGTATATATATTAAATATATTACAATATAATTACATAAATATTAAAAAAAATGTCATTAAATATTAGCATATTATATAAATATATAGTTATCACTATTACTATTATTACATATAGTTATTAGTTATGGTATAGTTATTATTATATATATTTATTAGTTATAGTATTATTACTAATAGACTAATAGTATTAGCATATTACTAATATATATATATATATAATACTATATATATATTAAATATATTACAGTATAATTACATAAATATTAAAAAAAATGTCATTAGATAAAAAAAAAAAAAAAAAAAAAGTCAACCTTGGACCGAATGGACCGACCGGACCGGACCGGTCCTGATGGAGTTTGGTCCGGTCCAGGGTGGGAAAACCCTGGACCGAATAGGTCCGGTCCGGTCCACAAAATCTCCTCGGACCGGACCGGACCGGACCGAACTCACCCCTGCGAACAGGGGGTAGTCCGGGCAAGTCATCCACAAACACATCGGGGAATTCTTCCACAACTGGAATGTCTACCAAAGACTTCTTCTCGGACGGCGTAGACACCATCTGAACTAAGAATGCATCCGCTTCCCATGCAATCTCTCTTCTTGCTTGAATTGTCAATATAATTACCAGCTTTTCTTTTAACTTACTCCCCGCAAATTCCAGACAATCACCATCTGGAAGCTGAAAGGTAATTACCCGACTTCTGCAATTAATACTCGCAGAATATCGGTATAGCCAATCCATCCCGAGGATGATATCAAAACTCAACAGCTTAAACACAACCAAATCAGCATCCAAGAACCTTCCATCAAAATTTAACGGGCATCCCAAAGCAACCTTGGAACACCACACCATTTCACCATCGGGTAGAGCCACTACCAATGACTTTGGCAAAGGTTCCGTGACCAAATTACACATTCGCGCAAACGTGGAAGATACAAATGACTGTGAAGCACCGGAATCAAACAAAGTGCAAGCATAAAACTCATACAAATGGACTCTCCCTGAACCAAGCACATAACCCATGAAATCCAAAATAACAAAGGAGAAACCAAATACACCAAAATTAAATCCAACATAAAATTAAATTAAATTAATCCATACCTGTAATTACTCTAGCATCATGGGTCGCTGGTGCCTCATCATCCACCTCTCCGGGTGTGACAGCATAAACCCAAGCTTGCACTGCTTGCCTTGGATTCATTCTTCCACCGTGTCTACCTCCACTGCTTCCTTGAACTCTGACGGGGCACTCCCGAGCAATATGTCCCACTTGGCCGCACCGGTAACACTGGGGTCCACCACTCAGCCGACACTCGCCCTCATGAGCTCTATTACATGCTCCACAAATTGGCACTTGTCCTCCCATATGAACACCTGAGGATGCTTGAGGTCGAGTTCCGGTCCGCTGAATAAATTTCTGAGGTGAACCCGAGCTGCTTCCTTCACCAAAAAAACTTCACCTCTTATGTCCTGGAGGGGAGCCCATACTCAGATTATTCTCCCGCTCTATAAGGGTGGCCATATCCACTAAGTCCTGAAAAGTGGATATCCGATGACTGACCACCATAAGGTGTATATCAGGGCGTAGTCTCTCCTGGAAACGCTCAGCTCGCATCTCCTCTGTGGCGATAAGGTGGGGAGCAAATCTCCCAAGTTCTATAAACCTTTGGGCGTACTATTCCACTGTCATGCCTCCTTGGACCAAATTTGAGAACTCTCTTGCCTTTTGCTTCCTTACCGATGCGGGAAAGAAGCGGTCGTTAAATTCTTTCTTGAAGCGCTGCCAGGTTATAGCGGCGAATGATCCCAACTCTGCTTCTAACATCACCCTTTTGGTATCCCACCAATCAAAAGCGGTGCCTTGCAACAGATAGCTGGCGTAGAGTACCTGTTGCACCTCGGTGCAACCACACACCTCAAAAGTTCTTTCCAGGTCTTTGATCCACTTTCCAGCTTGAAGCGGATCCTCTTCTCCAGTGAAGTGTGGGGTCCTATGCGCCAGAAAGCGCCCATAGGTGCATCCGGCTTGCACCATGCTGCTAGATCCTCCCGGGTAAAGCCAAGGCCCTCCCTGATATGGCCAAAGACCTCCTGGTTGCGGCCAAAGTCCTTCTTGTTGGGGACAAGGCCCTCCTTGTGGCGGCCAGGGACCCCCTTGTTGTGGCCAAGGTCCCCCTGGTTGTGGCCAAGGCCCTGTCTGCTTTGGCCTAAAATTTTGCTGCATAAACTCTGTCATCTACCGTATGGCTTGGGCTATGGAGTCATCTCTTGACGTATTGTCCCGTGGCTCTTGAGTAGATTTCTTTGGCCTCCCCATTTTCCTGCCACCACAGCATTTGACCCCCTTTAAGAAAACAAAACCAAATAAAACAAACAACAACAAAAAATAGAACCAAAGACCAACACCACATCACACAAAACAAAAGAAACCAGCCTGCAAAAACATAACTAAATAAATAAAAACAAACAAACAAGTTCAAACAAATAAAACAAATAAACAAAACAAATAACAACTTTACTTAACATAATTTTTTTTTTTTTAAAACACAACCTTAAAACATTCTGGTTCTACCTACGGGACATGTGGTTTTTACCCAGAGTCAAACCCCTCTGATACCACCTGTGACGCCCCCAAATCCCCATGCACGGACACGGGGAAATCGAGACGTCCGAATGATGACAACCCGGGTCACCACCCTAAGACAAGTGCCAAGTGTGTGTAAGAGCAACAAATGTGCAAAAGGAAACACAGCGGATAATGAAAGTCATATAACTAAGTACTAAAATTTTTCTTAATATAATACAAGCTGTTTAAAACATACATAAATAAAATATTACATAACACAAATATAGTTTTAAAAACAGCCGCATCCTCGGGCTCAGCCTCCTCCTCCTCCTCGAACTCTGCACCAAAATCTACGGAACCAAAAAATGGCGCCACAGGTAAGTAAAATCCAAAAACCACCAGATAAAAACAAATAAAACTCAAACAATATGCATGAAGTATACCCAATGCACATGTCTCATAAACCACATCTCAAAACCCATAAAAACATTTTTTTTTTCCACGCATGCCAAAAATCCCATTTGGCCCAAAAACGTATCCTTTCCAAATATCACGCCAAAAGTCACATTTGGCCCATATCCATCTCAACCCATTATCCAATTAATCCGTATGCACCATGACCTCCCCTAGGAGTCATCCGCACACCCTGGCTCCAGTGCCACACCACAGGTTACGACCACGCATGTGACACCTAACGAGGGATGCCCAGTTCCGCACCCCATGCGTTCGTAGCCAAGCATCCTTTGGCCCTCGCCAGCGAAGGGCCACGGAGTCGGTGCATAGAGCGATGCCCGGTTCCGCGCCCGGCACGTTCGTAGCCAAGCATCCCCTAGCCCTCGCTCCCGTCGTCGCCCAGCGACAACTCAGGGGACGTCACTCAGTTTATTCCGGCTTGGGGTCGTGATACACACGCACCCGAAAATCCACTTACGCCAATAAAACAGGCTTTTCTCAATTAAATAAAAATGCATGTGCATGCACCATGTAAATGCGATATCAATGCACAAAAATAAACAACCATCCATAAATCAATAAAACAAGCAACTCCGTCCTCCATCCATCCGACCCGCGAATTCCTTGGATTCAGTCCGGAATCAGCCAACCAACAGATAAATAATTATTGAATGAGCAAAATATATTTCAATCTGAAAGTAGGGTTTAGAAAATACTTACAGCGCTATATGGTACTTTTAGAAAAGACGCGGCATTGCAAACGGCGGAAGGAAAGCAACGTAACAGTGCAAATTCACTGTGGTCGTGGGTTGTAAAATACCCACTTTTGAACGAGGACAAACCAAGGCTCGGGATTGATAGGGAATGGCCTTGAGATATTTATGAAGCTAAGGGAAATGAGTTTTGGCCGTGGGTGGTGGTGGAAATGGCGGTCGAAGGCCAAAAAGGGGCTGAACGGAGTTGAGCTCGTGGGAGCTGCTCCGGCAACGGATCGAGACCTGAAATGGGTGGTTTAGGTCGGCAAGAGGTAGGGGAAGAAGCTGTGAAAAGATGGTGGTCGGAGGTGGTGCGACGGTGCCGAAAACGGTGAAAAACCGTATGGCTTGGAGGAGCTCGTGGCGGCTAACGGTGGCTCGGATGGAGGTGAAACTTGGTGGGGATGTTCATCGGTGAGAGGGGAAGAAAACTGGGTGGGTGGTGTAGGCCACGCCACCGACGAGCTGCAGTTTTGGGCTGCAAAAGCAAACGGCTACAGGGGCAAAAATAGAGCATGTGCAGCAACTTCCGACGGCTCTCGAAGGCTAACGGCTGGTCCGATGGCTCTAAAAATTGGTGGGGATGATCTCTGGTGGAAGGGGAAGGGAATGGTGGTGGTGGTGCACTAAACGGTGGCCGGACGGCGGAGAACTGGGCGGTCAAAGGGGCGGTGACGGGAAGGAGAAAAGAGAGAAGAGCTGCGCGGGGAGAGAGAAACAGGGAAGGAAAAGAGGAATAAAAAATGAAGAAAAGAAGAAAAGAATAAAAAGAAAAAGAAAAAAGAAAAGGGAAAAGGAAAAAGAGAAAAGAAAAGAAATGAGGTCCAATTCTCACTCCGGAAACCAAAAACAGATCCCTGAAAACAATATTAAAAACCGTAAAACGACTAAAATAAATTAAACACCACCTCAAATAAATTAAAAACCAATTAAAACACATTAATTTAAAATAAATAAACTAATATATTAATTAAATTAAAAACAGCCATTCAGTGAAAATACACGTAAAAGCGGGTCATCACATTTTTCAAATCTTATTTTTTTATTTTTTTATATATAGTTTTTTTAAAACTGTGCACACATGCTACCCCCCAACTAGTGAGAGACATAGTCCTCAATGAATCGAATGAAAGAAAACAAAGTGCACAGAACTAAGCAAGCAAAACAAACAATCAACATGAAATATAAAACCAAAGCAAAAGAACAGATAAAATAAATGCAAGTAAAGAAAACTGTAAAGAAGGAAAAACAACTTAAAACACTTCCCTAGGGTCTTGCACAAGCAAGATCTCTTCATGTGGATCAAAGATTTTCAGAAATGACTTTAGACGTTGTCCGTTGACAGTGAAGCTATTACCATTCTTCAGATTGACAATGTCTACTGCTCCATGAGGATGAACGGTCTTTATAATGTACGGCCTACTCCATCGGGATTTCAACTTTCCAGGAAAAATATGCAAGCAAGAGTTGTAAAGAAGAACTTCCTGGCCAAGTGTGAAATGCTTTGGATGAATTTTCTGATCATGCAGAATTTTCATGCACTCCTTTGCCAGTTGCGCGTTGTCATAAGTATTCCGACGAGCTTCATCCAATTCATTGATCTGCAATTTTCTCAACCCTGAAGCTTCATCAAGTGACATGTTAACATGTTTTATGGCCCAAAGAGCTCGATGCTGAATATCAACAGGTAAATGACAAGCTTTACCATAAACTAATCGATAGGGAGACATCCCTAGATTTGTTTTAAAAGCTGTCCTATAAGCCCACAAAGCATCAAGAAGTTTAATCGACCAATCTTTCCTATTAGGCTTGATGGTTTTCTCCAGAATGATTTTTATTTCTCTGTTTCCCAATTCAGCTTGCCCATTTGTTTGAGGGTGATAAGGGGTAGAAACTCTGTGTGTAACATCATATTTCTTCACAAGTGTAGAAAATGGTTTATTGCAAAAATGAGAACCCCCATCGCTTATGATAACTTTAGGCATGCCAAAACGAGCAAACAGAGATGGTCATTTGTTTTGCAAGCAATGGCCTCCACCCATTTTGAAACATAATCCACAGCTAAAAGAATATATATGTTTCCAAAAGAAACCGGAAAAGGTCCCATGAAGTCTATTCCCCAATAATCAAAAATTTCTAAAGTCAGAATAGGGGAAAGAGGCATAATGTTTCTTTTGCTAATGGATCCCAATTTTTGACAAGGCTCACAAGCCTTACAAAAATTATAAGCATCTTTAAACATGGAAGGCTAGAAAAAACCACTTTGCAAAATTTTTGATACTGTTTTCTTTGCTGAAAAATGGCCACCACATGCACCCATATGACAAAATCTCAAAACCGAAGAAAACTCATCATCAGGAATGCATCTTCGAATCAATTGGTCCGAACAATATTTAAAAAGATATGGGTCATCAAAGTAGAAATGTTTTACCTCAGATAAAAATCGACGCTTATCTTGGGTTGACCATTCAGAAGGCATTCGCTCAGTCACCAGATAATTTACTATGTCAGCATACCAGGGAGCTCTATCAACCACAAACAGCTGCTCATCCGGGAAACTATCATCAAGAGGAAGGCTGACATGTGAAGAAAGAAATGATGACAATCTAGAAAGGTGGTCAGCTTCCACGTTTTCAACTTCTTTCTTGTCCTTAATGTTGATGTTGAACTCTTGAAGTAATAGAATCCAGCGAATCAAGCGTGGTTTTGCATCTTTCTTAGCCAACAAATACTTAAGAGCAGAGTGGTCAGTGAAAATAGTAATAGCAGAACCAAGAATATAAGCCCGAAATTTATCAAGTGCAAAAACCACTGCAAGCAATTCTTTTTCAGTAGTGGTATAATTTTTCTGGGCATCATTCAAGGTTCTACTAGCATAGTAAATCACACATGGTCTATTATCCACACGCTGCCCCAAAACAGCTCCTAAGGCATAGTCACTAGCATCTGTCATAATCTCAAAGGGAAGGTCCCATTGCGGAGGTTGCACAATAGGTGCAGTGGTAAGCGATTTCTTAAGGGTATCAAAAGATTTTTGGCACTCATCAGTCCAAACAAATTCAATATCATTTTGTAAAAGAGTGCATAAAGGTTTTGCTATAGAACTAAACTCTTGAATAAATTGCCTATAAAAGCCAGCATGACCAAGAAAAGAACGAATATCCCTAACCGTCCTAGGAATAGGAAGTTTAGATATTAATTCAATCTTTGCCTTGTCGACCTTTATACCCTCAGAAGACACAAATGTCCCAAGACAATGCCCTGAGTGACCATAAATTGGCATTTCTCCCAATTAAGTAAAAGATTTTTTTCCTCACATCTCTGGAGAATACGTGCCAAATTATGCAAACAACTCTCAAAGGATTTTCCAAAAACAGAAAAATCATCCATGAATATATCACAAATATCATCAATCATGTCAGAAAAAATACTCATCATGCATCTCTGAAAAGTAGCTGGAGCATTACACAAACCAAAAGGCATTCTAGTAAAAGCAAAAGTGCCAAAAGGACAGGTGAAAGTGGTTTTCTCCTGATCCTCAGGCGCTATCGCAATTTGATAATAACCAAAGTAGCCATCCAAGAAACAATAATATGCATTACCAGCTACTCTTTCCAAAATTTGATCCAAAAATGGTAAAGGAAAATGATCCTCCCTACTGGCTAAATTAAGTTTTCTATAGTCAATGCACATTCTCTAGCCAGTAACCATCCTAGTTGGAATCAACTCTGATTTTATGACAGTCAAACCAGATTTCTTTGGTACCACTTGAGTTGGACTTACCCACTTACTGTCTGAGATGGGGTAAATGATTCCCACTGCAAGTAGCTTAAGCACTTCCTCTTTCACAACTTCCTTCATGGTAGGATTGAGCCTACGTTGAGCATCACGAACCGATCTAGCATCGTCTTCAAGATGAATTCTGTGGGTACATACAGCGGCATCAATGCCTTTGATGTCTGCTATTGTCCAACCAATTGCGCCTCGATGCTTTTTTAATACTTCAATCAACTGGGCTTCATCCTTCTGATTTAGCTTTGAGGAAATCACCACCGGAAAAGTGCCTTCTTCAGGTCCAAGAAACACATACTTTAAATCTTGAGGAAGCGGTTTTAGTTCCAACTGAGGAACTTCTTCCTCTGAAGATCTAAGTATGTCTGGCAGTGGTAGAGCTTCGAACTGGGGTTTCCATCTTACTCCCGCAAATTGTACTTCAAGTGGTAAAGATGAATCTGCAAAACAATCAAAAAAATCAAAGTCATCTTCATTGATATGATCAATTTTCTCATCAAGTAAAAATTCAGGTGTCTGAAAAATATAATCATCATCAGATAAGGGAGAAGTTGAGCAAATAAAATCTGTTGGTGTCAAACTCTCCACAGCATTCAAATCACTTGTGTCATCAAAATGTGATGGCATCTTGCAAGCGTTGAAAACGTTCAACTCAAGTGCCATGTTCCCAAAGGTAAGCTTCAAAACTCCACTTCTGCAATTGATCAAAGCATTTGATGTAGCTAGAAATGGTCTTCCTAGGATGACAGGAGCTTGGTAAATAGTGGAGACCGGCTGCTGCATGTCAAGAACCACAAAATCTACTGGGTAGTAGAATTTGTCCACCTGGACCAACAAGTCCTCTACAATACCCCTCGGTACTTTAACTGATCTGTCAGTCAACTGTAGCATGATGGAGATCTTTTTCAGCTCACCCAATCCCAACTGCTCATATACCGAGAATGGTAGCAAGTTCACACTACTCCCCAAATCAAGTAAAGCTCTCCCAATGCGTGAGTCACCAATCATAATGGAAATGTTGGGAGAGCCGGGATCTCCAAACTTCTGAGGAGTCTCACTCAATATCAATGCACTAACTTGCTCCATTAGGAAAGCTTTCTTCTTTACATTCAACTTCCTCTTCACTGTGCACAAGTCCTTCAAAAATTTTGCGTATGAAGGCACTTGTTGTATGGCATCCAAGAGTGGAATATTGATCTTCACTTGCTTGAAAATCTCTTGAATCTCCGTGTGATACTTGTTCTTTTGGCCAGCTGCCAATCTCTGAGGATAGGGAACCACAGGTTGGTATCCCTTACTATTTTCAGCATCTGCACTCATAGGCTTCTTCAGTTCTGGTCTTACTACCTCTGGTTCTTTTTCAACTTCATCCGTCTCTGCTGCATCTTGAGGCGTAGGAGCAACTACCTCTGTGTCTATGGTCATCTCAGGTCAGGGAACTTCCTTCCCACTTCTCAAAGTAAGAACAGCTTTCGCTGTCTCAATAACGTCTCCTGAGACATTATGCACTTGATGTTGTTGTCATCTGTATACTTGAGGATTAGGCTGAGGCTGTGCTGGAAATTTTCCTTTCTCTAGGGTGTTCAAGGTTGTGCTCATCTTATTAATAGTACCTCGCAACTCATTTATGGCCTGAGTATTTTGATTATTTGTGGTGGCCTGAATCTGCATGAATTGCTGAAGTGTATTGGTCATCTGTGCCATACTGTCATCTAGAGTCTTCTTCACAGATGATGAAGGCTGAGGACTTTGCGCAGCTACATGAGGCTGAAATCCAGGAGGAGCTACATAAGGATAGCTCTGAGGATTCTGATATGACGGATACTGATGCTGAGGAGCACCCTGATGAAATGGCTGCTGCTGAGGGGGTGGGGACCGACCAGGCTGATCATTTCTCCATGAGAAATTTGGGTGATTCCTCCACCTCCGATTATATGTGTTGGAGAAAGACTGATTCTGTGCTCTATTGACCCAGTTAGCTGATTGCATCGACTCAGACCCACTTTCTTGAAATACTGGCATTATCGGGCAGTCTTGGGTCTTATGGGTTGAATCAGCACATATAGAACATGCCTCTACTACTTTCACAGCCTTCACTTTTTCCATTTCCACGACCTCTAGTCTTCTAGTCAATGCAGTTATTCGAACTTGAACATGAGTGTCTCCCTTAAGCTCATATCTACCCCCGCCAGAAATAGCCCTCAGTGGCTGTGCTGTTAATGGAACTCGATCAGTATGAGTGTTCCACTGTTGTGCGCTCTCAGCAAGGTAGTCAAAAAATGATAGTGCTTCATCAGGTTCCTTGCTAAAAAACTCCCCATTGCACATTGTCTGAACAAACTGCTTGCATTCTGGAGTGAGACCAGTGTAAAAATAGCTTACCAGCCTCCAAGATTCAAAACCATGATGTGGACAAATGTTCACCAAATCCTTAAATTTTTCCCAACTGGCCTGAAAGCTCTCATCAGGTCTCTGATTGAACTGACTGATTTGCTCTTGCAAAAACTGAGTTCTCTGAAATGGAAAAAAATTTTGTAAGAATTCACGCTGCATATCAAACCAACTAGAAATAGAATTAGGTCTCAAAGAGTTAAACCAAATCTTCGCTTTATCCTTTAAAAAGAAAGGAAACAAACGAAGTCTAATGAATTCATCAGTAACAGCCCTAGTGATAAAAGTAGCACAAGCCAACTCAAAATCTGTCAAGTGCTGGTAAGGACTCTCAGAATCCATCCCGTGGAACTAAGGTATCACTGACATCATGCCATGCTTAATAGAGAAATTAGGTGCATTTTCTGGTAAAACTATGCATGAAGGTGTAGTGGTGCGAGTGGGTTGCAAATAGTCCTTAAGAGTGCGTGGTGCAGGTGCAGCCATGTTTTCTGGTTCAATTTCAATTTCATCACCTGGCTCACTCAAAGAAAAGACAAACGAGCTATCTACCTCCAAGCTGTGTATACTACTCTCAACACTCGATGTGACTCTAAGCAACCTATTTGAAGTGTTTCTTACCCATGACGTGAAACATCAATCTAATATAGTAGAGATGAGTGGTTGATGCAAATGAGATGAGTAAACGGAGATAATATGGTAGAGAAAAATAAAATAAAATAACAAGTTTAAATTTAAGTTAGACAATTTTTTCCCAGCAACGGTGCCAAAAACTTGACTCACTCAAAAATGAGTAGCACAAAGGCTATCCCAAGTGTAGGAGGATGTCGTATAATAATTAGGAATAAATTCCTAGATCGTCTCCTAAGGGAAAGTTACTTAAAATTAAACTCATTGAAAAATGTGAAAAACTTCACAAAGAGAAAACAAGATGATGATATGTGCAATGGATGGAAAAGGGTACTAGTCATGGACTAGATTCATGTTTTTAGATTTTGATCGTCGGATTGGACTGTAAAGGACTAATAGATTAAACTCAGAAATTACTAAATTAAGAATTAAACTAAATTAGAACGTAATTGACAAAACATGCACTGAAAATTGAAAATGTCTAAAACCAAGATTCTAGAATTCGTCTTTGTATTTAAATCACAAATTCTCAAAATAACACATAACAATTGTAATCATTATTAAATGAAAGCTTAAAGAAACAATAAAAATAAATAACATGAAATAAGTAAACAACAAATAAATTACCCAACTAAAACAAAAACAAAAGCTCTCTCCTTCACTTTCTGAAAAAATATAATTCAAACCAACTAAATCTCCTCTAGAAAAATAAATCTAAACCGACTCACTTCACTTTACGAATGAAAAGCTCAATTCCCTCTACTCCCATGTATCATGTTTCAGAAAAATAAAAAACAAAAGCTCTCAACCGAACCCTTCTTGCAATAAATTAAGGTAGCACACTTAATGAAAACTTCTAAAACAATTCTTTTGTTTCATGAAACCAACTAGCACACTTGATGAAAACTTCTAAAACAATTCTTTTGTTTCATGAAACCAACTAGCACACTTGATGAAAACTTTTAAAACAATTCTTTTGTTTCATGAAACAAACTAGCACACTTGCAAGAAATTAAGGTGTTACACTTAATGAAATAAAATTCTAAAACAATTCTTAGCACACTTAAAAAAGAACTCCAAAACACCAAAGTATCACATTTCAGAAAAATCAAAAACTGTCAACCGAACCCTCCTTGCAAGAAATTAAGGTAGTACACTTAATGAAATAAAACTCTAGGACAATTTCTCTTGTTTCATGAAACCAACTAGCACACTTGCAAGAAATTAAGGTAGTACACTTAATGAAATAAAACTCTAAAACAATTCTTTGCACACTTAATCAAAACTGCCGAACAAACAAAATGTTTAAGCAAAAAAAAAATTGTCGAACACAACTGAATATTTTCAGCCCCCTCTTCCTTCCTACCCTCTTCTTTGTTCTCTAAGGCCTTTTTATACCCACGTGTCTCAACCATCTAGCTGTCTTCCTTCTCCAATATTCTCCAATTCAGTGGAAAGGCAGCAGCCTTTAATGACTTCCATGTCAAATTCGGTGGAGAGGCAGCAACTTACTTCTTCAATGTATAATTTCGGTGGACAACAGCCTTCAATGACTTTTAGCTCATTCATTCCCCTTTTTTTTTATTCAATCACATGCACATCACAATCTCCCTCTTCTCTCCAACTCATCCACGTTTTCAGCTAGCTCAAAACCAGCCTCTTCTCTTCTTGCTTTCACTTCTTTTCACAATTTTTTATTCAATCATGCACCGGCTCCTTTTCATTTCTTCCATGGAATCACGTTTCAGCTCCTTCTTCCAGCTTGCCAAGTTGTTGCCATGTGAATGGATTAAATTCATGTGATATGCAACCACTTGGAAGATAAAAAGGGGTATTTTTCCATGGGTTGGAAGGGAGATTTATTTGAGTGTGAAAAAGGGATCCGTGAGGTTTGAGGGGCATCTAGAGTTATGAGACTAAGTGTGAGGTGGAATGAGTATTCGGTGGGGTGAGCTTAAGGCTTCACATGGGTAGTGGGAAGGTAGGGTTTTCCAAATGATGAGGGGTGACTTGATTAGTGGAAAGGCAAATTGGTTGGTTACCACTCATAGGTGTCGGCTAGAGTTGGATGGTGAAGGGATCCGTGTGTGAGAGAGTAGGGTGATTAGGATTTCCTTATTTGAGAGGGGCAGCTTTTGCTAAAGTTAAAGGAAGGTGTCTAGGGGTCTCTTTTAGGTAAGTAGACTAGAGTTTTGTGGAAAAGGGAGCTTTGTTGGCCGGCAAGTGGGGCTTGGGTTTAATGATGTGTAGGTGAGTGGAGGTAAGCTAAAAGGGACCATGTGAGTGATGGGTAGGTGTCGAATTGTTAAAGAAAAAGGCAAGATGAGTTTGGTGAGAGGTTGCCGAGTGGATGGGAATAAAGAAATGGAAAAGCTTGCTTTTTGGCCTTTTGGAAAAACAATTGTGTAGTAGTGTTATGTTTCCCGAAATTAGGGGTGGAAAGCTTGCTTTTTTGGCCTTTTGGAAAAGCAATTTGTCTAGGCATCCCTTTGAGGTGGTGGTTTAGGGTCATCCTAGGTTGATGGGCAATGGGATGGATGGTTAGGATTTATGGATGAAGGGATCCATTGGTAAGATGGTAGCTAGCCGAAATGACTAAGGGCAAATTAGCTAATGAAAAGGCAAATTGACCACTTTTTAGGTGGTGGCTATGTTTGAGGGAAATGAGGGATGGGTTGGACGGCAAGTGGGGGCTAGGCTTTGGAAGTTTGGTGGCTTGTTGGAGGGAAACGGTTGGTCACGGTTTAAATGAGCATGATGTGGGGTGATTGTTGTGGCCGTGTATGAAGTTAGATGGAGTTGGGAGTGTTTGAATGGTGGGTAAACTCAAGACAAAGTATGAACAAGGCATGAACATAATGAACCATAGTATGCACGAAAAATGGAGATGGAGATTAAAAGAAAAAAAAAAACACTCAACAAAAAAATAACACAATTGAAAGATTAGCTAGAGCAACTTCCATTCACGGATGGCAAGAAGTGCTTCTATCTTTTGAGGTTCATGGATTGAACCCAAAGATGGAAAGATAGCTCAAGAAACTTCATGAACATGAAGAACAAGAAGAACAATGGTACAAAATGCAAATGATAATGGAAAGCAAGAAAATTATGGATTAGAATGCACAGTAATCAATAGTTGGTAGAATTCAAGCAGAAATTCATGCTTTTAATCAATTAAAATCACAACTTTGATTTATTCATTTTTCCACATAAAACCAATGATAAAGTAATGAAATAATTAAGATATATTGGTTCAAAAAGCATTAAAAATGCAATAATTCAGCTCAATCACAGTGCTAGTTGTAGGAATGGTGGTAAGTCCCACCGATGATTCCCACCTACAGTGTAAGCTATATGGATGGTGGTAAGTCCCGTCTATGATTCCCGCCTACAGTGCTAGCAATAGGGATGGTGGTAAGTCCCACCTATAATTCCCACCTACAATGACTGAATGAAAGGATATGTTGGGCCATTTTCTAGAAAAATGGAGGTTTATGATTTAAGGGATGCAAGAACCATTTTCTGGAAAAATTGTGGATTTATGTTTGGGCCATTTTTTGGAAAAATGGCAGATGGTATTTAATGGAGTGTTTTGGGTCAAATGGGATTTTTGGCATGTGTTGAAAAAATGATCATTTTCAGGAAAAATAATGGTTTTGGTCTCATGCATGTTTCATCATGTGCACACATACATATTGGTTGCATTAATGTGTTTTTATCTCTTTGGATTGTTTGGTTGAGTACTTACTGAGACTCATAATCTCATGTGGTATTCCTACCCTACGGTTCCATTTTATGAAATCTTAGATTTTGATGCAGAGAATGACGTTGAGCCTCAGGGATCGGCTTCCCCAGAGGAGTCACTTGGGGTCGCTTGTTGGCTATGGGATTTATTTTCACTTTTGTCTATGTATTTTGGCTTGTTATTATATTTTGCTAGATAACTGTATAACCTTGTTGAAGGACTTTTATTTTGTGGTTTTGTATAAAAAACTCTGGTACTTTGTTGGCTATTTTTTATTTATCTACTATGATTTTTCTGTACACTTTTTGCACGTACACTCACTTAGCACTTGGTGTTTGGGGTGTGTGACCCGTGTTGTCATCATCCTGGTGTCATGATTCCCTTCTTTTCAATGTAAGAGTCGGGATGCCACACAGAGTACTGCCCGAAAAACCTAACTATGGAAGTTGTAAGCTCTGTGTCACATCTGCAACGTCTAGTCAACCTCCTCCAGTCTGCCAGTGTCTACTCCCTGCTTTGATATTGACACATCACCTACCATTCAGGGGGAATGGTAATTGGGACAACCATGGTGAGATTTGATTACAAGTCTTAGCAAGTTAACAGAAAAATCCCACCCAAGTTAATAATCCATGTATGGCAGTAAATGCATGAATGCACAATCAAAGTCAATAGTAAGCATGACATAACTTGACATAACACGGCATGAAATAATAAGCATAACATAGCTTGACATAACATGGCATGAAATAATAAGTATAACATGACTTGACATAACATGGCGTGAGCTAACATAGCTTGAACTGAAATTGAACTTGACCTTGACTTGACATGACATAAGTGTGAACTTAAAACATAACATGGACTAGCAACATAGCATGAACGTGAACTTGAAACATAATATGGATTTGAAACATAGCATGAATATGAACGTAGATAACATAAAAATGAACTTGAACATAACATGAACCTAAGCATAACATGAAAAAAACATGAACTTGAAACATAACATGAACACGAACATAACATGATATGAACATAAACTTTAAACATAACGTGAACATGAACATAGCATAACATGAACGTGAAATTAAACTTGACATGAACTTGAACTCAAAATAACAATAGCTTACACTCCTTCACCATAATACTCGATAGCGCATAACCATGACTGGAGTACCAGGTAGCGCGTATTATCCTTCTGTAGTATGGCAAAATAAACTCCTTTAATGTAGTACTCGGTAGCACATAGCCTTAACCGCAGTACCAAGCAGTGCGTATTATCCTTGATCGTAATACAACTTAATTGATTTATCCATCTGTAATATGGTAAATTATACTTCTTCACCTTAATACTCGGTTGCACATACCCTTGACTGCAATGCCAAGCAACGCGTATCATCCTTGACCATACTACACATTAACTGACAACTGAAACTTAGTTGTTCTCAAAATACACAAATGTGTATGTCTGATACAAAATGTGACTGGAATATGAAAGGACAGAAGTCTTGACGTCACATAACATGACTTGAACATAACTCAAGAGACATGACTTACATGAGATAGAAACATTTCGTAACATGACATAACATGTAACAGACAATATTTCATAATATGGCATACATGTAATAGACAACATTTTGTAACATGGCATACATGTAACAGATAGCATTTTGTAACATGACATAACATGTGACAATGAATATTACGTGGCAACACAAGAAGTATGTAATGTAATATACTTGCAATAGATAGCAACATGTGACAAAATATATTATATAACATATAAGTATTTCATGACAAAATAATTCATGTAATAGATAAATATGTAATGACATTGCATGGCATGGCATCAATAACAACATATAAATATAAACTATAGTTCCCTTACCTATCATACATATACAGTAAACTGATAGTAAGTTAAAAGGTAACTTACCTTGACTATCGCATTCTACGAGAATAAAGCACAAAATACGATGAACTGTAAGTAGGTATTCTGAAAGTTAGAAATTTAATTACTAAAAGTGTGAAATTTGGAAGAATGCTAACTTAGAGTAAAATTATCATTTTACCCTCTACATGTGAAAAAATGACCATTTTATCCCTAACTAAAGGATTTCACATCCTAACTCAAAACATTTCTAAATTTTACATTCCCCATGTAAATTTTGTCCTAAATTCAAATATCAACTCAAAAAAATTTAAAACAATTCTCAACTATGGGAAAACTCACTATGGCTGAAACATTCATAGGTCATTTCTCATTATTTTTGTTGCAATTTTTTTCAACTTTAAAACTCATGATTAAACTAAAATTTTGTAAAAAAAAACTTCCTATCCTAAGTTTAAAAACATACTTAAAACATCTATTAAGAAAAGGCTAATTGTCAACACCAAACTATCTGTAAAAACACCCAAACTTTTTAACAAAAATTAAACCCTTGAATCAAAAGTTTTGACCCTAATCAAAACATCTCCAAAAATTCTAAAAAATAAAATCTTACTTCTAACATATTCATAACATCATCCTAAGATCAACCATGCCTTAAATAATCCAACAAAATTTATCAAAAATCACAAAACAACACTTGGGGTTTTCGGTTCAAAATCATAAACTTCTTTCCTAACTAACTTTGATCAATCTCTTGATCCATGGCTTAAAAATATGAGATCTTCAAACTAAAACATTACATGGTTTAAAAATTTGTCCTAAAGAAGATCCAACCATCAAAATTAAAATCATATGGCTAAAAATCAATAAAACATGGACCTAACCCAATGTTGAACCCAAGGTTTCAAGTTTCATGTGATTATAAATCTACACATGGATTTTGATGATAACAAATGAATTCAAAGAATAAAGGAGTTTCAAACTCAAGTTGTTCACACAATGGAATCAAGCACATCAAAGAACCAAGCATGAGCAAGAAGGAAACAAGTTCACATTAAAGTCATAGATTAATATTGTAAATCTCTTAAATTCGAAATTAGGATTAATGCTCAAAATTAATATTTTATCATAAAGCATTAAAATACATTTTCCACATGTGCATGAATATTTTTGAAAATTAAATTTGAAAATTTTGAAAGATGATTGATTGTCATCTTTTGCATGTGCATGCCTTGATTAAAGGGTTGAACTTTGAAAATATTAAAGATGATTGATTGTCATCTTTCACATGTGCATGTTTTATTTGAATATTTTCAAAAGTGATTGATGCTTTTTTAGACTTATACAAAAGGTAGATGATTTTGTTTGAAAATTTTGAAAAGTAAAGTATGCTCATTTTGTCATATGCAAAAAGTAAAAGATTAGGTTTGAATTTTTTGAAAAGGAAAGTGTGCTCATTTTGTCATATGCCAAAAGTAAAAGATTAGGTTTGATTTTTTTGAAAAAATGAATGATGTTGTCTTTGACAATTGAAAAAGAAGAACCTTTTATTTGAATTTTTTGAAAAAGTGAATGATGTTGTCTTTGACATGTGAATCTTTTTAAATTTGAATATGAAGTCTCATATGCCTATAAATAGATCATTTGAGAGCTTCACATTCACAACACCAAGAGCATACAACATTCATTCAAAGCTTTCATTCTCTCTTCTCTAAGCATTGAGCCTTAATCCTTATTCATTTTGAGAGATATAGTTTGCGCTGTATTGTTCTTATTTCACTCATTGAGGAGTGTTTTCTGATAACCTACCCACTATCAGCTCTTGTATCAGAAAAAGGGTGTGTATAACCCTTGTGTGTGTAGAAAGTATTCTACACGGGGAATAGTTGAATCACCACGTGTAAGGTGATTGCAAGTGTAGAGGGTGTTCTACACGGATCCTTTGTAGCGGTGTTGTTCAAAGGTGTAATAGGTTTCTATCTCCACCTGAAGGAGATTGAATAGTGAATTTGGGAATCCTCAATGGGTAGCTTAAGGCGAGGACATAGGCAGTGGGGCCGAACCTCGTTAACATACTGAGTTTGCTTCTCTCTTACCCTTACTCTTTATATTTATTATTATTTCATATTTTGTTTATATTTTATATTATATATTTGATTTATAATTGTTATTTTTTTAATATAACTCAATTCACCCCCCTCTTGTGTTAGTCATCTGGGCAACAATTGGTATCAGAGCTAAGAGCTCTATTATAAGACTAACTATCTTTTGAGTTAAGATCTTATGGCTAACATTTCAGCTTCGTTTGGTGAAGGTCAATCTAGCAGCCGGCCTCCACTCTTTTGTGGAGATAATTACTCATTCTGGAAAGTTAGAATGAGAATATTCCTTCAGGCTCAAGGTCGAGAAATCTGGAAATGTATTGTAAATGGACCTTATATTCCAACAAAAGTGGTTGATGGAGTAAAGGTCAAAAAGGAAGAAGAAGAGTTTGATCGTGAAGACGATAGATTTTATACTTTGAATTTAACTGCTATAAATTTATTATTTAATGCTCTCAACGGAAATGAGTTTAATAGAATAATGACTTGTGCTACGGCAAAAGAAATTTGGGATAACTTGGAAGTTACTTATGAAGGAACTTCGCAAGTCAAGGAATCAAAAATTTATATTCTTACTCATGAATATGAAATGTTTAAGATGAATGATGATGAATCTATTTCTAGTATGCACACTCGTTTTACTAACATCATAAACAACTTGACAACTCTTGGCAAAGTTTATTCCAAGGTGGAGATAGTAAGAAAAATTCTCAACTCTCTACCAAAACGCTGGGAATCAAAAGTGACAGTGATTCTTGAAGCTAGAGACCTCAAGAAGCTCGAAGTCAATGAACTCATCGGGTCACTTATCACCCATGAGTACACATTGAAAAGAGGAGAAGAAGAAGGAAACCAAAGAAGAGCTTAGCACTTAAAGCTGTTCCTCATGAAAGTGAAAGTGATGAAGATGAGGAAAATGAAGATAAAGATGAAGAAGTTGCGATGATAACAAGAAGAATTCAGAAGTTCTTAAGGAAAAATAGAACTCCTCCAAGGAAATCTTTCAAAAAGTTTTCCAAGAAAGATTCAGGTAAAAATGACACTTTAATTTGTTATAAATACAATAAACCTGGTCATATCAAACCAGATTGTCCTCTGCTAAAGAAAGATCGAAACAAGGGCAAGAAAGCAATGAAAGCTACATGGGATGATGATTCAAGTAGTTCAGATAGTGAAGCAAGCAATGGAGAATCAGCAAATCTTTGTCTTATGGCTAAAGATGACATTGAGGTAACAAATCTTGATAATATTGAAGATCCTTCATATGAAGAATTGCAAAATGTTTTAGAAGAGGTATACGAGGAATTTGAAAAATTGGGTATCAAGTATACTGCTTTGAAAAAGAAAAATTCTTCTTTAACAAACGAAATTGAAATTTTAAGAAAAGAAAGTATCATTTTGAAAGATGAAAATCTTGAATTGAATAAGAAGAAAACCGATTTAGAAAATATTGTTGAAAACTTTACGAATGGAAAAAGAAATTTTGAAAAATTTCTTGGTAGTCAAAGATGTGTTTTTGACAAAGCAGGTTTGGGATATATGTCAAAACAAAAATACAAACCTTATAAAAATTTCTTTGATAATCATTCTACATCAAAGACTAATATTCAAAATTCTTTTCATAAAAATAATTTTGTCAAAAAAGGATATTATTATAATCAATCAAGTTTTTCATATATGTCACATGCTATTTGTAATTTTTGTAATAGAAATGATCATAATTATCATACTTGTCCTATTAGAAGAAATCATACAATGACTATTAGGGCCATATGGGTACCTAAAAATCTTGTTTCTTCTAATACTAATAAATAAAGGACCCAAAGAACTTGGGTACCAAGAAAAATCATTTTAATTGTTTTTATAATATTTGTTTCAAAATGGATAAATGCATTATTTTGAATGATCATGATTGTAATATTTGTTTTATTGCTTTTAGAAACAATAATGTTTATACAATTGATTTTGAAGAAATTACCTCACAAGATGCTATTTGCTTTTCAGCTCAAAATGAAACTAGTTGGTTATGGCATAGAAGATTAGGTCATGCCAACATGGAACTT
The DNA here is from genome assembly GCF_018687715.1 of Carya illinoinensis. Classification (NCBI taxonomy): domain Eukaryota; kingdom Viridiplantae; phylum Streptophyta; class Magnoliopsida; order Fagales; family Juglandaceae; genus Carya; species Carya illinoinensis. The sequence continues at coordinate 30,478,461 of NC_056754.1, read as the reverse complement.
ATTTCCAAACTTTCAAAAAATGATCTTGTGAGAGGTTTACCAAAAACATATTTTCTTAAAGACAAAATTTGTGATGCATGTCAATTTGGTAAACAAACAAAAACTTCTTTTAAAACTAAGAAACATATTTCCACTACTAGACCATTGCAACTGATACACATGGATCTTTTTGGACCAAATAGAGTTGCAAGTCTAGGAGGAAAATATTATGCATTTGTTATTGTTGATGATTTCTCTAGATATACTTGGGTCATCTTTCTTGCTCATAAAGATGAGGCACATAATGCCTTTACCAAGTTATGCAAGAGAATTCAAAATGAAAAGGGCTATACTATTTCAAGTATCCGAAGTGATAGGGGAAAAGAGTTTGTTAATAAAAATATTGAAACATTTTGTGATGAAAACGGTTTTGTGCATAATTTTTCTACTCCTCGAACTCCTCAACAAAATGGGGTAGTAGAGAGGAAAAATAGATCTCTTCAAAAGATGGCAAGAATAATGCTCAATGAGAACAACTTGCCTAGTTATTTTTGGGCCGAAGCGGTAAGTACTGCATGTTATGTTATAAATAGAGTTATGCTAAGGTCTAAGTTAGATAAAACCCCCTATGAGCTTTGGAATGAGAAAAAGCCCGACATTTGTTACTTTCATGTATTTGGATGCAAATGTTTTATTTTGAATGATAGGGATAATTTAGGCAAATTTGATGCAAAATCTGATGAAGGTATCTTTCTCGGGTATTCTACTAATAGTAAAGCTTATAGAGTATTCAATAAAAAGACTTTGACTGTACAAGAATCTATACATGTAGTATTTGATGAATCTAATTCTCCACTCTTTAAGAAATCTATTGATGAAGAAACAGAAGGTATAAATAATATGGAAAGTCTCAATCTCAACAAAGAGAAAATAATAGAGGAAGTTCAACATGGAGCCATCAAGAAAGATCATCAAAATTTAATACAAGATGCAACCAAACAGTGGAAATTTGTGAAAGATCATCCAGTGGAACAAATTTTGGGAGAACCTTCACAAGGTGTAAGTACTCGATCATCTCTTAAAAATATTTGCAATCATACTGCTTTTCTATCTCAAATTGAACCCAAAAATATTGATGACGCATTTCTTGATGAATCTTGGATTCTAGCTATGCAAGAAGAGTTGAATCAATTTAAAAGAAATGATGTTTGGACACTTGTTCCTAGACCCAAAAATCATACTATTATTGGAACAAAATGGGTTTTTAGAAACAAGAAAGATGAGTCCGGAGTCATTACTAGAAATAAGGCTTGACTTGTAGCCCAAGGTTTTAATCAAGAAGAAGGAATCGATTATGATGAGACATATGCACCTGTCGCAAGATTAGAAGCTATTCGAATGCTACTTGCATATGCTTGTTATAAAGATTTCAAACTTTTTCAAATGGATGTTAAAAGTACTTTCTTAAATGGTTTTATAAATGAAGAGGTATATGTTGAGCAACCTCCAGGTTTTGAAAATCATATTTCCCCAAATCATGTTTTCAAACTCACAAAAGCACTATATGGACTTAAACAAGCTCCTAGAGCTTGGTACGAGAGACTCAGTGGTTTCTTGATTGAAAAAGGTTTTTCAAGAGGAAAAATCTACACAACTCTTTTCATTAAATATGAAAATGATGATATTCTTTTGATTCAGATTTATGTTGATGATATAATATTCGGTGCTACTAATGAAAATATGTGTCAAGTTTTTGCCAAGACTATGCAGGAAGAATTTGAGATGAGCATGATGGGAGAACTTACATTCTTTCTCGGATTGCAAATTAAGCAAGCAAAAAGTGGGACATTCATCAATCAATCAAAATATATTAAGGAATTACTGAAAAAGTTTGGGATGGAAAATGCTAAGGAAATTGGAACACTAATGAGCCCATCAACTAAACTTGATAAAAATGAATCCGGTAAGCCAGTTGACTCGAAGATATATCGAGGTATGATTGGTAGCTTATTATATTTAACAGCCAGTAGACCAGATATTATGTTTAGTGTGTGCTTATGTGCACGCTTTCAATCATCTCCAAAAGAATCACATTTAATTGCAGTTAAGCGCATTCTTAGATATCTTAGTGGTACAATTAACCTAGGGTTATGGTACCCTAAGTACACATCTTTCGATCTAATCAGCTACATAGATGCAGATTATGCTGGCTGTAAAATAGATCGAAAAAACACTAGTGGAGCATGCCATTTCTTAGGTCATGCATTAGTTTCCTGGTTCAGTAAAAAATAAAATTCTGTTGCACTATCTACTGCTGAGGCAGAATATGTTGCTGCGGGTAGTTGTTGTGCTCAAGTTCTCTACATGAAGCAACAACTTGAAGATTTTAAACTCAAGTATAATCACATTCCAATCAAATGTGATAATACAAGTGCTATAAATCTTTCAAAGAACCCAATACAACATTCTAGAACTAAGCATATTGAAATAAGATATCATTTTCTTCGAGATCATGTGCAGAAAGGCGATATAGCCCTAGAATTCACAAACACACACGATCAATTAGCAGATATTTTCACAAAGCCTTTACCAGAAGATAGATTATGTATGATCAGAAGAGAAATAGGTATGATGCATGCTATGAATATCTCTTAAAAGATAAACTAGAGTCAATAAAAATAGAGATAGATTTTTTAAATACTTTTACATAAACTTGAGATTCTTAGCCTCATGTTTGAGACGCTCATTCTCTTCATACAATATCATGTCATTCTTATCCACGGGAACTGGCAAGCGGAATGAAGAATCTAATAAAGATTTCAACTGTTTATTCTTCTGCCGAATGATTCCTTCCCTTGTGTGAGACTCTTGAACAATTCGTTGAAGTACAACAATTTGTTCTTTGAGCTTTTCAACTTCATGATTTTTGGCTTGTAGTCGTTGAGAAAAAGCAACAATAGAGGAAGAGTAGTGAGTCCCAAGACTCACCAAGTCATAAATAGCATCAGAATCTGACTTATTAGTCAGATTATTATTTTCTTGCTGCAACATGGCACCAATGGCAGCTGCAGAAAGGACAGGAGGTTGAGATGCAGAATGCCTCATGGATGGATCTAGAGAAATGTTAGAAGAATGAGCCATTGAGAAAAGAATAGAAGGCTTAAAACGAGAATGCTGAAGGAATGCAGATGAGTTATAGAGATGGGATGAAAGCTTGATGCGGATTGGATGAACTTCAGGATTGATTTTATAGAGATAGCATAAAGAATAAGACAAACTATTTTCTCTTCAAATCTTATTTAGTCAAAAGAAATACAAGATATGCTGGACACACATTGTCAAAAGTTTTCTTACTAAGCCAGCGAGATTAACAGTAGATTGTCCCTATTTTTCTAGTAAACGATGAACATCTGCTGTTATCTGCCGATGTTGACCTTGTATCTGAACCCTTTCTCGTTCCAGCTCCTCTATTCGTGGTTACAGATCATGAGCATACCAATCTGTAAATTTTTTCAACTCTTGGTTTTCTTGCTTTAGCCTTTTATTCTCACTATCCTTATTAGCAAGCTTCTGTCGTAACTCAAATATTTGCATGTTAAGATGATCAATCTCACTCACCCTCGCCATTAACCTCCGAGACATGATCGTAACAGATGCAACATATTGACTACTGAGCATTCTTGATTCTACAATAATCTCAGAATCAGCCTTACTAGAAAAACGGTTCACTGCTCCTATCATGGTATTGACGGCCTCAGGAGAGAAGATTGATGATTGATGCGTCAAGGGTTCCTGATTCAAGTCTGGAACATTAGTGGAAGAGAATTGCTCAGTCATTCTATCGTTGTGGAAAAAGAGAACTCAGGTCAAGAAGCGATTATTTTTTTGGCATCCGATAGATGAAAATGATCATCTTTTTATAGAAACTCGGAGCCTTCAATCCTGTTTGTCAACAACATCAGGCGATTGTTTAAATCTTCAGCCGTATTAAATTCATAGAGTTAGGCCTCGAGGCTTTGCAGCACTTGTCGGATCACGGACGGCTCCATTTTTCAACTATCTATAGTGTCTACTAACGCACCATTTTCTTCAGTCTATTTACTTGTTGCGGATCCTTTTTAATGATGCCAAAAGGGGGAGAAGTGTTAGACTAGAACATTAACACTGTTTAAATTACTAAACTTGTTATATATGCTTGGAATTATATTTATACTTTTGCTTGAAAAACTAACGCATATTTTCAGGGGGAGCTTAAGTATTAATACAGGTTTCAAGTTCTATCAAGTATTTGTCATCATCAAAAAGGGGGAGATTGTTGAACCCAAGATTTCAAGTTTCATGTGATTATAAATCTACACATGGATTTTGATGATAACAAATGAATTCAAAGAATAAAGGAGTTTCAAACTCAAGTTGTTCACACAATGGAATCAAGCACATCAAAGAACCAAGCATGAGCAAGAAAGAAACAAGTTCACATTAAAGTCATAGAGTAATATTGTAAATCTCTTAAAATTCGAAATTAGGATTAATGCTCAAAATTAATATTTTATCATAAAGCATTAAAATACATTTTCCACATGTGCATGAATATTTTTGAAAATTAAATTTGAAAATTTTGAAAGATGATTGATTGTCATCTTTTGGATGTGCATGCCTTGATTAAAGGGTTGAACTTTGAAAATATTAAAGATGATTGATTGTCATCTTTCACATGTGCATGTTTTATTTGAATATTTTCAAAAGTGATTGATGCTTTTTTAGACTTATACAAAAGGTAGATAATTTTGTTTGAAAATTTTGAAAAGTAAAGTGTGCTCATTTTGTCATATGCAAAAAGTAAAAGATTAGGTTTGAATTTTTTGAAAAGGAAAGTGTGCTCATTTTGTCATATGCCAAAAGTAAAAGATTAGGTTTGATTTTTTTGAAAAAATGAATGATGTTGTCTTTGACAATTGAAAAAGAAGAACCTTTTATTTGAATTTTTTGAAAAAATGAATGATGTTGTCTTTGACATGTGAATCTTTTTAAATTTGAATATGAAGTCTCATATGCCTATAAATAGATCATTTGAGAGCTTCACATTCACAACACCAAGAGCATACAACATTCATTCAAAGCTTTCATTTTCTCTTCTCTAAGCATTGAGCCTTAATCCTTATTCATTTTGAGAGATATAGTTTGCGCTGTATTGTTCTTATTTCACTCATTGAGGAGTGTTTTCTGATAACCTACCCACTATCAGCTCTTGTATCAGAAAAAGGGTGTGTATAACCCTTGTGTGTGTAGAAAGTATTCTACACGGGGAATAGTTGAATCACCACGTGTAATGTGATTGCAAGTGTAGAGGGTGTTCTACACGGATCCTTTGTAGCGGTGTTGTTCAAAGGTGTAATAGGTTTCTATCTCCACCTGAAGGAGATTGAATAGTGAATTTGGGAATCCTCAAGGGGTAGCTTGAGGCGAGAGCGTAGGCAGTGGGGCCGAACCTCGTTAACATACTGAGTTTGCTTCTCTCTTACCCTTACTCTTTATATTTATTATTATTTCATATTTTGTTTATATTTTATATTATATATTTGATTTATAATTGTTATTTTTTTAATATAACTCAATTCACCCCCCTCTTGTGTTAGTCATCTGGGCAACACCCAAAAACATCAAATCTTAGGCCTTACCTAAATATTCTTGTATAGAAAAATCATATATTTGAAAATAATACTAAATATCTTCAAAATAATATCCTAACATGCATATAAGAGGCTTAGGATCATCACATAAAAATATCAAAGCCTTCGGAGTAAGATTAAACCATGAAATATTCAAACTTTCTCAAAACAAAAACTAATTTTCCATTTCCAGTTTTCAAGTTTCTAGATCTAAGGAAATATATCATCAAACGTTTTATTCATGAAACAAAACCTCAATAATCATAAACACAAGCTAAAAACACTCCATAAAATTTTTGGACCAAGATATGCCCATTAGCTTGGTCAAAATTTTCAAAACATAACATACTCTCCAATTTTAAGCTCAACATGACGTTTCCATGGTTAAAAATACTTCTAATGGATCAAATGACCATGGAATGAGACAAATAAGATATCCACAGAAACTAAACTCAAAGTGGAACAACTTTTATGATGTATTTTTTTGATAAAATATATATAAAGGGTCAAAAATCTCCATGCAAAAGGACATAGAAATATGCACAATAGATCTCTGTTGGGTTTCTCTCTAAGAATGGGGTGAATGAGTGATGAAAGTGTGACGCCCCAAATCCCCACGCACGAACACGGGAAAATCGAGACGTCCTGATGATAACATCACGGGTCATCATCCTATCGACGTGTGCCAAGTGTGTGTATAAGCGACGAATGTGCACGAGAAATACGCAGCGAAAAGCAAGTCAAAAACTAAGTACCAGAATTTTTCTTGTTTAATACAAAGTTGTTCAACACATACTTAAATAAATATTACAAAACACAAACATAAATTTAAACCAAATACAAAGCATAACATCCGCATCCCGGCAGAGCCGCATCCTCGGGCTCAGCCTCCTCCTCCTCATCCTCGATCTCTGCACCAAAATCTACGGTACCAAAAATGGTGCCGCAGGTAAGTAAACTCCAAACACCACTAGATAAAAACATATAAAACTCAAATAATATGCATGAAAGGATGCCAATGCACAAAACCCATAAACTCATATTTTTCCACGCACGCCAAAAACCCATTTGGCCCACAAAAGCATATCCTTAAAACCAAGCCTCGCCATTATCCTAGATAATGGCTCAAACCACTATTTTCCCAGAAAATGGATCAAAAGCCTCGAAAACCAAACATCGTCATTTTCCCAGAAAATGGCCCACATCCGAAAACCATAAAAACAATCCGGTTATGCATGCACCATGATCTCCCCTAGGGATCACCCGCACACCCTGGCTCTGTGCCACATCGCAGGTAACGACTACGCATGTGACACCTAAACGAGCGATGCCAAGACTCGCCAGGCCATCCTCTAGTCCCCGCCACTCTAGGGACCACAAAGTCGTCATGACAGCGTTACCGTATCGTGCGATCCAGTCGTCGCCCTGCGACAACCCAGGGGATGTCACTCAGTATTATCCACTCCCGAATAACCAGAGGAGCTCCACCAGGATATTAACCCATCCCGGCTTGGGCTCGTGAGACACACGCACCCATAACCATTTACGCCAATAAAACGGGATTTTCTCGATTAAAACAAAATAAACATAAACACAAAATGCAACTCATGCCTCATGGCTCAAATAAACAAGCAAACACAAACAAGCAAAACCACGCACTCCATTCTCAATCCATCCGACCCCCGAACTCCTCGGACTCAGTTCGGAATCAGCCAACCAACAACAATTAATTATTGAAAGAGTAAAATATATTTAAATCTAAAAGTAGAGTTTGAAAAATACTTACAGCGCTATATGGTATTTTTAGAAAACACGCGGCGTTGCAAACGGCGGAAGGAAAGCAACGTAACAGTGAAATTTCACTGTGGCCGTGGGTTGTAAAATACCCACTTTTGAATGAGGACAAACCAAGGCTCGGGATTGATAGGGAATGGTTTAAGGATGTTTATGAAGCTAGTGGAAATGAAGTTTGGCCGTGGGTGGTGGTGGAAATGGCGATCGAAGGCCAAAAAGGGGCTGAACGGAGTTGAGCTCGTGGGAGCTACTCCGGCAACGGATCGAGGCCGGAAATGGGTGGTTTAGGTCGGCAAGAGGTAGGGGAAGAAGCTGTGAAGAGATGGTGGCTGGAGGTGGTGCGACGGCGCCGAAAATGGTGAAAAACTGTATAGCTTGGAGGAGCTCGTGGCGGCTAACGGTGGCTCGGATGGAGGTGAAACTTAGTGGGGATGTTCACCGGTGAGAGGGGAAGAAAACTGGGTGGGTGGTGTAGGCCACACCACCGACAAGCGGCGGTTCTAGGCTGCGAAAGCAACCGGCGATAGGGGCAAAAATAGAGCAGGTGCAGCGACTTCAGGCGGCTCGCGGAGGCTAACGGTTGGTCCGATGGCTCTGAAAATTGGTGGGGATGATCTCTAATGGAAGTGGAAGAGAATGGTGGTGGTGGTGAACTAAACGGTGGCCGGACGGCGGAGAACTGGGCGGTCAAAGGGGCGGCGACGGGAAGGAGAAAAAGAAACTGTTCGGCGTACACGGGAGAGAAAGGAGAAGAAAGAAGAAGAAAAGAAAGAAAAAGAAAGAAAAAGAAGGAAAAAGGAAAAAGAAAAAGGAACAAGAGAAAAGAAAAACAAAAGATGAGAGAAAAGAAATGAGGTCCAGTCCTCACTCCGGAAACCAAAACTAATCAGCCGAAAACGATTTTAAAAATCGTAAAACGACTAAATAAATTAAACACGGCATCAAATAAATAAAAACCAATTAAAATATATTAATTTAAAATAAATGAACCAATATATTAAATAAAATAAAAACAACACTTCAGTGAAAATACACGTAAAAGCGGGTCATCACAGAAAGGGAGTGAAATGTGTCTTGCACGACTTTAGAACTCTGGAGGGGGAAGGTATGAGCTTGAATGACCATTGAATGGAGGTGGCTTTGTCACATAAAGTTGAGAATAGTGAGGGGCAAGGATTGCCTCCTATAACTGTGAGGTATGGAGGGTGATGAGGTGAATTTCTCCTTCACATCAAGGCACTATTGGTGCAGCCAAGGACAATGGATGGTCTGCCATGTGGGGGAGAAAATTTCTTCAAGAATATTTACTAAGGTGACAAATTCATTGGCCTCGGTGAGCCTCAACCAAGTGGGCTTCAATTTGGAGTTTAAAGGGGGTTTGGTTAGAGTTTAAGATGCTATCAAGCCAAAATCTAATCTTTCTTGGCCCAATCAAATTTTTTAAGATTTAAAAGGTTGGATAATGATATCATAACAAGAATTTGATGAATTAATAGCATGTGAAAGTGATTTAATCAAGTGATTAAGTACAATCTTAGAAATCGGATCAAAAAGGGTTTGGATGCCAACTTTAAGGTTTGGGGAAACCGTTTAGGGTTTCAGTTTCAACCAAGTTTTTGGGGTTTCAGTTGGATTCCAAGCATTTATGGTCTCACTAGGGTTGGAACCCTCTTTAGTCTAGCACAATTTGGTTGATCAAATGAAAAAATAGGGTTTCACTTAGGTGGCATGATCTCACACCTTGATTCCTTCACAATCCATCTCATGGTTTCTCTTTGTGCCAAGTGTCCAAAACTATTCACCAAATGTGGCTAAGATCTTTCCAAATATCCAAATAAAGCTTCTCTAACCTAATTTAAATATTCCATACTGTGATTTTGAAAATACTGCGCTAGGTGTTACTATTTACTTTGGGAAAGTGAAAAATAAAATTTGAACTGAAAAATCCTAAATATTCATACAAACCTAATTGTACAATTCATTTATCAAGATTCTACCTTGAAGTGTTTGAAAAAAAGCAAAAAGCATTTTCAAACAAACATATTGTCTGAAAATCGAAAATGAGATTATTGCACTATAAAATTATAAATAATCAACTAAGTCTAACAGCGTAGACCTAAATTCATTTTGATATTTCTAACTACCTCAAATAAATAAAATTGCACTTCTAGCATCATAATGAATGATAACACTAACTATGCTGACAAAAATTAAAACATATGCGAATAGTCAATTCGTGAAAACTTACGAAATTTTCATGAGATTCATAAAACCTATAGAAATTCCACCTTGAATTTCTAGTGGGCGATTACACATTGGGTTCAACAATCTCTCACTTTTTAATGATGACAAATACTTAGTAGAACTTTGAAGCCTGTAGTAATACTTAAACTCCCCATAAGAATGTGCATAATTCATAAACTGAATGTGATGGACGTACAAGATTACCACATAAGTTCAAAAGGTCCATAGTCATAATAGTACTAAAGACCGAGCTCCTTAAGTACAAGCAGGAACTAAAGCAACTGCTAGGCTAATACATTTGGTAGCTCATGCAACTCAGTCAAGGATGCCATAATGCTAACGATAAATCAGAGAATTGAGGCTATGAGCCCGCACCATATTGTTGTTGTCTAATCAATAGTCTCTAGTCGATCAACCGCTGGTGCACCTTTAGATCCTAATACATGGTCTACATTCATAATAAAATGATAGTTGAGACAACCACGATGAGATTTGATTACAAATCTCAACAAGTGAACAAACAACTTAAACTGAAAGGTTAAAGATGCATGCATGACAGTAAAAGTATAAATGTAAAACGTGAACTTGACGTGACTTGACAAATAGCATGACATGTACTGACATGACTTGAACTGACATGAAATGAACAAAACTGACTTGGAATAAACATGACACAAAACTAAACATGAAAATGAACATAAATTGAACTTCAACTAAACGTGAACAGAACTTGAACTAATCATGAACTAAACTGAAATTGAACATGATTTGAAATGAAACTAAACATGAAACTCTAACAATTAGAATGATTATTCTATGAGTATTTAAAATGAGAAACCTTAATGATGAGAATGATTATCCCCGAAGTATTTTAAATGACATAGCCTAACAATCAGAATGATTACGCCAGGAGTATTTCAAATGAGATACCCTAAAAATCATAATGATTACGTTAAGAGTATTTTAAATAAGATACCCTAACAATTAGAATGATTACACCAGGAGTACCGAATAATACTTTACCCTAACAATTAGTTATGCCAGCAACATTTTAAATGAAATATCCTAACAATCAAAATGATTACACTAAGAGTACTGAATAATATTCTACCAATCAGAATGATTATATGATGAGCATTTGAGTAGAGCTATTCGAACAATCAGATTGATTACGCCTGAAGTACCTTGCATGAATTATCAATGGAGATACTCGAGACATGACATGACAAGAAAAAACTATTTTCAAGATGCACTCTGTACTCAAAACACAACGTGATATAAACTGAAAGGATATATAACCTGATGTAATGCAACATGACAGGTACGTGAAATGAATGATTTGGCATAACATGACATAGATGAATATTTTGTGACACGCAATAATGTGTAACAGATAATATTTTGTGGCATGATATAACATGTAATAGATGAACATTTCATGACATGGCATAATATGTAACAGATAAACATTTTGTGACATAGTATAATGTATAACATATATGCATTTCATGACATAGTAAAGTGTGTAACAGAGATACGTTTTGTGACATGATAAAATATGTAACAAAAATACATGTAATAACATGGCATAGCATGACATATATAAGAACATAAGAACATAAAAAATTATTCTCTTGCCATCACACATACACAATATTCGGACAAAATCTAACTTACCATTTTATCTCTAACTTAAGAATTTCACATCTTAACTCAAAAACTCAACAAAATTTATATTCCTCATATAAGTTTTGTCCTAAATCTAAATATCTAATTAGAGAAACTTAAAACATAACATGCATAGGTCAAAACATGTATAGGCTAAAAGTCTTGATTTTTGTTGCAATTCTTTCAAATCTTATCTTTCCTGCTAAAGCCAAGATATGCAACATACGAAAATCACATCCTATGTTCAAATAACATACTAGAACAACCAACAAATTTCTTCAAAATAAAACTTCAAGTATTTGGACCTCAAAAACACCCCTTGATGTTCATGGTCTAACTCTTTTCAAAACAACTCCAAGGACTCCAAAAGTTCAATAACATGCTCTCAATACATCATAACACATTTCTAATAACTATCATGCTTTCAATCATCAATCCAAAAATAAAAAAAGTCACAAAACCAAACTTAACACAATTGGTTTTCACCCTTTCACTAAAACCGAAAGCTATGTGGTTTGGTTTTGATCAAACCATTAGCTTTCAAACCTTTCATGAAATAAATCATAAATGTAAAACAGATGCTTAATAATCAACTATTAGATTAGATTTAAGCATCAAACCTAACATCACATGGAAAATTTTGCATCAAAAGTCTTCTAAAAAACCAATTACATGCAATGATCTCTATCAAACTTGTATACTAGCATGTTAACTATAATATATAAAAATATCAGACTAAGATCTTGTCAATAATACCATAAAAAAAATCAAAGAATCACACACTGTCTAGTTTAACACCAAGAATTATCTCTTCATGTTTAAATAAACTTGTTGCCCATCAAATGACCATAGAAATTTATAGAAAACATACCAAAAGAAACTAGACTTGAAAGAGGAAAAACTCAAGTGATGATAATTTGTGAGAAATCCCTTACAACTACTTTGAAAAAGTTGAGTAAGGTAAGCCAGAAAAACTATAAGAGTCTCTCTAGTTTCCTCTCTAAGAAAAGGCTTCAAACGTGATCAGATGCAAGGGGAATGGACAAAAACGAAACTTAAACATCTAGAGGGGTGATAGGAGATGTGTAGAAGACACTTCGAGTGATGAGGTGTCAGCTAAAACCATGAGTAAAAATAGTGGGCAACAGTGCATGGTTTTCAACCAAGGAAGCTTCCATGTGAAGGCTAGTGGTGAGGTGGCTTTTGGCCTTCCAATCAATCACTATTTGGGGCTAACACTGGTAGTGAAAGGAAAACCTTGGTAGGGGGAAACTTACTCCACAAGCCTTGCCTTCGTGGTGCAATTTTGTGAGCCTTAACCAATGGGCCCTTTATTTGGGGTTTCAATGGGGTTTGGTTGGGGTTTGAGTTTCTATCAAGTCCATATCTAATTTTTCTTAGACCAATAAAATTACTAAGGTATAAAAGAATGTAATAACATGAATTTGAGTGGACACTAAGCTACAACCGATTTCAATTAGAGTTTCGAGGCAAACTTTTGGGATTTGGGGAAACCATTTGGGGTTTCAGTTTTCACCAAGATTTTGGGATTTCAATTGGATTCCAAGTGACTCAAACAAATCAAAATGCATTTTTGAACAATTTTTGTTCAAAAAATGAAAATCATTTTATTGCGCTATAAAATCTTGAATATTCATCTAAGACTAATGGCACAGATCGTTTATAATCCTCACGCTCCTAGAACCTCAAACAAATAAAATCATGTTTCTGGCACTGTAGTGAGTAGTAAAATGACTATGCTAACAGACTAAAACATACACGATTGCTCGATTCTTGAAACCTTTTGGGGGTTTCCACAAGGTTCCTAAAGCCTAAAAAAATTCATCTATTGAATTTCTAGCGGGTTGTTACACTACCACCTTGTCCTCTTGCATTAAAACATGACCTAAGCCTTACTTTGACACATCACTAAACACTACAAATGACTCATTCAGTTTGGGTAGAGCTAAAATAGACGCCATAGTTAGCCATCTCTTTAGTTCCTCAAAGCTCAGTTTGCACCAGTCGGTCCAGATGAACTTAACATCTTTCATTATCAATGCCGTGAGAGAACTCGATAATTTAAAAAAAATCTCTCCACAAAGCTATGACAATAACCAGCTATCCCCAAGAAACTCCTAATCTCATATATTGAGGTGGATCATTTCCAATCCATCACTGCCTCCACCTTACTTTGGTCTATCGTGGATCCCTCCCCGAAAACTACATGGCATAGAAACCTTACTTCCTCTAACCAAAATTCACACTTGCTTAGTTTGGCATACAACTGGTAGTTTTGGAGGGTCCTTAGTACCATTCTCAAGTGATCTATGTGTTCCTTAACATTTTGGGAGTACACTAAGATATCTTCTATAAAAATCACCACAAATAAATCGAAGAATGGTCGAAATACCCTATTTATGAGATCCATAAAAGCTGTTGGGGCATTCGCCAACTCAGAAGGCATTATAGTGAACTCATAATGACCATACCTAGATTGGAGAGTCATCTTAGGTACATCGTTTTACTTAATTCTTAGTTGATGGTACCTAGATCAGAGATTGATCTTGGAAAATACTGCAACTCCTTGCAGCTGATTGAATAGATCATCTATCCTAGGCAACGAGTACCTATTCTTAATAATCAACTTGTTCAACTCCCGATAATCAATGCACAACCTAAGTGTTCCATCTTTCTTCTTCAAAAATAGTATTGGCACTCCCCAAGGTGAGGTACTAGGTCTAGTGAACCCTTTTTTACCAATAACTCCTACAATTGATTCTTCGATTCCTTTAACTCTGTTGGTTCATTCTATAGGTTGCTCTATGGATTGGAAAATTCCTTGGTTCTAAATCAATTGTTAACTCAATTTACCTAGTAGTGGCATCCCTGGTAATTCCTCAAAAACTTTTAGAAATTCTCTTCATATTGGTATGTCCTCCACTTCCTTACGCATCCCTTTTCTTGTGGTTGGATGGACTAGGTAGGCCTCAATCCCTTTTATCAACTTTTTCTTAGCTAAAGTGAGGTAATAACTAATGATAGTGGGCAGTATTTTCTTACTTTAAAGATCCTAACCCCTATTCTTGGTACTCAAAAGATTATAGACCTCGAACGGAAATCTATACTCACAAAGTGCCTAGACAACCAATCCATTCTTAGGATAACGTCAAATCCTAACATACCGAGTACAATGACCCAAGAGGCTTCCAAAAGAAAACCCTATACCTCCAGCAAACATCCCTTAACTACTTTGGTACAAAACACCATTTCTCTATTCAATAGTGCCACCGTGACTCCTTGGCTCAATGGTTGTGTCCAAATGCCAACCATCCTAACCAATGTGGAAGATGCAAACGATTAGGAAGCTCTCGAGTCAAATAAGGCACTTATGTATACTTGTGAAACTCTAACTCTCCCTATGATAATCATCACTACTTACTATATGTAAAGGACTCCTACAACTGAAGTTACTTAAGGCGAGTTATAGTCCAATTCATGTGATGACACTGGCTTCATGCATCTGTATGGCATCCTCATCGAGCTCTCCCGGAGTAAGTGCTTATACCCTAGCTTGCACATGCTGTCTTATGCCTCCACATCCTCCTCCTGGAACTAATCGCTACACTGGTGGTTCCTAGGGAAAATCTCAAGCTTAATGTCCTGTCTGTCTACACCTATAGCACATATTCTAGGCTTGTCAACAATCCCCTTTGTGTGTTCTATAAGAAATGTTACACACTGGCATTCTACCACCCGTTTGTGAACCTAAATGATTGGTTGTTCTTGAACCTAAACAACCAATTCATTCCCAAGATAACGTCAAATCCTAGCATCTGACATAGAAGTATGAATCAAGACATGCTCAAGACCCTCTTTCAAGGGAGGTCAGAGGACCTAGCATGCGGACCATGCTTGACAATTTGTCTCTATCATCCTACAAAGTAACAGAGAAGGATTAAAGAAAATCCTTACCACAGATTTAGAGTCAAAGATATGTTAGAAAAGATATTTGGCAATCCTACCCTATTTAAAGGACTTGGATATGGGACGAGATCTTACATTTGAGATTTAATTCATCGAAGATCTCATGAAGTCAATGCTTTGGAAAGAAAGGAGCAAAGAGGCAACTAGAGAGCTTCCAACATAGGATGGTGGGTTAGCTTCTAAGACAGTTCTGGGTAATGTGTGATGAATGTTGTGAGTAAGAGGCATTGCATTATCTTTCTAACTTCTCTCCCCCATTCTACAATCGTGAATAAGTATTTCAATCATTATGTTTGTACCTATATTTACACAATGATATGCAATGTTATGAATGTTTTGATGTGTTACCTGTTTTCAGCACATAACACTAAATCCCTATGTGCAAACCCCTTATCTCTATGTGAAAATGTTTCTCTCTATGTGAGAAGTCCATATTGTGAATCTATATTCATGGGATGAGATGGGACGGAGAATTCCTTGAACAATTCTGTGAAATGTTGCCACATGTTTGAAGGAGAATGTCTCGTGGGGATTGGATTGGAACACTGTCATATTTGGCCACACTTGATAGTCAGAATATGGGATCCACTGGTGTATCATGTGGTGAGGTCCTCAGGTTGGTTGGCTGGATAGAAGTGTCCCCAGTGCAACAAGTATCTCTGTGTGAGAAGTCTATGTGAAAAATATCTGTTTGTGTGACGAACATCTGCTTGTGTGGTGAATATCTATGTGATAAGTACCTGTGTGGTAGAAGAATGTTACTGGCTAAAAACGGTTGGATACTAGTTTTTACAGGCTTTATTCTTGTATTGGAGATGGATTATTCCTCGCCATACTATTACTAATGTAGTTTTGTATTTTGCATAAAAAGGGCAATGACCCAAGAGGGTGATTCCTCGTCGTGCCTATGTATGGACATGTGTTAACTGAGAGGGTGATTCCTCACCACACATATATGTGTATGTCCAGTATTTTCATGAAAAGTGTTCATAGCATCTTCAGTAACATTATCTCTCATTAGAAGTCTTGTCATAATCGCCTAACCTACCTATGGCTTCACTCTCAGGACCATAGATTCTAATGCAAGTTCGGACCTCAGCATGATGCCCTAGTAAGAAGAGTCAATCTTGCCATAATCCTGAGTACAGAGAGTAGTACCCACCTTAGTATCAGTACTTGCCATAGCTACCTAGTGACTTTCATTAGTATTAAGTCTGGTGACTATTTGTAATTGATCTACCATCTTATGACAACTAACCTTGTGTATTTTTTGATGATGTATTATTTTGGGATTTAATGAATGGAGAGAAGCCCCTTTTTGTCGTGAAGTTTAGCATTCTGGTATTTAATAGTTAATATTGTTACGATAATGTATTCTGCTGTGATTTCTTAAATAAACATCTTACATGTGTACCTCTGAAAAATTACACGCCTATTTCAATTCCCTCTTGGGTGTTGACCATTGGCTAGCATCCTTGGCACCATGAATCCTCACCTAGACCTTCATGATGAGCAGGGTGCCACAAGTGAAGTCTAGATAGCAAAAATGCATGACAAAAAGGGAGGGGATGGTCTATGAGAGAGAGAAATTAGTGAGGGGGATGAAGAGGTAGAGGAAAAGAGAACAGTGCATGAGTGGGATCGTAGTTACCGTCGTTCAACAAGAATCCAACGAGAAAGCTTGACGGCAACATGAATCTATGGAGGAGGTGGGGCATGCTACACCAAACAACAAGACCGACTAGAATTGACGAAGGGATGAGAGAAAAGGGAGAGAGAGCTTGAGAGGAGTAGGGCACAAAGAGATTGTGAGTGAAACTAAAATGACATGATAGGGAGATGGGGGAGAAAGTGACAGGAAGGAGAGAAAATCGACGAGAAAAGAAAACCGTCGAGGGTAAGAAAGAGGAAAAAGAAAGAAAATATACATTACCAAAACGATGGTATTTTCCTCCATAGCTAGACTTCTCTATGGTTCTGGCTTGGGTGTTACAAACCACATCGGTTTGTTTCTCTAAACCAACACATGACGTTCAAGTTGTCTTTGGTCTTGCGTGTTTTCTTTCCTTTCCAATTGGTTATTTGACTATTCAACGACAAGGGCCCCTGACTTTGATGTCTATACACAAGGCAGAATAGAGATTGTTCAAGATATATAAATAAACATTTCATAGCTAATAAAAATTACCACAAGGGTGGAGACTCATACATAATGAGGATAGTTTACTCCACAAGATTTTCAAGCTACATATTTCCCTCACATCAGATTTAGTGATTCAAAGCTAGGAGACAATCCATCCTATGTATGGAAGGGAACCTGGTCAATCAAGGATAAATTGCTTCTAGGTTGTAGATGGAGGGTCGGGAATGGGAGAGGTATGAGCATATGGAATGATAGTTGGATTCCTAGTTTTAGAGACCTTAGACAAGTGGAGGGTGAGATGCCTAGAGAGGATGAGGCCAAAGTGAAGACTCTCATTGATTCAAACAATGGATGGTGGGATATGTAAAATGTGAGGAGGATCCTTCAACCTGTAACAGCTAATAAAGTATTGAAGATTATTATTAGCTCAGGGAACCATGAGGATAAACTGATCTGGGAAATGGAGAGGAATGGGTGTTTCAGTATGAGAAGTGCTTATAGGGTGTTCAGGAGCTTGAGGACAACAAGAGTAGTGGGGGAGAGCTGTACTACCAGCAGAGAGAAACAGCTTTGGAATGGTATTTGGAAATTGAAGATACCCCATAAAATTAAACTGTTTGCTCAAAGGGCATATATAGATGGACTACCTACAAAATCATACCTAAAAAGAAGAAGAGCATTTGAAGAAGAGTCATGTCAGCTTTGTTCTTCAGGTATAGAAAACAATTTACATGCTCTTTATCAATGCCCATTACTAAGAGCTATGTGGTAGAAGCAGTTTCCTTAACTAAAAATATCAAATACAGCTCTATAGTTCCTGGATGTGGTGTTTCAAGTGCAGGATAGCAGCATCAAGGATGAGCTTGAGGCTTTTTTCATGATTGCTTGGACGTGCTAGTATACAAGGAACCAATGGCTTTTCGAAGCAAACCAAAGGACTATTGAAGAAGTGATCAACTATGCTCTCTCTATGCATGTCTTTCAAGTCAGTGAAGAGTGCCAATCACTGCAGCATCAAAAGGCCGATTCATTGGCAGCCACCTCCTCAAGGTGTAGTTGAACTCAATGTGGATGGAGAGCAACTTTCCATGAAGACCCTAGTGCATGTGTGGGATTGATTCTAAGAGATTGTGAGGGTAAAGTATTGATGTCGATAAGCAAGAAAAAAAAGGCTATAATGGACTCGTTGGAGATTGAACTCGTTGCAATTCTAAGAGGTCTAAAATTCTGCATTCCTTTAAGACTTGAACCACTTTGTATTGAAAGTGATTATCTTCTTTTAGTCCAAGACCAAGAAATTACAAACTCTGCATGCTCTAGCTCTATCCTTGGAAATATAGTAACAGACATTCAGCAGTTAATGGAGAGGATACGAAGTTGTTCTATTTCTCACATCAATAGAGAAGCCAATGAAACTGCACACAAACTAGCAAGATTTGTTAGAAATGTTGAAACCATTAATATATGGTGAGACTCAGTTCCATACTGTATTCAACAAGTCATGTGGACTGACTTGTTTTTGTAATGTGTTGATGACAGTAATGAAATATTTTTTCCTACAAAAAAAAAAAAAATTACCACAAGATGGCAATAAATAGTTATGACGATGATTTGTTTAAATTAGTAAAATCATGATATTATCACTTGCCTAAATCATCTCACATTAGTTGTGCCTTGCTGCTGTTAAATTTGGTCTTTGTCAGGCGTCCCATCAGAATTTGGCTTCTGCGGCTACCACACTTATTTCCACACTCAGTTCGCAATCTTTCTGGTTCGAGACATGCCGTCCATAACATTTCCTCGCCTGGTGATTCCTTGCCCAACTCATGCTCTTCGTTGTTCAAGATATGCTAGCCATAACGCTTACTAGCGGAGTGATTATGTTGTTCCTCGCATGTCTTATCTCGCACCAGACGCTTACTACTCGGACAGCGTGAACTTGCATCCATGGGCCGACTGTTTTCATTGGGCTAGGCCCTCCACCCAACAAATACATAGATATGATGTTTATTTATTTATTTTTTTTTTTTTTTTTTTTTTTTGCCCTTTTTTGAATTAGACATGAGATGATGTTATTCGATATAGCTGAGAGATGCCTGGTGAAGAATAAAACTAAACAAGAAGGAAACAATATTCACTTTTCAAAGTCATTAACTTCATTAATACCCCCTTCACAAAAATAAAAATAAAAAATAGATAATATTAGCGTCTTCATAACAGTAACGATAAAGGATAATTCTGCAATCTTTACTATCAGTACAAACTTCATGGCCCATTTGGCTCTACGCTTGGATCCTGGACTCAAACAAACAAAATGCCGAAATGAAAATGCTGGGCTCTACGTAGTAATGTTTGCAATCACTTTTTTTTCTCTTTTCTTTTTTGTCTTTTCAATCAAAAAACTGCTTTGTTGATTGATTCCTTCATTTGAAATGAGGAAAGTATTCTTTTAATGCATGATAAACCAAAATACCACATGATTTAAATGAAATTGATAGGATCTTATTTCCATTTTAGAAGAGCGAGTATAGAGAAAGAAAAAAAAAATTAAACAAAAATTTAAAAAAAAAGACAAGTGGATAAGCAGCAGAACTCTTAAGGAGGTGGTTGACGTCTCAATGAGGTCGAAAGATGCAAGCAACAACATACAACAACTCCTTCCGACAAGAGTTTCTGCGAAGTGGTCGACTCTATTGAAAATAAATGTGTGGGGCCAGGGCCCATTAATTGTAGCGTGTGAATTACATGACCAACTAATCCAACAATCAATCAGCTGCCTATAAAATTAAACCTTGTGCTCTGTATTGATATGATACTTAAGTTAGGTAAATGCAGCCAATAGAGAAAGCAAAGCAATGCTGCTATCATTGAGTTTGAGTGTACACATAAAAAATACTTATACCAAAATCATGTGTTGCAAACGCAACTAATTGGATAATATTTTTATGTATCCGTTGTCTTTTTGGACAGGATATTACTCATTCCCTAAGCAATTTCTAATCAATACAATCAACTAGCATAATTATTGCAAAGAAAAATAAACCAAACTATAACACAAAACATGCCAACCATTCACAACTTACATTTGAATTCTTAGTGGCATTTTTATGTAGAAGAAGGGTAGAACTTAGAAGAAGTTATTGTGAAGAATATACCTTTTAACTTGTCCCTCTCCTCTTTTGGAGGTTGGAGGATGGATGTCTCTATTTATATAGAGTGGTATTTCTCAAATAAATTGGAATGAAAATCTCTATTGTTACAGAGTTTCACATCTCAAGAAGTTTTATCATTAGAGTTTTTGAAGTCAATACAATACTTTTCACAAAAAAATTTATATGCGAGGAAGTCTGAGTTTTTTTCTATATTTATTAGTCATAAATGTATCTTCCTTCGTAAATAAAATGCAGTCTATTTTCCAAAAAAAAAATGTTTTTTTAAAAAAGAATATAACTTAATTTATAAGAAAATTTAACTAAAATCTTATTAGCAATATGGGTAGCTGTACTTAATTCCACCCAAACCCCCAGTCCACAAAGCACTGAAAGGAGGGCCCATTTGCAGCCTCCACAAATGATTAACTTGTAAAAGGAAACTTCATTTACACCCACAAAATTGGATCATCCTTTCGGGCCCTCTAGTTAAAAGTTGCTTTTAGGAAAAACCAAAGACGAATCTTTTTTATTTTTTCCTGTGTGTGTGATGAAATACATGGTTGATTAAGAAAGAAGTCAAACTCAGCACAAGTTGCACAAATAATTACGTCATCTTTAGGATATACCAGGAAATAAGTAATTTGCTAAGGATTTATTGAGGCATATATGGCTGATAATAGTCCAACATGTTGTCAAAGTCGTTATGAACAGTCATGTGAATATGGGGCAGGGGGAGGGAGCAATGAGAGAAACGTTTTTGTACAATAGGGTTTGAAATTAAGCCGCCTAATATGTGCATATCCTTAGGTCATGACATTGTTTGAAGATATGTTTGGAATTCGATTCCAAGAATAATAAGACAGATCATAAACAAGTTCAATTATGCATGATTTATTCTGTTAACATCTTATGATCGATTACATTGGCAGGTCCTACAATACAATGGGTACCTTTCTTTCATGGGCATATATTATTTTTCTTTTTTAGTGAACCGATATGTAGTACTCATCTCTTAGCTACATCAGTCATCAAATTATCCTCAGTTTGGTTGGTTTTAGAAAAGGACATATATATACCCTCTCGGCCTTTCTTTTTCTTTTCTTTTTTTCCTTCTTACAACTTTGTCCGATCCGATTATTAGTCACCTTATTCCATGGTTTTTAATTTAAAATAATGCAGCCATATTTGAATATTGTCAAGTACTAGTCCTTGCAATTAAAGAGCTAGCATTGCGTGCCAAGGTGGTCTCTCATTCTGTGTACGTCTTGCCAAACTCCACATGACTGTACTCAACCTCCACCTTAATGTTTCTTTAAATTACTCGGAATATTGTTAAATCGCCATGCTAGCTAAACAAATTACCTCTCGATCGGTCTCTTTTTCCTAAAGTAATATATCATCATATTGTGACCATTTATAAGTGTCCTCTCAATGCCACTTAAAACAGACAGTATCCATTTAATTTAGTGTAAGACATGAAATATTTTAATCATTTCACCTGTCAACACAAGGATTTAGGCAACAAAAAAAAAAGGGCTAAAATGGAGATCAGGATCCCGAAGTGAACGGTGTAGTTGGAACTTTACCCCATTGATCGATCATATTTTTAATTGCTTTTGTTTTTGGTAAATGGTGGGGTTATGACTTAATAAGGCGTGGCTATTACGATCTCCTACTCATTAACTTCTCAATAAAAATAATTGCAGTTGCTGGGATTGATTTATAAATCTTTGGTTCGTTGTCAAAAGATATATACATCACAACGATTCTGGACTATCATTTCTCAATATTTTTGTTTTCCATGTCCAATAAAATCTGAGATTTCTCAATTTTTTTGTTAGATAAACCTATAATCAAAGGTATTAGTTGTAGGTTTCCGTTTCATGTATTGCCATGGTTTAATCAAGCACAAGGCATAATCATGAAATGAAGTTATAAAAATAAAATAAATAAATAAAGACGATGAAAGAAATTAAGAAACCGAAACAAAAACAAGCAATAGATAATTGTTAAGGTGGGTGGTCAGGTCATAGTCATTAAACACAGACGTACAGACTCGATCCCCCACTTTCCGAAGCAGACATTCTGGAGTGAACTAAAGGGATAAAGTGGTGTGTGGGTTTACTATGAGGTGGTGGCGTAGGCCGGAGCTGCATGCACATGGAGGATGGTTGAGTTAGGCACATCACCCATGTGTTGTCGGCCATCTTAAGTAGTGATCGAATTCTCCTTGACCTGACCCTTTCAATTCTTTTTGTGCTATATATTTACCCTCCGCAGTCCCAAAGCTAGCTAGTTTTTTCACTTTTTATATATCCTTATCTGAATCAAAGCACTCTAGCTATATAGACCGAGAAGTCAACTCAAATTTGTTTTTGTTCTTTTTAAAACTATTATATTATCTGTCAAGTTTGATTCCATGCATGCTTTTGTTCCATCTGGTTAATTTTCAATAGAATATAAAAGTCGGTACGTACTTCATTAATGATCATCGGCCTAGATCGGGTGATCATCTCGATTCACCATAACCATTTCTATCTTAAGTTATAGCTGAACCGCATGCATGCAATTGACCTCCCCCAGATTGAGCACACACAGTCTCCAACCCGTACATATATAATAGTCAAATAATATTGATGCAACTCATGTGCAACTTTTTTGTCAAGATTAGAAAATTGTCGTCTGCATTGTCGGCTGAAAATATGTTGTTTTTCTTCTTCTTTTTTAAGTTAATTTTGTCTTTTACTAATAATGAAAGGAGGGATTAATTAATTTAATCCAATGATCTATTATACAAACATTATCCACAAACGGCCTCTAAGGTCAGAAATTATTATTATTATTATTATTAGTTTGGAAGTATCCAAAGGCATTATTAAAGCTCTTCTTTTTTGTCATTGAGATTAGAACTTAGAATTTAAGTGGCAAGCTGGATGAGATCTGTAACATGTATAATAACTGTATGCTACAAAATATGCCCTCTTGGCATGGATATTGGAGTCATATGGGAGGGAAAACGACTTGGTTGTTAAAGTGGTAAGCAGTGGATGACAACTCACCCTTAAATGCATGGGGACCTTAATGAATATACTATATGTATATATATATATAAGAGGACAGTTTTAGTAAGTAAGATGAGAATTTTGAGTTGAGATAAAAGTTTAAAATGTTATTTTTGGATATTATTATTGTTTTAGGGATTTAAAAAAATTGAATTAAAATTTGAAAAAGTTAAATTGTTTATTATATATTATATGAGAATTTTAAAAAGTTATAATGATGAAATAAAAATTTTAAATTGAGATGAGAATTTTGAATTGAGATGATTTTCAATACCTGCCCTAAAAGTCCAACTTCAACACGTTCAAGCCAAGAGAATCAAACAAGAGAAGTGGGTCATGAGAGCATTAATTAACGCTATGATCACTCACCATCCAGTTTTTTCTATAGGTTTTTTTTAACTCATTCAGAAATAGATCAGAGAAACTCTGAATGGCTGTTGATCTATGTCAACCACACAACTCATATATACCCTTCATTTGCATTAATGGACGATGCAGTATTTTGATCCTAGCCAGCTAAATTTTTTGTCTTTCACTTTTTCTAGCGATGCCTCACGCGGCTTGGAATTTCGTACTTCACTGTTCTTTTTTTTTTTTTTTTTTTCCTTTTTTTAACATTGAATTTCACCAATGATGAGAGAGAGAATTATTGATTTCTGTATATAAAAAGAAACCCTATATGTGCCATCTACACGATTATTGTAATTGTGAACATTTGTTTGCAGTGTGAACTATTAATAAGAACTGCATTTTATCAGTACTCGGACCACATCATGATATATCCTCACTACAACAAAAATCATTTTTTGGGACGAAATTGCTTTGGGACGAATTGGAAATCGTCCCAAAAAGTGAGA
The DNA here is from genome assembly GCF_018687715.1 of Carya illinoinensis. Taxonomy (NCBI): domain Eukaryota; kingdom Viridiplantae; phylum Streptophyta; class Magnoliopsida; order Fagales; family Juglandaceae; genus Carya; species Carya illinoinensis. The sequence continues at coordinate 30,453,906 of NC_056754.1, read as the reverse complement.
TTTTGGAACGAAATTTAAATTTCGTTCCAAAATAACGACGGAATGCCAGACCGTTCGAACGCGTTCGAACGCTATTCTTAGGGACGAAATTTTTTGTCCCAAATAAGTTAACCGTTCGACCGTTAATGATTAACCATTCGAACGTTCAATTGTTACCGTTTGAACGTAATATTGGCGCGATAGGCAAAATTATTTTGGAGGGAAATTGACAAACCGTTCGAACGGTAAATTATAAACGTTCGAATGATACATATTCACCGTTCAAACGTTATTTGAAGCGTTCGAACGTGGTACCGTTCGAACGGTAAGTTAATACCGTTCGAACGTATTAACTGAAAATTAATACCCTTCCCTAATTAATCCAAATTCATGATAATAAATGTTATTTAAATGTAATATTCGGTATTAATTATATTAAATATAATAATTAATTCAATTATAATATATTTTAACTGTTAAATATATTAAATGCAATATATTTAATGCGCTTATATATTATTAAACACTATATATTATATTTATAATTTTTTATATATATAGTATATATTATATTATATTTAATTAAAATATATTATACTATTGAATATTATATAGTATATAGTATATAGTATAAGTTATATTATATAGTATAATTAATATAATATAGACTACTATATACATGAAACTATGTTCATGTATTTATATAACATATATATTATATGTGATATTAACTAATATATATATATATATAATAGTATATGTATTACATGACTTGTTTAATATATTTTTCATATTATATTGCAGTTATAGGCTAATTAGATGACACTCTCTATTCTAGCACTATAAATGACACTATATATACTCAATTTTAGTTTTTGTATCATTATAATACACTCTAATTGCTAGTAGTATAGATGACACTATATATAATAGTAGATATCCTATTATTAAATAATATTATAATAATAATATAATATAATAAACACTATATATATATGCATGTGATACATATAACCCTATGCTATGATACCATATATATGTTATATATAATAGGTTAATATATGTACTTGACTATAATACTAGATGTAATATGATATTTTATACTATATATGTTACTAAACTATATAATATATGTTTGATTATATATTATATAGTTATATTACTCTATCTCTAAACTATAGTATATTTACAAGTTATTATATTTAAAGGTATAGTGTAAAAAAAATACAATAAGCAACATTTTAATTTGACGTTTGAACGGTTTAAAATAACCGTTCAAACGTATAAGAAAACGTTCGAACGGTAATTTTCACGTTCGAACGGTAATTTTCACGTTCGAACGTGAAAATTAGAGGGGGAAAATTTTCCCGCTAATCTATTTGACGTTCGAACGTTCATTAAATAACCGTTCGAACGTCAATGTTCTACATTTACACGACAGAACCTCACAATCTCGCACTCGTTCCAGTCGACTTCCAATCTCTCCCACGCTCATTTTCTTCCAACCAACGCCATTATTCTTCAATCCAGCCCTCAAATATTACTAACTTCTATCAATCTCTTATATTTTCGGATTAAGAGGTTGTTTTTACCGTTTGGTGAAGAGTATTTAAGTTTTGGGCATTGGGTACGGGTGGATTTTCCGGTTTATCTCTCCAAATCAGGTATTCTCCTTAAATATATTCTCATTTTAGATTTTATATAAGTGTTTTCGTTTGCTATAATGAGTTCGTCATATAGTTTGCTGTCTTTTGATGTAATTTGGACTGTAAATGTTGAGGTTTTCGGAGGTTGAAGACGACTGTAATCTGGAATTAATCCGTTCGAACGGTACTCGTTTGCCGTTCGAACGTATGTCCTTAGATCGAACGGTGACTAGCACCGTTTGAACGTTATGTTGGTCAGTATTAAAATAATTAATACTTTAAATGCAGGAATTGAAATAAAAATTAATTATTTATAATCTACATTTAATAATACTTAAATACTTAAAAGATTAAAGTAATCAAATGAGAATGAATTCAATTACAAATCATCTAAAATTTAATAATACTTAAATATTTAATAGTTGAATTATTCAACTATAGGTTAATACAAATAGTTTTGTTTTAATAACACAAAAATACTTAATCTTTGAATTAATAAAATGAATTTTAAATAAAATACAAATAATCTAGATTTAATAATACTTAAATACTTAAAAGTTAAAAGTGATCAAATGAATTTGAATTAAAATATAAATTCCGAATTATAATTAATAAAATGAATGTTAATTACAATACAAATAGTTATAATTATTAACTAGAATGTTAATTACAATACAAATAGTTATAATTATTAACTAAAATGTTAATTAAAATACAAATAGTTATAATTAATAAAATATTTTGAAAGATATAAAACAACTATCTAATTATTTAATAATATAAATACTTAATTAACATATCTTGCATTGTTTGTTTGATACATGTTCTATTGAAGAATTGGTTGCAAAACAACAAGAGTTAGAGGCTCAATTGGCGAGACAAGGAGACATGGAAATGTGCCTCAAAAAACATGAAGAAGAACAAGCAGAGTTCAGGAGAGATATGCAATTCCAAATGCAACAGTACAGGCCTCCAACCAACTGATGGTTTTTTACGTCTAGCTTATGACATTATCTAATTATGTATGAACAATGCTAATATCATGGTTATTTATTTCTTCGCACTTATTATAAAACTTTTGTGAGTAATTAAACAGTTCCTAATTTATGTTTTTCAAATATTATGGATGTCTATTTAATTTTTTTTTATAATTATTGATTTTAATAAAAATAATATCCGTTCGAACGACCGTGTCACGTTCGAACATTAATGGGTAGGGCGTTCAAACGATAATGTACCGTTCAAACATTAATGACCAAACCGTTCGAACTATACCAGATGCTCAAAAAAACGTTCAAACGCAGGTCATTACCATAGCGTTCGAACGTTGATCAGCACCGTTCGAACGTTGATCAGCACCGTTCGATCTGTTCCTTTAACGTTCGAACGTAATTCTATTGATCGTTTGAACGTATCTTGATAACCGTTCAAAAGATACATTAACGTTCGAACGGTAACTGAGAAGCATTCGAACGCCATTCTGGAACGAATTTTAACCGTGACAAAAAAAGTCATCGTTCGAACGGTATCGAACGGTCAATTTCAAAATCGTTCCAAAAGATATATTTTGGGACGAAATTGTGATTTTCGTCCCAATATATCTTCTGGGACAGTGATGTTGGGACGACCTTGGGACGAAATTTTTTCGTCCCAAAAAATCTTTCGGGACGAAATCTATATATTTTGGGACGAAAATTTTCGTCCCAAAAAATATTTTTTGTTGTAGTGCCTCCAAGAAAATTGATTGCATTGCGTTGCAGATTTATTTCGGATAAGGCATGTAATTGTATTACTCCAAAAAAGAATGGACTCTTTTAGGTCAAATTCGCATTAATCAAAAGAAAAATGACTCGTTTATAAATAAATTTCACGAAAGTAAATTTAAAAATTAATGATGCTATATGTTAGATATTATAAAAATTCATTTACTATAAATTAGATCTGATGTACCTAATCAAGTTACATCAACTTATAATTTTATTTCTATGAGATTATTTTGTAGATCATGATTTAGCAATTCTCAAATTCAAAAAAAAAAAAAAAATTGACGATGACCTCAACTTTTTTGCCCAAATTTGAGTGCTCAAATAAGAGAAAAGTAGAGACATCAAGTGAGCTTTACAGTACCCTTTATAGCTCATTTAATACGTACTAACCAAAATATTTATACGGGCAACAATATTAAATAGCGTAGAGCGGACTTGATAAATATATATATATATATATACCTTTCTCTCTCCCACGACACCTATCAAGTTCATGCAAAAACTTATATTAACGGAATTTTTTTCCTATTTTAATAGCACATAATTAGTGCAATTTAATAAAGAAGAAAAATAAGAAATTGTGCAAAAAAATAATGGTGCAATCACAAGTTTTCTTAGTTGATCAGATAGTAATTATAAAGAAAGATAATAATTAAAACGTACAGTTATATTTGATATAACGGTTCAGAATGTTATGGAACTCAACAACCCGCAAGACTTGATTCGAAATAACCAGTACATGATGATATATCTTAGTACGTAGTAGCAAAGTCTTGAAATCCGCTATCCACGAAAGGAACCGGCCTCCATAACAAAACAGATTTCTAGGGGCCTATGCACACACATGATCACGCATAGTACTCGCACAACAATGCAATGTAATTATTATAACCACGAACTTTCAAATCAAGCCTGTGAAAGCAATATTAATGTATCAAACCACCGTCCACGTACTACCACGCCACTACCATGCATGGGTCCTCCACATGCACAGTAGTAGTTCTGATCACAACTTTTCATGTGGCTACCACGTGATCATCCGGCCGCGTGACCACCTATATATATTAATATTCGAGGAGAAAATGTTAATATACTTCCAACATGGGAAGAAAAGGCTCTAACATTAGAACACACAACACTCACAACCGGAAGGGATCGATACGTTGAAAACAAAATCGGTCTTCACATGGGAAATCTATTAAGGAGAAGTAATTATTAAGCCACTCGAAGTCGAAGCTACCTAAAAACCCAACCTAGCTTCCATAGAAGAACCATTTTCTTTCCTCTTTTTTTTTTTTTAATTGTTTTTTTATTTTTTTATTTTTTATTTTTTAATTTATGAGAAATGTTTGGTTTATATATAGATTTATACACTAACGTACTGGTTTAATATAATTCACCGGATTATATAATTCTTTTTAATGTAAGTCAAGTTAGTATGTAAACTTTCTTATTTAAGGTTTATTTGTAGACCTAACATTTTTTATCTTAATATATTCACCTACTTATTATTATATTACTTCAGTGATCATGAAGGCATTAATGACCTTAAAATGAAATACAAACATACACACACACTTAAAAAGATATATATATATATATATATATTACAGTGATCAGGATATATATATATATTAATATGTATATATATACACGCACTAAATATATATAAATATATACACCTCAGTACTATTGCTTGAGGTACTTAAATATAAGTTTTACTACATACAAGCAAAGTCACATACTAATCTGCGTATTAATCTGCGTATTAATACTAATTCTTTCATATTCAAAATTTAAATTAATATTATTTTTAATAAAATTTACTTTTTGACCAATTATATTAGATTAGTGTACATATTAGTATACAGTTATGCCTGTAACTAGACTTTTTCCTTAAATATTTACATTTTTTTTAAAGGTAATGATATTCCTACAATCTTATAAACGACTATTTATATTATTATTTTTTAAAAATATATATTTTAATTAAAATATAGTTAAAGAGTTGTAACAAGAATAAGTTTATTAGCATTTTTTCTGAAAAATGACGTTGAGATTGCAGTAATAATATTCCGTGCGGAACGAAAGCCACAAAATTAACGTGGATCCCGTGTACTCGACTGCCATGTGAGCAAGAAACATGAAAATATAAAAACAATAACAATTTAAAAAATGAAAAACAAATAATAACTTAAAAAATAAAACTTATCATTTGATTATATAGATGATATTATATTAAAATAAAGGTTAAAAATTAAATATAATTTTTGGAAAATATAATTTTTTTAATTATAAAAATATAAAATAATTAATTTATTATATTTTATATAAAAATTTAAAAAAAATATATAATAATTATATGATATAAATATCTCAAACCAAACCAGGCCACCGCAACTCGGGCTTGGTCTCCACGTGGGAAGGCCACGGCAAGAGGATACGTGTAGCCACCATGCAATTTGTCGGCGGACTTGGTAGGCAAGGCGCCTTTCCCTTAGCAACAAATACTTATAAAAAAAAAAATATCTTAGACATTTCTTACCTAATTTTTATCTGATTTTTTATTTTTATTATTCTATTTAAATATAAATATATATATATATATATATTAAAAATAGACTTTAATTTTATTTACTAAAATCGAAGTTATATCTATGACTAATTAATACAGAAAAATCTAAATTATCAACCAAAACTACTCGACTGTTAGGAGCTTTTTCGTCAATAAATTTCTTTGTGACAGACATTATCTAAACTTCTATATCTTCTCTCTTGATAGCAGTTAAAAGAAAAAACATCCTGTTAAAACAGAGTTAAAACGACATTTTTTTAAAAAAAAAAGATACACTCACGCTCCATCCTCCTAAGGAAGAGTACAACCACACTCTCTACTCCTAAGGAGGAAGAATACTATCACCTACCTTCCTCCAAAAGAGGAGTAGGACAAACACCTACCTTCCTCCAAAAGAGGAGTGGAACACTAACCTATTTCTTTTTTATTTATAAAAACTAAAACAAACCAAAAATTGCAAATACAGAAAAAAAAAAAAAAATGGAATGGGCTGTAAAAACAAAAGGGCCCAGCCTAAGCCAAAGGCCCAGCTTGTGTGCACATGGGGGCCCAACCCGTTAGGATTTCATCTCTTCCTTTTGCCACCGCCACCCATTTTCATCACTGAAGATTCGCTCTGGCCCTCGCCCTCATGCCTTCGTCTCGTGTTGAGCAGGAAATCATCCAAAAGCACCGAACAAAGTACTGCTCTCATCTTAGTAGGTTTTCAGGTCAGCCCAAGCCGCACCCTAATGTTTTCTGCTTGGTCGCGCCCCGGTGTTCTGGTTAGCCCTCGCTTCTGCACCGCTCATGTGCCTCCCCCTCGATCCTGTAGCACCAAAATCCACTCCAGCGGCCAAACCGACCACCACAGGATCAACCCTCTGCGTACAAAGCCAGCCTACGCCACCCTTGTTTTAAGCCGAAAAACAAAATATCTTAGACATTTCTTACCTAATTTTTATCTGATTTTTTATTTTTATTATTCTATTTAAATATATAAATATATATATTTTGAAAATAGACTTTAATTTTATTTACTAAAATCGAAGTTATATTTATGACTAATTAATACAGAAAAATCTAAATTATCAACCAAAACTACTTAACTGTTAGGAGCTTCTCCGCCAATAAATTTCTTTGTGAAAGACATTATTTAAACTTCTATATCTTCTCTCTTGACAGCAGTTAAAAGAGAAAGCATTCTGTTAAAACAAAGTTAAAACGATATTTTTTTTAAAGAAAAGAGATACACCCACGCTCCATCCTCCTAAGGAGGAGGAGTACAACCACACTCTCTACTCCTAAGGAGGAAGAATACTATTACCCACCTTCCTCCAAAAGAGGAGTAGGACAAACACCTACCTTCCTCCAAAAGAGGAGTGGAACACTAACCTATTTCTTTTTTATTTATAAAAGCTAAAACAAACCAAAAATTGCAAATACAGAAAAAAAAAACAAAAAAATTGGAATGGGCTGTAAAAACAAAAGGGCCCAGCCTAAGCCAAAGGCCCAGCTTGTGTGCACATGGGGGCCCAACCCGTTAGGGTTTCATCTCTTCCTTTTGCCGCCGCCACCCATTTTCATCACTGAAGATTCGCCCTGGCCCTCGCCCTCATGCCTTCGTCTCGTGTTGAGTAGGAAATCATCCAAAAGCACCGAACAAAGTACTGCTCTCATCTTAGTAGGTTTTCAGGTCAGCCCAAGCCGCACCCTAATGTTTTCTGCTTAGTCGCGCCCCGGTGTTCTGGTTAGCCCTCGCTTCCACACCGCTCATGTGCCCCCCCCTCGATCCTGCAGCACCAAAATCCACTTCAGTGGCCAAACCGACCGACTACCACGGGATCAACCCTCTGCGTACAAAGCCAGCCCACGCCACCCTTGTTTTAAGCCGAAAAACAGAGCAACTGCTAACCATCTAACCATCTCTAGAACAGGTTGCACGTCCACAAAAGACCAGAGCCACCGCTCGGCCACTTTGGGGTGAACCGAAGGCTTGGCCATAGCACATGAGTCACGATAATATAGCTCCACCTTCAGACCTTCATCGAGAACTTATTCAAACACCACAACCAAGAGTTTTAAAACAAATCTAAACTAAAAGCCATTAAAAAGAAAGAAAAAGGAGGGAGGGAGGATGGAGCTGAGGCCCCCATCCCCCCCCCCCCCCCCCCCCCTCCCCCATCTAGTTACTAGTTTTGCTAGGTTTTTAAAGAGAAACCAGAGATTCTCTCTAAATTTGGGTAAATTTTTGGCATTTTTTATTTTAATATATATATTAAAATATTAAAATAAAATATTAAAAATGACAAAGTATGTATTAATTAAGTGAATATGTATACCATAAAGCGATGTAGAATTTCTCTTTCATTTTTCTCTAAGAAAAGATTAATTTGGCTTTCTATTTGTTTTTATATAAAAGTGACGCAAAAATAAGAAATTTTAAAATATTGAAGTCATCACAGTTGGTAGTTACCAACTTACCATGCAGAGCCTCGTTTGTCACCTGAACAGACGAACATATCCTTCAGTTTGGTATCTAAATTCATGTTGATTTATTTTATTTAATTATTATAATTTTCTTAAATTTTAATAAAAAATAAAAATAATTTAATTTTTTTAATTTTAAAATAATATTTTATTCAACTTTTATTTTAACTATCATTATCCAAACGCACCGTTGGCTACAATTCATTATTCTTTGGTAATTTTCTCATTGGATGGAGGGAAAAGTCCTGCAAGATGTTTTTACTGTGGCCTATAACGAGTTCCCAGCTTAATTCGTGGGTTTGGATTCAATTTTTTTCAATTTGAATTATTATTATTATTTTTTTTTTATAAGAAATCAACAACTTCATTCAAAATAACCAAGATTACAGATGAGAGAGATCAAGCCAATAGACTTGAGAAAGAAAATGAGGGACAGACCCCATCCACATCTCCAACTCATCTACGGACCAGGCATGCCTTGCCAAGGTATGAGCTACTTGATTGCCACTACGTAACACATGTTGAACCTTATAGTCATCAAACAAGCTAAGTAAATACCGGATCTCCTGTATGACGTTGCCTTGAGATGATAACAGTGCTGTGTTTGCAGTCAGCGCTTCAACCATGAGTAAGCAATCACTTTCAAGCACCACTTTTGAGATCCCCAAGTGCAACGTAAACTGAAGACCCTGTAACATTGCTAAGGCCTCAACGGATTCAGGTTCATGGAGTTCATGTTCAACTTTACTAACAGCCATGAGAATATTGCCTCTATCATCCCTAACCACAGCCCCTACTCCAGCCTTCCTAAGGTTGAAAAAAACCGCAGCATCCACATTAATCTTGAAGAAACCAGATGGGGGAACACACCAACAGCCTATTTTCTACATTAGAAGACTTGGTTCAGAGGTTGGGGGGGTTTTTGTCTTTTGAAAACCGAGATCATGGTGGGCAGCCTGCATAGGACTCAGGGGAGAATGCTCAATAAACCACTTATTCCTCCTATACCAGAATGACCACGCTATTAGAAAGAATTTGCAGAGTAAGTTTTGGTCCCTCCTAATTGCAAAAACCAGAGCAGCTTGATCCATTGTGCATTGCTCATGCAGCTCAGCTACCTCGGGTAATAGCTGCTTCCATGCATTTTTGACGTCTGGGCAATGCAGCACGGCATGGGCTATATCTTCTGTGGGGTGATTACAGAACTCGCAGGTGGTGTTCTCTACAATCTTCCTCTTGTATAGGTGTAACTTGGATGGTAGGCTATCCTTACAAATTCTCCATGCAAACACTCTGACTTTATTGGGTACTTGCATTTTCCAGATAGCTTTCCATAGTTTCTGATTTTGGCAGGCATTAGAGCTCTCGGCAACTTCCTGTTTTAGCATAGCTTTGAAAAATCTGTAGCCACTTCGAACACTAAAAACCCCACTTTTCTCATGCCGCCACATCCATACATCTTCATGTTGGCCCGGACTGAGGAGTATTTTCAGGATATCAGAAGAAACTTTTGGATTGAAGAGAGCTCTAACCTTTGGAGCATCCCACCATTGTGTCTCTTCATTTATCAAGGATTCTACTCTTGCTGTGAGATCCCTCTCCTCGTGTCCATGTACCTCATTCAATAGCGAACCGTGCCCTGGAACCCAAATATCTTGCCAAATCCGTGCCTTAGCTCCATTCCCAATTCTCCATTGGCACCCTTTTTTCAGCATGTTTTTGCTCTCCCAGATTCCTCTCCAGGTATATGAAGGGTTGTGGCCCAACTGGGACTCAAAGAAAGAGGAGTTAGGAAAATACTTTGCCTTGTACAGCCTGTGGATTAAAGAGTCTTCAGACTTGAGAACCCTCCAGGCCTGTTTTGCTAAAAGGGCCAAATTGAACATCTTGAGATCTCTAAATCCCATCCCACCCTTTGATTTTGGGACACACAGCTTTTCCCAAGATATCCAGTGAATTTTTCTCCCATCCTTTTGTTGTCCCCACCAGAATCGAGCCATCATTTTCTCTATTTCTCGGCACAAGACTGTTGGAAGTTTAAAGTAAGTCATTGCAAAGGATGGGATTGAGCAAGCAACAGCTTTTAATAGTACCTCACGGCCCCCTTGGGACAATAGTTTTTCCTTCCAGGTTTGGAGCCTCTTCCATACTCGATTTTTAATTTCAGCAAAGGCAACAGTTTTAGCTTTTCCCACAATTGGAGGTAAACCAAGGTATTTCTCATATTGTTGTATCGTACACCCCCCCCCCCCCACATAGCCATGATGGATCCTCTCGTATTATTAAGCACATTAGAGCTAAAAATCATGGCTGTCTTTTGCTTATTAATCATCTGACCAGAGGCTTGTTCATACCTCCTCAACAAAGCTTGAATGTTAACTGACGTTGCCACATCCGCATTACAGAAAACAATGGAGTCATCAGCAAAGAGCATATGGTTGATACTGGGTGCCCCCTACAGATCTTGATACCCTTTACGGCTCCCTCCATTTCAGCTTGTTTCAGCAAAGCAATGAGAGCTTCGGTGCATAAGAGGAAAAGGTAGGGTGACAAAGGGTCCCCTTGCCTAATACCTCTAGATGGTTTGAAAGGTTCAGTAGGGTCACCATTCACCAAAACAGAAAAAGAAACTGAGGTTACACAATTCATAATAAGATAAACCAAGCTGTGTGGGAATCCCATCTTCCTCAATACCCCTTCCAAAAAATCCCACTCCACACGGTCATAAGCTTTGGACATAACTAACTTGAGTGACATGAAACCCTTCCTCCCCTTTCTTCTATGTTTCAGGTAGTGTATCAACTCATAGGCTACTAACACATTGTCAGTAATAAGTCTCCCCGGCACAAAAGCAGATTGTGTTTCAGAAATGATGAAAGGTAAAACACCTTTGAAGCGATTAGTGATAACTTTAGCTATTAGTTTGTAAATTACATTACACAAACTAATAGGCCTAAAATCAGAAACTGAATTAACACTATCCAGGTATGGTTTAATCCTATAGGGAGCTGACCTGTATTAAGAACATCAAGTACAACAGCAGTAACTTCGTCTCCGACGATGTGCCAGTATTTTTGGAAGAAGTTTGGTGACATCCCGTCTAGGCCCGGGGCTTTCCTGGGATGCATTTGCCTTAAAGCCATAGAAACTTCTTCAGCAGTATAGACTTTCTCCAACTCGACATACATATCAATAGTTACCCTTGATTCCATCCCTTCGATGACATCCATAGAGCCTCTGTCAGAGGAGGTGGTAAATAGGGCTTTAAAGTACTCACTGATCAGCAAATCCCTACGTGATCCCTCAAGCCAGGTGCCATTAGCATCTTGCAATTTCTGGATACAATTTTTCTTCCTTCTTTGGGAAGCTTTTTGATGGAAGAACTTTGTGTTTTGGTCCCCACAGTACATCCACTGCACCTTTGATCTCTACTGCCACATGAGTTCCTCCCTCTCCAGCCATAGTTGGACCTCACTCCTTGCTCTCCTGTGTTCTTCAGTTTTCTCATAAGTGGGATCTGAAAGTTGTAGGTGTTTTAGCTCCTCGCTGGCTATTTTGATCTGTTTGTTTACATTTCCAAAAATCTATTGATTCCACCACTTTAATCTGTTTCCACAGGTTGAGATTAGCTTCACGGCCAAAGCCATGTGATCCCCATCTGTTTGTGTTCTTTGCCAGGTGTCTCTGATGATTTCCTCACAGTTCGGGTGTCCCACCCACATAGCCTCAAATCTGAACATCCTTTTTCTTCATTGGTTGTTAGAAAAACCTTCCGTATCTAACCACACTGGGAGATGGTCTGAGTAAGAAACATCCCCATGTAGAACTTTTGCACCAGGAAATAAGTCCAACCAGCTGGCCGTTGCTACACAACGATCAATTCTTTCACAAATGCGTGCTCCTGCTTCTCTTCTGTTACACCATGTATAAGCAGGGCCCGAGAACCCCAAGTCCGTCAACTGACAATCCGAGAGGACAGCCCGAAAGGCATCCAGTTGGCATTGTGGTCTCATTCTGCCGCCCCACTTCTCATTATGATCCAACACTTCATTAAAATCTCCATACACTAACCATGGTTTATCAACTTTACTAGCGATTTCTCTAAGTAAATCCCAAGTTCTATTTCGTTTAGAGGTCTCGGGGTGGCCGTAGAAGCCTGTGAGAAACCAGTCTCTACTGCACCCATCATTACTACTAATGCTAGCATGTATATGGTTAGTCGAGAAGCTAAGAATTTGCACATTAACATCTGCATTCCATAATAAAACTAGCCCACCACTTCTTCCACAACAGTCAATAGAAAGACAATTAGGAAATCCTAACCTTGCTCTGTAGTTGTCCATCACGCGAGAGGTGATCTTTGTCTCCTGCAAGAAGACCACATCGGGAGCTTCCTTCCTGATTAAATCACGAAGGGTTTTGAATCTGCGTAGGTTCCCAAGCCCACGGGGATTCCAGCTTAGTAGCTTCATTGGACCCGACGGGGCTGCCCCGTAGCCTCCACCGATCCGTTGTATTCTCCAGCCTCCGGCAAACTCTCAGGTAAGCGTGTAGAGGTCCTCTTTGCCATACACGTATCATCATCATCACAGGTTGGAGCTGACCGTTTTCGACCAGCTTTGATGGTGGGTGTCTCTTTTGGTGCAGACCCAGCGATCCCCGTCCGGATCCTACCTCGCTTTCTTCGTTTGGGCCGAGCGAGCCCATTGGGAGTGGGCTCTAGTGGGACCATTACGAGGTCCAGAGGAAGCCCGTGAGAATGTGGGATCGAGGCCCCGGCCCTTGGGGAGGTTTCCTGACCGTTGGGTGCGGCCTCATCCGAGTCGTTGGCAGCACCGTCTTCCTCGGGGTGTGCTTGGTTACTCAGGCCATCATCATTCGATATCCCCCCATTCCTCTGGTTATCTCCCAATTGTTGTTCGAAGATAGGGACGTTAAATAGCTGTACTGGCTCTATTATTTCGTTCCCCTATTCTTGGATAATCGAGTCCTCCGGTCGTGCGTCCTGCGAGGCCTGAGTCTGACCCATAGATGGAGCCTCAGTGCTCGGGGTACTATCTTTCTACCCGTACTTTGGATAGTTGAATCCCCCGCCAGTTGACTGAGCCGCCCTCAGCCATTGTCCATAGGGAAGACTCTCCTCTTCGGAATTTGTGCTTCGAATTTTCCAGCTATCACACTCCTTGTGAGAGTGTCCTAGCCTCTCGCATTAGTAGCAAAAATCCGGCAACCTCTCGTAGGTGAACCGAACCCAGTACTCTCGGTGGTCACCCAGGCTTATCCTCTTCCTCCGTAGCAAAGGCTTCGTGATATCAAGAGCTAGCCGAACTCGCATGTACTCCCCCCATGCTAGGTCGTCATAATCTACATCCACTTCAATAACCTTACCTAGCGTATCCCCAATCAGTTTGCCCACATATTCATTGCATGCGATCATTGGTAAATCGTGGATTCTTACCCAAAAATCTGCCGTTGTCATAGAAACTTCATGCGCCTGTAGATGGCCCTCGAATTCCTTGGTAAGCACCAACTGTTTGTTGAAGGTCCATGGACCATCGTGTAGAACTCGTACCTTGTCTCTAGGTTCATCGAACTCCACCAACATCAATCCCTCAGCTAGGTCACGGAACTTAATGTTCTTCATCGGTCTCCACACCCAGCGCATTGTCTGCTTGAAGGCATCCCGATTGAAGTATCGCTCCGTGAGCAGCCTGACCATCAGAGATTTCTCACCCCGAACTCTAACATCTTCAAGCCGTTCTGTTTCCACCACTACTCCTGCCGATTCCTCTTCAGTAAGGGAAAGTTTCGCGTAGAGTGCTCGTAGTTCTTCCTCCATACTGTTTCTGCCGTAGTCCGTAACAGCCTTCGTACCCCTACCACCCACACCACCTACACAGGGTAGGAAACGGCCTCCATACCCCTACAACCCACACCACCTACACAGGGTAGGAAACGACCTCTATGCTGCTCTACAGAGAGAGAGCAGAGAGAGGAGAGCAGTTACCTCCTGCAGATCGAATTCGGGTTCAATTTGAATTATTAATATGTACAATAATGAGGAATCAAGTATGTGCCTTGCACGTGCTCGCTTAACTAGTTGTAAGAAAAATGGCAGTATCTCTAATATTTAAAAAACAAAAAAGGAGTCTCTATTGCAACAGTCTCTTTCAATTTTTAACCTCATTTTTATGGCTCGTTAAGTTTGGTTTGGAGGCTGAGATAAGAATTTTTTATTTTAAATAAAAATTTAAAATATTATATTTTAATATTATTATTATTTTAAACTTTAAAAATTTAAATTAAAAATTAAAAAAATTGAATTATTTATTATATTTTGTATAAAAATTTTAAAAGTTAAATTATAAAATACTATTTACTAGTTGGTGTGGATAAAATATCGAGCAAACACTTACATGGCATAGTTTAATTTGAAAGAGAAATTTTAAAATTTAAAATTTTGTTATTGTTGGTTAACAATTTTATCTATGGATCACCCATTACATATATTATATATACCTAATTAATTTAGCATACATTTTTCATTTTAAACTAACGAATATTTTAGTTTTTCTTACACATTCTTTTGGTTTTCTTAACACAAGTCTTTGTAGCTTTATATTAATAGATTATAACTTATAAAATTTTGGAGGAAGTAAAAAAGAGAGAATTTGTAAAATTAAAAAAGATTTCTATGGGTTAACCCATAGAAATCTTTGAGTTCCTAATAAATTTTCAAAATAAAAATTTACAAAGGTGCCAAAAGAAAAGTAAAATTTTAAAAAATATATCCTTAGGTCTTGTTTGGATGTTTAGATAATATAACAACTATATGAATTGTAGTGAAACAGTTTATGAATTGTAGTAAAATAATTTGAGTTAAAATATTTTATAGATTTTGGAAAATAAGAGAGAAAATGTTTAATAAAAATATTATAAAGTTAAAATATTGTTAAAATATAATTCTTTAATATTATTTTTATTTTGATATTTTAAAAAAATACTGTTTTTTATGTTTTGTTTGAAAAGTTGAAAAATTAATAATAATTAAATAATGATTAGATGAAAAAATTAAAAATTTAAAATTAAAATATATGTATTTAAATAATGTTTAAAATGTTGAGATGAAATAAAAACGTCTCAACATCCAATCGAGAGATTAGATTTTCGGTTAAGAGATCTCTTGGCTCAAAGCCCAATAGAGAAACCTTTATAATTGGTGGTCAGAAACTTGGATAAATAGTGTCTCATTAAGTCAGATGCTTTATTAAGCCTCAACGCCCAAAGTATAATTAATTAATGTAGTGGTGCTATAGATCATATAGATAACCTCTGTGGATGTTAGTATGAGATGATGGATTGTTGTATTACTTCTCAACTTTCTTGCTTAGTATCTGAGTGCTACAACTGATCTGCAAATTTCAATACTAGAGAAAGGGAGAAAAATGTAACAACAATTTATATACTTGTATGCTGTGATGTAGTACTGATGTCTATAAATTAAGCAATAAAGAACAAATCAGAAAGTCTGCTCGATCCGTAACAACAATTTAGAACCAGAAAATATTGGGGCCTGAGTGTTATTTCAAGATGACTTAATCCGTGAATGTTAATATATTAATATATATTAATATATTGATAATATATTGTAGTATATTATATATATAATGATATAGTATTAGTATAACTATAAATATAATAAACTATATAGTGATATAAGATTTTAAAATTTAATATTATATTAATTATTAGTTTATCATATAATACAAACTTATTTTATATATAATTATATATTATATAACAATGATATATAATATAAAAAATCATATAAAAAATACTTTATACAATATAAAATATCAATATATATATATGAATTGGTCCCATCCGATATTAGAAAAAGAAAAATGGAACCGGACCAATTTTGATCGGTTTTAAGAAAAATGAAATTGATACTGGACTTAAAGAAATCTAGTATTAGACTGAACCTTTCGGTCTGGTCCGGTCCGGTTAATCGGTTCACCGATTGTTTTCACCCCCTTATATATGTGTCATACTATTTCTGTATGGTGTAAAGAATTTTGCGGTTTGCCTTTTCATTGTAATTTGTGTTTTTAACTTTGAAAATGCTACATGGCCCCTCAATGTTACTGCTTAAAGATACCGCTCGAATATTTTAATTTTTTAATTTTATGTAATGATTCAATAAGTTATTATTGGTAAAGTTGTATAATTTTTCTTTTAATATTTAAGGATGTTAAAAAATATTTTAAAAATTGATAAAAAAATCCTCTCATTTGTGCAAGTGGTACACCCAACGCTGGCACCATCCTTTAACTTTATACATGATGTAAGAGCATTAGCAATGACAATGTCAAGTCCAAAATTTGACTAAACTTAGAGATTTTGGCTAAAGTAAAAACCAATAGAGATATTAATCCGTATTAGACTAGCCCTCCCAAAATCAAAATAACAATATATTATTATCTATTTTAATAATATTTTTTTAATATTTTACAAATACACTCTATATATTAATTGATAATTTAATTTTTACTTAAAATTATTATTTTTCAACTATTTTTTTCTCAACCTAATTATCCAATAAACATATTTGAGAATATTTTACTCAAAAAATAATGTTTAGAAGATGGATAGTGGCTAGCTAAATGTAGAGAAATATATGAAAATACTATAGCTCAAAGTAGGGATGTACAAAAAACCACAAAACTGGCCGTGACGCTGAAGGCTGGAACTAGCTGAAACTAGCAAGGAACTGGTCAACAAGCAGCAACATTGTAACAAAACCGACAGACGTCGGTTCGATTGTAATTTGAGGCTGGCTCAAACCGTTGAACCGACCGACGCCATATAATATTTTAAAAAAATATATATACCTATCTGAAACGATGCCGTTCCAGTTTAAGTGTAACAGAGTCATTTAGGGGTATAACTGAGTTGGTTTGGTTTTAGATAAAATTTGGAACCAAACTGGTATAAATTGGTTTTGTATTTTTAAAAATCGATTCTACACCGGTTACCTCCCTAAACCGATTCTTCCAATTTTATCTATTTCAGTCCAGTGATTTAATCATTTTCTTTTGAAATAAAACACATTGTTCATGTGTTTTGGAAACAGGAAAAGTTTGTTCTATGGTTTTCACCTGGAACAAGCTTTTCATTTTTTATTGTAACCATGTGTATATAATATTATATTAAAAATATATTGTAGTATATTATAATATATAGTAATATAGTATTAATATAATTATTAATATGTATTATATAATATTAGTATAACTATTAATACAATAAACTATAATGATATAAGATTTTAAAATTTAATATTATATTAATTAGTAATTTATCATATAATACAAAACTATTTTATATATAATTATATATTATATATAAAAATTATATAGAATATAAAAATTTAATATATATATATATATATATAAATCGGTCCGGTTTTAGAAAAAGAAAAACTGAAATAGAACTGATTTTGACTGATTTAAAAAAAAAAAAAAGGGTAAGGACCGAACCAGTAGGTTGGGTTCCAAACTCAGTACTGGACCGAACCCACCGGTTCGGTCCAATCCGATTTACCGGTTCACCTTTTTTTTTTTTACACTCCTAGCGTTGTTTTATGCCTTTAGTTGACACAACTAAAAGACGCCATTTGATATTAAACCAAATGATGTCATTTTATCCATTATGTATAAAAAAAAAAAAAGTGGAATGACGCCGTTTGGTTTCAAATCCAACGGCATCGTTTCAAATATATATATTGTCTTCTTCCACCCTTCCTCTTTTCCGATTCATTTTCTGTTTCTCTCGTCCTCTCTCTCCTCTTTGTAACTCTCTCTCTCTTTAGTCTCTCAGACGACCATCGCTGTTAGGAGGGAAATGAGAACCGATCGTGAATCACTAGAGTCAATACGATTGGTTTTTCTCCTTCCCATCGACCCATCACGATCAGTAGCTCCTCCATTTTCCGTCTCGTTGGTTGGCATCAGTTTTGCCTAAAAATCATGTTAAATGGGTCAGTTTTCACCCCTAACTCAAAGTTCAAATTGAGCTTCAATTATTTCAATACAGGCCAATTTTGATACAATTAGTCACTGGCATTGGCCGCCAGTGCTCTGACTTATGGGGTACCGATCATGAAAAATAAGCTGCTAGGAAGCAATTATTATTTCTTTCCATGCTCATGAAGTGAAAAATAATGAGAATTAACGAGGCAATAGGGTTAGAATCAAGCTCATCGATATTCTACAGCTAGCCCGAGTCAGTAGTTTGGGCATATGCCATAAGTTCATCACATTATAGTACTAACTGCTTTCTTTTTCTTTTTCTTTTTTCGTTTAAAGCATTGCATGCAATGCTCTCCAGTGAGGAAAGTCACTACGATCTTTATTCTTGGCGTGGTCCTCGATGATCACCTAAGCCAACCCTAACCTCTACTTTCACGTACATGGACTCTTTCACCAAGCCCTTCGATTGTCAAAAGAGTACGAATACACGTCAGGACGCCTATTGCCATGAAATATAATGGTCCTTAGAAGTTAGGCTTTTTTTGGTGAAATAAAACCTAATCTTAAACCTAATTCATCTTCTCACAGGCCAGCGAGATTGATATAACGATGTTTTCAATATTATTACTTCAAATAAGAAATTACAAAGGTATTTAATTATTCAATTCAAAACCTAGTGTTTTGGGCATTTTGCTTCCAAAGGGTCTTATCCCGAAAGAGGGTAAATTATCCAAGCTATATGTTCTTAATTAAGACTACTATGAAATGAGAAATCAACTACATTATAATTGCAAATCCCTTGAGGCCTTATGTTTCTCCTTCAATATCAAATCATGGGATGCACAAAAAGTAGGTGCGCATATAATATGTTTTTCATAGATAAGATAAGTTGAGATTAAAGTTGAATAAAATTTTATTAGAATATATATTTTTAATATTATTTTTATTTTAGGATTTAAAAAAGTTGAATTGTTTATTTATTTTGTATGATGATTTGAGAAAGTTACAATAATTATGAGATAAGTTAACATGAGATGAGTTGAGATAGTTTGTAAAAACAAACCAGGTAACTCTATGTATTTGAAATTTTTATTATTTTATTATTATTTTCTTTTAAGTATTTTTTTGACGTCCTTAATCATTAAGAAAAAAATGAAAAAAATAATATAAGACTTCACTAATAGTCACTTCCTTAATTAACCATTAAGTAAAAATAAAATAAAATAAAATAAAATGAGCAGTAAAATGTTGGATAGGAGGGTAGTAAGCTTATCATTATTCTTGATAAAATATATAATTGATTTAATTTTTCAGTATTCTCAAATTATAGCCGTGGTGATACTCGCAACATATTACAAAGGCATGATATCATTAAACGTTTTGTTGATACATAATACATGATCTTTTGATAAATGTTTATACAATTTTATAAATTTTACGACTATCTGACAACTACTCTCATACATTTGATAATTCATCCCTCCATGCTAGGGAGGAAGGCACCCAAATACGCCTTTAATGGTCCTTAATGTTTCTTCGTTTTTGCACATGATCATCAACTCCATCTATCCCCAAATTCTCTCTATACAACTCATGAAAATTGTAAAGAATATTAAAAAAAAATTGTTTATGAATATAGAATATGGAAATTCTCTCTTCAGTTTGGTTATAAAATTTTTGAAGATTTTGGAGATTTTTTTTAGATGTATTGTTTATTGGGTTTTGGAGAATGCTTCAAATTAATAGAAGAGTTTGGTCGCTTGCAATAAGATTGTTGTAAATTTATTGAGCAATTAGTGCATAGACTATATATATATATATAAGCCATATATTACTTCTAATTAATTAATCTCGGAATTTAGTCCCTTCCAATAGATTGTTACAAAATTATGGAGAAAACATGACTTCTTCGATGTATTTTGAAAAAAAAGAAAAAAAATTAAATAAACTTTCATCCTTTGTCATGTCATCACCACTAAATCAACCTAAATATTTAAAGTTGAAGGCAAGAGACATGATCAAGAGAAGGCTATATATTTAGAAAGGGGGGGTATATATTAATAATCTATACATGATGAGAACCGTGCGATCCATAAAAAAGATTACTAAGACACCAACTAATTGCCATTTGCCACATGATCATACGATCGACCTCTTCCAATATTAGGCATCAGCTAATTGCTTGTCTTAGAGATTATACTATTTCATTTCCCTTCTCTGTAAATGTCATTTGCTTAAAAAGAAACTTGCATCTATTTCATTTCCCTTCTCTGTAAATGTCATTTGCTTAAAAAGAATCATATCATTTCGGACAAGGATCTTTTGATCTAATTATTCTCACAATTTACGAATAGTAATTGAGTTGATATATATAACCTACTAAACAAAGAAGGACGTGAACATGGTGGCATTTATTACACATTAAGTGCCCTCCGGCGCCGATCAATTCAATGCATGCGCGCCATTGGTGGGTACGTAGGTCTAGCTTAAGAGCACAAGGGAAATATTGGATTTTCCAAAGAGTATGCGATCTAGCTAGTGAGTGAGTGTGCATGTACTTCAGTCATGTCAGTTTTGTATTAGAGGATTTTAGGATGTTAGAAACCATCTCCTTTATCGTTGAGTTTTATGAAGAATTTTGTCATTTTCAATACGTACTGAAGATTGTTCCGTACAGAGAGTATGAGGCATATTAATATAACTAATTAGAGCATACTGCTAACCCCCTCCCCCTTTTCTCCCCGTCGGAGGGATTTAGAGCATATTAAAAATTTGGAGTTTATTTTGTATGTTCATATCTCCTTAATCGACTGCATTAACTAAAGTCAAAAAAATTGAAATTTAGCTACGGTAACTTTTAAAATAAACTCAAAACTTGATGGTTACTGTATATAGATCAAATTTATAATTTATTATCGTTTCTCTTTCTTCTTGTCATCGCAACTGCCTTCAAGCAAGTGCTTTTTATGAGAGACTTTGTGCATGAATGTTTTCTTTTCCTTCTTATTTATTGCCATGGTGGCATTGGCCTCATCGATAATCATAAGTCATTAATATAAGATGCTATATTTCTAAGTTTTTAATCATGCACGGCTTCATGTGTCTGGATAAAATTAAATAATTTTTAAATTAATATTATTTTATTATTATATAATGAATAAATGAATAATTTAATATAAAAATTTGATGTGAATGAAATAGTTAAAGTTAAATTCATCTAATATTATTTTATTATTATATAATAAAAAAATAATTATTTCAATTTGAAAACTTAATGTAAATAAAATAGTTAAAGTCAAATTCATTTCATATTGACTAAAAGTGACATTTTATTTTAACTAATCAATTGATAGTGCTACAGTGATTATGCTGATGAAGAATCTATGTATTAAAGGGGATTTTGGATTCTGTTGAATACCAAAGGAGAAAAAACAAAAGGGAGAAAAAAGAAAAACAAACAATAGCGTTGATATTGTGAGATCATCAATGGCGTCTTACAATTGAGACAGAGCCCGGACAGGTCAGAAATTATTCCCTGAAAGGCTGAAACCTAAAAAATTCAAATAACATAATATTCAGGCAACAAACCGGTAGGGCAAAGATGACATTTTCCCCACTTTTTATCTCCTTCTGCATTGAAAAGGGTTATTGAATAGCCTACCAGAAAAATAACTTTAAAACAAAATCATCTTGGTGGTGGATGTGTCTCCCATCATTGCCCTTATTTTAGAATAAAAAATCTCATCATGATTCCCAAAATTTTCAAGGCATGGATTGGATCCAACCCCACACGCAACAGGTTAAAGAATGCATCTAAAGATTTCACAACTCCTGTCAGTAAAAATAACTGAAAAATGGAACGAAATAGATCTCTCTCTCTCTCTCTCTCTCTCTCTCTCTGTATGCCCCGTCTGCATTATTATGCATTATAAAAGGACATGCATCAGACAACTTTTTCCCCACTCCTCGTCCTTTTGCCTGAATACTAACCTCGATCGAAACCCAAGGAAATGGGTTTCCAACTACGCTTTCGAGCCTTCATGTTTCTCTTCCTGTTTATGTTTTCCCTCAAAACAGAAGCTGAGGAGGACCTCATTTCCTTCCATAATGCTACCTATTTCAGCGCCAGAAAACTTGCAGGCAACTGCAACGTTTTCCGTGGTAAATGGGTCTACGATTCTTCATACCCTCTCTACTCTTCCTCTTCTTGTCCCTTCATAGATCCAGAATTCAATTGCCAGAAATACGGCCGCCCTGATAACTCCTACCTCAAATACAGATGGAAACCTTTCTCCTGTGACTTGCCCAGGTACCATTTCTCACCATTCTCCTCACTTATATACACTTGTACATACAAAAGAATACATGTTTGAGCTGAGATTGAGTTTAATTGAGTTGCCACATTGCATATTTTAGTAAAAATGCATGTGAATTTTTATGCAATGTGTGATTAAGTATGGAAGTGGCACAGGTTTAATGGGTTAAATTTCTTGGAGAAATGGAGGGGGAAGAAGATTATGTTCGTGGGAGACTCGCTGAGTTTGAATCAGTTTGAATCGTTAAGTTGTATGATTCACGCATGGGTTCCAAGCTCTAAGACAACATACATCAAGAGAGAGGGGCTGGCTTCAGTGACATTCGAGGTGAAGTTTCTGATTTCTTGGGTTTTTGCTTATCTTGGGTATTACAACTTTTTTTCCCCATGTTCGAATTAGAAGTAATCATTGATAGTGATAGACCAGTGCATGCACGTCTGTTTCCCTTTCTCTCGACCTTGTGAGAAAGGAAAAGTTCTTCTTTTGGGATTTTAAAATTCATCTTTGTCCTTCCATTTTTTCCTACTTATGATTTTTTTTAGAAAAAATACAAAACTGAACTGTGACGTCACAGATATCTGTAGTTCTTTAGTTTTTTCTTTAGATTAAAACGTGTAAAATTAAAACCTTCATGTCGGTATAGATTCACCATATGGATAATCTTGTTTTGAGAGGGAAAGAAAGAAGCTCTCATATATCTGATCAATGGGAGAGTGAGTGCGGAGTGTAAACATTAAAAGAGGAGAGCGTGATTGTTGATGGAGGTCCCCTCGAATTCTAACTTTTCACCACGTGGGTGGGGACAGCGTCCGCTCGATATTCGTATCAAAGTAATAAATAACTGGTTGTTAAAACCAGACAAGCTTCACTTTCATGATTCACAGTTCACTACTTTTTTGTTTTAAATTTGAGTAAAAATCCAGCAAATAACTTTTCTTTAATTTATGGCACCCGAGGCTCTACGGCCACCGCTGGTATAACTACCGTTAGTTACTTTTGTATTTTTTTTTTAAATTTATTTACATGTATTTTTTTTAAATAATGATATATATATATAGTTATAAAGTCGGTAAGTGCTGAACAGTTATTTAAAAAATGAGTTAGGTTTATTATTAAAAAATTCTTTTTATTTTTTATATGAATTTTGTATATGTTTACTTTTTTAAAATAATTATACGGTATTTATATACTTACAATTATAAGTATTATTTTTGATATTTTTGAATATTTTTTAAAAAATAAAAGAATTCACAAAATTAATTAAAAAAATATTAACTTAATTATTAAGTAAAAAATAAAATGTCACAGTACTAACTGTCAACTGCTGGCGGGAGCCACCGACGAAAAAAAGTAACATTTTCCTTTATGGCAAACCTCTTATAAAAATTTATTTCCACCGACTTGGGTAAAGTTTTGGGAAAATGTAATTTCATTCAATTTATATGATGACATGTTTACAGCACAGAATTTTCATTCCTTTTCTGTTTTCTTCCTGAAATTTTGGGATAAACATACCTCAATCAGCAATAGTCGTTATCATTGTCTATGATGATCCAATTGATCATGAATGTTGGGATCTTGTATTCACTAGATCAGGAATGTATTGAGGGATCTATACAGGATTACCCTCCCCTCCAACTTTGATTTCACAACTTTACTTTATGGCAGTGGGATCAAAAGTTGGCATAACACTATTTATAGGCTGCTCTAGACATGTAAATGTTAGAGAGTGACCATACTCTATTGCCTAGTTCACGACTTTAAATGTCGTCATCTGTAATATAATAAAAAATAATAAGAACAAAACGTAGTGATATTAGTGACCACAAAGAATGGAAATGTATTTAGTATTTATTGGTGTCCTTCTATAGTACAATCATCATAAAAATCTAAACTATCTTCATAAAAGGTTACTATTTTTTCTGATCATTTCAGTCGACCTTGATGAACTTATAGGACAGCTGCAAGAGCCTATGAATAATCAATCATTTTTTTCAATTCCCTAATTATTTTTCCTCTTTTTTTATTTATTTTCTATTTTTTTTTATTTTATTTTTTGGAGGGGTGAATGTTGGGGGTTGATTTGCAGTGTATACGGACCACTTGTGGCATTATCAAGTGGCCACCATTATGAACGAGCACGGCAGCGAAAACCCCTTTTCTCAATGGTCCCATTTTTTCATATAGTATCCAGCCTTATATTATATAGATGATACTTGACGATCTTTTTCTTTTAATGTGATTTCAGATTATATTATTAATATTTTTCATCACGAAAATTAGACATTATATATTATTTATTTTGTGGATATTATATTATTGAGAAATGATATTGTAGTTGTGAGTATACAAGTGCCGTGCAATCACTTTAGAAAAAGTGTATACATACGAGATTTACATGAAAAGAAATTAATTTTTTAATAGTAAATTATATTCTTTTTCAAAATAATTGTATAACATTTATACATTCCATGATTATACATAATATTACTCTTTTTCTTATATTATATTATGTAACCATTTTATCAATGTTGAAATAATGAAACTCGTGCACACGTACTCTGAGTACAGGACTATGGGGTTAAGATATTGCTATACCGCACACCATTTCTAGTGGATCTTGTGGAGGAGAACGGGCGGCGAGTTTTGCAGCTTGACTCGATAAAGAATGGTAACGCATGGAGGGGCATGGACATGCTGATCTTTAACACGTGGCATTGGTGGACCCACACAGGGAGATCCCAACCGTACGATCCACCCCTCTCCCTATACCACTAATATTTAAATAGTGTTTAGTTTGAGTAATTAATCTATTGTTACAGGTGGGATTACATGCAAGAGGGGAATAAATTGTACAAAGATATGAACCGTATGATTGCTTATTACAAAGGGATGACAACCTGGGGTAGATGGGTCAACCTAAACGTTGATTCTTCCAAAACCAAGCTCTTCTTCCTCGGGATTTCTCCCACCCATTACGAGTATTACCCCTCAAACTCACATGTTTATTTTTTTGTTTTATTTTTCGTGTGTTACATCCTTCTGTTGTTATTCCTTTTTAGGGATATCTATTTCTTTCATTACACTACAACTTTTTTTAAGTCTTTTATTTTTCTTTTTCTCTTATATGTTGGGATAGACAATTTTTGACATGACTCACAAGCCTAATATAAACCTAACACCAAATTAGCATATTAAGATTGACACACATGATATAGTTCAAACATGAGTCCATGACTGATATGATCCAAATCCAACATGCAACATTTAAGGAATTCACAAGTTTTGTCAGAATCCGACACGAATTTCACAGAAAGTTAGTAAATTACAGTTTAATGTTATGTCCAATTCTAAATGGGTTGGATTGGGATTAGCTTAATACAGTTTGAGGTATAATGGGAAAGTTGTGAAACTAAATTTCCTTCATCTATGGGTTATTGTTCACGTAACAGGGGCAGAGACTGGGATGAACCATCGAAATCATGCTCCGGTGAGACACAACCATTTTTTGGTCAAAAATACCCAGCAGGCACGCCCATGGCTTGGGTGGTTGTGAACAAAGTGTTGAGCAGAATACAGAAGCCAATCTCTTTCTTGGACGTCACGACGCTCTCACAATATCGAAAAGATGCGCACCCATCGGCATATAGTGGCGATCATAGTGGCACAGATTGCAGCCATTGGTGTCTTCCGGGGCTTCCAGATACTTGGAATGAGCTCCTATATGCAGAACTGTTTGGTTGAATACAGTGCGCATTAGGGTAATGTACTTGGTCTATTTATAAAGACAATCCATTGTTTTCAATTCAAGGGATAGTTTGCATTTTTCTTGTGTAAAAGGGCAATAAGGGGGTTGATGATTAAGTTGTAAATTTATATATATATTATTTTTGGCAAGGAAGTTGCCTTGAATTGCAAGCAATGTATACCCTTTGCAAATTGAAAAGCTTAATCGAGTTTTAACATCGATCGTTGGATACCACCCGCTACTAATGACCATTTCACGTAAAGTTATAATCTCGCAGGCACGTATTACTTCTACGAGCTTTTCACTTGGTGCCCACTCATAATTAGGGCCTGTAGAACTGGCCGAATTTTTTTTTGGTATGAAATCCCAGAATACAGGTGCATCCGGGCAGGGCCGGCTTTTTCATTAATGCAATTACCTAATGCCTCTAATGGAAAAAGGCCTAAAAAACATAATTTAAGTATAATTTTTATAAAGAATAAAAAATATCTAATTAAAAAAAATTAATTAACTCAACAAGAGAGCATAAAAAATATTAAATAGATATTATATCGTTATTAATTTTAAAAGTATCCTACCAAATAATTATTTCAAGTACTCTCATTCTAAGAATATACGCTTCTCTTTTGTCACTAGTAATTTAATATAGAATGTAAAAATTATATATAACAAAATCTAGTTTTTGAATGTTCATAAAAGTTTTTGTATAGCCCTTTGAAGAGGCAAGGGCCCACTTTTTTCCAAATGTATAGGTTGTTTATAGAACTTTATTGACAATAATGATTATAATTACTTTTAGGATTTGTTTGGATACTCATAATATCTCAAAATATCTGTAAATAGTATAAGTTAAGATATTTTATTAGATTTTGTGAAATGAGAGAAAAAATTGAATTTGAGAATAGTTACGAATACTTGAAAAGAGTTGTGTTATCGTCATAAGAGACTAGATTTGATATAATCATCTCTAAATCAAAAATTTTCTAATAAAGTTAGTTATCAGTTGAAAATATGGTGTAAAATCTTAATCAGTAATTTTACTTTGCAAAACTATAGGTATTATTTTTAAATAAAAATGTAATGTAAAAATAAAAATAAATTTATTTAATTTTGTTTTTTAAAATAAAAAAAGACCTCATTCAAAATTTTAGCCTTAGGCCCCAAAACGTACTGAGCCGGTCTTGCTTCCGGGCAGTTATCCACCCGGATTATACCTGGGCCGGTAAGAAAAATCCAAATTTGGGTTTTGTGACATTGGTATCCGTAACTGGATCTTTTTTTTTTCCTTTATTTAAAGGCATACTTGATTAGGTGGAGGTGAATGATATAAGGCTTACTTGTAACATTTCTCATTTAAATAGAGTTATAATTATATTCTCACACCGATATTTAGAATACATTATTCTCATCATTTAATAGATAAAATTTGACTTATAAGATTTAAATTTTAAAATTTATTTTTCAAATCAAATTACATCATGCACGTAATCACTTTACTATGTGTACTATTTTTCATTTAAATATAGACACAGTATGTTGATTTTGTGACATTGGTATCCGTAACTGGATCTTTTTTTTTTCCTTTATTTAAAGGCATACTTGATTAGGTGGAGGTGAATGATATAAGGCTTACTTGTAACATTTCTCATTTAAATAGAGTTATAATTATATTCTCACACCGATATTTAGAATACATTATTCTCATCATTTAATAGATAAAATTTGACTTATAAGATTTAAATTTTAAAATTTATTTTTCAAATCAAATTACATCATGCATGTAATCACTTTACTATGTGTACTATTTTTCATTTAAATATAGACACAGTATGTTGATTTTGCATATTTTTCCCCCCTCCGAAGTATATCTAAATTCGGATAGAGAGATATCAAGTCGTAAAATTTGAAAAAAATAAGGAAAAAAAAAATCTGTATTTGAAGAAAATAAACATGCATTTTTGGACAGTATTAATGCACTAGACGGTATCAGAATTCAGCAACTAAACATGTTTAGACAATAATGGTACTAGGAAATATTTTACATTGTGATGTAACAATAATATTATTTATTTTGCATTGTTATTTATTTATTTTTAAGAAACTTTTAAAAAGTGTTAAAATTATTGTTAAAAAAAATCTAGGTAATTTAAACATGATATCATAATATTTTTTTTTAAAATGCAATAAAAATATTTTTTAAAGCTTAAATAATGTTTTTTTAAATATTAATAAATTCAGATATCTAAATTTGGATTAAATCCAGATATTCAAATTTATAGCTAAAAAAAAATCAGATATCTGGATTGAATCTGATTATCTGTCTAAATTATTTTTGGATTAATTCATGCCGATAACTATCCAATTTTAAAATTCAGATATAGATATGATTATGGGTGGATATCTGAATCTGGTTGCATGCACACCCTACTCATAATCATAAACGCATGGATTGAGGGCTGACTCTTAAGTAAGTGCCAATGGTAAAAGGATGGATTATCTTTACAAACTTTTTGTCCCATTTATTTGACATTTCCCAATAGTTCAACGGCTTCTGTATGGCCATAAATGCCTTCATTTTTGGAAAAGTTTGAAATTAGTTAGGTGTCCATTTCCTTTTTACACTCACCAATAAAATTGCAACATATGATAGACTTATTAGACTTACGGTGGGTGCACATCCATTCTCCTATCTCCTTTTGTCCTTTTCCCTTCTCTCTTCCCTCTTCCCTTTTCTCCCTCAAAGCTCCCTCCAACCCATCTTCATCTCCTTCAAGAGATCCCAACGGGTAATGAAAATGGTAAATGAAGCAAATTGAGTGGGGGACCTTAAATTTGTAGACACAAGAGACGTGAAGATTGATCATATAGGACTATTTAGCTGGAGAGGATGACTTGAGCTTTTTTTTTTTTTTTTAAGGGAGAGTCAAAACCACATATCTAAGAGTGACCCATGTCCCATATTTATTAAAAACCTTTATTTATGGTAGAGGAATACGGTATAACAATAAACCACTTGAATTAGAAAAAAAAAAAAAGGTAGACAAAAATGCTGGAACACAAGTGTAACTAACAACATCAACCTAAAAAAAACCAAAAACATCCAAATGCTTAGCACAAACCTAAGTCCGAAGACCTAAGACCTCAAAGAAGGAAGATCTAATTTATCCACCTTTAAAATACCTTTGAGCTTCCATGAAACATCATCAAAATTTATCCACGTACCAGACTGATGATTTGAAGCCATACGCGAAAGAAAATAAACTCTTGAATTTCCTTCTCTATAAACATGATTGATCTTGACTTGCAGACTCGACAAAACCTTTTGGATTTCATCCCAATAGTCTTCAAGATATACCACATGCCACATCTCTCTTTTGCCAACCAATTAACTACAAGTAAAGAGTCAAGCTCAATCTCAATTCTTTGCAAACCCAACTCCTTGTAGTCTTTCAGCCCATAATAAAGAGCTAATAATTCCTTTCATTATTAGAGCCATGAGCCAACTCCTTAGCAAAAGTCAACCTCAAATATCCCCGATTATCCTGAATAAGACCCCCCGCCCCATGCAACCCGGATTGCCTAACGAACTCTTATCAACATTCAACTTAAACCACCTCCTATTTGGTTTACACCACTTTACTAAACAAATCGGCTTATGTAAAGGAGTTTTGACCGGAATTGAGAAGGCTTCCAATATTCTAGCGTCACCATTCTCCAATTTTATACTTGCCCTTATACGTAGTCCTACCCATGCAATTGCAGCTTTAATCTCACTCCACAATGATTGCACAGAACCATGTTTCCCTTCTATACGAGTCTTACACCATCACACCCAAAGAGACCACGTTAAAATAATGGGAATCAAGCCAAACAATGTACCTTTTTGGGTTGAATGTGAGGCCTGTTGAAACCAAAGCTCCATAGTATTCTTCTAAGGCCTGGATGGGTTATAAAGTATCCACAAACTCAAAGATGCCCTGTGCCAAATTTTCACTATTAGAGTACTTGTGGCGAGGACATGATCCTGATTTTCCATACAATCCCGTACACAGCATTCTCCGAATGGAAAACAAAAAAATCATTCTAAGAATTGAGGGCGAAGTTCATCGTTCACTCTATGGCAATATGTGGTGATACATATGTGGCAATATGTGTAAGGAACAAAGAATGCAAGAGACAGACATATAAATATAAGTTTACTTGCCCCATAAAATTTGTTGTATTCATTGATTTTTTTGCAAATTTTACCCCTTCCCGTCGCAACACTCTAGTCCGTCATAACTTCTTTACGGGGACCCCTTGAGTCAACAAAGCGCATTTAGTGGACAAAATTCTTGATTCCACTTAGAGCGATCTCCCAAAAAGACAATGGTTGAACTTTTCTTAGAGAGCATATTTTGAGGATCAAAACACCTCGCAATCCGAACATTTTCAAGGGAAAGATAAAAGATAAACAAATTGTACTTGGAACTCCCTCTAAAGTCAGCACATGATACTCTTTATGGAACTAACACTGTATGTAGTATTGAAAGGACCCCAAATGGAGACCTTTTAACAGAAAAGGAGAAACCAATCAGGCCTGTATAGTGTTGTATTCTAAGCTTGATTTCATACTGTAGCTTTAGAGAGAGCAAAAAGGAGATGGAGCCTACCATAGTGTTTATTTATTATCCTTAATTTGCAAAGACTATGGTATAAGATAAATGGATGAATCCAGCAGAGAGAGGGAGAGAGAGAGAGGGGGCGCCCCGGGGGGGGGGGGGGGGGGGGGGGAGGTCGGGCACGCAAAAAATATAAAAAATATGATTAGCTGAATGCGGACCGGTTATACTTGGCAGCTTCTTATTTGTTGATGTACAAATAAGTAAAACAACTGACCAGCTACAAGTATCTTCCTTTAATTTTTTTAAAGAATGAAGTAAAACCCAATTACAGGCGATTCTCCTCGTACAAAAGTTTATGTACGCTGAGATTAGTGCTTCTCGGCATGTTTAAAATTAAAAATTTTATATACGGATATTTTTATGTGTCTTTTATATAATTTATTGATTTAATTAAATACATATTATAATAAAATTAATACGATCAATAGTATTAATAGGGTAAATAAATAATATAAAAAAATTAAATACGTATTATAATAAAATTAATACGATCAATGGTATTAATAGAGTAAATAAATAATAAAAAAAATTACTATATATAACATAATTTATTTATAAATCTATTCGATGTATGTGCGAACGCCAGCAAGGAAACAGCTGTCAGCGGTTAAATAAAAATTAAATAATAGGAGAGAGCATGTGATAAGACTGCTTCCACGTTAACTCTAGTAAGTGGTACGTTTTTATTTTATTTTTTAAGCAAGTGGTACAATGCTAACTCCTAGTCCTATTCCACTGTTTTTTTTTTTTCTTTTATATATATATATATATATATATAATATTACTAGTAGAATTAAAACGTCCAAGGGACGTTTGCCTAGTGGAGGCAAAATATAAATGTAAAACTTTTTCATGAAAGTAAATAATAGTAACCAGCAACACGTTTAGCAATCAGCAACACCGCTTTGCACCGCTCAATAGCAGGTAAGAGGGGTAAAATGTCCTAAAATAAAGAACAGAAAAAATAAGTACATCTCATTTAGTATACTGAAGCAACTGAGGTTATTCATGTGAATCAACCTGTTTAGAAGGAGAGCAGTAGCACTGTCATGATTGTTGATATCTTGATCCCGTGGAATTTTTTCAAATAACAAGCAAAGATTTTACAAGTGAATTGTAACTAACAAAATTTGTAAAATGAGAAGTTTCAGTTGAGATTTAGAGAACATTCATGGAGGAGATGAATGAAATTATTAGATCTAAAATACCATCTCTTAAATACAATTAATATTTCATATTCATATTACAGTTTTGTAAGAAATTGTGCATATTAAAGGAAAAATAAAATGAAAAACATAGAAGATCTAACAGAAGATAGAAACACAAATATGAATATTTGTGAAGTATTATTTTATTATCACAAAACAAAATTACAGAAATTTGATGCTCTTTGCCTCAATCTTTAAACGCTCTTACTCTTCAAAAATCTGCATGTCTTTCCTATCTAAAGGAGTAGCCACTCGAAAAGAAGAGTTAAGCAAAGATTTTAAATCTCTGTTCTCTCGCTTTAGTGCTTCTATCTTCATGTTGGACTCCATAAGAAGCCGCTGAAGGATAAAAATATTCTCGTAGAGTTTGTCAACCCTACCAGTCCTAGATTGTAGTAGCTGAAAATATGCGACAAGGGTTGATGAGTATCGGGTACCGAGACTCACAAGCTCATAGATAATTTTATTATCTGACTTATTAGTTAGATGATTATTGGATTGCATTATAGCACCTACTGAAGAATCAGAAACAATTGGTGAACGAGGTGCAGAATACCTCATATATTGGTAATGAGAAGATTGCTGAGCCATTGTAAAGTGAGAAAGCAGAAAGAGATTACAGAGTAAGAATGCAAACTAAATTTAGAAAAGTGAAAAAGATGAGATGCGAAAGAAGATGAGCTGAATAATTCTTTTATAGAGAAAATTATGACAAAGTATCACTCTATTGCTTCATAACATCTTTTGTGAAGCATCTCTCTACAAGAGACAAGAGATGTAGCATCATAGCTGCGGTGCCTGACAGATACAGAAGAGTGATGTAGTATCATAGCTGCGGCGCCTGACAGTTACAGAAGACCTGTAAAAATCTTACGGATCAGAGTTGTCTGGTCTAAAACAGAGGGTCACCGTTTTTGTTGAGAGAGAGAGAGAGAGGTTAACGGCTTAATTTTGATGAATTCTTTACTGAGTATGTTATTTAGAAGAACACTTAAAGTATATTATTTATGTTTTTCTAAAGTAATCGAGAGTTTACCACTGAAACCGAAGATGTTAGACATGGGTACAGCTGAAAAAAATCCCGGGAGGTCGAATCCGCACCGTTTTCCATCAGAAAACTCTCCAAACAGAGCAAAAAAGAGAAAACCAAAGAAGACAACGGCCAAAATCTCTTCATACAGAGCTTTATCAACAAAAATGGAAACCCACATGCAAATTCTATGAGATAGGGCAAAAAAAAGTAGAGAAAATAAGTGAGAGGAAAGAGAAGGTGAGGAGCGAAATGATAGGAGTTGGGGTGGGTCAATGGAGAACAGTTTTATTTCATGAGAGAAATGTGGAAGGTTTGTGTACGTAATAATACACACAAGGGAAACCCACATGCAATGTATTTGTGATGGAAAATAAAAAAATGAGTAGTGGAGGCAATTATTGAATTATTTCAATCTCCAACCAGCACGTTTCCTAATTGAGTGGGGTTCACTCAATTATTCAAATCCCAAACACAGAGTCCAAATCTTATACTCTGAATTATATTTTATTGACTGGAAACGTGTTTAATTAAATCTAATTTTTAATTTATATATTAGGCAATGATGTACCTAACACGTCGCACCTTTTGATTTATATTTCCTTTAATATAAATTGCTAATATATAAGATAGTTTATGGTGGAGTGCATACCTTGATATAATTACTAATTAATTAATGATGTATCCCGCATGATGTTAGCTAATAATTCCATTAAAAAAATAAATTAATAATTTAAAATAATGAAGTTGAGATTATTTTATTGAATAAAAAGAAAAAAATCGGACACAAAAAACTGTTAATTTATTAAAAGGGCAATATATATATTTATATATTATATTGGCTAAGTCAGGTGTACTCATGATTTGTTTTGAATTATTGCAATGGGCCTCTCAAGCCTCAGGAGTCAAGAACCAAACGACGTGCGGAATTGTTGGCCAAGTTGACACAAAAAAATGGTTTTATTGGTCTCGATCACCGTGATGCTGTTGTCACTGCAGCCATTGCCTAGACTGATCGACGAATCCAAGGGGGGGCCAGGGGGCGGCGGGGGTGGGGATGATTAAGAGATTAGAGTAAGTGTAATCCCTGCATTTGTTCACGTATTTTTTTAAAAAACAGTATCCCCATGAATATATAAATAATTGAGGCAAAGACTAATTAGTCGTTCATAATAAAAAAATACAATATTTAACTCTAAATGTTTAATGGGTGGATGCATGGTAGGAGCACTGACAAAGTGGAGGAGACCTCAAGTCAATATACACGTGGAAAGCTTATATAATTGGAGCTAGTAATAATGTATTCCTCAATATATATATATATATATATATATATGGTCGTTAGCGGCTGATTAAGAACTTGAGGATCTGAGGTGACGTCGGCATCGTAGGGAAATTTCCTCAAAAAATATTTTAAGCATATAATTTTTTAATATAATTTTTATTTTAAAATTTGAAGAATTTATATTATTTTTTTGTTTTGTTTGAAAGTTTAAAAAAATTATAATGATTAAGTAATAAATAGGTAAAAAATTAAAAATTAAAAATTAAATAGTACTTTTATATATGTGAACGATCCTTACAAATAAAATTATTATATCCTAAAAACCTTTTGATTGGGAAACCCCGAGATTAGTGTTAACGTTTAAAATTAATCATCACTGGCCATTTCTTTAAGCTGAAACAGCATGCATGGCTACTCCAACCAAAATTTCCAATCTTATTTGAGAGAATAAAATATAATTTACATCCTCTAAAAAATAACAAAAAAAAAAATTAGGAGAACCTAATTAACTATATATAAATATATATATATATATATGCAATTGACAACTGATGTTACATCGACCATTGGAGCATTAAAGACATGATGATAAATGAGAAATCATACAAAATTATATTATATTATTATAATTAAATATATCTGATGCGAGTTGGGGAATGATAATCCAATTATAACATATATTAATGTGCAATACTGTACGCATCTAATCTTCCCCAACTGTCCAATTAGAATTTATGCTTCCGTATGGCGTAGGCAAACTTAACGAAATTGAATTCATACTTCACAAGCATTATTGTCAAACTTTGGGCAAATTGCTTTTATAGTTTTTGCTTTGAAACAGGAAATAAATGTAAGATAAGGAAAAGGACCCCACAACCCTTGCAACCGACCCTACCCACTTCCTATATTATACTCCATAATATATTATCACGGGATAAATAGAAAGCACAATAGATTGTGAGTGTCCCCACACTACAATGATAGATTCGTATATTAGTGAGAAATAGTAATTTTTAGCGATAAGAATGCATGACTTATTCCTAAAAATTAGTTTGTCCCACACGTCTGCAAAAAGCTTGAAAAACAATAAATGACAAAGCAAATGATCCAACGAAAGGTGTCTTAAAAGTCAAAAGTAGAAAGAAGAAAGTTACATTTATAATTTTGGGTAAGCACAAGATTTCCCATATATCATGATGCGACTGACATTGAAAAACTGCACTGAAATGGGAAATTACATGCATATTGCACGAGAGGAACACAGACTTCCATCATATGACCAGGTCAGTGATCCTCAGATTCCGCTCTTGAGCATGTCTTGAGAAAACAACAATGATTGTGAGATGTAGAAAACAACTTTAGATTGGTAGAGGTGTTTGTGGAGACTTTTAATTAGTGCAAGAAAAAAAAATTTAATCTATATATGGTAACATCCAGAAATAATTAACATATATATAATCTCCCATTTACTAAAACATTTGTATTTTTCTTTAAAAGTCATCACCACTCATGTCTAAAATAAATACAAACATCCTAAAGTACCATAAATCAAAGGAGAAAAAAAGAGAGATGCTTTTAATTTATGGAGGCCCCAAATAACGGGGCCCATGTGGTTGTACAGATAATTCATGTATCACCGTCTCATAGCAACGACTTTGATGGAGGTTTTCATATGGTGACGAATGACTAATCAAAACAGTCCAAATCCAGTCTCGCTGCTACTTGCCACATCCATCAACCAATTTATTCAACCTTCCTCTTTTTAATTTTACCAAATCTATATTTGTAGTAAGTATGGTTATTCACTTTTTTACCTTGTCCTCTTAAATATGTAAATGATCTTTTCATTATTCAACACTAATATTTACACTAATATTTATAAGATGATCTTGACAATTAATCATGATTATCTTGATTTTATCGTTATAAACAATTTCATTGTTTGTATGATCTTGTCCGTTCATACCATTAATTAATGGATAGGTGGAACCTAATTAGTGATCTCATTTTACTAAATTTGTTCATATATATTGGTTTAAACCCGGCCGGCCCTAAAAGTAGCCACCGGAGAACATCTTATTTGCCATCTCGGTTCCAGATGTAGCACTACTCTTCAGAGTTTTCCAAAAACAAAAAGCTACCTTCCCTCTGACACATTTTCATAAAAAGACCAAAACACAAAGGGCTAAAAACATAAAAGTGTGAGTAGATAAAAGAAAAGTTGAGTGATTAAAACGGAAAATGTTAAAAGCAGAGGGAAAAAATTGAAAACAAAATGATAAAAAATTCAATCGCTAAGCGGATATCCACTTATTAAATTTTTAATATAGAATAGATGCATCTTATTTTTTTCCTCAACTTGGTGCAAAAACCAAGTATAAAAGAAGAAAATTACGATGAGATCTACAAGAATCATTGCTAACACGAGAAAAATAATTGTTGAACTCTAAAAACTACAAATGATAAGTCAAGAACAAGAAACATGATCTCTCAATTATTTTAGAAAGAATAAAAAGAAAAAAATTGGGCACAAAAATCTGTTAATTTATTAAAAGGGCAATATATATATTTATATATTATATTGGCTAAGTCAGGTGTACTCATGATTTGCTTTGAATTATTGCAATGGGCCTCTCAAGCCTCAGGAGTCAAGAACCAAACGGAGTGCGGAATTGTTGGCCAAGTTGACGCAAAAAAATGGTTTTATTGGTCTCGATCACCGTGATGCTGCTGTCATTGCAGCCATTGCCTAGACTGATCGACGAATCCATTAGGTGCTTCATCACCATAATTTTGCCACCAACCGATCTGAAAAATACAAATTACAAGAAGAGAAAAATAAAAGAAGCATGGGTGCTTATTAAGTTACCTGGCTTGAAGAAAACAGAGAGCCCAAAATCAATGGCTTTGAGAGAGAAATCATCATCCTTGTTAACCAACAAAAAGTTCTTAGGCTTTAGATCTCTATGCATAACACCAATCGAGTGACAAGCTTCAACAACACCTACAATGATCTTTGTCAATTCAGCAGCCTTCCTCTTAGTGTAATGTCCCCTCTGGATGATCCAGTCAAACAACTCACCGCCGCCACAAAGCTCCATCACAATATGCACATACAAGGAATCTTCATAAGCACCCTTGATGGTCTCTCTCTAAGCTCTGTGGAGGCTATATACGGTGAAGAAGAGGAATTGATAGAATTAATCTGGACCGTTAAAATGGTAAGAATCCATAAAACTGTAGGATGGAAACCCAACGAAGATCAGGTTAGCTTAACATCAATGGGTGAGGAGTTGAAAAGCAAAAAGACATGGAGTTAAAATTACCACGATCTTCAAGCCAATCGGAGTAATATTTTCCTTCTTCTGCAAATAAAAATCACAGATCATCAAATCCATAAACAAAATAATACATAAATTCAAAAACAGAGAGAGAGAGAGAGAGAGAGAGAGAGAGAGAGAGAGAGAGAGAGAGAGAGAGAGAGAGAGGTTCAGCAAGATGGAGAGCGGAGAGAAAGAGATAAGAGAGAAGAGAGACGAATGAAAAAATATCACTGACACAACCTCACTAAAGACCAAAATATCCTTATATAAACGGACACAAAGGAAGAAAACAAAAGGTTAAAAAAGTAACTATGCAATAAATACAGAAGAAAAAAACGGAATGTGTGAATTCACTGTTCATTCATATAGAAGCACGATAGGCGCTTATTATTATAGAGAGATATAATTCTTGTGAAGTGATTTTTGCATATTTTTCTCTTTTATTTTATTATTTTCATTTATATTCTTTTTCTTTTTATGGTGTAAACGATTCCAGACACTTCTACTATTGATTTTTGGAGAAAAGAAAGTCGGTGACCAATTTGGGAAAAAAATAAAATTAATATGAAAAATAGTGAAACTTAGGGTTTAATTGATTGATTTTCCCATAAAAGAAAATTGTATCCGATTATTTCTATAATATAAAGTAATTCAAAAGAAAAGATATATGGTGTAGGATTGTTGAGTAAAATTTCTTTATATTTAAATAAGAGAATAAGTCGAATGATGGATTAGTAAAACACCTATTAGATCACAAACGATGACTTCTCCTAAACATGGTTATAAATATAAATTAAATAATAAAATAATAATTAAAAGATAGTTGATAGGAATCAAGGTGAAGCTAACCTTAAAGATCTTTTGTAAATTTTAAATGGATTAATTATAAGATCAAGAGTCAAGAAGATCAAGAAAATAATACAAGAATTGGTGCAATCCACTTGGGATAAAGTTAGGAAGAACCCAACATTCAAGATGAGCTTGAAGGAATGAGAACCAGTTTTATTCACTTAATACAACCTGTGGAAGATATGACAAGGGTTTGAGTGTTGAGAAGAGTTGTGAATAGTAATAAAAAGTAGGTAAAAAGTAATGAATAGTAGTAAAAGTAGGTGAAAAGTAATAATAAAATAATAACTAGTAGTGAGAAGTGTTGAGGAGAGTTGAGGTACTCTTGGTACCCAAAAACACGACGGTCTATTGTTGTTAAGGCTTTCAATTTATTTAAATAATTTTTATTATTAGTTTAGAATAAATGGGCTTAAAAATGCTTAACCCACATGTCTTATTTCTTATAAACAAGGGTTTTGGGAAGGCCTTTTGGCCAATGGCTTATTTGGAAAGTACTATATTATTTGAATTAAGGTTTTTAGAAGTTACTATAGCACGGTATTGTTCACGCTACAGTACCGTGGTACTATTTACTTAGGATTTTTAGAAATTATTTATTTAAACCACTTGTAGCCTTATTTGAGAAGGTAGACATTATTGAATTTTAATTGTAAGTTGAGTTTACTCATCTTATTCTTGATTGAACTTTTGAACTTATTAAAGGTAAATCACAACTTTTGTGGTGTTCCTCTTTATAATTTGGGTTCTTGAGACGGGTTCGTCAACGTGTCTACATTTTAATATAATCTAAGTTCTTGAAACGAGTTCTCAACGAGTCTAGATTTTTCATCCATAGACATGAGTTTGGCTTTCTTGGGTTTATTTTTTCAATATTATTTAGGGGTGTGCATCCAGACCGGATTTTTTTCCGGTCCGGTCCGGAAATCCGGAATCGGGGTGAATCCTGGCGGTTATCCGCCCGGATTAAACCCGGGCGGTTGAAGAAAACCCGGATTCGGTTTTATAACCTGGTTATCCGTAATCGGGTTATACACTCTTTTTTCTTTTTTTTTTCTCTTCCGAAAACGACGCTGTTCCTGCTAGGTTTAGTGCATTTTCCTCTTATTCGAGTCCTGTCGCCGTCTCCGAGTCACTCTCAGTCTCTCTCGAATCCTCTTCGTTCTTCAGACTCAAGTTCTCAACTCTTTACTCTATCCATCTCTCGTCGCTCATCTGTCCACTGTCGCCATCCCGAATCCTCTTCTCTCAACACTCGTCTCTCGTCTCTTGCTTCTTTAATCTCAAGTTTGTTGAATCCAAAACCCTAGCCGTGCGGTATGTTAATTTCTCTCTCTCTCTCTCTCTCTCTCTCTCTCTCTCTCTCAGTTTAGTTGGATTCATTTTTTCTAAATTTTTGTTTGATTTTCGCTTGGATATGTGTTTGATATTCGCTTGGGTTTGTTTGGGTTCGTGTTTGATGTTCTGGGTTTAGTATTTTGTGGTTTATATTATGCTTTTTCTGCTGCTGAAGGTCATCTGCTCATTTAGTTTATATTATGAATGGTATCATATTGTATAAAGGTTTAAGACTGATCCCGAAATGTTTGGATTTGTGTTTGATGTTTTGGGTTTAGTATTTTGTGGTTTGAACCTTAGACTTGCTGAAAAGAGATTAAGGTGCGAGCACTGCTTATGGAATGATCAGTAAAACAATGTAAGAAGACAAATAGATTAGAGAGATACAAATTTATAAGCAGAAACAAATCATTCACATTAGAAACATTTTCCCTAAAAGCAGCCCTGCTAAACATGCCAATGGGTTTGCTGTTTGTCTTTGGTTTTTTTTGGCTGTTCAGCAATCACTTAGGCCTGCCTGGTGAGGATGGTCCATTAGAATCATAGAGCACCCTTTAAGAAAAGTATATGACCCTCACTGCATTGACAACATTGGTTATAATAAAATTGATGTGTCTATCTCTATAAGAAAATTAATATCTGTGACAACAATTTGTATAAAACCTTAATGGCTTTTCTTTGTTTTATGATCTCTGCCATCTTAAATGGAAAAGTTGTTTTTAATTCGTAGTGCTTTTCTGCTCCGAGAGCAATAAATTGATCACTTTTCATTAAATGGACTATGATAGAATTATAGGAATGCCAGTAGCTATTCATTGGTCTAAAAAGAAAGAATGAATAATGAATGTGCCAAATTAATTTTATTTCTCTCATATTAACTAGGATTCATATATTGATATATAAAAAAAGTTTGTGCATGTATTATTAATAATTATTGATTAAGAACTGTTTACTTATCAAGAGTGGCCCCAAACAGAAATATCAAAATATTTATTAAAGTTGTACTGAAGTTGTAATGGACCACTTGTGGCTAGCTCCCTTGCTCTCTGTATTCATATATTGATATATATTTGCTGAACCAAAGTTCTAAATTGACAAATATTTATTATATATATATATATATTTTTTTTTTCTTATGCTTAAAACAGATGGAAGGTAGCTTCAGTCATCACATTAATGGGCTGTGAGTTCATAGTATGCATGGTATACCCTATTGGCATGTCAAACAGTGCAACAAGATATTGGCCTGCAATTGATGGTGATGAATCATGATGATGTAATGTGTAAGCCTTCACTAATAATGTTTATTGGCTTTATGCATAGCTTATATGAATTCTCCATTAGTTACGCCTATTGATATTAATACAGACCTTATTATACTTTAAGTTAGAAAATGAACTGTCATCCATAGCAATAGAGAGAAGATTACCAGTATTGGGGTTTATCTCTAATTAATTGTTGTTTGCATCACACATTTTATTACCCAGAATAGCTGTCTAAATTAATTACTATTGAAGACTTCTTGCAGGATGTTTATTGGTACATGCAAGAGGCTGAGAATCATGGTTCTGAACTTCTGATACTGAGGTAGAAACAATTTTTATGAATAATCAGTAAGAGGTACTCTAAAATAACTTGACTTGCTATGGATAATTGTTGTACCTTTGTAGTTGACATGATTTGGCAATGTGGAAATGTGTTTCATTGTGCGAGGAAATGAATGTTCTTTTCTTTGACAATGAGGAAATGTGTGTTTCAATTTTCATAGTATCTGACATAATATGATTTACTTCTTAATTTGTTGATTACAAGCCATCCATTTATCAAATCAAGGTGAAATAAATCAAATTTTCCCCCAGATTCAAGATTCAAGATGTGAAGAGTTATGATATTGTATTAGTTTAATTAGTTGTAATGTATTATTATTTATTTTATTTTTTGTAAATTTATGTTT
This sequence comes from Carya illinoinensis, assembly GCF_018687715.1. Taxonomy (NCBI): domain Eukaryota; kingdom Viridiplantae; phylum Streptophyta; class Magnoliopsida; order Fagales; family Juglandaceae; genus Carya; species Carya illinoinensis. The sequence goes on along the minus strand of NC_056754.1, from coordinate 30,411,722 downwards.
TGCATTGTGATGTAACAACAATATTATTTAGTTTGCATTTTTATTTATTTTGTTCTTCAATTTGGGTTTTAGAAAATTCTTTTAAAGTGTTTTAATTATTTTTTTTAAAACATCTGGGCAATTTAAATATGAGATCAGATTTGTTTTTTTAAAAAAAAAAGTGCTATAATTTCTTTTTAAAGTTATAAAGATATTTTTAGAATTTTTTTTTTTATACAAAACCCGGATTGAATCCGGGTATGACCCGGCTATCCGGAATTTAAGTCCCAAAAAACAGAAAAATCCGGATATCTGGATTGAATCCGGTTATCTGCCCAGGCGGATAACCACCCGGATTTTGAAATCCAGATCCGGATCCGATTATGGCCGGATACCCGGATCCGAATCCGGATGCACACCCCTAATATTATTGTTGGGTCTCAAAGTGAGTCGATTGGAGTTTATATCATTTGGTATTAAAGCCAGGTTTCCAATCAGGTCTGATTCTATCTTTTATTTATTGCATATTTAATTCTAAGACTTCATTATTCTAAGGTTGCAAAAAAAAAAAAAAAAAGTGAAGAAATTCGTTTTTCGTAGGGCTGTCACATTACTCTATCATTTTAGTTTTGTGTTCATCATTATAGGGTGACTAAATTCCTTATTTGAGGGCTGCCAAATTTGCACCATCTAGGATTTGAAATTTATAGGGTTTCTTGCATCTCTAAGTTTGTCAATTGCTTGAAGTGCCATTTTATTGATTCTCTTCTATTCCTGTCAATTTCTTATGTTTAAATTCAATTGTTTAATTTTTATAATTGAATATTGCTATTTGTGATAGAATTGGTGAGAAAAGAAAGAAAAAGAAAAAAGAAAAAAAATTGAAAAAAAATCCGAATTTTTTTATTTTATTTAGGGGATTTAGGGGAAAACCACGGGGTCGTGATGGAGTAGATAGAGACCTTGAGAGCATCAAAATGAACATACCATCTTTCTAAGGTAGAACTGACCCTGAAACTTATTTAGAGTGGGAGAAGAATATAGAGTTGATCTTTGATTGTCAAAACTATTTAGAGGAGAAGAAAGTGAAGTTGACAATAATTGAGTTATTTGGTGGGATCAATTAGTGACTAATAGGAGAAGGAATTATCAGAGGCCTGTCAAGACATGGGGAGAGTTGAAAGCTCTCATGAGGCGGATATTTATACCTAATTACTACTATAGGGATCTCTACCAGAAATTACAAAAGCTTACACAGGGGTCTAGGAGTGTGGAGGACTACCATAAGGAGATGGAAGTGGCTATGATATGGGCGAATGTAGAGGAGGATAGGGAGATCACTATGGATAGATTTTTGTGTGGTTTGAATAGAGAGATAGCCAATGTGGTTAAGTTGCAACATTATGTAGAAATAGAAGATATGGTGTACATGGCTATGAAGGTGGAGAGCCGATTAAAGAGGAAATGGACATCAATGTACACTTTGGTTTCTAGTACTCCTTGGAAACCAAAGTGGGAGAAAAATAATCGAGTTGTAATAAAGGCAAAGGTTGAACCACCTAAAGGAAAAGATGAAGGAACTAGCAACAAACCCAAGGTAGCATCCTAACCTTCTAGAAATAGAGATATTAAATGTTTCAAGTGTTTAGGTTCAGAGCACATCGCTTCTCAATATCCAAATAAACATGTGATGATTATGCGTAATAATAGAGAGGTGATGACTGCAAGTGAGGATGATAGTGATGAAATGCCCGAGTTGGAGGATGCTGGTGATGATGATGGAGTAAAAGATCCTGTAACAGGTGAGTCCCTTGTTGACAGGCGTGCTCTCAACACACAAACTAAGATGAATGATGAGAGCAACAGAGGGAGAACATTTTTCATACTAGATGCCATATCAATAGCAAGGTATGTAGTATGATCATTGATGGAGAGAGTTATACTAATGTTGCTAGCACTACTTTAGTTGAGAAATTGAATTTACCTACCTTAAAACACTCTTGACCAAACAAGTTGCAGTGATTGAATGACTGTGGGGAGGTTAGGATGGATAGACAAGTGTTAGTTACTTTTTCTATTTGAAAGTATCAGGATGAAGTGCTTTGTGATGTTATACTTATGCATGCTGGCCATATTTTGTTGGCAAGGCCGTGTCAGTATAATATGAGAGTGATACATGATAGATTCAAAAACATGTACAACTTTGTAAAGGAGGGAAAAACAATCAAGCTCGCTCATTTAACTCCAAGATAGGTTTGAGGATCAATTGAAACTGAAAAGTGAGGTTGCTCAAAAAAGAAAGTGAAAATGAGAGTGATAAAAAAAGAAAGAGTGAAAAATGAGAGTAATTAAAAAAGAAAAAGTGAAAAAGAAATTGAGCAGAGTGAAAAATAAATTGAGAAAAATAGAAAGAGTGAGAGTGAAAATGAGCCAAAAAAAAAGAAAAAGAAAAAGAAAAAGAAAAAAAGAGTGAAAAAGAAAGAGAGTCTGCAGAGAGAAAATGAAAGACAAAACTGGGTTTCTATGCAGGAGAGAGTGAGGTTAAGAGGGCTTTCTTAGCATATCGCCCTATGATTTTTCTTATCTATAAAGAGTCTTATCTTAATATTGATGAAACTAACCAGTCTTCCTAGTTTGGCTGTTTATTTGTTGCACGAGTTCGAGAATGTATTCCCAGAGGAGATGCCAAATGAGTTGCCACCCATTAGAGGCATTGAGCATCGGATTGATTTTGTGCCTGGAGCTGCTATTCCAAACTGACCTACCTATAGGAGTAATCCAGAGAAGACAAAGGAGTTTCAGAGGCAAGTTGAGGGTTTGATGAGTAAGGGGTACGTGAGGGAGAGCATGAGCCCCATGTGCAGTGCCAATGCTACTAGTGCCAAAGAAGGATAGGGATGTAGAGGATATGCGTTGATTGCAGGGTAGTCAACAATATTATAGAAAAGTATCGTCATCCCATTCCTATATTAGATCATGTGTTCGATGAATTACATGGCTCCTATATTTTCAATAAAATTGATCTTAAAAGTGGGTACCATCAAATTAGAATGAAAGAGGGTGATGAATGGAAAATTGCTTTTAAGGCTAGTATGGGCTTTATGAATGGTTGGTTATGCCATTTGGACTTACAAATGCGTCCAGTATTTTCATGATATTAATGAACCACGTCCTATGTGTGTTCATAGGCAAGTTTGTGGTTGTATACGTTGATGATATCCTAGTGTACAATAATGACTTAAATAAACATATTGAGCATTTGAGATATGTGTTTGATGTGTTGAGATGTGAAAAATTGTATGCTAATTTTAAGAAATATACCTTTTGCATGGAGAAAGTTGTTTTTCTTGGTTATGTGTTAGTACAAAAGGTATTGAAATGGATGAAGAGAAAGTCAAGGCCATCAAGGAGTGACCAACACCAAAGAGCATCACTGAAGTAAAAAGCTTTCATGGTTTAGCTAAATTTTATCGGTGTTTTGTAAAGACTTTAGCACCATTGCTGCACTACTCACTGAAGTTATTAAAAATAATGTTGGGTTTCATTGGAGGGCTAATCAAGAGCATGCTTTTGCCACTATTAAAGAAATGTTGTGCTTTGTACCTGTGTTAGCATTATCTGATTTTAACAAAACTTTTGAAATTGAATGGGATGCTTCAGGAATAGAGATTGGAGCCGTTTTGATGCAGGATAGGCGGCCCATCGCCTTCTTCAGTGAGAAGCTAAGTGGGGGCGTCCCTAAAGTACCCTATTTATGACAAAGAGCTTTATGCTCTTGTTCATGTATTAGAGACTTGGCAGCACTACCTGTGGCTTAGGAAATTTGTGATCTACACCGATCATGAATCATTGAAGCATCTCAAGGGTCAAGGTAAGTTGAATAAAAGACATGCTAGATGGATGGAGTACATTGATACCTTTCCCTACGTCATATGTTACAAGCAAGGTAAGGAGAACATTGTTGTTGATGCTTTATCCCGAAAGTATGTACTTCTTACTTCTATAAGTACTAAAATGCTTGGGTTTGAATATGTGAAAGACATGTATGCCGATGATGCTAACTTTTCTGATATGTATATGGCATGTGATAAGGTGGCAATTGGTAAGTTTTACAAGTATGATTGTTACTTGTTTAAAGAAAACAAAATGTGGGTGGCTAGTTATTTTATGCGTAAGTTATTGGTGCATGAGGCACATGGTGGGGGATTAATGGGACACTTTGGTGTCAAAAAAACCTTAGACATATTGCATGAATATGTCTTTTGGCCTAATAAGAAAAGGGACGTCAATCGCATTTGTAGCAGGTGCATTACATGTAAAAAGGCCAAATCTAAGGTTTTGCCACATGGGTTGTATGCACCCTTACCCGTTCCTAGTGAGCCATGGGTAGACATATCTATAGACTTTGTTTTGGGGCTGCCTAAGACAAAAAGGGATAGTGATTCGATTTTTGTGGTTGTAGATAGATTTAGCAAGATGGCACATTTCATTCCATGCCATAAAACAGATGATGCCACAAACATAGCTGACTTATTTTTTAGGGAGATAGTGCGACTCCATGGTGTGCGCAGGAGTATTGTTTCTGATAGGGATGTTAAATTCCTTAACTACTTTTGGAAGGTGTTGTGGGGGAAATTAGGTACTAAACTCTTATTTTCTACTACTTGTCACCTGCAGACTGATGGTCAGACTGAAGTAGTTAATAGGACTTTAATTCAGCTTTTATGCACTATTGTTAATAAGAATTTAAAGACTTGGGAGGATTGTTTACCATTTATCGAGTTTGCATATAATAGGATCATACATGCTACTACTTCATACTCTCCTTTTGAAATTATTTATGGTTTTAATCCACCTACTTCTTTAGATTTGATGCCTTTACCTGTTGATGGTAGGAGTAGCTTGGATGGACAAAAGAAGGCGGAGTTGGTGAAGTCACTTCATGAGAGGGTACGGCTTCATATTGCCCAAAAGAATGAAAGGGCTGCTTCTCAAGCTAATAAAGGGCGAAGGCATGTCATCTTTGAATCAGGAGATTGAGTTTGGGTGCACATGCACAAAGAAAGATTCACAACCCATAGATGAACTAAGTTGCATCCTCGAGGAGATGGACTTTTTCAAATTCTTAAAAAAATTAATGACAATGCATATAAAGTGGATCTTCCAGGTGAGTATAATGTTTCTACTACTTTTAATGTTTATGATCTTTCTCCTTTTGATGTAGGTGAAGATTCGAGGTCGAATCCTTTTGAAGAGAGAGGAAATGATGGGAACCAAGGTGGAGCTAGCCTTAAAGATTATTTGCAAGTTCCAGATGGGCCAATTACAAGATCAAAAGCCAGGAAGATCAAGGAAGCAATGTAATGATTGGTGCAATCCATTTGGAATGAAGTTAAGAAGAGCCCAATGCACAAGATGGGCTTGAAGGAAGGAGAACCAGTTTTGATCCACTTAATACAAGCTATGGAAGACATGACTTAGAGATAGGGCTTGTTAAGGCTTTCAATTTGTTTAAAAGATTTTTATTATTAGTTTAGAATAAGTGGGCTTGAGGATACTTAGCCCATATATGTCTTATTTCTTATGAACAAATGTTTTTAAAAAGGCCTAGTATTTTGGCCAATGCCTTATTTGAAAAGCATTATATTATTTGAACTAGGGTTTTTAGAAGTTATTGTAGCGCGGCACTATTCACGATATAGTACCTACGGCACTATTTGCTTAGGGTTTTTAGGTATTGTTTATTTAAATCACTTGTAACCTCATTTGAGAAGACAAACATTATTGAATTTTAATTGTGAGTTGAGTTTACTCCTCTTGTTCTTGGTTGAACTTTTGAACTTATCAAAGGCAAATCATAACCTTTGTGGCATTCCTCCTTTTAATCTAGGTTCTTGAGAAGGGTTTTTCAACGGGTCTAGATTTTAATATAATCTAGATTCTTGAAACAAGTTCTTAGATGGTCTAGATTCTCCATCCATAAACTTGAGTTTGACTTTCTTGGGTTTGTTTTTCCAATCTTGTTGTTGGATCTCAAAGCGAATCGATTGGGGTTCATATCAATAGTTGTTAAATTCAAGTAAATAACTTGATAAATCTCCTAGTCATGTTGATCAGAGATGGGGAACCCTAAGTCTGGCCTGGAAAATATTATGAGTCTGCTCGGTAAAAAGTACCAATGCAAGATTTCACTGGGTTGGGAGGAGGCAGGGTCCATGAGACCCTCACCCTTTTTTCCCTACCACATGATAGACGTTGACCCTAATCTCACAAAACTTGGGGGGGCCACATAGTGTAAGCATCGGTGCAGGAGATGCTATAGGGGTTATGTCCAGTCAGTGAGGGATTGAGATTTAACATATTTTTCATCCATTTAACATATTTACTAACAATGTTTTGTCGATATAACATATTTTATAATTCGAAGAAAAAAGTATGAGAATAATGTGGACTCCATTGGATTTGATATTGAGGACGATTGGGAAAAAATTAAGTAGTGTTTTAGAATAGAAATACTGTTTATATAAAGTGATTACACAAAAGTAAATTTACAAACTAACTTGACTTGATACAGTACCTCAGATTGTAAAGTTACTTTTATTGCTAGGTAGATCTATAGATCACATGAAGTCACATCTGTTTGTGGTTTTACTTTTATATAATTCATTTGTATCTGTAACACTTCTCATTCAAGAAAAAGAATAAAACTAGTGTTCTTCATTGGAGTAAGTTGATGAAGCATGCGGCTCTCGGTTTTGCTCTCTAGATCTAAATTGAAAAACCTCTGACTCTCCAGCTCTCCTATTTATCCCACAAGTCATGATTAAATAGATGTTGAATTTAAAATATGAAATCAGAGAATTATGACTATAATCTACCCTGAAAATTTGGAAAATAGTTTCTAACATTAAATGTTAAGAAAAGAAAAAATTATCCCAAGATTAACGGGATAATAAAAAATGGAAGATTCAATGATGATCGGCTTGATTTGTAGAGCTCTGATCTCGGGAGGATCCCACCGGCTAGATGCCATGTGCACTAAATATAATTGGTCTACTCAGCCAATGACCAAGATGTGAGGTATCTGACGGAGATGAAAGACTACTGATCGGGATGATAAATTATTGAGCGGTAAGTACCCTCGCCTCTGGGTCCCCTCGCCCCTCGTTGATTTGGATCTGTAGTCCATTCTTTTGTACCAAAATACTCTTCATATATACTAAATCTTTTAATTCCTTCAAATCGAAGACAATAAAGGAAAATATAAAATAAAATCAATAGAATTAAATAAAAACTGACACTTTTTATAAATAAAAGAGTATTAAAAATCATATAAAAATCACATTTATCAGTGCAGCACCTGCTTGAGGTATCCTAAGTGTTCTTCCCAACTCTTGTTGTACACTAGGATGTTATTAAAAAAAAAAAAAAATCAGTACAAACCTTCGCAATAGGGGCCTGAATATATAGTTCATCAACCATTGAAATGTGGACAAAGTGTTGGTGAGACCAAATGGCATCACCAAGAACTCATGGTTGCCCTCATGAGTTCAAAACGTTGTTTTGGCTATGTCCTCAGGCACCACCCTTATTTGGCGATAACCCGACCTGAGATCTAGCTTTGAAAATAATACTGTACCTCCAAGTTCATCTAGTAACTCATCTATTACGAAAATGGGGAATTTGTCTTTCACTATCTCTTGGTTTAGTGACCTATAATTGACACAAAGTCTCCAACCCCTGTCCACCTTCTGCACCAACAGCACTGGGGATGAAAAGGGGCTAGAGCTAGGCCTCATTATCTCATTTTTTAGCAACTCAGCCACTGTCTTCTCTATTTCAAATTCCTGATAGTACCTATAGAGTCTTGTGGAAATGGATTGGGTACCCTTCTTTAAGACTATTCTATGGTCACAAGTTCTTTGTGATGGCAGCCCCTAAGATTCCTCAAATACCCCCTTAAAAGCCCTCAACAACTTTTCAATATCTGGGTTGTTTCTCACTTCATGTTGGACCTTTTCATATGGGCCTATTTGCAGCAGCAAACCTCTTCCAATTGATAAGGAGGCTTATGTTCTCTAAGGTAAGAGGTTGAAGTCTAAGCCTCGAGAGGCTTATGTTCTTCCCCATTTCAACAACCTTCATCGATAAATTGGAAAATCTCAAATTATAGGACCCAAATTTACCAACCAGTTCACCCCAAGTTCCAAGTCATACCCTCACAGTTTAAGAATGTAAAGAGAAGAGGAAAACCAATTACCTTGGATTTTGACCTACACTGCCTCACAGTACTGTTCACTTCTCACCACTTTACCATTAGCCACTCTTAGTGTCAACCAAGACGATAGATCCACATTCACATTTAGATTAGTACTCTAAGCTATTGTTGGATCTAAAAAATTGTGGGTGCTTCCAGAATCAACAAAAATACCACTGATTCTATTGCAATTTGACACACTAGCCATAAGGTGTTAGAGCTAGGAGTCCCTGCAATTGCATGAAAGGAAATTTCTAGGTCTCCCTCCACTGGCTCGAGCACCTTGCCTTCCTCTGCCTGTATGGTTTCCTCACTGGCTTCCAGCAACACCTCCTCTCCCACACCCTCACAGCCTTGCAATAAGTAAATTTTGGGTGTTTTACAAACGTGAGTGGGATTCTACTTCTCATTGTAGTGGCAACAAAGGCCTCTCCTCCGTTTATCATCCATTTCACTTGAAATAATCTTTCTTGCAGGTACCACAGACTTAACCCATCTACTAGCCCTTCCTAACCCCCATGGAACCCACTGCCTGATACAGGTGAACTACTCTTCTCTCCACATTGTTTAATGAGTTTCTTTGTGTTTGCTATAAATACTCTTCTTGTATTTTCACCAACTAAAATGCAACATTTAGACGTACTAGGTTGAACATTCTTATTGGCAAACGGGTCTCATCTTGTAGCCCACTAAGGAAGCTACTGAGCTTGTGGGTATTGGACAAGCCTTTCAACCTGTTGGAGAGGGCTTGGGCCTTGTACAAGGCCAATGTGGACGTTTGTTTCAAATGTGTCAAGACGTCCAATGGATTGTCGTAAGCTATGGGGCCGAATCGAAGTTGGATGGCACGGGTGAAGGAATCCCAAGTGTTGAAATGACCATTGTCCCACGCATCTTGATACTAGATAAGTGCTTCTCCTTGCATGTCATATGAGGCCATTAGTAATCGATGGCCTGGTTGTGTTTGATATTGAAATATTGATTGGTTTTGAATACCCAACCTATTGGGTTATCACCTTCAAAATGTGGGAAATCTAACTTGACTCCCCTGTTGATTGTCCTTCTAGGGTCCTGGACCTCCAAGTCCCGTTCCTATTGCTGCTCTCTGTTGGCTACTTGTTGCTGGTTTTCTAACAGGGTCCATATCATATCTGTCATCTGAGCCGTCTGGCCCTTCTATTCTTGAATCTCCTTATACATTGCTAGTTGTCGTTGGTTCTCTTGCTGCTGCTTCAATCTAGTGCCTTTAGCCATAGATTTGGTGGTGTTTGGATTGGTAGATATAAGATTCCACTTTTAAGGATCCCACTCGTTTCTTTACCAAAACTCACAGTGTAATTGTAAAATGGAATGTGAATGAAGGATGAAGAAGAAAATGGATAAACTGAAATTAATATACGTATGGATGTATTCGAGGTCACCCAATTGTTCTAGGAAGTTCATACAATCAACAATATTCCAGAATGTTCAAAACCCCTCTCAAGTGTGAGTTTTAACAATTTTCTATGAAAATCACGAATTAGCCTTGCACTACTATAGCCTTAAACGTAAAATAAAACTGCAACGTATTAATGAAAAGAACTACATTCCAACATAAATGAAAAGCTACGCCGTTTAGTAGAAGAGAGCAAAGCGGCATCATTTCACTCCATTTTCTAAAATGATGTCATAAGTAAATTGATAAAGTCCTCTTAGCCCTAACTTTGGTTCACTTATCCTCTTCTTCTATCCTCTTCTCAGTCGTCACTCCTTGAAATCCCAAAGCTCCTATCTTTCATCATCTTCAATCCCCCCACTTGGGAGCTTCGTGGCATTGATATAGTTGAATTTTTATTATTTGGTTTCTAGGGTTTTTGAATTTAACGGTGCAGAAAGCAAATTGGGTATGTTTCAATAGTTTGATTTTGGGCCTTTTGAATATGTTGGGAATGGAGATTTTCCACCTGATTATTTTTTAGTTCCCGCCAAGAATGAAGCTTGGGCTCAAAACTAAACGTATAAATGGGAAAGCAAAGGGTTTTATGAATTTTTAATAATATATAATAATTTATAGTTTTAATAATTAATTTTGGAATATAGTTTGTATATATAATTAATTTATTTATATATTGTGATACCCCAGACTTTGCCAAGTCTTCATTGGTATTTTTATTAGCAGTTAATGTATAGTTATTGGGCCATGCAAGGTGATAGAGGATGCCTAGAGATATTTATTTGGATATGGGACCATTAGGCATGGACGCCCACAAGAAAGGCCCACAAGACCCATAGGAGATTTCAGCCACTAAGGGCCTAAGGGTTAAGGAAAAACCCTAATTAGGATTTTGGCAGGGGAGGTGTGTATTAGGAAGAGGAAAAAACTTTTAGTATTCCTTAGAAATTCCCATAATTAGAAACTTAGGAAAAAAGCACACTCGTTAGCACATTGGTGCCACTTAGCAAACATGCTTGAAGGTTTCTAGGAGAATCTAAGGAGACGAAAAATGATGTAGGGTTCAGCACACACCTAGGGTACACACCCATTCCACCAACCCACATGCCACATGTCTCATATGCACACATCACATCTAGATACTTTGAACTTGGATGTAAAAATGGATGAGAAAATGAGGGGACATGGTTTTGGTAATCCCATGTGATAACCAGAGCTTGGCTAAGAATAGTCCATAGGTTATTTTAGTTGCTATGGTATTTTATGGGCTTTAGTATTTTATTTAAAAGGAAGGCCTTAGAATTCAGGTTGTGCAACATGAGCCCAAGTGAAGCTAGCCCTAGAAAGCCTTGTGAATTTTGGCCCCTATAAGGAAACCTAAGCCCGTGACCCAAACCCTTGCCACTAGTGCCATGTGTCATACATTTGAGGCACTATGTATCTTTTCATGATAGTGGACTTGAAGGGGGGGAGGGGGAGAATTGTAGGGAAGCCAAGGGATAGCTTGCATGCCTACACCTCATCTTTTGGCTAAAATTCGAGTTCTAAGGTAGGTGCTCTTGGAAAGAGAGCTTAGGGAAGACAAAAGAGGATTGTCCAAGTGATTTGCATGGAGAAACCGAAGGGACATAATGAGATTTTGAAAATTTGAACTACATTCAAGTTATCTTCAATTTTTTCCATGTGTCAACCATACAATGAGCTTCTAGAAGAAAAGATGAAGAGACAATGCACAAAAATTACTCTTGTACTCCTAGGGTTTCGGCTAATACATTGCCACATGTCATGTTTTGAAATTTTGAGAAGCATAAGTGGGAGAGTAACCAAGGAAACATGCATAGGAAAAAGAAGTTTCTTGCTTAAGGAAGAGTAAAGGACATGTATGGAAAAAGGAAAAGACACATGGGAAAAAGGAAAAGATGAATGAAAAAAGGAAAAAACATATGAGAAAAAGAAAAGATGCTTGAGAAAAGGAAAATACACATGGGAAATGGAAGAGATGCATGGAAAAAGGGAAGAATGCATGGAGAACATGAACCCACACACTACATGCCACTTGGCAAGCATGCACAAGTCTACAAGGTTCTAGCCTAGCATTAGGACTTATCAAATGGAAATTTTGCCCTAGAGATCCATTGAATTTGGACCATAAGGAGGAGCATGCCCAAGGAGCCTCTTAGGATTTCAAATTTTGACACAATACCATGCCAAATGTCACACATGTAGAGGGTCTTTTGGACTTTCTAAGGAGAGGCAAGGATGAAAAAGAAAAATAAGCCTTGACATATGGCACCCATATAAGGGTATTCTTAGATTTCCAAGGACCCATGCCACTTGGTAAGATGATTCTTTTCAAGATTTCTTTTCAGATTTGTGTTCCCTATAGCCTAGCAAAGGCAACACTTGTCCCACATGTTCAAAACCCCTCTCAAGTGCATGTGCATTTGTCCCACATGCACCTACTACACCACTTGTCCAACATGCAGACCTACCATACGACACTAGGACAAATTTCCAGAATTTTTTCTTAGCACCATTCGGCCATCACCATTAGTCTCTCTAATTTTCATTTTCTCAAGTTTTCTCACCGACCAAACACCACCATCACTCCTCAAGCCCTATTTTGAAATCACTAAGGATTTCTCCTATACCATTGAAGAAGAAAAGAAGCACACAAAGGTAAGAACCATCTCACTATTTCTTGCCTATACACATATGGCCAAGAGAGGAAAACAACACCACCAAGTTTCGGTTTTAGGGTTTCACAAACAAACACTCACTTTCACTTAGGGAAACTAGGATTTTTCTTCAAGAAGAAGAAGGAACCCGAAGTATTTTCTTGCTTAAAGCACATGAGCATGAAAGCTTGGAGAGGATGAGAGCCACGTCCATGATGAGTGTGCAAAAGTGCACTCTAAATACCCTATTATTGGATTAAAATGCTAAAATGTGAATAGAAATCATAAAAATTAATGTGTATTCTTGAATTGAGTTTCTATTTACGTTGAGAGACTCCTAAGCAGTTTTTTTTTATTTTTTTTTATGTTTATTTTCAGAGTTTATAAAGGAGCAAGTCAAAATCTAGTCAAATTGAAAGAAAGAGCTTCATGGGATTTGAGAGAAATTTAGTTCAACAAAAAAAAAAAAAAAATCACAAAAGGAAACTGCAAGAAGTCTAAATCCAAAATTTGCTAGGAGACAGTTTAGACATACTTTAGTATTTTGATCGTAACTTTTTACTCACACATCAGATTGATGCAATTCTTCATGCATTAGAAATCTATCTTAAAGGGCTATAAATTTGTCTGCAATAAGGATTTCTAAATTCAAACTCCTGAAGCACGTACGTGACTGTCAAGATGAGTCCTAAAATTTAGGTAATTTTTTTATGCAGAAATTATGAAGACATTAGGGTTTCTTTCCTCCCCTATATCAACATATCATTAGCACGGAATAGAGGAGGAGAGAGGCACAAGAGGTAGATTTGAAGAGAGGAGAAAATCACTTCTATGACCGTCGTTCATTTTAGTTTTTTCTTGAGATTTTTGTTGTCCATTATATTTATGGGTAACTAAATTATCAAGTAGAGTTAGGGTGAACTTGCATATTAGATGGTATTTTTTTTTATCTATTTTTAATTTATGTATTTGATTTTCAATAATTAAAATTCTTTTGTTTTATCATTTTCAATTCATTCTTGATGTTTTCTTCTCTGAATAATCATAGAATTTATTCTGTTTATAGATTCAGTCATGTCTTTTCTATTGAATGGATTGGTTCTTTGATTATGTTTGGATCAATTATTTATCTATATTGATTTAGTTATTTGCTGCAATATTGCTTCCGGAGTATATTGTCGTTGTTGGATTTTTTCAATATGGATAATAATTTACATATTTTAAAAGTGGTGAATGATTTTTTGAAAGGTTACATTTGGGTTTATTTGGGTTTATAAATATATACTTTCCGATTGAAAATTTTGGAAATTGAGTTCTCAATTGAGTTATCCAATGAATTAAGAATAATTAAAATACGAAATTTATGCAAGGGATTCCCGACACTCTACTGTTCTTCAAATTTGAGTACTTTTTCTGTTAATCACTTTGCTTCACTTCAATTTACATTTAAAATTAATATTCGTTCTCTATTAATCATTTAATATTTTTCTTTAGTTTCTTTATTCCTCCTGCTATTCTTTTAATTTGTCTTCTTGTGGTATCGACACCCTAAATATGTGCTATAAATACCGCGTTATTCTCTGGGTATAATCAGTCCATGATACGAGGAAAACTAAGGTTTTTATTGTTTAGAAGTTTTGGACCTAAGAGAGAGCCTTGACGACTACGGTTTCTCTTGTTTTGAGAAAATACCCTACAACACTCACCCGCTCACTCATGCACGGTTTAGGGTTTTGAAAGAATGGATTCTCATTGCCTTGTTAATACATTTTCAGATTTGCTTAATTTACTTGGGTGTTGAATTTTTTAAGTAAACTTCCAACCTACTCTTGATAACACTTGTATTTACTGTGTAAACTCTTGTTTGTTTATTTTGCTTGAATATTGCTATCTTGTTCCATGAATGTATTTGGTTTATATGATGTATAGGCCTTTGTATGAACTTTGTTGGTTGAATCTTGTTATTCTATGGTGTTATATTCAGTTTTGGTTAGATGGTGATGAGATGCCATGTTTTGTGATGCTTTGATTGAAGAAGAATTCGAATAGGCTATATATAAGGGTTTCAGTTTTGCCTTATATATGTGCTATGCATGTTTGTTTGGACGTAAGATTGAGTGGAAACATGAGTTCATGAGTTGTGATGATAAAAATCCATGTATTGGAGGGCTTGGATGAATTGGCGAAGACCCATTTAAGGTTATAAAATTCTGTTTTGATGTTGGGAAGTATGAAATGAATATGTTTGCATGTATTCGACATGGATTGCATGTTCTAATATTTTCAAGCCATGTTGTGAGATGCATGTTATTGTTTAAGTTATATGGTTTGGCTTTTGCTTGTTGCATGATTAAGATAAGTGCTTCATCATGAGTCCATGTCTCATGCATTTGGGTCCATGTTTTCAAAAGAAAGAGTCAAGTATGTTTTATCATGGCCCCAAATTTTAGAATGAGAAAATGCCCTAGTAAAACTCCTCGTCCACTCTTGAGTGTTTAAAGTTAAGTGGGGACCCCTGAGTTGATTAAGTACAGTCGACGGGTCTCGAAATGTTCCTATGGAAGGATACCGGAGTGAGGTTGCATCTAAAACTAGTATGTGAGTATTACGGTGAAGGCGAAATATGCGAATTGTCGTATATGAATATATTTACGATATGAAGTAGTCACCTTAATCAGGTGGATCGTTGGTTGATACGGTAACTAGCAGGGAACACACAGTGCTTAGGGGAGTTGTGAGGTATCCAAACATATAAATCGTATGATATGAACAAGGCATTTTAGCTCCATGATATGATATGACATTTCAATGATAAGATATGATAGGGTATGATATAACATAGCATGACGTATCATGATATGACATGATATGATACGATATGATATATCATGTCATAATATGACACGACAGATATGATATGATATGATATGATATGATATAATATGATATGACATGATATGATATGCTATGATATAGGGGAAATGATATGTAATGATGAGACTTGGTCTCAATATAATATGTTATGAAACGAAATAGAAATGGCATGATATTTTATGATATGAAGAAGAACCCAAGCTCAAATGATATGAATGATAAAGTGTTTAAATTGCATGATTAAGCTGCTTAAGTGGATAAATTGTGTAACTAAAAACTAGTTAAGCACTTAATTATGTAATTTATTAATCAATTGATGAATTCTAATAATTTTCACTTGAAAAGATTTATAATACAGTTGTTAGGCGACATCAGAATTAAAATTTTAATTTTATCCCTCTCATTATGAACACTTAATTTGAATTGATATAGGGCATTTTTTAGAAATGCAAGGAGAAGGGGCACAGACTTGCCACACGCTAGAGTGCACTAAAATTAAAGGTAAGCACGTGAGAAAGAAGGGGCTGGCAGATGGCCTCACAATAGTTCACGACTTAGGACCACAGTAGGTCACGCAGGAGATGACATAGGAGGCTCACGTGGGCACTTGGTTTTCATTTTTATTTCTTTGTTTTTTGTCTAGTTTTGAGTCGGCGTGGGGTGGAGCTCTCACGCTCTGTTTTTTTTTTTAATTTTTAATTTTTATTTTCTTTTGATTTTCTGTTAGTTGCTTTTCGTTTGGATTTGGCTGGGTTTTATTAGGTGTGAAAGGTGTGGGGGTACGGATAGGGGTGTGCAAAATTCCGAAGTGCTCGATTCCGGCCGACTTCCGCTCCGATTTCGACTCCGACGGAATCGGAGGGTTCGGAAGTCGGAGTCAGAATCGGAGGGTTCCGACTCCGTAACGGAAGTCGGAATTGGAATCGGTAAACCACAAGTTCCGAATTCCGATTCCGATTCCGACTTTTAAAAAAAAAAAAAAAACCAAATGCAAAACGACGCCGTTTTGCATCTGGTTTTTGTCGACCTGTAACTTTGAACGGTGTCGTTTCATTTAAATGAGAACGACACCGTTTGAACTTTGAGTCACGGCTTAATGGCCTCCAGCCCTGCGCGAGGGCCATAACCCATTTCTCACTCGGAGTCCTCGACCATTCGACCTGACTCAACCATTTCCCCCACTCTCCCCTCACGCTCATGGCTCACGGACCTCAGCTGCCACAGCCCCCATCGTACACCAGTCCGCCGTAAATTGGCGTCAGGTCATCGTCGCCGAGTCGCCGCAGTACCACCACTTGGAACCAAGATAATACAAGAGGTAAATATATATTTTTGCATTGTGTATTTACTCCAAAATTTTGAGCGGGATGTATTTGATAATTGGAAATTGGAAATTGGATGTTCTGTTTTCTACGTTGGCCGTGAATGTATTGAGGAGGATGATGGTCTTTTTCAACCGGTGTGTTAGTTGGATGGAGTTTGAAGGCTACGGCCTACGTGTTTGTGGAAATGTCACAAAGAAATGTCACGGCCAACCCTCACAAATAACCCTTCCAATCACCTCCCAGCTGAATCAAAGGATGCAAATAACCCAAAAAAAAGAAAAAGAAAATAGAAAACCAATATATTCTTTCTACATTTAAATCTTATCCTGTTAGCTTGGGGCTCTTTTTTTTTTTCCCCCTCTGTACATCAAAGCTTACCACCAGAAGATTGAATATTTTGTCATATGTGTAGTTGTACAAACTCTTTTACCTGTAGTCAATTTCATTTTCTATATGATTTTGACATACAAAGGATGCAAATTAAGAATTCAATGGAGTTGGCTCAACACATGTTGATGAGTCTGGATTTTGTTTTGAATTATATTAATGGCCATCTCTTGCTGACAAGTGCTTTTTTAGAGCTGCACTCTTGTGTTTTCGGCCATATCAAAATAAGTGATATTCTGTGTGATGCTCATAATCCAATAACTGAGCTTTCCGTAAATTACTGCCATTACAGTATATAGCTAGACATCATCACACACTAAAGTTGGGACGAAGTTCTTGGACAACTGGTGCTAAAAAAAAATAAAAAATAAAAACAAAAATAAAAATTAGGAGGTTTCATTTTAAAATGCACACATAAGTTTTATAAAATATTAAAACGTAGATTAATGGTATCAGACTCGTTCTAATACCATTCGCAAAGATTCAATAAAAAAGCAAATTGTATGTGGATTTATATTCTCCCACAAGATTTTTTAAATAAATTTAGGTCTCATCCTCTTCTTAAAAAAAATAGTCATCAAGACAGCCAATGCCAAAGGAGAGCAATGTGATCTTTGATCAAGTCAATGCACCAATATTTTTCTTCAATTGGTATGTGACTATCATGTTCTTTAGTTGACCCACGTAGATAATGAACCAATTCTCATTATTTTCACTTGCAGATAGAGGTTTAAGACAAGTTTTAAAAGTCATTTTAAGATACTTGATGCATGTTCTCCCATGAATTAGCTTAATGACCACGTTATTTCATTTACCAATTAGTTATGATTGTTTCTCAAATTTCTTAAACAAAATGTTCAGTCTTTGGAGTATTAGGTAATATAAAACTCTAAAATCAAGTTAAATCATCAATTATATAAAGACCAAGAACAAGTATGGGACAAATAAGTGTTTGTTGCCACAATGGCCTATTGTACTTGGGACAAAGAGTTTTAGGAATTGACCATTTTGAGTCCCTTGTTAGATACATGAAGATAAGAAGAGAAGTGTATCTTGACATTATATCCATTTGAACTCAGACTTGCTTATCATTAAAAATACATAGACACACAAGAATATAAAGAATGCAGTGTGACAAGAGGGGCTGCACAAAATTTCTATAGATATCAAGGGTATTCATGTTCATCACAGTGATACACAGTTTCTAGGAATTTAGCACATTACAGGTGGCAATACATTATTAGTGCGTCAACAAGCTTAATATTTAAAAACTGGTATTATTTGGAAAAACATTAACTATTTAGTATTTGGTGATAATAAGGATTATGGAAGATAAATTATATTGTATTGTCTATATATTTTTTTTAAAATATTGTTTTTTCTTTTTCTCTTCTTAGTTAAAATATTTTTATATTGGTGGCTTTAATGTTCTTCTTCTTGTGTGCTTTTGTTCTGCTCTCCTCATCTCCCTTAATTGCTTCTTAACTGAACCTTAAGCTCCTATTCATATTTAGTCCCTTGTTTTTACTCTTTCTTATAATGTTGATTCTTGATTTTATTTAATAAACTACTTTAATTTTTGAAACTAAATGTGTCAGATTTCAAGCTATGGAGGAAGAACCATATGGGATGCCAGAACAAGATCAGGATGCCACAATTCCGTCCCCAACACCGAGATCTAGACCCACTTCCAGAACACAAACTTCATGTGCAAGTAGTCGATTTCCACTCCCGGTAAACATAGAAGATGAGGATACATTTAATGATGAGGAGGAGATGGGGCTTGGGGATGAGCCGGATGTACCACCACCTTCATCCACGAGGACCAGACCACCACGTCCACGATCAAATAAAAAAAGATCGTGGACGTGGGAACATTTCACAAAGGTTGACGGTGATCCCTCGGAGCCGCACGCAGCTTGCAACCATTGTGGCACAGAAGTTGCATGTCATTCAAAGAAACAAGGCACTGCTGGTTTGATATCACATCTAAATAGTTGCCAGAGGTATAAGATAGCGAAAGGATTGGTGGCCCAAGATCAGACAACGCTAAGTTATGAAACTTCCACTGCAATTGATGGTACGCAATCCAAGAAAATGGTCATCCCTCAATATAGTGAGAAGATGTTGAGAGATGCGCTTGCCGAGATGATCATCAAAGATGAGATGCCTTTTACTACAGTTGAGAAAACAGGGTTCCGATCGTTTATCAAGCTTATTGAGCCACGATTCCCAATGCCGTTACGGTATACAGTGATGCGAGATTGTATGAAAAGACATTTGAAAGAGAAGGCTGAGATGAGACAAATGTTTGTGACGACTGGCCAGAGAGTCTCATTTACGACTGACACATGGACGTCTATACAGAATGTTTCATACATGTGTATTACAGCACACTACATAGATAGTTCATGGACTTTAAAAAAACGGATTATTGGATTCAAAGAAATAATTGATCATAAGGGTGCATCAATTGAGGCAGCGATGGATGATTGCTTGAAAGATTGGGGAATACAGAAGGTTTTATGCATTACAGTTGACAATGCCAGTGCTAATGATACTGCAATTGAATGGTTCAAGCGGAATACGAGAGTGAGAGATGATGTCATCCGGGGCCATGAGTTTATCCATTTTCGTTGTTGTGCTCACATAATCAACCTGATTGTGACTGAGGGGTTAAAAGAGGTTGACGATTCCATTACAAAAGTCTGCAACATTGTGCGGTATGTGAGGGGTTCCCCGCGAAGGCTAAAAAAATTCAGGGCAATAGAAGAACAACTTGGGATAAAACATTCTCAGACGCTGTGCTTGGACGTTCCCACTCGATGGAACTCTACATACATGATGTTGGATGTGGCACAGAGGTACCAAAAAGTGTTTGAGCGGATGGAGGTGGAAGATGGGGGTCTGCGGTATGCTTTGCTGGAGCCTGCAGGAAAGGGGCTCGGTCCGCCGGACACACATGATTGGACGAGTGTAGGATTCTTTGTCACATTTTTGCAGATTTTTTCTGATATTACAATGAAAATATCTGGATCCGCATACACGACTGCAAACTTGTGGTTCAGTCAGATCTCGACACTACACCACCACTTGGAAGATGGTTGCGATGACCCTAGCGGACTGTTATCTGGTATGGCTCAGAGGATGTCCAAATATAATAAATATTGGGAGCAAATTGAGAAGATAAATAGATTACTCTTTGTAGCTGTGATCCTTGACCCCCGAATCAAGTTGGCCGTGATAGAATATTGGGCAAATTCCGTCCTCGGGGCAATGAAAGTTGCATCGTTTATTACAACGCTGAAAACTGATCTCAATGACTTGTACAACCACTACAAAAATAGTGGACAACCTTCATCTTCAGCGGGTACCTCACACGTGACTCCGAGACCTCCCTCTGATGACTTTAGCCCGACTGACACATTGCCTCGACGCCGTAGGAATTACGACATCATGAACAAGTATCATCAGCTCGTTGCATCGAAGAATATTATGGGGTGTACTTCAGAGGTTGAACGATATTTTATGGAAGAGGTCGATCCACCTAGTCCTGCATTTGAGATATGCATTTGGTGGAAGACTAATTCCATCAAGTATCCAATCCTTTCCAGTATTGCTCGAGATGTGCTAGCCATTCCTATTACGACGGTTGCATCTGAGTCGGCGTTTAGTACTGGAGGTCGAGTCTTGGATGCTTTCCGGAGTTCTTTGTCACCGTCAACCATGGAGGCCCTCGTTTGCACACAGAACTGGATCAGTGATACACCCCTTGGACTAGATAGCATTGGCATTGATGATGAGAGCTATAGGCTTGAAGATGGTAACCTTATTTTACTTGTTTTTTTATTATTGATTATTTTAATTGTTTTTATGATTTCAAAAATTTATTTAATTTATATTTTTTTATCATTTCACAGATGTAATTGTGAACCCCGGTATAGTTGCCGATGAATGATGGAGTATGGATAAAGATAAGTTGATGTCAGAATTAACTTAATCTCTATTGGTATTAATGGTAATTAAATTTTACTTTTATTGTGTTCAATTTTCTGTATCAATATTTAGTTATATTTATTGATTGAATACTTATTTATCTTAATTTCAGGTACTTCAAATGACCAAGTACGATGCTGCAAAGTGCAAATGATGTTTTTTATTTTGGTTGAATCAAAATGTTTATTTTTATGGACTGTTTAATCAATATTTGAAATAGGCTGTTATTCCTACTATTAATTGTTTAGGACTTTCTGATTTATGTATAATAATTAATTATGCAGTCTAACGTGCTCAAATATATTTGACCTTTTGCATTGAAAATATTTTCCATGATACTCGTTATACCAGGAAAATTAATTCATTCATTAATTAATTATACGCTTTAACGTGATTGAAAATATTGTCCATAATACTCGTTATACCAGGAAAATTATTTAATTCATGAATTAATTATACGCTTTAACGTGTTCAAGCTTTTATATAACAATCAAACTTTGAAAATAAGGATAAAATAAATTAAAAAAAAAAAAGATAAAACGTATCAAGTTGGCCGAGTCGAAATTAAAGTTGGAAGTCGGAATTCCGGCTCTGATCGGAAATCCGACTACCGACAGTAATCGGAATTCCGTTCGGAATTCGGAATTCTGAATTTCGAACGGAATCGAACTCCGATTCCTCTTGGAATCGGAATTGGAGCTCGATTTCGACTCCGACAAAAGTCGGAGTAGGAAGTCGAAATTCCGATTCCGACACCGTCGGAATTGGAGCACAGCCCTAGGTACGGAAGAAGCTCTCTCTCTCTCTCTCTCTCTCTCTCTCTCTCTCTCTCTCTCTCTCTCTCTCTCTCTCGTTTGTATTTTCATTTTTATTTTTTTCTTTTCCTAGTTTTGTTGAGGTGCAGACTTGAGGGGCTGGTCTTCTTTGTTTTTTAGACTAGTTTATGTTTTCGGCTGTAGGAAGAAACTTGGGAGTCGGCGTGAAGCTCTCCCTCATTTTTTTTTTTTGCAATTTATTCTTTGCTTGTTTTTAGCTTTTTAGTTCAGACCTTACAATCTCTCTTAGGGGTGTAAAACAAATCCGGCAAATTGAAAAACCGGTTCGGGCCAATTGTGCCGGTTTTGGACCGGTTTGGTCTGGAACCGATTTTTATAAACAGGAAATCGGCTGGGACCCGTCGGGTTCCAGTTAACATTGGACTGGACCGGACCGGTACTGTTTATATATATATATATATATATATATTTATTAATATTATATATAATATATTTTATATTATATATAATTTTTATATAAAATAATATAAATTATAATTATATATAAGATAATGTTATTATAATTTATAAATAAATGTTTAATCTTAAACATATAAATTTAATTCATCATATATTATTAATAACATTTTATTATAAGAAGCAAGAACTAAGAAGAAAAAAAAATTACTCAAATAATCAAATATTATTACTAAATTTTGAAATAATCACTAATACTAAATAGTCAAATATTATGACCTAATGCTAAATACTAATAGTCTAATATTATATTACTAATTTACTTTTAATATTATACTTTCAGTCTATGTATAAACTATAATAAACTAATACTAAAGTTTAAACTACTATACTAATATTAGTATATAAATCACTACACTAAATAATCACATATAAAATAATCACTATAGTCTATTAATAATATAGTTATAATATTCACTAATATTTATAATGATACTAATAGTCTAATAAAATATTACTATTGATAATATACTTTAAGTCTATATAATCATTAATTACATAAAAAATAATCACATATATACTAATAGTCTAATACTAATATTCTAATATAGGCTATAGTTATACTCATACTAATATAGTTATACTAAATCACCAAAACTAATGCTAATATATAGCTATACTAATAGTCTAATATTAATACTATTACTATTATATAGTCTAATATATTATATAGTTATAACTAATACTAATATATATACTAATACTAATAGTCTAATATAGACTTATAGTATTAATACTATATTGCATTGTTATATTCTTTAATTTATTATCTATAACTGATGTAGGGGGATCCGAGACAGATGATGCTAAGTTGTCAGATTGCACCTTGATGGCATTGAGATACCATGAGTTGGCAGATCAGCGCAAAAGTGAGAATTGATTGTGATATGTTCCTCATTGAGGCCGTTTTGAGTGCGTTTCAGTCTTTTGGCCATAACATTGGATACTGGTGTCGGAATCGCACATAAGACCCTAATTCGGAAAGCTCTTTTCGGCGCGCACGCTGTCCATATTGAGCGTGGCTCCATGTGCCTTTTTTTGACCATAAATTCTGTTATTTTCCCCTCCAAATCACTAGTTTTAGTTATTTTTTACTATTTATGGTAATATTTCGCTTGTCAGTTAGGAAGTCATTTTAAACTCGATTTGGGCTGAATTTTTTGCAGATTACTTATTTTATTTCGAATTTCAATTTGGAGTGATTTTCGAGATTTTGCTATTTTTGGCAAAATTTGGATAAACACGATTTTTGGCTATAACAGTCCAGCCTGTGGATTGATTTTGATTATTGCTTGATTTGATAATATTCAATTAAACCTTAGAGACTTTTCTCTCTGGTTTTGGGCGATTTTTCTCCTGTGAATCATCTGTTAGAACTAGCTTGCAGGATAATCGCTATTCTATCTGGCGTCAATAACTATGTAGTCTATTATATATATATAGTCTATTATATTAATACAACTTAAATTTTATGACCTAATACTAAATACTAATAATCTAATACTATATTACTATTAGTATTATACTTTAAGTCTACGTATAATACTATAAATTAGTATATAAATCATTATACTAAATAATCATATATAAAATAATGATATAGTAACACTAATACTAAATTAATATACTAATACTATCAATATAGTCTATCAATAATATAGTTATAATAAAATAAATTCACTATAACAATTAACAAATATTAATATCATTATATGGTAATTATAATTACTATAATGAATACTAATATTTATAATGATACTAATAGTCTAATATAGACTATAGTTATTGTGACGCCCCCAAAATCCCCACGCCCGAACACGGGGAAATTGAGACGTCCGGATAGTGACACCCGGGTCACCATCCCATCGACGGGTGCCGAGTGTGTGCAAGGCAGCAATTGTGTACAGAGAGACACGCAGCGGATAAGAAAGTCATAACTAAGTACCAGAATTTTTCTTAACGTAATACAAGCTGTTTAAAACATACATAGATAAAATATTACAAAACACAAATGCAGTTTTAAACAAATAAAAAGATAACATCAGCAACCCGGCGGAGCCGCATCCTCGGGCTCAGCCTCTTCCTCCTCCTCCTCAACTCCTGCACCAAAAACTACGGAACCACAAATGGTTCCGCAGGTAAGTAAAACCCCAAACACTACCAGATAAAAACACATATAACTCAAACAAGATGCATGAAACATGCCCAATGCACAAAGCCCGAAATCACCAGTTTTCCACACACGCCAAAAACCCATATGACCCAAAAACATATCCTTTCCGAAAAACATGCCAAAAGTCACATTTGGCCCAATATCTCGCCGGAAGTCCATCCGGCCCAATATCTCACCAGAAGTCCATCTGGCCCACGCCAAAAGTCACATTTGGCCTCATAAACCATTATCCAATTTTAACCCGTATGCACCATGACCTCCCCTAGGGGTCATCCGCACACCCTGGCTCCAGTGTCACACCGCAGAGTACCACCACGCATGTGACACCTAACAAGCGATGCCCAGTTCCGCGCCCCGCGCGTGCGTAGCCAAGCATCCTCTAGCCCTCGCCAGCAAAGGGCCACGGAGTCGGTGAGTAGGGCTATGCCCGGTTCCGCGCCCGGCGCGTTCGTAGCCAAGCATCCCCTAGTCCCGCTCCCGTCATCTCTCTCGATAACTCAGGGGACATCACTCAGTTTATTCCGCTCCCGAGTGACCAGAGGAGCTCCACCGAGATAATAACCCATCCCGGCTTGGGCTCGTGATACACACGCACCCGTAAAACCAGTCACACCAATACACAGGCTTTTTACACAATCCCACAAACACACGTGCATGAACCATGAAATGCCAAATCAATGCATATTAAAATAATCCAACAATATAAATCAATAAAACAGGTAACTCCGTCCTCCATCCATCCGACCCCCGAAACTCCTCGGACTCAGTCCGGAATCAACAACCAACAACAGATATTTATGGAATGAGCAATATATATTAAAATCTGAAAATAGGGTTTGGAAAATACTTACAGCGCTATACGGCAATTTTAGAAAACACGAGGCGTTGCAAACGGCGGAAAAGCAGCAACGTCACAGTGAAATTTCACTGTGGCCGTGGGTCCGAAAAACCCACTTTTGAACGGGGACAAACTAGGACACGGGATTGATAGGGAATGGTCTAGAGGTGGTTGTGAAGCTATTGGAAGTGACGGACGGCCGTGGGTGGCGGCGGAATGGCCGAAAATGGCCGAAAATGGCAAATCGGAAAACAAGCTCGTGGGAGCTGCTCCGGTGGTCGATGGAGGCCGGAAATGGGTGGGTTAGGACGGCAAGGGACCGGTGATGAAGTGGTGAAGAAATGGTGGCCGGAGGTGGAGCGACGGCGGCGGATCGGAGCAAAATCCGTGCGCCTTTGTTGAGCTTTTTCCGGCCAAATGGCCGGCCGGTTGGGGGTGGGTTTTGGAGGGAAGGTAGACCGGAAGGAGAGGAAGAGAATGGGACCGGTGGGAGGCCGAACGGTGGCCGGACGGCGGCGGTAGGGGCTGGGGAAGGTTGACGCCGGCGTGAGGGAGAGAGAGAGAGAAGAGAGAGAGTGCACGGGGGGGGTCCGAGCCGGGGGAGAGAGGAGAGAGAAAAAAAAAAGAGAAAAAAGAAAAAGAAGAAAAAAGAAAAGAAGGGAAAAAGAAAAAAGGAAAAAGAGAAAAAAGAAAAAAAAGATGTGAAAAGAAATGAGGTCCAGTCCTCACTCCGGGAAAAGAAACAAACCGCCAAAAAGATTAAAACCACAAAAACAACTAAAAGAAATAAAACACAACCTCAAATAAATTAAAATAAATTAAAAACCGACTTTAAAAAACGCAATTAAAATAAAATAAAATATCTGATATATTAATTAAAATAAAAACAATTATTTCAGCGAAAATACACTTAAAAGCAGGTCATCACAGTTATACTCATACTGATATAGTTATACTAAATCACCATAAGGTCCATAACTAATACTAAGATATAGCTATACTAATAGTTTACCATTAATACTATTATATTGTCCAATATATTATATAACTATAACTAATAGTAATATATATATACTAATACTAATAGTCATTAATAATTATATTCTTTAACGTATAACTATATAGCCTATATATATACTTAGAGTATTAATATCATTATATGTTGTAGTAACACTAATACTATAATAGTCTTAGTCATTGTTTCGTATTTAATAATATAATTGTTATAGCATTTTTAATTGTCTTATATTTATTTTATTGTACTATTTTTATTTTATTGAACCCTCTATTTTTGGACTGGGCTTAGTTTAGCCATTTAAGTGTGTTTTTCCTCTGTTTTGGGCCCAACCCATTGCACTGCCACCACAGCCCAGTGTCCCAGCCCAGCCGGCAGCCCAGTTTGAAAATCTGTAGTTACTAGTTTTATTATACTAAACGGTGCGTTTAATAGAAATTAGGTTAAAACTTAACTAGTTTTATTTTATTTCTTCTTCTCTCCTCAGTCAGTCTGTACCTTTTCCCTGGACCTGCTACGCCGACTTCCCTCTCTTCTTCTTCTTCTTCTTTTCTTCTTCTTCACTCTTCCCTGGACCTACTGGACCTGCTGCGCCATGCTGCATCTCGGTGTGTATTTAGTGTTGATTTATTTGTACATTTTCTAAGAGTTATGGCCGTCTGTTAATTTGTATTCATTTGGTTTGTGGGTTTTGACTTTTCTTCCTTTTAATTTGTATTCATTTGGGTTATGGCAGTGCTTTTTTTTTTTTCAGTTTATTTCTTTCATGAACATTATTTTGGTAGTATGTTCTTGGTTAGTGAGAAAAGAAATCTATTGACTCTTACACGATCCGGTAGTGTGGTCTATATTTTTTAACGTTTTGGGGGTGAAATTTAACTGCTAATTTAACTGTATCATTCTTATACAGGCTTATAGTAGCTTCTTTTGACCCGTTTTTAAAGCAAAGTTTGTATAACCTACTACTACAAAGTTTGCTAAACTACTACTTGTACGTGTGTGCGGCTTGAATAATACTAACATGTTTTTTTAAATTGCTTGGTCTATTATTTTATAAAGTGTGTGATTGCTTGGTCTATTATTTTATAAAGTGTGTGATTGTAATCTAATATTAATGCTATTTATTTTTATTATTATAGATGGATCAATCAAATGAAACACCCGGTGATGTAAGACCTTTAATGGAAAAGAGTCAAAAGACCATGAAATCAACAACGACTAATGATCCATTTTCTCCACCCTTCAATGTAAGTAAGCCATCTACTGGTCCTGGGAGTGGTAGGAAAAGATTTGTAGTTTGGGACTATTTTAAAAAGATTAAAACTAAAGATAATTCAAGACCTAAAGCTGCATGTAATTTTTGCGGGACTACTTATGCTTGTGATCCTAATATAAATGGCACAAAATCAATGTTACAACACTTGGAAAAAACCTGTAAGAAGTCTCCACTTAGGAAAGTGGATAGATACTAATCTGTATTAGGTTTCCAGTCTGGAGAAAGCAGTGGGGGGCTTGTATTTGTTGCTTTTAGTGTTGAGGCTTGTAGAGCAGCCTTAGCAGAAATGTTGGTTATTGATGAGCTTCCTTTTAAATTTGTGGAAGGGGAAGGGTTTAAGAAATTTATGCTTGTTGTGCAACCTAGATGGAATGAGATTCCATCACGTGTAACGGTTGCAAAAGATATTTTTAAACTTTATTTGAGAGAGAAAGACAAGCTGAAAAGTGCTCTTAAGGGGCAGCGCATTTGTCTAACCACAGATACATGGACATCCGTGCAAAATTTTAACTACATGTGTCTCACCGCACATTTTATTGATGAAGAGGAAAATGAACAAAAGAATTATCAGTTTTTGTAAGGTGGAAAACTATAAGGGTGAGATACTGGGAAAAGTGTTTAATTTAATTAGTCGTTTTACGGTTTTTAATCTCATTTTCGGCGGATCTGTTTTGTTTTCCGGAGTGAGGATTGGACCTCATTTCTTCCCTCCATCTTTTCTTTTCCCTTTTTCCTTTTTCTCTTTTCTTTCTTTTTTCTTTTTTTTCTTTTTCATTGTCTTCTTCCTTTTCCTTCCCCTTCTCGCGCGTAACCCCCCCCCGTTCGTCTCTCTCTCTCTCTCTCTCCTTCCTCTCCCTCACGGCCAGAAACTTCTTCTGCCCAGACCCACCGCCGCCGGCCACCGTGCGGCACACCACCCCCACCAAAATCTTGCCCTCCCTCTGGTGAACCACCCCACCAAATTTCACCGCCAACGGAGCCGCCGTTTGGCCGGAAAAAGCCCAGCAAGCCTCATAGATTTTTGCTCTAATCTGCCGCCGTCGCTCCACCTCCGGCCACCACCTCTTCACCACTTCATCACCGACTCCTTGCCGTCCTAACCCACCCATTTCCGGCCTCTAACAACCACCGGAACAGCTCCCACGAGCTAGTTTCCGTTTTGGGCATTTCGGCCCTTCCTCCGCCGTTTCCGCCGCCACCCACGGCCAAACTCCACTTCCACCAGTTTCATAAACATCCTTAGACCCTTCCCCATCAATTCCGAGCCTTGGTTTGTCCCCGTTCAAAAGTGGGTATTTTACAACCCACGACCACAGTGAAATTTCACTGTTACGTTGCTTTCCTTCCGCCGTTTGCAACGTCGCGTGTTTTCTAAAAATACCATATAGCGCTGTAAGTATTTTCCAAACCCTAATTTTAGATTTAAATATATTTTGCTCATTCAATATATTAATTGTTGTTGGTTGGTTGATTTCGGACTGAGTCCGAGGAGTTCGGGGATCGGATGGATTGAGGACGGAGTGCTTGGTTTTGCTTGTTTGTGATTGCTTGATTATTTGAGCCATGAGGCGTGAGTTGCATATTGTATTAATGTGCATTTTGTTTTAATCGAGAAAATCTCGTTTTATTGGCGTAAATGGTTTTGGGTGCGTGTGTCTCACGAGCCCAAGTCGGGATGAGTTATTATCTCGGTGGAGCTCCTTTGGTCACTCGGGAGTGGATAAAACTGAGTGACATCCCCTAGGTTGTCGTAAGGCGACGACCGGATCGCACGATACGGTAATGCTGTCGTGTCGACTCCGTGGTCCCTAGAGTGGCGGGGACTAGAGGATGGCCTGGCTAGGTACGCACGGGGCACGAGTTTGGGCATCGCTCGTTTAGGTGTCACATGCGTAGTCGTTACCTGCGGTGTGGCACAGAGCCAGGGTGTGCGGATGATCCCTAGGGGAGATCATGGTTCATGCATAACCGGTTTATTTTTATGGTTTTCGGATGTGGGTCATTTTCTGAGAAAATGGCAATGTTTGGTTTTCGAGGCTTCTGATCCATTTTTTGGGAAAATGGTGGTTTGGGCCATTATTTGGGATAATGGCGAGGCTTGGTTTTATGGATATGTTTTTGTGGGCCAATTGGGTTTTTAGCGTGCGTGGAAAAATTATGGTTTTATGGCGCATGTGCATTGGTTTTTCTTTTATACATATTGTTTGAGTTTTATATGTTTTTATCTAGTGGTGTTTGGATTTTACTTACCTACGGCACTATTTTTGGTACCGTAGATTTTGGTGCAGAGATCGAGGAGGAGAAGGAGGAGGCTGAGCCCGAGGATGCGGCTTCGCCGGGGTGCTAAAGTTTATGCTTTGTATTTAGTTTAAATTATATTTGTGTCTTGTAATATTTATTTACGTATGTTTTGAACAGTTTTGTATTAAACAAGAAAAATTCTGGTACTTAGTTATTAACTTGCTTTTCGCTACGTATTTCACGTGTACATTTGTCGCTTATACACACACTTAGCACTCGTCGATAGGGTGATGACCCGTGATGTCATCATCCGGACGTCTCGATTTCCCCGTGTCCGTGCATGGGGATTTGGAGGCGTCACAGCAAGCCTTTCATTCTCAACAGGTCTCTCATTCTAAGGACAACTCTTCTTATTATCTACCACATTTGATAGATTGTTAGGATCTATTTGATCTGTAACTCATAAATTATGACCCTTAAATAATGTGGTTTCAGAATATTATTGCTTATTTAATTATTCGGCACGACAGATTAAAGATATCAAAAGTATTATCTTCTCAAAAGATAAAGATAAATAACTTCGTTCATTATCAAGATTATTATCTATTATTCTTATTAGATTATTTTTCAAAAAGTCAAGACGAGTTATTAGAGTTTCTATTCAAGATCACTATCCAAGAGTAACCAAGATATAGACAAAAGACTTTGTCTATACAAGTCGTTCAAGATTACAAAAAAAGGACAAAAGATTTTTTCCATGCTTAAAATCCATCAAACACAATCCTTTATTTATTGCTAGAAGAAAAGAAGATGTCAAGCGACACATATTATTAGTTTTTACTATGTTAGTATCAGACAATACATATTATTAGTCTTTACTATATCAATATCAAGTAACACATATTATTAGTCTTTTCTATATCAGTGTCAGGTAACACATATTATTGATTTATATTATGTTGGTGTCTATAAAAATAAGATCTGTAAACAAGGAATAACATTCAAAAACTCTCATATGAATCCATTCATTCTCTCTTCCTTCTCACTTTTAAAATACTTTTATCTCTTGTAAACTTTCATTCATGTCTTCTGTCTCTAAACTTTCTGAGATTTAATTTTCTTGTAAATATTATGTCTTTAATAAATTCAATCTCTTTATATTATATTTTCATCTTTTATTTTTGTTCAGACAAACTGCAAGTTATACCGCCTATTACCATTAATATATATTTACTTTATATTTCGTATTAATATAAAAAAAAAATCATAGGCTCTTAATTTTTTCATGGTTATCAGCATTTACTGTCCGAACTTCTCCGCGTGGCAGCTCCCTTCATTCCCACGTGTCATCCTCCGGAAGAGTTCTCCCAAATCCCGATCAGAACATGTCACACATCTATAAAGTGTACGTGACTCAACGTAGACTCGCCGAGTCACCTCCTAGTTTGCATTAACCCAAACACGTTGCAGAATACCAGCCACCGCATCTCCGCCACATGTCTACTCCATGCTAACACCTCCATGCCCACCTCCTCCAAACCGCCACAGCCTCTCTATTTTTAACACCCTTCTCTATCCTCATAACTCATAAACACCAGAATCATAGCACAAAAAACAACACAAAGCATACATATGGCTTCCACTCAAACGCTCAGAGAGAACTCCACCGGCGAGAAAGACAGGGTCCCAACAATGACCAGGCACTTCGAGTCTTTGGCTGATAAAGTGAAAGATAAGGAGAGAGAGGAGAATGAGAATCAGAGAGAGAAGCATACTGATCAAGCAAGGGGAAAGGGATCCTATGTTGTGGGGAAGTTTGAAAATGTTGAGGAAGATCAGAATGATACGGGTAAGGCTAAAGGTGGGGAAGGTGAAGGTACTGATATAGGTGAGGGACGAGGAGAATGCAAAGAGGTGAGCAAGGGTCAAGAGAGAAAAGAACAACCTTCTCTAGAAGAGATTTCCAAGCTCAGAGCAAAAGCGCAGCAAAACTCATTAGAGACACTACGGGCGGCAGAGGAGAGGTATGAGAAGGCAAAAGAATCCGTAAGCCAGGGACTCGGTGCTGCAACCGAGTATACCAAAGAGAAGGCTGCACAAACAAAGGATACTGCCCTAGATAAAGGTCGGGCAGTGAAAGATAGTGCAGCAGAGAAGGGTGCACAAGCAAAGGAGACCGTTACCAGCACAGCTAAGACAGCTGAGGATTACACAGCATCAACGGCAGAGAAAGCTAAGGACTATGCGCTACAAAAGGCAGTGGAAGCGAAAGAAGCGGCTGTGCGTGCAGGGGAGGAAAAGGCTGAGGATTTGAAGGACGGGACTGCCGTGGCGGGGTGGACTGCAGCACATTACTCGTGCGAGAAAGCCCTGGAGGGAACTAAAGCAGCAGCAAGGGCTGTTAAAGAAACAGCAGAGTATGCAGGACATAAGGCTGCCGAGATTGCATCCAAGCCATTGTCTGCTGCCAAGGATGTTGTTGTAGGCACAGGAGAGAGTGCAAAGGAGTACACAGCTAGGAAGAAAGAAGAAGCAGGGAGAGAATTGAAGGCTAAGAGATCAGAGGAAAATCAGGTATGTTTGTACAGATGGTAAATATGCTCTTAAGTTAGATCGCTCTTCATTAAGCTAAATCAAATATCACCATCGATCTTATGGTAGCGCACTAATTTAAAGTTGTTTTAAGAGTATAAAATTTCTAAGGACTCGGTTGCATGAGCTTGTATCAAGTGCATAGTAAGGATTAGAAGAGCATGTAGCAGGTGAAGTCCGGGAACTAGTTTAGATGTGCAGCCAAAAATTAGCCAGTGAGGAAGAGTCTTTAACTGATGTTGTACACCCTCCAATGGTATACAGTATAGGCTTGTTACTGCAACTTTGCAAGGTTTTATATATATTAACCCTTTCAAAATGAGTCATATACTTGTTAGCCAATAATAGATTCAGAAAATGCATTTGGATGATCTAAAAGTAATGTTCAACTGGCTATCAAGAAAAGGCTTCCCACCATATATATTGGCTCGATCGTACTGAGATAAATGCACGTTATTGTGCAAGCTAATCCTTTCTTGACTAGCTCCACACTGACGGAGCTTGTTGTTCACCAGGGAGACAACATGGAAGAGGAATCGAAGGTTCAAGAAACAAAAACAGAAGAGGTGGAAGAAGAGGCCAAACCGTCCGAGTGTGTCACGCAAGAAAGCTTTCAGCTAACGCAAGAAAATGGCG
Source organism: Carya illinoinensis (assembly GCF_018687715.1). Lineage (NCBI taxonomy): Eukaryota > Viridiplantae > Streptophyta > Magnoliopsida > Fagales > Juglandaceae > Carya > Carya illinoinensis. Next base: position 30,378,731 of record NC_056754.1, on the reverse strand, counting down.
GAGGAGGTAACAAGGGTGGGATTCTTGGAGCCATTGCAGAAACTATAACAGAGATTGCTCAGCAGACGAAAGAGCTGATTATTGGGCAGCACAAGACTTAAAAAGAAGGGGGGGCATGAGTCTGGACACAAATGCGACGTAAGCAAGAACAACACGAAAACAACGAGGGTACGTAGTGAAAGCCCAAATAATTAAATGATTCATGGTTTCGGTGGTCGCATTTTGTCTTATATTTGAAAGTCTAATGTGTATTATTGACTGGGTGAATAAAGTTAGTACCAACTATGATTCAGAACGCTGTTTTTGTTTTAGTTGCTTTTTGAGGATGTTGTCAGGTGCGTGTCTATTTTGTATTAGGAAAATTTTAGTTGTAAGAATAATTAGTTACTAATATATGGATAAATTTAATATGATTGATAAAAAGTAAATTTTATTAAAAATAATATTAATTTAAATTTTAAATATAAAATAATTAATATTCATACGTAGATTAATAAATACGGATACTTTGCAAAACTCTTTGTATTAATACATTGAATTGATCCTCTCTTCCACGGAAATTTGTGTTTGACGCTGTCCAAAACTACCGGTTCGAGGTAATAACTCCTCAAGTTTACTTCTGAAAAAAAGGGAAACAAAGTTTTACTAAAATAAAAATAAAAATAAAAATGGACTTTATTAAAATAAAAGCAAACAAACTTTATTAAAATAAAAAAGGTACATGTACGTTAAGAAATGGGCTCTCTCAATCCAAGCCCTATAAAGATGTTACTGTCTTAAAAGAGGTACATTGTTGAGGACGGTGTAAGAAGGTATATTGTAATTTGTTGTCTTGAAATATTTTTTAGAGAGATCTTTAGTCCCTTTAACAAGATCAAAGTTTAGGAAAAGAGATAATCCAAATAGATCAATATAGGAAGAGCAGATTTGCGGTGGTGAGACAATCCACTCACGTCTTTGAAGTGGTGCGTGAGGGCCACGTGCCGATGGCAAGGAGGTGGGGTTAGGTCGATCTGAAGGATTAGAGAGGGGAATCTGCTAGTGTGGCACTTATAGCCAGTGGAGCTGTTGGAAAGCGGCGGGCATGAAGACCACGCGTGGAACCAAGCTGCGTGTAAGGTCCTCAAGTAGACATTTTGGGTACTATTCTACGTCGTCCCAATAGATCGGTAGCAGGGGAACGTCATGGTGGGGCGTGTGTCAACTTTCCATGGCCGGAATGTAGTAGACACTACAAAAAAAAAAAAGCAAATTTGGCGGCATTGGTTATATGCTGGCAACTATCCCAAAAAACGCCGCGAATTAATTCGCGGTGTTTTTCTAACGGCGCAACTGTCCGCCAGTAGTGGAGGGTCGCTATTTTCATTATTCCAGCGTTTGCACAAATGCCGGTATTTGTAAATCTCATTAGTGACATTTGTATCAATTTAGCGGTATTTCTTGAAACGCCACCACGGTACCTATATTAACAACGTTTCTTGAAAAGCCGCCAATTTTTCATTGTCATCCCTGGCATATACTAGCGGCATTACCATAAACGCTGCTGCTACTACATTACCGACGCATTATATAAATTGGCGGTATTTATTTAAATACCACTAATAGTACATTGGCGGCAGTACATTGAATTTGTTAATGGCATTTATATGACCGCCACCACTTTTCAAAATAGCAACGTTACAATAAGTGCCGCTACTAGTAATTTGGCAAATTTATTAACGACATTTATTTAAACACCACACCATTACATTGCCAACGCATCATATAAATTAATGGCATTTATTTAAATGTCACTAATATTACATTGACATCATATTGAATTTATTAACGGCGTTTATCTAAACGCCACCTTTAGTTTTTTTTTTTTTTTTAATGTATTGAGGCTTATTGTAAACGCTGTCACTAATTCATTGCCGACACATTTTTTGAATCAAAGACATCAATATAAACACCATTATGAATACGTTACAGGCACATTGCATTAATTAACGGCATTAAGAAATTAGTACAATGTGCACATTGCTTTTTTTTTTTTTTTTGTAAAAGGTACGTACGTTAGATTTTATGCCATATCCAAAATTCAAACAGCCACACGTGAAAGATCATAAAGTAGTTTCAATATTCATAAAACTAATGAAAGGAGTCAAAATCCTTAGACCACATTGCATTGACCTAAGAACAGAATTTCAAACACGATAATGAACTAGATTCTCTCTCCTTTACTCTACTGATGATGAACTTCAACTTTCTTTTTCTGCTAAAGGCGATCAAGCTCACTATCAACATCTCCCCGAGCTCGAACAAATCCATAGAGAACAAAGGTGGAGAAATGGTCGTTGTACATGCCATTCTCATCCAAATGCCCGACGTTGATCTGAACGGAAGCATGGTCCATTGAAGTAATCAACTTGTTTGTGGTCGAGCATTTCCTGGGAATATAAAGCTCGGTAATAAGCCCTTCTTCATTCTGCATCTTGGCTTCTGTGTAAACTACTTCTTCAAACCCTTACCAATCTGTGCACATTGCTTAAAACACCATATTCACTAATGTTTTCAGGAAGTGCGCAGTAGACCTCCATCTGCATAATGTCAAAAAATTTATGGGTAGTTCTTACAGTTTGGAAACCATATGCTATTAGATCACTATATTTTGTAATCACATAAATGATACCACCCTTTTTAGCTTCAAGTCTGCACAGATATGCTAGCTGTGCATCAGCTTTATATGGAGACACCACATATTCATAATATATCCCAGATCTAAGAACCTGAAAAGTCACTAAGGAGACATTTGTTAGCAGTGAATCTAGGTCCAAATGAAAAAAAAAAGTGTTGATGGAAATGAACTCGCTATCTAGAACTAGATCAAGATGCATATACTAATAAAAATATGGCAACCTGGTACTTGTATCACTTGATGTGCCATGGATGGAGTAATACTCATTGCTCTTTGTAAGTTAAAACGGTTAAATTTTTTTAAAATGTTCCATAGCTTTTGAAATAGAGAAAGCATACACAGAAACAATGCCATGAGAATATCAAAGAAGATTTTTTATGCTTATATGCATAAACACATGGCCCAACTGTAGCAAGACATGGCCCTCGGTTTGGAGAACAATGCTCTATTCTTCTTGCTTAAAACAGAGGCTGGTTTGGTACTTATATGCAGGTGGTTGTTGGTTCTTGAATTGGCATCTCACATGTGGCTTCCGATGCATCTTTCCAAGTGCGGAAGGTGGCGGCGTTGGTTGGAGGGACTTCTGTTGTGCAGGAGAGGACTCGGCTGCATTGGGGCTGCATCTCCTTGGTTGACGTCGTGTGTGTGGTGTTGGTAAACTTGTTGGTTGATACTCTGAAACCCTAGAAGCAAAAAGAAGGAATAAGATGCGCTTATAAGCTGGAAGGAGGAATGTTTGCAGTGTGTAAGCCGTTGGACGAAAATTTAAATTTTATGAAAATTTGAGGTGAGCTAAAGGTGCCAACTTAGTTTTTGTTTTGACCATATTTTGAGTGAAATTATATGTGTGGGTAAGTACAAATATTTGAGGTGGGCTGAAGGCGCCAACTTATAATATTATACTTGCTTATTACTCTTTGATCTAAATATTCCAATCCTATGTATAATTGAAATGTTAATATAATATTTTTTATAAATTATATTATATAATATATATATAATTATGTTATATAAAAAGATAATGTTATTATAATTTTATGTTAATATAAAAAATATATATAAGACAATTATTAATTTATTATAATCTTAAACATGAATATTTATTTAATCATATGCTTTAAATATAACATATATTAATAACATTTTATCGTTTAATAAATTTTCAATATATTCTTCTTGATAATTATATTAGTAAATAATGTATATTAATTAGTATATAATGTATATTAATTACAATTTATACTTTATGGCCTTATACTAACAATCTAATACCATTATAAGTAATATACTTTAAGTCTATATATAAATTATTATATAAATCACTATAGTATTAGTTATACTAATATTATATAACTATGATACTATTAATTATAGTGATATAGTAATACTAAACTATTAATGATATAAACACGCTACCAACACAAACTTTTCAACACGATACTATATTGCCAATCAAATTGTGGCAGCCTAGCCAGAGTACAAGGCTAACGTTTGTAGATCGAATGATCAAGAAATTTCTTAAGATCTTCGACAGCAAATATAATATATATATTAATAACATTTTATCGTTTAATTAACAAATTCTCAATATATTCATTCTAATGACTATATTAGTACATTAGTAATACTAATATACATTAATATATAATGTATATTAATTACAATTTATACTTTATGGTCTTATACTAATATGTACTCTAATACTATTAGTTATATAATTTAAGTCTATATATAAATTATTATATAAATCACTATACTAATCCTATATCACTTATGATAATGCTTGTACAAGGCTAATGCTTGAAAATCAAATGATTAAGAAATTGTTTAAGATCTTCGACAGCAAATATATAGAACTTGATCACTAGACCTTAAAGAAACTCTTAACTCCTAGTTTTAAATAATAAAATGTAGTTCGATTAATGCAGAAATAGACCTTGAAACAACTTGACCACTAAACCTTAATATATTAAATATAATTCACTCAAATTTACTAGAACCATTTATTTGTCTAAAACTAAATTAAGCCAATAACTAATGACAGGAAATAAATCCTTATAATAAAGTTCACTAAGCTCTACTTATAGAAAATAAAGAGATTCTTAAATTTTTACTAAGTATAAATTTATTAAAATGTAAACCTAACTTTTGAATCCTAGGTGGAAGGCCTAGCAAAGTGGCATTATAGGTTGGCGTGAGGCTTCCAACTGTTACTTTTACCAAACTCTCTTCTTCTTCTTCTTCTTCTTCTTCTTCTTCTTCTTTTCATTTCTTCCCATATAGCCTTCCTCTCCCGCAGCACTTATTTATCACTATTACTCTTTTTTTACCTTGTTGCATTAATATCAGTAATTATAAAATAAAATTTATCAATTCTCAAATTTTAAACTTTAGTCCCATTTTATTTAGAGAAATATTATAGTCACAAAGAGATTACATAAAAGTAATCATACAAACTAACAAGCTGTCCATAGTGAGCCACAATCTGATAGGGCAGTCCATTACCCTCTATCGATGGGCCACCCCTTTCCATTGATAGGATGGTGGAGTCACCACCTTCTATAGATTGTCCTTCCCAACCATCATTATCTTCACAGCAAGGGACCCAACCTTCTACATCGAGCCAAATGGGAGGCCAACTATCCATACACACGGAGATTAGCAGAGAGACCGAGCCATGCACATCTGTACCAATAGCACCTAGTTCGGAAGCAAAAAATGTTGATATGTGTTCTGACATTGGTGATCGCTTTCTCATCATCGTCGGTATGTTATTGTTTTTCTTACTTATTGTTTATTTCACTATGACTGCAGATTTACGAAATACTAACATTGTAACTAAATCTGTTTTTGCAGATAGTAATAGGGATCGAGTAAAGAGACAATTGCACTCTATTCATCACATTTGGCATCTGCCAGAAGGCGATAGAATTGAAATGGAGCTCAACAATCTTGATCAGCCCATCAAAAAGCAAGACTCAAAGGTGGTAAGGTTTGGTGGTCTGATAGCGAGAAGTAATAAATTGGTTCTGATAATTTACAAAGATTGGAGGTCAGTACCTAAAACCATAAAGGAGGAAGCGTGTGGTCTTATAAAGGTATATATGATTTTTCATATTAAAATATTATTATTATTTAAATAGGTATATTTTGAAAATTTTGTTAGAAAGCTACTTACTCACATGTGTAAATTTATTTTGATTGTAGGGCAAGTTTAAAATTCCTAATGACAAATTGGATGTATTCAAAAAATGGATATTAAAGGACTTGGGAAAGAAATAGAAAGACTATAAGCATGAATTGAAGAAAAAGCTACTTAATGAAAAAGACACATCTGCAGCACAAGTTGTGGCAAAGGCAAGTCCCGATATGGTGGACTTAGAGCAACTAGCAGAGTTGGCCAATCTTTGGTTTGATCCAGAATATATGGTAACAATGCGCGTATTTCTATTATAGATTTATAAAGTCAACCAACTAGTTATTTTAATTATAATTTTCATAATATTTTACATATTGTAGTCTAAATGTAATAAAAACAATGAGTATCGTAAGAAGCAAGTGGTTGTCATAGCGGAGGATCAAAAAGTTTAGCAAGATATATCCATGATGTGGTATTTATTTATTTAATATTTATTTATTGTTGAATATTTGTTAGTTCTTTATTTTCGATATATGTGTTCAATCTAAAATATTGAATGTAGAAAAAATTAACTGGGGCAATGCCAAGTCGAGCTCAGTTATTTGTCAAGACCCATAAGAAAAAGGTTGGCACACACTACAATGGTGACACGAGGAAGAAAGTGGTATGTTTGTTTTCAAATTTATAACTTTTTTAATTTTAAAGGATTTATAAATGAAGAATAATGTGTATTTTTTATTATCTATTACAGGTTAAGATGGAAGAACTTTTAACACAGGACACGAATTCTATAGACATGGGTTCTGGAGGAACCATGACTTGGGCATCAAATGATGTTTATTCAAAAGTCATGGGCCTAGAATGGCCTGGACGTGTGCGCGGTTTGGATTTTGGGCCAACCCCTACAAAGCAAACTTGTCAACATTCACTGCTGACTTCAAACTAAGAAGATGGTATATCAAAGGAAGAGTTTGAGAAAATGCGGAACGAATTAGCTGAGTTACGGAACTTAGTAAACACATTCATGCATGCATAGGTGAGCACTCCACATATGTTTAGTTGTTATAAATCAACCTTATATTGAAATTTTTGGACCTTCATTTGAATTTATATTCAAGCTTTAAGACAAAATCGAAAAGAGAATGAAGAGGAAGAGAAAGATGAAGAAGAGGAAAATGCTAAAGAGGAAGAAGATCAAGAGGAATATGAAGAAGAGGAAGAGAATGAAGAGGACGAAGATTGAGGGTTAGGATTATAAGTGAGACTATATTTATGGTATTTGCAATATATCGACATTTGCTCTGTTTTGGTGGTATTCACAACTTTCCTTAATTGAGACTATATTTATAGTTATGCCATATATTGACGTTTGCTATACTTTGCTAAGTTGGAATTAGGATGGATTATGAAATTAAAGGAGAAGTGCATTATTTTTAAATTAGGATTATGAAATTAGGATGGATTATGGATTATGCATTATTTTTACTACTCTTTTTGGAAGTTGTGAATCTTAGTATGATGTTTAACATATCTTGTCATAAAGTTTGCAAGCACCACACACTTTTTTTAAAAAAAGAATAAATATAAGATTCATATTAAAAGATTAAATTTTAAATAATAGACTCTATTTTTTTCAAAAGGAATATTGTACGAGACTTGCATAATTTTTGGGTGTATTTTCGTATCTTTTAAATAAGTTATTTTATTTTATTTATTTTACTACCAATAAATTTATAATAGTTTTACCGGCGTTTCATTGATCAAATTTTGACATTTTATAAGCGCCGCCAATGTATATAATTATTTTTGGCGTAACAATATAAATGCCGGCGTAAAATTAATCAATGGTCGGCATTTATTTAAACGATATAAATGTTGAAAAACTCAATACTTTATCGGCGTAAACTCTATCAATTGTCGGCATTTTGTGAAACGCTACTGATGTTATATGTTATTACCGCCGGTATATTAGAAGCGCCGATAAACGCGGTTAATATAACGGCGTATAATTAATAAATTATTGACGTTTGTTTAAACGCCAACAAAAAGAAATATTATTACCGGCGTAACAATATAAATGCTAAGAAACTACTAATTTCCCGGTGCATCATTACTATGTTGGCGGCATTGTTATATACGCCGCCAACGTCATATATTATTACCGGCGTAAAAATTTAAATGTCAAGAATCTCAATAATTTACAGGTGGAAAAATTATTCGCTGGTAAATTTATATATCTATCGGCACATAAACAAATGCTGCACTTATAAACACCACCAATTTAACCTTTTTTTGTAGTGAGTTGAGAAAATCTGAACCCGCTAAGAAAAACTACCATATAAGTATATTCACATATAGTAATGTGAAGGAAACGGCAAAAGGAAAAGGAGAAGCAGAGGAAGGTGGAGTTGAGTTGAGACTCACACCTTCCTCTCCAGCGAAACTGAACGAAATGATGAGTTATTTCTAGATAGAAGTTAGAGCTTCTCTTTCTAAAAGCCATAACTAATTCCTTGCCTCCTTGGTCTGTCCACTTAAGCTTTTGTGGCGGGAGTAGGGTTGGTCTTCAAGCTAAAACATTAAATTTAAATAAGCAAAACCTATTGAATTATAAAATTTTAGAATTTATAAATAATTAATATTTAACTAGTTGATATTTATTTATAATAATATTATCTTATATGCTTATATAAATTATTAATACATACACATATTATGATAACATATATCTATTTCATATATGGTTAACACATATTAATATGTAAAATTATTAAATGTTATCGACTAATTATTGTACAAATTATAAAATATAGTTATGAAGCATATTGAATATATAGGTATAAGTAATTAGATTACATATTATATATTTAATTATAAAAATGTTGTGATTATTTTATTAGCTAATATATATATATAGGTGTATGTATATATTTGTCAATATATGAATGAGCTTTAATCGAGTCAAGCTAATGAGTCAACTCGGGCATAAACGAACCTCTAAGACAACACAAAAGGAAGAGGAGCATATCGGGAGGAGTGAGAAACTCTCACTTCTCTCTAGACAGCCAAGCAGAAAACCATCCTAGAGGGAGGTGGGAGCCTCGGCTCCACCCTCCCCCCCCCCTCCTTTTAGTTTCATTTTTTCCCCTTTTTATCTAGTTTATTGTCTGCGTTTGGTTTTTTTGTTTGGTTATTTTCAGTTCGATGCTTGTGGTTATGGTGGCTTCGCTTTTGCTTTCTAGCTACGGCGCCATCTCAAGGCGAGGAACACCTGCTACCATAAAGTAAATGCTACCGAGCGCAACCCCGTATTTGGGTGGCACTTTGAGGAGGAGACGCGAACAGATGCATGGTGGTTTCCCCGAGGACGAACGATCTAGATAGGGGTGAGGCTGGCTACCCTGTTTTGATGGCACTAGGCTGATGGTGAAGGTCTGAGGTGAGGCGAGGCGAGGCTACGGCAGGGATGCCTGTCCGAGAGGCATGCTGCTCTGTTTTTGTAACAGAGCATTAATGGCACTAAACGGCCCTGGATCACGATGGCTGTTGGCCTCCCTTTCTTTGCTTTCGGAGGTGGGTCAGCGTCGAGTGTCGGCACAGAGCAGCTCCTGCTCAACAATAGAAAAGAAAGAAAGAAGGGGAGCGGCGGGAGGTGAAGATATGAAACCCTAGCAGTCTTGTTTTCTTCAGCCAGTTCGGCCCACGTGTTCCCCACCTGCATATAGGCTGGACCTTTTGTTTGGGCTGGGCCCATGTGTTTTCTCCAATCCAGTTGTTTTTAGTTTTCTGTTTGTGTTTTTGGAATGATTTTCTATATTTTAGTTTATTTAGTTTAATTAGTGGAACATTAGGAAATATTGTCTCTAGGACCTAGAGTCCGTAGAGTTTTCTCTCTAGGACCTAGGGTCCGTAGAGTTTGTACTCCACTCTTTGGAGGGGGAGTTGTGTGATCTATCTTAGACTGAGGTCTAAGATAGTGTTGTCTCTCAGACTATTAGTCTAGAGGCCTGTCTCTCAGACTTTTTAATCTGGAGTCTTTGGACAAGACCTTATCAACTGCAAAGAAATTTGTAGGTTGGAGAGCGAGAGATTATTAGAATTTGACTTGTATTTTCAAGTCAGAAGTTGTAATTGTCCGTTTATTAAATGAAGGAAACGGTGTTTCATTTTTAAAAAAAAACTCGGGCATAAACGAGTGAATCTTAACGAGTCGAGTCAAGTTTTGTTGGGTATGTATCATGTACTAATCGAGCGGGTATATGATTTTATGGGTGAGCTTTCTTCTTCTTTTTTTCACGAATCGAATTCAATTAGGCTTTAACCGCGTGAGTATCGAGCTTGCTATTGAATATACTGGTATATTTATAGCCTTAGGTACGAGACAATACTTTTTGTAGTAGGAGACGATTCAATAAATTTGATTAATAATTGAGTTAATTGTAGGTTAACTTGCAAAATCCTCAATGCATAAATTTAAGAATTTTGATAAATGATTAGTTTTATGTCTTTTTTATTTTGGGGATGGAATGTTCATAATAATAATTAACTACTTAATATTTCAAATTATTAATTTTATAATATGTAGTTTTAATTTTGAAAATATTAATTTTGTTATATTTTATTAGTTTGAGTATTGATAATAAGATATTTTATTATGATTCCAGTTATAATTGTGAATGATTTATATAGTTATTATATAAAAATTATATTAATTGAGTTAAAAAAAAAACAAATATACGAGTTATCTCGTGCAATTTATATATGAAACAAATTGAAATGAGTTAAATATATTAAGGCCTAATTTGGATAGTGAGATGAAATGAAATGATCTATAAATAATAGTGAAATTGTTTGAGTTGAGATATTTTATGGGGTTTTAAGAGATGAGAGAGAAAAAGTTTAATAAAATTAAAGTTAAAATATTGTTAGAATATAATTTTTATTTTTTGTTTTAAAAATAAAAATAAAAAAATATAAGAGATGAGATATTTTTTGTGTTTTATTTTTAAGTTTGAAAAAGTTATAATCATTAGGTAATTATTAGAGGAAAAAATTAAAAATTTGAAATTAAAAAGTATTTATATTTGTGATATTTGAATATTGAGATGAAACTATATGAGATAAGAGACTTTTGCTATAAGTGGGTAGCATTCGAGTTGATCTTTATAATTCAATATTCATAACTTTACATGACACAAAACATAAATCGCAAACATCAAACTTCACCCTTACTTAAGGGGAAAAGGGACCAGGCCCAATGGCCCGATCCAGAACCCCTAGTAATCCTAGACCAAAGTAAGTTGGGGAACCAATAGCGGCCAAGGGTCAAGGCCCGCCTGATGATAAGCATGGGAGCCAAGGTAAGAAGGAGTCGGGCCACCCTCATAATCTTCCTACCCATCAGAAGGGCCCTCGGGTCGAGGCCCTAAGATAGTCGAGAAGCCGATTGTAGGCCCAGACCACCCAAGGCCACGTCGGGGAACCAAGACTCGATAGAAAGTACACAGACATGTGACCGGCAAGGTACTGGAGGCTAGACACGCCTGGTTATGGGCACACCCAACCAGGGTCATGTCGCATTTAAGGTGTGTTAGGAGACACGAACGCGCAGCAGTGTAGCCCTGGGACGATGTGACCTCAGCATGGCACTGGGCTGGAGTAATAGGGAGGTGGCAGATTTGACCTAGGCACGACCTGGCACCCCACGGTCTCCCTCAACAGTAGAGCCCAAGCCTGGTACAAATACCTCGATCCCACCCACGGGGAAAGATCTGATTCTGTTTTCACTTCTACAATTCATTCATCTAAGAACTCTCAAATGACTTTAGCATCGGAGAATTCACAGACTCCGTCAGAGTCCACTTTTCGCTCTTCTTGCAAGTGTCAAACACGTAGGTCTCTATGGAACTGTTCGGGCTAGTAAGCACTACATCAATGGTGGTGCCGTTTATAGGACCTTTTTCTTTTCCCTAAGAGTGTGTATTTCACGTGCCGGAAGCAACATGGTCCCAAGTTGCACGGAGAGAAGAGAGCAGGAGCGACGTGATAGAGGCAAGGTTGGCAGAGATGGAGGAGACAACAAAGAAGCTCACTGAGGAGATGAGAACAAAATGCAAGGAGAACGCAGCCCTGCGGCGGGCTAACGAGGTGCTGGTGGAAGGAGACGAACCCAGTGGCAACGAACACATTGATCTGCAGTGTGATCAGACAAGTGTAGCGACGGACAAAGAAAGCCTCTGAATGTGCCTCGAGCTACGGGAACTGGGTGGCAAATATGCAGAAATAGCCAAATGGGTAGGAGCACCCTTCACCATCGTCCAACTACTCGGCAACATGGACTTGCCTTATAGTGCTAGAGTCATGGTGATATTCCTCCCGCCAAAGTTCAAAGTCCCCTAGATGGAGCTATACGACAGGACCAAAGATCTCTTGGAGCATCTGGATACGTTTAAGGTCCACATGACCTTGCACGACTTCCCCAGGAAGGTGGCCTACTGAGCCTTTCCACTAACACTGAAGGGGGCCACTCGAACCTGGTTAGAATCCCTTTCATCCTGGACCATAGGGAACTTTGACGAGCTGGTGTGACTGTTCATGACATAGTTCATGGCGAGAAAGAAGAGGAGATGACCAGCTGTGTACCTCCTAAAAGTGAAGTAATGACACAATGTGAGCCTGAAGTTGTATCTCGTGCACTTCAATTGGGAGCAAATGTCCACCGACGATCAAAATGAGAAAGTCACTCTAGTTGCCCTCTTGAGTGGAATCTGGCCCAGGAAGCCCTTTATGACAGAAATAGCTTGGCGGACGCTAACCACCCTGAGAGAGTTTATGGACCAGGCAAATGGATTCATTAATGAGGAGGACACTTTTGAGGCCCTGACCACCATGCGATGATGTGAGATGGAACAGGTAAACCTCAGGTCGGCCGGGCAGAAGGGGAACCATGGGCGCGAAGGAGGAAAGAAGGGGATTGCCAAGTCAAGAAAGAAGGGTAAAGCCTCTGTGCGGCCACAAAATAGCCTTTATGCTCACTCCAGCCTTGTGGTAGAAGAGAAGGAACTGAGCCAGCAATGGAACCTAGGGCAAGAGACGAGGAAGTCCGTACTGCAACTACCACATGACTGACCGTCATAGAGCCGAGGATTGCTATGCCTTGAGGAGAACGGGAGAAGAGGACCTGCAGAGCCAAGGATGTCAGTTTGAGGACCATCGAGAACATTATCAAAACACCCGATAGGGGACCAGCCTAAGGGGATGCATGATGAGGATGGAGGTCTAGAGGAGCCCACATCACAGGAGCCCTCTAGGGGTGGAAGGGCCGATCTAGAAAATTCGCACGATCACCGGAGGATACGTTGGAGGAGGGACCACCTTGTCGGCTCAGAGGGCACATGCTCGTAGAGCACGCTACGATGAGATCTTTATGACGAGTAGGGTCTCGCCTAGGACCCAGCAATCAACCAAGGAAATCACGATAAATTTCAATGAGAAGGAAGAGGAAGGAATCCTCCACCCACATGATGATGCGCTGGTGGTGACAATGCAAATAGTGAACTTCACTACTTGAAGGATTCTAGTCAATAATGGAAGCTTGGTAGACATCCTTTTCTGGGAAGCATTTTTCATGATGGGAATCAGTCCCAACCAGTTGTGCTTGACCCCTGTACAGTTTAAAGACTTCATAGGTGATGTAGTGCAGCCTATGGGAGTAGTTATGTTGTCTGTCCTAGTCGGCAAAGCCCCAAGAACTGAAGCAACCATGGCAGACTTCCTAGTCATCAAGGCTCCATCCTCGTACAACCCGATACTGGAACGCCCTACCCTAAATAGTTTGAGGGCAGTGACCTCCATTTACCACCTCAAGATGAAGTTTCCCACTGACCTGTGAGTAGGGGAAGTCTGAGGTGGACAAGTCCTAGCTCGGGAGTGGTTATGCCTGGGAGTTGAGGCACAAGGTCAAAGTGGTGGTGAACGCAGCAAGAGTAGTAGAGGATAACGAGCCACCCTTGCCACCTAACCTGGCTGAGTGGGCTAAGGAAGTTCACTCGAGTAGCTGGAACTAGTCTTGATCAACGGCCAAAGACTAGAGTGAACCATTCAAGTCTACACGAGAATGGTCCTAGGCTTGAGGCAAGCCTTGAGATGGCTCTTCATTGAGCACCAAGATGTCTTTTGTTGGAGCCATGGGGATATGCTGAGATAGATAACTCAGTCATCAAACAGCTCAGAAAGTCAAGCAAAATTGATGAAGCTTCAGCAGTAAAAAGTATGTAGTCATAGCCGAAGAAGTAGATCACCTCCTAGTGGCGGGATTCATCTAGGAGGTACACTATCCTGAATGGCTTTCGAATGTGGTCTTGGTAAAGAAAGCAAATGGGAAGTTGTGGATCTGTGTTGACTTCACTGACTTGAACAAAACCTGCCTAAAAGACATCTTTCCCCTACCTTGTATTGAACTCATTGTAGTCGCAACGGTAGGGCACCCCTTAGCTTTATGGATGCTACTCTGGATATAATCAAATCAAAATGAGCACGATTGATGAAGAGAAGACATCCTTTGTTATGGATCAAGGGTTGTACTGTTACAAGGCCATGCCATTTGGCCTAAAGAATGCTAGGGCCACCTACCAGCGGCGGGTCAATAGAATTTTCATGCAATAGATCGGTCTGAATATGGAAGTGTATGTGGAAGATCTAATGGTGAAGAGAAAAAAGGGCAAACTATGCCTAGCAAACCTTCGAGAGGCCTTCATTGTCCTTTGACGATATTAGATGAAGCTCAACCCAGCGAGGTGTGCATTTGGAGTCGAGTCGAAAAAATTCTTGGAATTCATGGTCTCTAAAAGAGGGATCGAAGCTAACCTTGAAAAGGTCAAAGCAATAATAGGAATGTTGTCCCCTCACAACCTCCACGTGGTATAAAGATTGGCAGGAAGGGTAGCAGCCCTCTACTGCTTCATTGCCCTATAAATCAATCGATGCCTCCCATTCTTCAAAGTTTTATGAAAGGCCGAGAAATTGGATGCAACCTGTGAAGAAACCTTCTCCAACCTGAAGAGATACCTGGCCCATCCTCTACTCCTTAGTCAAACGAAACCGAGAGAAGACCTGAACATGTATCTGGTCGTGTCCCCACACGCGGCCTCTGCGATACTGATCCAAGACATAGAGAAAGGACAAAGGCCAGTCTAATACATGAGTCAAGCTTTTTGGGGAGCAGAAGGCAAGTACCCCTAGATGGAGATGTTGGTATTCACTCTGGTAATTGTAGCGAGGAGATTGAGACCTTACTTGCAGGCCCATCCACTGAAAGTATTAACTGACATGCCACTCAAAAGGATCCTGCTAAAACTGAATACCTTAGTGGGCAATTGAATTTAACGAGTTCGGCATCGAGTATGGGCCTCATGTTGAGATCAAAGGACAAGTGCTGGCGGACTTCATCATAGAGTTCAGCAATTTCCCAGAAGAAACACAAATCGCACCCCTGGAAAAGCACTGGCAGGTCTATGTAGACGGTTCGTCTTGCCGGGCTAGTGGGGGTGCACATAGTAACAAAAAAAGGGGAAGTTGAAGAAAGTATGGGTATGGGAACTAAAGAAGTGAAAGTAAGGGTCGACTCCTAGGTAATCATCAACCAAGTTTTGGGATAGTTCGCCACAAAGGGGGAAAGGTTGAAGAAATACCTCAAACTTGTCTGTAATGAACGCGACCAGTTCCGTTACTTCCACATCCAGTAAGTCCCCAGGGGGGAGAACCAAAAGGGGAATTGGCTGGTGAAAGCTGCCTCAGGACAAGGTGTTCTCCCTCTTGAAACAGACTGATGTAAGAACAATTGACACCCCGTCCATTATGATCGAGCAACTCAGGATTGAAGCGGCGTCCCCCGAATGGGCAACATACATCAGAAACTTCTTGTAGGAGGGCAAGCTCCCTAGCGACGTGGAAGAGGCCTGAAAGGTCAGGAACAGGGCAGCTCAATTCACCCAGCTAGATAGGATCCTATATAAGAGAGGCTTCTCTGAACCTCTCCTCCAGTGCTTGTATCCTGACAAGGGTAGTATGTGCTAGCTGAGATTCATGAAGGGATTTGCAAGAGCCATGTTGGAGGAAGGGCGTTGGCTACAAAAGTTACCCGAGCAGGTTAATATTGGCCTCATTCCCTCAAAGATGCCTAACTTTTCACATGAAAGTGCCTAAGGTGTTAGGAGTAGGGGCCAGTGCCATGTTGCCCCCCCCCCCCCCCCCGGCGGGAATAATTAACGTCGATCACCTCACCATGGCCCTTCGCCCAATGGGGCCTAGACCTGATCGGTCCATTCCCGACCACCAGATAGGTAGCCAAGTTTGTAATGGTGGCGATCGACTACTTCACAAAATGGGTCAAAGCAGAAGCCCTCACGAGTATCACCTTTCGGACTATCACAAAATTTCTTTGGAGATTGGTGGTGTGCATGTTTGGCGTACCTCAAGCCTTTGTGTCAAACAATGGGAAACAGTTTGACTGTGCACATTACTGGAAATGGTGCGCTGAGCTCGGGATCAGTGTAAAGTACTCATCACCAGGAGACCCCTAAGCCAATGGCCAGGCTGAGGCAACTAACAAAACCATCCTCTCTGCTCTCAAGAAGAAGCTCAGAACATACAAGGGCGCATAGGCTGAGGAGCTACCAAGAGTTTTGTGGGTGAACAATTGTCCAGACTCCCATCGGAGAGACGCCTTTCGCCCTTACTTTATGGGAGCAGGGTAGTAATCCCAGTAGAAGTTAGGATGCCTACATATCGCATCTAACATTTTGACGCTGCATCCAACAATGAAAGATTGGCATAAGAGATAGACCTCCTGGGAGAAAAGAGGGAAATGGCATCCATACGGATGCCAAGTAACAAGCAAAAGGCGGATCAATACTTTAACAAATGATTGAGACCGTGCTCCTTTAGAGTGGGAGACCTGGTGCTGAAGCAAATAGAAGTCACTACCTACGAGGAAGGGAAGCTAGGGCTGCGATGGGAAGGGCCTTATGTGGTAATCTGGAGCAATCGTCCCGGCTCCTACCATCTTAAGAGTAGCAAGAGACTCTAGGTCCCTCACCCATGGAATGCAGAACTTAAAGAAATATTTTGTATAAGTAGCAGTACCTTATACACTGGGCCAAAGTTTATGAATGAGAACGTGCGAACAATTGTTCAAAACCTTTTGTCAAACAAACTGAAAAATGAAGCCTAGTCCCTAGACTTGCTGTGGGGTAAGGCCTTGCTGACTCCTCATTCAGCTAAGTTGAGTCCCTAAGCTCGTATCGAAATCTAGTCCCTAGACTCGCTGTAGGGTAAAACGTCTCTTCGGTGTGCCAACCCCCTATTCAACAAATTCGAGTCCCTAGACTCGTAACGAAGTCAAGCCCTTAGACACTCACTGAGGTCGAGCCCCTATACTCGCTGTAGGGTAAGGCCTTGCCGACCCCCTGTACAAGGTCGAGTCCCTAGGCTCACTGCAAGGTAAGGTCATGCCGACCCCCCGTCCAACAAAGATGAGTTCCTAGACTTGAACTAAAGTCGAATCACTAGATTTGCTGCAAAGTAAGGCTTTTTTGCCCCGCATTCAACGAAGTCAAGTCCCTAGACTTGTTGAGCCTGTAAGCTCGCTGCGGGATAAGTCCATGCTAACCTCCCGTCCAACAAAGACAAGTTCCTAGACTCACAAATAAGTCGAGTCCCTAAACTCACTCTAAAGTCGAGTCCCTAGACTCGTTGTGGGTTAAGGCCTTGCTGACCCCCCATTCAATAAAGTTGAGTCTCTGGACTCACAACGAAGTCGAGTTCCTAGACTCGCTGTGCTGTAGGGCTATGCCAACCCCCTGTCCAACAAAGACTAGTGCCTAGACTCTCTGTGGGGTAAGGCCTTGCCGACACCCCCCTACCCCCGGGCAAGTGCATCCAACAAAGACCTATCAAGTCTCAAAAGAAGAAAAAATAAGAGAAAGGGGAGAAGAGGAAATAATAAGGAAAGCCAAAAGTAAAATGCATTTGTAAGGCAAAGAGGATTCTCATTAATTATGCGCAACCAAAGAGAGGCATGACGGCCATGACTTGATCACTAGGGAGGCGGGTCGGAATCGTCCGTTGGAAAGGGGGTACCCCAGCTACCCGAACTTCTTACAATAAGCGCCTCAGGATCGGGCTTAAGATCTCGTGAGTTTAGCTTACGTAGATCCAATTTGGGATGCACCAACAAATGTCCTTGTAGTTGGTTAAGGCCCTCTTGATAACCGTATGACTAGGCTGTGTCCCGAATAACGTTGTTATTTTTTATTCGAGCCTATATCTTTGTAGCATTTCAGCAAACACCCTTGAGGTTCAACCTCAAACATGTGATCATGAGGTCCTGCACCATAAGGGTCACGTTCTTCTCGAACACCTACTATTTCAGTTCCTAGGCTTCCTTCTCGGCCCGATGAAGCCCTCCCCTTAGATTCTAGACCTCAGTTATTCTTTTCAAACTCAAGGACAGTAGCCGTGAGTGTTGTCCACAAGCCTTGGCATGGTCTCAATGGAGTTGCTTTAGTGTCACCTCGAATCGAGCCAGCTTGATCTCTAGAGCAGCCAAGTTTTGCACAGCCATATCACAGTTTGCCTCTACCTGCTTGTAGTAGATGTCAGTCTAGACCCTTAATCCACGGCATCATCAAGTTGTCTCTCCAAGTCTTCTTTCAAGCGCTCACTCCTGGCAGCCTCTCTCTCCAAGCTCTCGATGTGCTTCCGCATGTCCTCCACCTTGGCAATCCACCTTGGCAATCAACTTATAGTGGCTGAAACGAACTAATGAGGCAAGTTGGCAGTTAGTGTCGGACAGTTCCCGAGCTCTTCGTCAACCATTGGCGCTAACTAGTCTACAACCTACCAAAAGGAAATAAATATATATGTAGTGAATGAACGAGAAAGGAGCACTTAGGCATTCAAAGACAAAGTAGGTGCGTAAAGCATAGGACCATACCTGAGTGAAGGCAGACCACAGCTTCTGGGCTGTCTGTTCTGTAGCAATTGTGCCGGCCTTATCAAGATCTGACACTGGTGCCTAATCCTTCTTGGCCCCAGCTATGGAAGGAGGGCTGGCGGGGCCCAAGGGTAGAGAAGAACCCAACCTCGATGCCCTGACTCCCTCCTCACCAGTAGTTCCTCCAGAAAAGCCAGAACGGCCAGGCAATGGAGCTTGGGTAGGCGACCCCCCTTGGGGGACACGGTGAGCCTGCGACTCCAACTCTTGAGGATCGTTGTCATCACTCAGCAGCACCACCACTAAGTGGATGTCACAAGGGTCCTCGTCGTCCTGACCGACATCTGTGGAAGAAGGAGGGCAAGGATGGCTTCTCGTCGCCTCCATTTGGTCGTCCGTCCTAGAAGCTGTTGGAGGATTGACAGGTCTGACCTAATGCTTCTCACTTCCCACAACAGCCTTTTCTTCCTCATCTTCTTCTTCTTCTTCTTTTGCTTCCTCGTTCTCCTCCCTTCATCCTCTTTTCCTATTTCTGTCTCTTCCTTTGAAGAGGTCGGGGAGCCCCTAGAAGAGGTGTGTGTTTCCTGAACCATCCCCGCATCTTCATGGGTAGCTTCCTTCCTCAGGATGTTGTGTAAGGATGTGATTGTCTCTACCCTGCCGGCGCTGCTAGGAGGAGGGTGCACAAAGGATTCTAAGAATGCAGCCTCAAAGACTAAGTTGTCCTCTTCTTCTAAGAGAGAGAATGGTGGCTCAATGAAGGTGAAGCGAGCGCTGGTGGAAGAGGAGGGTCTGGTGGTCGGCGGTTTCACAGGAATTGAGCGGGGGGCGACTGAAGAGGAAGACCCAACGGCAGCACTCGACTCACCCGAATATGACTTCATCCTCCCTCATGTGGGGAGAGTGGGGTCTGGACGTGTGTGAACTCCTGTTGCCTTTGCCCACGAGATCCAGCATTTGTCGTTGAAGTAAGGGGTTGTATTCTCTGTGAAAGTTTTTTGAGCCATGAGAATAGTAATGGGTGACAAAAGGAAGGAGACGACAGATGACAAAGAGAAACATGGAAGCAAAAGAATGAAGGAGGTGTTGCAATAAAATGGGAAAGGGACAGGACAGAGGAAGTGCAGGAAAGGGGAATATAGGGAGAGTTGTTGACATGGGGAGGAAGATGGTAAGGGGGGATTATATAGCCAAGGACCTCTGAGAAAGGTGCAAGAAACGAAGCGACACTAACATAAATGGCGTAAATGAAGCAGCATGCAGATCCCAACTAGCACGAGTAGAGGTAGATATGTCAGGCACATGGCTGGCACGAACCAATGAGCCCTCGAAGAGGCTAGCAGACAAGCAGCTAACCTATCCCATCAGCTGCCTTTAGGCAAGGGTGATGCGGGAATCAAGGAGATTCACGTCCGTTGAGGGACAGGTGGCATGGAAGCCCAACCAGCAGGCCAAGTAGAAAGAGGAAAAGGCAAGAGAGGAAAGCGTGTGAGGCCACGAATCAGTCGCTATTGAGGAAAGGGAAGTTGAATCGTCACCCAACTGCCAGAGTGGTTGGAAACTAAAAGGGCACACTCCAGCCCCTCCATCTGAAGCATCAGAGTGTGGGAAATAAGAAAATTTTGAATTCCTATCACGTGCTGTGGTGAGAATTCGTTGGGTAATGTAAGGGGAAAAGGCCCTAGGCCCAATGACCTGATCTAGAACCCCTAGTAATCCCAAACCAAAGTAAGTTGGGGAACCAACAACAGCCTAGGGTTGAGGCCTGCCTGACGATAAGCATGGGACCCGAGGTAGGAAGGACTCAGTCGAACCCCGTAATCTTCCTACCCATCAGAAGGGCCATCAGGTTGGGGACCTAAGATGGTCGAGAAGCCCATTGCGGGCCTAGATCACCCAAGGTCATGTCAGGGAGCCAAGACCTGAAAGAAGGTACACGAACAAGTGATCGAGCAGGGCATTGGTGTCGAGACATGCCCAGTTATGGGCATACCTAGCCAGAGACACGTTGCATTTAATGCGTGTCAGGAGACACAAATGCACAACAATGTACCCTTGGGACAATGTGACCTTGGCATGGCACTGCCTGTAGTAGCAGGGAGGTGGCAAGTCTAACCTAGGCATGACCTGGCACCCCACGATCTCCCTCAATAATAGAGCCCAAGCTTAGTATAAATACTCTGATCCCACCTGCAGGGAAATGTCTGATTCTCTTTTCACTTCTACACTTCATTCATCTAAGAACTCTCAACTGACTCTAGCATCGGAGAATTCATGGATTTTGTCAAAGTCCACTCTTCACTTTTCTTGTAGGTGCCGAATGCGTAGGTCTCTGTGGAACTACTTGGGCTACGAAACACGACATCAATATTACTAGTTACTACTCAAGTTTACAAGCTTGTAAAACGAAAGAGTTCCCTATTTCCCGTGTTAAGCGCATGCAATGGCATATTTGTTTAGCACTTTTATATAAAATAACTAACAATAATTATTTAAAATATCTACATTTAAAATGCACTAGTACTCATCCATGTAAATAGTCTTTTTATTATTATTATTTCTCTCTCTTTCTTCGTTTTTTAATATTTCTCAAATTTACACTTGTGTTTATATAACATTAGAATAATTTATAATATTATTAGAATACTTTTTTTAATAAAAAATACTAATGATAAAGATTTTGCAAAACATAAAAAATAAAAAAAAATACATAATGATTTTCTTTTTCATTTTTTTCTTTTTCCTTTTTCATTGGTCAGTTGATATCATTTTGACAACATAAATATTGTAATCACATTAATATATGAGAAATATTAACAGATATAAGAATATTATAAATTTAAAAGTAGTTAAAACCAATATTTGAAATAAATGAGAAAAGAAGAAAGAAAAAATATTTAAATGAAATAGAAAAAAAGAATAAATAAACTAATATATGGTATATTGTAAAAGTTGTCAAGAAGAAAAGTGGGTTTTAATTAGTTATTTTAGATGAAAATTTAGATAAGCCATTGAGAATGTTTTAAGCAATGTTATTCCTCATTTTTCAATGAGAAATAATATTTACAGTTATAGGTTGTACAAATCTCGTATACTCATTCTGAGAAAAGTAGATAAATATGTGACTGACATTGAAAAATTAATTTTTTCATGATAGATCCTACTATTTTTTAAAAAGAGTGTGTGAAGTTTACATATCTTAAGACAATTTCTTCTTTCTGAAGAGTTTGTTTCTAATGACATAATCTTGATTATATTTAGTAATATCTTGGTGGAACTGTTAAAATAAGTTTTGATAATAAGGCTAATAAACTTCTACTGATCAATGCAAGAAGTAATTTTTTTGCGGATCTATTACTTCAGAAAATCTAGTTAAAACAGTTCAAGATCTCAATGATTTTCTAGAAAGTACAGTTAAGCCTAATTTAAAGTTAAAATGAGTTACTAGTAATGTCTCCGAAGTTAGCACTGCTTATTATACAACTAAAAATGTAAATTTATCTAAAAAAATATGAAGTTGTTAAAGAAGAAGAAGTGACATCTTCTATGTCTCCTATTGCTTTTGATTTTGTTGCTTCTATTATTCACAACCAGTTACCTGTGATTTAATTTCTTTGTATAATGAGTATAGTTTTGCTAAAAATAAAGAATGAAGAAAATGTTATCATGCTAGTTTGATGGAAAGGAAAAAATACGTTACAAAAAGTAATGGAAAGAAAAAATGTATGGTATGCAAAAACTTATATTATTTTTTGAATTTGTTGAAAACTATTATGTTTCAAAAAATGTTTATAAGAATAGTTTAAATATGGTAAAAAAAAGAAAAAAAATTCAAAGGTTGTTATTGAAAACAAATATGTTGTTTGGTCAAGCCATCCACCTCTTGAGACGGTTATTATTAACCCTCAATGGGTAGAGGTCAAGGCTTCTCCTTTAAAAATTCCTATTGTTGATCCTAACGTTTCTCCTATTTTTTTCCTGTAACTTCAAAATTCTTATATGATTTCCTTATATTATCTATTTTCTATGATGTGAATCCCCCAAAATTATAACTAAGTTTACGAAAAATAATAAACTTATTAATATGGATCCTAAAGTACTTTTGTTATATAGTATTAGACTTCTTAATATAGAATCCAAAACGAAATAAATAAAATAAAAATCGTTTAAGTTTGATGATCTGTAAGAAAAATAATTGATCCTCTAAATTCTATTGAGCAAGAAATGTTTTTTTTTTTAAGGTCTCAATTGTAGCATTACATGCTTAATGACCATAGAATATCTAGATATTACATGAAATTTTATAAACCAGCTTACATACTAGAATGAAATATGAGTTTCTAAAAATCAAGCTTTTATAAAGAAATAAATTTGAAATATTTTATTACAAAAATAATAATAGATGAGTTTTTATTCCATGAAACACTTTCATCATAAATTTAAAACAGATGTTAAGTTTTGTTTTTAGAATTTTATTTTTATATGTATATAGTAAATTGTCTAGGTCTGATTTTTATATATCATCATATTTTTATGATTTTTGTAAAAATAAGATTAAGACTTGTCTCTTATATATATATATATATATATAAAATGTCTCACACATTAGAAAAATTGGACTAGAAAAATTTCTTGTATCCCAGCGAGTGGTCAAGAGATCATTTTAGATGGTGGTTGCCACATTTGAGAGGGGTTATTTCTCTCGAAGTGTGATCTAATATGAAATCTGCCCTCAAGTCATATATATATATATATATATATTTTAATGTCGTTATAGCATCTTCATCCAGCTCTCCATGCCCCTGTTTTCTCCAAATTTTAGGGTTTGCACTTGCGGATAACTCCAAATACACCCTCCATCCTCAACTCCTGCATTCATTTCTCCTGCGCCCTCCTTCCTACAGTGTTGCTATCGCTTTCCCATTCAGTAGCTCCTTTGATCGTCTTCTCCAGTAAGTGTCTCCACCTCCGACACACATCACCCCCTCCCCCCCCCCCCCACACACACACACTCTCTCTCTCTCTCTCTCTCTCTCTCATGAGAATGCTTTGGATCTCTCTCCTTTGCATCCCATCTGGCAGCCCCTCTGATCGTATTATATATTATTGTTATCTTCTTGTTTACCATTCGATATTACACAATACTGCTATTTTTTTTGTTTACCACTCGATATTCTAGCAATGATATTGGGTCTTGGTCACCATTGGGTCTTTGATTTGATTGTCTTTGGGTCACCACTATGCATCTCCATTCCATTGTTTCTAATTTCCAAGCAAAAAGCTCTCAATTGTTGGTTGTGATTTTGGCTGTAATTTTGCCTATGATTTTAGCTATAATTGGGGTTGTTAGTCAGCTATGAAGATCATTATTTGTGGCTATGATTTTCATCTTGGCTTCATAGAGCTTCTATGCTCGTGTTTTTGGGGCTTTGACAGATTGTCATGACTCTTTCATTTCCACAGTGTAGTCATTATGTGGTTTCCATTGTAGAGATTCTATGAGTTCCATTATCTCTCATTTTCATTACTACTCTTTGTTGTTGGTTGGATGTGATGACCATTATTTGTGGTTGTCATTGGGGCTGTGATTACCATCTTGGCTTCATAGAGCTACTATGCTCATGTTATTGGGCTTTAACAGAAAACCATGGTTCTTTCATTTCCATCGTACTGATTCTATGATTTCATAGAAATTTAATTTCCATTACTACTTTCGATTGTTAGTTGGTTGTACTTACCATTATTTCTTACTGTGATTGGGGCTTGTGAATTTTCTCTTGGCTTCATAGAGCTATATGCTCCTGTTTTGGGGCTTTGACAGATTTCTATGACTCTATGATTTCCATTGTACTGATTTTGTGATATCCCACTGTCTTTGATTTCTATTACAGCAAAGTGTTGGCTGTGATTACCATTACCATGGCTATGATTGGGGTAGTGATTGGTACTTTGTGTAATGTATAGATTCTGTGTTTGGGGTTTGATTAGGGTTGTTGTTGGGGTTGTATATGTAAGTGCAAGGGTTGTGATGATGATATAATTGTTGAGTTTGTAAGTGTAAAATCAGCAGCTTTAGTGAATGCTCATTGATCGGTATGGTAGGGTAACCCAGATGACTATTTTTATTAAGAAATTTTCAGCAATCGAGATTTGTAGCCATCCTATCTTGTGCCCTTTGCTATGCTTGAAATTGTACCATTATGAGCCTCTATGACATGTAAATATAACTTATTTTGGACTTTGGTTTTGTGCTTTCTTACCTTATTTAGTTAGGTGTGCATGGGACTTGGCCCTTGTTAGTTGATGAGGTAGCCTCACCCACGAGTGTTGGTAGCCCCATCATTGATTTTGGCAACAACTTTATGTTTTTTGCATTTAACTTGGTTCGAAAGCCGGATGTGAATGCTCTTAGTTGATGAGGTGGGGAAGAAAAACTAGTTTTTGACATGTTTTGCCTTCTGTTTTGTGACATGTTTTGTGTATTGTTGAGATATTGAGTGAGTGTGCAAGGGGCTTGGCCCTTATTGGCTAATGCGGCAGCCCCATCATTGATTTTGGCAACAACTTTATGTTTTTTGCATTTAACTTGGTTCGAAAGCCAGATGTGAATGCTCTTAGTTGATGAGGTGGGGAAGAAAAACTAGTTTTTGACATGTTTTGCCTTCTGTTTTGTGACATGTTTTGTGTATTGTTGAGATATTGAGTGAGTGTGCAAGGGGGCTTCGCCCTTATTGGCTAATGCGGCAGCCCCATCAACCATTGTTGGCAACAACTTTGTTGCCCCATATAATACCTGTTTTTTTTCCCTTCGACTGTGATAATGTTAAACTTGAGTGGGGACAAGGAAAATAAGCAAAAATTCCATGGTAGAGTAACTTGAATGACCAATATTGACAACTGAGTGTTGTAGCCATAAGTTATTGTCCATTCCTATATGTCACCATTCTTTTCCTGAGTTGGTTTGCATAATAGTTTCACGATTAATCATTGAGTTTCTAACATGTCTAAATTCCTTCATTTTCTACGATTGTATAAAGTGCATGCAATTAATGCTCCCTAGCATCCCAAGGAATCTACGTTGTTTATCAACAGAGAGCAATCAAACAATATTATTGCCATTTGGAAATCTTAAATATTCATTAAAAAAAATATTTACGATGACAACCATAAAATTTTTCAAACTCTCCATTGTAGTGCTTTTTCCAATTCGTATGTATCCATCCATGAGATTGGCAGTTACTCTATACACAAACATTCTAAGTGCAATACTTTACCTTTTGCAGGGAAGATAGATCAAGTCTTCGAGTATTATTTCTTCTTTGGATGAAGTAAGGCTCACAAGCATCTACCTCATGTTGAATATGAAGATAAAGTTCACAACCCATATTAAATCTTCTTCAAAATAGAATCGATGGATATATTGATGATTAAAAAAAAAAAATAGTCACGAAATAACCGCTTGTGCCCTTCTAAATGATCACGCCTAATATACTTACGCCGTTGACGAGTACGACCATGATGAAATGTTGATCCTCTATCTTTATTAAGAACTATCTCTAACTCATCTTTAGAGTTTAAGTGAAGTAGCAATTTACTAAAAAAAGAACGAGCCATTTAAGAAGCAAGTGGAGAATGAGACCAGAATAAGAATTTTCTCTTAATCTGAAATGAAATTTAGATTGCTCCAGATGCCAATAAAAAAGCAAGTGTTTTTATTTATACTCTAAAATATTATCGTTTGAAAAATGTCTGTTAGAAAAAGAACAAAAAAATATTATCGTTAAACAAATGATTATTGATTAGAATTTAACTGTTACAAAAAAATAACTAAAAACTTGAGGGTACTGGCAAAAAAAAAAAAAATTTCTGAGGATGTGTTAAAAATATGAGTAATGTTATATACAGTTGTGAAATTGTAAACGCTGTGCAATCGTTTTGAAAGAAAGTGAGGTTCACGATTAAAAAGTTAGTTTTTTTTTTATGTGGATTTTATATTAATTTATTTTTTTTTTAAACGACTGCACGCTATTTGCATAACCACGACTGTAAATATTATTTTATTAAAAATATTCAATAGACAGTAACAATTCACAACATAAGAAAAAGAAGAAGAGACTTGAATGGTTAAAATTGGAAAGAAAAGTGGGAAAAAAATTATAATAAAAAAATAATAGGGATGTTTTTTCTTTTAATAGAATAGGAAAATAAGGAATATGACGTAGGAGATCGATAAGAGTTAAAGTAAAATTTAAGAAAAAAATTTAGAAAAAGATAATTTTTTAATAAAATATAAGAAAAATTTTAAAGAGAGAGGGACGTGGCTACTCTTACATAGGCCGTCTTTGAAAAAGAGCATTTTTTTTTTTTAATTATTTTTCTTGCCAGACACTTTTTAGAAGCCTTAGGAAGGTGCCAGTCTGCCACATGCCACTGCTTTTTCATAAAACAGAACATAGATAATAATAATAATAATAATAAAAAAGGAAACAATCAATCTTTTATTTTATTTATTTATTTAGGAAATCTTTATCGTATATTAATGAGCAATTGTACAGATAAATTGACTGCTATTGCTAGACAACAATGATGTTTGAGCACTAACCTTACGTAAAACAAGACCATCACCATCACATTCACACCTAATATTGAAAATATAAGAGAGCGAGAGAGAGGGTTAAAGAACTAATTTAATTTAATTTAACCCAAGTCAAACACACCTGCAACGTGTTACACGTTATAGTGGGGCTTACGAATAGTAAAACGTACCTGTGATATTAGAATTAGAGAGACCTTATTTGGTTGAGATGTTGACTGGCCAGGATGTAATTACACTGAATCTGGATGCATCCTCTTAGGTTCGGTTGGCTAAACAAAACTTTTCATCATAAATTTAAAATTTTTATTTTATCATTAAAATTTTTTTAAATCATCATATAAAATATAATAAATAATTTAACTTTTTCTTAACTTTTTTAAATTTCAAAATAATAATAATATTAAAATATAACATTTTAATATTTCATCTTAAACTTAAAATTTTCATCTAATTAGAAATCGACAATTTTTTTCCCCGAGTGGCAGAAAGATTCCCTTTAAAAAAGAGTTTTTGGTCAAAAGCTTCAGAAAAATCTTTTTTTTTTTTTTTGGCAGCTGAGTTCATTTTGCGCATGCAAGTGAATCAAAGTTTTACTTGGTAAAAATAAAAGAAAATAATTTACATGTAATTGATTCATCCAGACAGTTTCAAGATCTCAGAATAAGCATCAGCATCCCTAGTTTTCAAATAAAACCAACAATCATCACATGCCATAAAACAACTAAAAGCTAATGAATATCAAACCCAGCGTTACTACAAACTGTTTTTGAAGAGACTCGAGCTAACAGGGAATCTGAGAAGTAAACCACTCCATTACATGAATCGGAGCCTTGATCAACTCCAAAGCCAGCTCCACTAACACGGTTACGCAGAAACAGCATGGGCAGATGCAGCTCAACAATAATCTACCCAGAAAGTTTTGCAATTAGATCTATGTCAAAATTGTGAAATCAATGGTACCCAGAAAAAGATAACTGAAATAAAAATCACAGAAAAGTTAATGAACTTCCAATACCCAAAAGTCCAAATTACATGAAATCAAAGCGTAGAGTTTCATTTGCCCAGAAGATCAAACTGCAAGTGCGTAACAAAAAATTCCAAGTTTTTCATACCGATCAGACCAAATTACATGGGATCGAATCATTTTTAAAAAAAGTTTATATACAAGAAAGACCAAATTGAATGGAGATCAAACTTCATATTATGCCCAAAGATTAAATTCAATGGAAATGCTGGAGGGGAAGAGGATTCTACCCGACGATCCAGACGACAAGGCCGACTATGGAGACGAGGAGGGAGAGAAAAGCGAAAGGAAGCCCAAGAAGAAAACCCAACGGCCTGCAATCTCCATCTGCACTGCACATTTTGTTTCACTTACCTTTTCTAGATCTTTTACTTTCACTTTCTGCTGCTTCTTGAATCTTCCCCCTTCAGGCTATAAAAGTGACAGAGAGACAGATGCAGAAATCGGTGATGAGCGATGATCTTATCTGTTTTCTTTTTCTTTCCTTCCTTCGTCCGTCTCGGTGTGATTGCGAGCACTACTTTTATTTTGATTTTTGAGGACAGAAAGTTGTTGGTTTTTGCTTGACGCAATGAAGTGATCGTTTTTGGAAAGAGACATGATTCTTCCGAGTTTCACTTTCAAATAGATGATAAGTTTAATCCAATTTTTTATACAAGAATATATTCTATTTTAATAAACAAGTATGAAAAAATTATTCTGAATCTATTTTTTAAAAAAGATTTTGTGTAAAATTTTTTCATTGAAATAACCTAATATAATCTACATTCTAATCAGAGTGTTCATTCAGATTCCAGACTGGGTACTTGGGTATACCTGGCTTGGAATCTGAATTTGAGTTCCTGTAACACCCTAGTCCATTTAATATTTATGGATTATTTGAGCCCTAAACAATTAGCAATTGACCAAAAAATTCTAAGCCCGAGATATCATCAGACGATGAATTTATTTTAAACAATAGGATTAGGTCCTGTTTGGTTACGAAAGACCCAGCCTAGAAGACCCGCACGGCGTCGTTTTCAGTTAAGACTCCTCCTCCTTTTAGTTTCTTCTTTCCCAAACCCACACTCAATCCGATGGTATCTTTTCTCCCCGAAAATCTCTCCACCCCGATACAAAACTCCCACGTATATAGCAGTTTTTCTCACATCAAAATTTCACTTTTCAACATCTCCATTCTTCTCTCTCTCTCTCTCCTTGCAATTCTTCACTCGACAATACTCAACAGCCAACACTATTGCCGTTCGTGAAGCTTGTTGCCAAGAAATTCCAACGCTTGAGTAGCACCAAACACTCCCTTCACCAACCATAGCCCCTTCGTGTTCTCAAACAAAAACCATGCCCAAGCCTAAACAAATCCTCGTTCTAGTCACTAAAAACAGAGCATGGTTTCTCTTCCTCACCATGCACAGTAGTTCAACCCAAGTCACCCAACCACTACTTTGCACCACCACGCACCCATTCTGTTGGGAATGGACCGAACAAACTAAGGCTAAGTTGAAGTAAATAATAGCGGAAGCAACAAAATAAACAACAATCACACAAAGAACACCAAGATTTAAGTGGTTCAGCTCAATGTGAGCCTACGTCCACTGTTGGGGTCGGTTTCAAAGATTTCACTATGAACAAGGATGGAGTACAAGAGTATTGATCACAAAATCCTCAATCCTAAAGCCCCAATACACTCAATGGACTCTTAGGATTGTATACAAAAGGATTCTCAAAACTCTCTCTAACTTGGCTGCAGAACACACTTCAAAATGAAGAGAAAATGATGTATTTATAGGACAAGGCGCTAGTCAGAACATTCGCTCGAGCGGACGTCGAGCGAAGTGTCGAGCGCACGTTAGGGTTGCATTTTCGCTCGAGCGGACTGTCGAGCGGAGGTCGAGCGAAACTCTCTGGAAGATTTCGCTCGAGCGGACTGTCGAGCGGAGGTCGAGCGAAACTCTCTGGATGAGTTCGCTCGAGCGTCGCTCGAGCGGAGGTCGAGCGGAACTGTAGCGGAACTGTAGCAAACCCCAAAAAAATACATTTTCAGCAGGAAATCAAGCCAAACTCAACAAATCTCCACCTTGGCTTGAATTCCGTCAAGCCTAAACAAAAAACCATTAACCAAGAAACCGAAACCCCTCCACCAAATCCCCTAAGGGATTCACATACCCCGAACACCAATCAAGTCCAAGCAAAGTTTGAACTTGTATACTGGAACTGGCTTTGTCATCATATCTGCTGGATTCTCAGTAGTAGCAATCTTCTGAATTTCTAACACGCCCTCTGTAACAACTTCCCGAAGGAAATGATACCTGACATCAATATGCTTTGTCCTCTCATGATACATTTGATTTTTGGTCAAATGTATTGCACTTTGGCTGTCACAAAATACTGAAATTGCATCCTGCTGTAATCCCAAATCACTGATCAAACCTTTCAACCAAATGGCCTCCTTAACAGCCTCAGCTGCTGCCATATACTCTGCTTCTGTAGTTGATAAAGCAACAGTAGATTGTAGTGTTGCTTTCCAACTAATAGCAGAGCCACACAAAGTGAAAACATACCCTGTTAATGATCTTCTCTTATCCAAGTCCCCAGCATAATCAGAATCAACATAACCAACCACCCTTGAATTGTAGTCAGTTTCTCTATCAAATATTAAACCAAGGTTCGAAGTACCTTTCAGATACCTGAGTATCCATTTCACAGCCTGCCAATGAGCTCTACCCGGGTTAGCCATGTACCTGCTAACAACACTCACTGCCTGTGAAATATCTGGACGAGTACAAACCATTGCATACATAATACTGCCAACTGCACTGGAATAAGGAACACTAGCCATGAAGCGTTCCTCCTCATCTGTCTGAGGAGATAGGGATGCTGAAAGTTTAAAATGTGTAGCAAGTGGTGTACTTACTGGTTTGGAATCAGACATTCCAAACCTCCGAAGAACTTTCTCAATGTACTTTCCCTGGGACAAATACAACTTTCCAGCTTTCCTATCTCTGTGGATCTCCATCCCCAAAATCTTCTTTGCAGCACCTAAGTCTTTCATTTCAAACTCATTTCTAAGTTGAGTTTTCAGTAAACTAGTGTCATATATGCTTTTAGCAGCAATAAGCATATCATCAACATAAAGTAGCAAATAGATGAAAGACCCATTAGGTAACTGCCTATAATAAACGCAACAATCATGGCTACTCCTCACATAACCATGATCTATCATAAAAGAGTCAAAGCGTTTATACCATTGCCTCGGAGACTGTTTTAAACCATACAATGACTTCTTCAATCTGCACACATGATCTTCTTTGCCTTGAGCAATGAACCCCTTCGGCTGATGCATGTAAATGGTTTCCTCCAGGTCACCATGCAGGAATGCTGTTTTAACATCAAGTTGCTGAAGCTCTAAGTCAAGTGCTGCCACAATGGCAAGCAACACCCTGATCGAACTGTGTTTCACAACTGGAGAGAAAACTTCGTTGAAGTCGATGCCTTCTCTTTGACTATAGCCTTTTGCAACCAAGCGTGCCTTGTACCTTGCATCTGCAACATCTTGGATTCCCTCTTTCCTTTTGAAAAACCCATTTGCAACCAACAGTCTTCGTCTTCTTAGGCAGCTTAACCAAATCCCAAGTTTGGTTCTTGTGAAGAGACTCAATCTCCTCAGTCATTGCTGCGCACCATTGTGCACACTCCTTACTTTTGACAGCTTCTGAATAACTGGAAGGCTCTTGACCATCTATGTCCTCTGTTGTAGTAAGTGCATACATCACCATATCTGCATGAGCATATCTTTGAGGTGGCCTGATCTGCCTCCTTTGTCTACCAGTAGCAATACTGTAATCTTGCTCACACTGTGCGCCATCATCAAAATCAGGATCATGCTCATCTGAAGTGACATGATCTTGGGTGTCGTCTGGCATCCCCTTTGAAGCCTCAACCTGTGACTCCACCTTCTTGCCATTACTCTGCTCTTCACCTGTAGACACAGTAAACTCCTTCCTCGGATTAAGCATGGATTGTTCATCAAATACTACATCCCTACTAATTACAAACTTAGGTGATTTGGGATCAGTACACCATAACCTGAATCCTTTCACCCCACTAGCATATCCAATGAATATGCCCTTCTTTGCCCTTGGCTCAAGTTTTCCATCATTAACATGGAAATATGCAGGACAGCCAAAAACTTTCAAATTTGAATAATCAGAGGGAGTACCTAACCATACCTCATTTGGAGTTTTTAAACCAATAGCTGTGGCTGGAGAGCGGTTAACCAAATAGCAAGCTGTGTTGACTGCTTCAGCCCAAAAATCTTTAGACAAGCCGGCGTTTGAAAGCATACTACGGGCTCTCTCCAAGAGAGTCCTATTCATCCGCTCAGCTACTCCATTTTGTTGTGGAGTATGTCTCACTGTGCGGTGCCTCACTATGCCTTCATTTTTGCAGAATTCATCAAAGTCACTTCCGCAAAATTCCATACCATTGTCGGTTCGGAGTCGCTTAACCTTCTTGCCTGTCTGATTTTCAATCAAAACCTTCCATTGTTTAAAGTTAGCAAATACATCGCTCTTACGTTTCAGAAAATAAGTCCAAACCTTCCGTGAGTAATCATCAATAAAGGTAAGCAAATACTGGGCTCCACCTTTCGATGGAACTGAAGATGGACCCCAAAGATCAGAATGAATATAGTCCACAGTACTTTTAGTTCTGTGAACTCCTGTAGTAAACTGAACCCTGCACTGTTTTCCAAACACACAATGTTCACAGAATTCAAGTTTTCCTATCTTCTGATTGCACAACAAATCCTGCTTACTCAGGATAGACATCCCTTTTTCACTCATGTGACCCAAACGCATGTGCCATAGACGGGTGTTGTCTGAGTCTGGATTATCTGAAACAGACACTGCAGCTGTACCTGTCAATGTACTGCCCTGAAGGAAATAAAGACCATCTGTCATATCTCCTCTCATTACAATCATGGAACCCTTACTAACTTTAATAGCTCCACCTTCACCGGTGTACCGGAAACCTAAAGAATCAAGAGTGCCCAAGGAAATAAGATTTTTCTTCAAATCTGGGATGTGTCGAACATTAGACAATGTCCTGACAATCCCATCAAACATCTTAATCTTAACTGAACCAATTCCAACAATTTTACATGCCATATCATTTCCCATCAAAACGAAGCCACCGTTGACTGATTCATAGGTAGTGAACCAGTCCCTCTTGGGACACATATGAAAAGTACAAGCTGAGTCCATGACCCACTTGTCACCATAGCGACTATTTGAGTCACTAATTGCTAGAACAATATCTACGCCGTTAGACTTTTCATCAGCAACGCTACCAGCATTAGAAGAACTAGTGCCTTCCTCTCTATTTTTCAATTTGGAACACTCATTTTTGTAATGACCAAATTTATGGCAGTAATGACATTTAACATTTTTCTTGTTAAATTTCGACTGTGAACTGCCCCTGGATTTACTCCTGTTCTTCTCTACACTTCTCTCATGTGATCTACCCCTACTAGATGAACCCTTAACAAACAAACCACTGGCTTGACTATCCGTGCCTTGTACACCCAATTTTGTTCTCAACTCCTTAGAGTTCAAAGCAGATTTTACATCTACCAAAGAGATGGTGTCTCTACCATACAACATTGAGTTTACAAAATTTTCAAATGATACCGGCAACGAACACATCACAATTAATGCTTGATCCTCATCATCAAGCTTAATATCAATATTCCTCAAATCCATGATAATCTTATTAAATTCATCTAAGTGTTCAGAGATAGGAGTACCTTCCTTCATTTTGAGCGTGTATAACCGTTGCTTCAAATACAAACGGTTGGTGAGCGACTTTTTCATATACAAGCTCTCAAGCTTGGACCAAAGACCGAAAGCGGTCTCCTCATCGGCAACCTCCCTCAAAACTCCATCTGATAGTGACAACAAAATGACACTATGTGCCTTCTCATCTTCTTCTTTTGACGATGCAGGAGAATCCTCGGATACCTTCACCTCCAAAGCTTTCGACAAGCCTTGTTGTCGTAACAAAGCCTTCATCTTGATGCGCCATAAGCTAAAGCTGTTTTGACCGTCGAATTTCTCCACTTCAAACTATGCCATAGCCATTCCTCAAGATTTTGCAAAGAGCTTGACGCTCTGATACCAGTTTGTAGGGAATGGACCGAACAAACTAAGGCTAAGTTGAAGTAAATAATAGCGGAAGCAACAAAATAAACAACAATCACACAAAGAACACCAAGATTTAAGTGGTTCAGCTCAATGTGAGCCTACGTCCACTGTTGGGGTCGGTTTCAAAGATTTCACTATGAACAAGGATGGAGTACAAGAGTATTGATCACAAAATCCTCAATCCTAAAGCCCCAATACACTCAATGGACTCTTAGGATTGTATACAAAAGGATTCTCAAAACTCTCTCTAACTTGGCTGCAGAACACACTTCAAAATGAAGAGAAAATGATGTATTTATAGGACAAGGCGCTAGTCAGAACATTCGCTCGAGCGGACGTCGAGCGAAGTGTCGAGCGCACGTTAGGGTTGCATTTTCGCTCGAGCGGACTGTCGAGCGGAGGTCGAGCGAAACTCTCTGGAAGATTTCGCTCAAGCGGACTATCGAGCGGAGGTCGAGCGAAACTCTCTGGAAGATTTCGCTCGAGCGGACTGTCGAGCGGAGGTCGAGCGAAACTCTCTGGATGGCTCGAGCGGACTGTCGAGCGGAGGTCGAGCGAAACTCTCTGGATGAGTTCGCTCGAGCGACGCTCGAGCGGAACTGTAGCGGAACTGTAGCGGAACTGTAGCAAACCCCAAAAAAATACATTTTCAGCAGGAAATCAAGCCAAACTCAACACATTCCATACTGCTGCATCAACCATGCCACTATCCCTATAACACCATATCCCAACCACCGTAGCCCCCTCTTCACCATGGAAATAGCCCAAACCGCAAGCTACCATCATGATTCGTTGGAAGCAAAAACCATAGAAACCACACTGTGACTAAAGCCTCACTTTAGGATCGTACGATATTTCTAGCCTCTTTCGGCACCTCCACTTCATGTTCATCCTCCATCGAACCAAGGACTAGCCATACGTACAAAGTCTTGGGTTAACATAGTCTTGCATTACCGGTGAGATCACCCCTGCTCTTAACCAACAAGACTAGCACGTATGCAGGGTTCTACTTCCTCTTGGTAAACTTCTCCTTGATATAATTTTAACTTATTATTAGTTCCGTTTGATCACAAAGGATTAAGTGAATATTGATGAGTCATGGGTTAAGGTCATGAAGTATTTGATTGTTACAGTATGATATGATTATATGGTCGGTCATACAAATTTAAATAGTCCATAGGTGTGAACTTAGGTGTTGCAACTTTTATAGGTGGTATCATTTGTGGGAGCTAGATTATTTAGGAAAAATCTGTCAGGACGTCGGGAAATTAAAATTTGAAACGTTAGCACTAGATTTATGTTTTTATTGTCAATATTATAGAATTAATGTCATCTTAGGAATTAATTGTGAAATTATTTGGGGAAATTACATGAAAATCAAACTATTTTGGGGAGTGGAGATATTTTAGGATTTTGAAGATTTTTAGATGTTAAGGAAATATAGATTGATATATCTTAGGTTTTAATTACGAAGTACATGTTCATTTGGAAGTTCAAGTAAGTTACAAGTTTATTTTATAGGTGAAGGTTGATTACTTTTTGGCAGGTCATAAGAAAATTCAGAAAAGTTAAAGGTCTAGGTAAGTGGAGTTCCTATACTAGATTTGTATAAAATAAAAAATAAAAAAATAAAAAGAAGAAGAAGAAGAAGAAGAAGAAGAAATGAACTGAAGTTGGTTTGTAAAAATGTGCATGTTATGTTTTGAAAAGAAAATGTGAAAACAACTTCAATTATGTTTTCTGCATTCACTCATGAAATCTATATGAAAGAGAAAATAAATTTTCACATGAAAAATGTAAACATGAGCAATATTTGACATGTTCTGAAATGTGAAAAAGAGCGAATAGGATATTTGATTTTTGCTCGTGTGATATGAAATGCTTTGGATTTGTTATTGATTATTTGAAAATAATATGAATATGTTCAGCACATAATTGGATATGATATGAAATATGATAAACCTTTGGCATACTTATATGTTTTTATTCTGATTCTGAATATGGTTTGATATGATAATACTAGTTCACGTGATATGCTTGATACCAATATGAGATGATATGATTTGTGTAATAGCCCGCTAGAAATTCAATTGTGAAATTTTTATTGGCTTTAGCAATCTTGTGAACACCCCATAAGTTTTCACGAATCCATTAATCGTATGAGTTTTAGTCTAACCATATAATTAGTGTTATTACTCACTATGCTATCAGAAGTGTGGAATGTCCAAATTAAGTTAGAAAAATTTAATTGGATACCTTAGCATTGATTTCGGCCAAGTAATTTCATTCCCCTACATGGCTAATTAGATGTCTTCAAGAGGATCTAGAAGGTTCTAGAAGGAAAAAAAATCAAAGAGCTACCTCACTCTTGCAAGTCTATACTCTACTATTAGAAAACATCTTGGGCTGATATTTGTGGATATTTTTAGATAAAAATATCATGAGCTGATTTTTTGTGGATATTATTGGGTTAAAATATCTTAAGCTGATATTTGTAGATATTTTTTGGTAAAAATATCTTGAGCTGATTTTCATGAATATTATTGGATAAAAATATCTTGAGCTGATTTTATGGATATTATTGGGTAAAAATATATTGAGCTGATTTTTGTGGATATTATTAGGTAAGAGAGACCAACACTCAACTCTCACTTCAGCCTCATCCTCTTTCATATTTTGTGCATAAATACCTCCAGCCACTCTCCACGAAATCATCTTCCTTTACACCTTTAATTGAAAGAACACCAAACACTCTCTCGGACAGCTTTTAGGTGTTCTTTTGCAAGCCCATTTCGAAGCTTTTGTAAGTGTTTTATCATAAAGTCTCCTTCATAAAAGTTGTTCCTTTTTTAGTTTAGTTTAGGTGGATATCTTATTTGTTCCATTTGAAAATCATCTGGTCAGTCAAATATTGTTTAAATTCTAAAAAGGTCATTCTGGGAGATAAACTGGAAAATATGTTGTATTTTGGCCTTTTTGACCAAGCTAATGGATAGATCTTAGTCCAAAATTTTTATGGAGTATTGTCAACATGTGTATATGATTATTGGTTTAGGATTTATTGCATGATTAAAGGTTTTGAGGAAATAGTTTCTTAGATCTAGAAACTTAGAAACTGGAAGAGGAAAAATAGTTTCTATTTTGAGAAAGTTTAAATTTTTGGTGGTTTAAACCTATTCCAATGGCTTTGATAATTTTATTGAAGGATCCTAATCCTCTTATATACATGTTATAATATTATTTTGAAGATATTTGATGTTAGTTTCAAAGATACGAAATTTTATGCAAAGAGATATTCGGATAGGCCAAAGTTTAGATGTTATTGGCTAAATTTATATTTTGGTTAATTTTTAACCATGTGATTTTGAATTAGAAGTTTATATATGTTTTAGAACATATTTTTAAATCATGTGATGGTTTGGTTTGAAGATTACATCTTTATAAGTCATAGATCAAAAGGTTGATCAAAACAAGTTAGAAACAAAAATCAATGGAAATAACATATGAGAATTTCGGCCTTATGGAATTTTAATAGTTGTGATTAGTTTTAAATTTTTCTAAATTGATATTTGAGTTTAGGATAAAATTTACATGAGGCATGTAAATTTTGGTGACTTTTGGAGTTAGCATGCAAAACCCATAAATTAGGGGTAAAATGGTCATTTTCTCACATATAGAGGGTAAAATGGAAATTTTACTTTTAAGTTAGTATTTTTCCATATTTCAAATTATTAGTGATTTAGTTCTAACTTTTAGAATCACTAATTACAGTTCCTCATGATCGCACTTGATCTTTTATAAGAAATGCGGAGATAAAGGTAAATTAGCTTTTAACTTACTAGCAGTCTATTGTGTATGTGTGCTAAGTAAAGGAACTACAGTGTATCTATGTGTGTTATCATATATGTCATGTCATGTTCACTGTTAGAAGCATGCCATGTTAAGTATGTTTCCGTTACATGTGATATCATGTTATGAAATATTGTGTGTTACGTGCTTAAGTCATGTCACGATATAACCCTATCTTAAGTTGGTCATATCTTTCAAGTTATGTTCAAGTCACGTTATGTTATGTCAGGGCTTCTGTCCTTTCGTATTCCAGTCACGTTTCATCTTGAGTTATATTCAGTTTCGTGGGGTCCACAACAACTGTGGCACATGAAATATGGGGTCACAACAATTGTGACGCATACACTACGTGAGACACAACAATTGTGACACGTAGAATACATGGGGCCACAACAACTATGGAATATGTATTTAAATGCATTGTGACACGTAAAATATATGGGGCCACAACAATTGTGGAGTATGTATTTAACTGTATTGTGACGCGTAGAATACATGGGGCCACAACAATTGTGGAGTATGTATTTACACGTAGAATACATAGGGCCACAACAATTGTGGAGTATGTATTTAAACAGTTAAAGAATAAGTTTCAGATCACGTTCATCTTAAGTCAAGTTTCAAATCAACATGTCAAGTCAAGTTCAGTTCACGTTTTAATTTAAGTTATGTCAGTTATGCTATGTTGAACATCAAGTTATGCTTTAATTACTTATGAAATTGATTATGCATTCATGCTTTTACTGTCATCCATGCACCATTAACCTATGTGTAACTTTTTTGTTAACTTACTGAGATTTGTAATCAAATCTCACTTTGGTAGTCCCAACTACCATTCCCCCTGAATAGTAGATGTTGTTACAGGACCTGAAAGAGAATCAAGAGCTGACCAACTAGATACAGTTGACTGAGTGACGGTGTGATGTCAATGTTAATATAGTAGTTAACGTAAATTACTACTTGTACGATGAAGTTGCATCTCCAGTACTTTTTGGATCATAACCATTTTGGAATAGTGTTGTGATCTTAGTTGTTCAATATGTCTTTATATATGAAGTATGTTTTAAGTATTTGGGATATTTTCAATTTGGTGCATAATATTGCTAAAGAAAAAAAATTTATCCGCTGCGAATATTACATAATGTTATATGCATGTTAGGAACATTGCATCTTATATATCATGAACGGGGGCATGTAATTTTGTGTTGCATGTCTTGACGGTTTAAATGTTCGTCCGATCCCAAACGGAATTTGAGAGCGTCACAATATAAGTGTACCCACTTTGGAATCAAAGTGGTCTTTTATGTGTTCTTTCCTGTATGCATACTCAAGACTCCGGGATTGAAAAAATGGAAAGTTTCACAATATGATACTGCCTAGTTTAGCTACTAAGACAGCACAACCTTATCACAAGGGTTAAACATGGTATATGATATGATAAGATGAGAATGCTCAGTTATGTTATGCCAAAGTGTTTTTAAATATGAACAGTTAGGTTTTTGAATATGAAAAGATTGAAATGTCGCTTTATTTTTCTAATAATATGTTTTGAGATCTGCACATAAAAATGAAATGTTTCTGTTTCTTGCATATGAAAATTTATGAAATGGCTTATGTTGTAGACACTAGCATATGTGCTTTGTTTACTGAGTTGTTGATAACTCACCCCCTTATCGCCAAATATTTTTTAGATGATGTGGATGGTTTAGCTAAGGATTAGGAATAAAAATTGTGAGCAAGGCTAAGCTGAGAATAGTGGATTAAGTACAAAGATGGTATCTTGGTAATTGGAGATTTTATTCTATAGTTTTGTTTTGCCTTGTTGACTTGGTATCTTGGAAGGTTGATGTTAAATTTGAGATTTTTGTGGTATTTAGATTAATCTTATTGGAGTAATTGATCTGAAATAGTGAGATGTACGTGTCATTAAAAACTTTGGAGCCTATGACTTTAAGGTTGAAACATGATTTTGAGTGACAAGGAGTAACTCTCCGATCCATCTGGGACCGGGGCCTTATAGTTCCAGCCCTGGTTATGACTCGAGCCGTAGCTCGGAGGAATTTAGATTTTTACAATTAGAAAATTTGCCAGACATTTTTTTTTTGTAGAAAATCCTATATTATTTATTTTTTCAAGAAAAAGATAATGTTGAAAAACATAATTTATTTTTTTTCCCTTTTTTTAATCTATAAACCTATATTATATTACAATTTTTTCAAGAAAAGATATTGAAAAACATGATTTTTTTTTATATATATAAAACAAATAAGATTTCTAGTTAATGTTATAAGCAGTGTTTCCTTTAAAAAATAAAATAAAATATACAACTAATTAACTTTTTAACTAAATGCATCTAAAAAGAAAAAGAAAATTCAATATTTATCATTTTTTTTTAAAAGAGTTGGGACCACATGTCCAAGAGTGGCCCCTCCCCAATTTTATTAATAAATCCTCACTTTAGGCGAAGGAAAGCCATGAATACAATTTTAAGAAATAAAAAAACATCTTAAGCAATCAAAACAAACTACCCACAAAAGGTTCTTAATCTAAGATAAGGACATCCACCCTTATCTAAACGGAAAATTCCCCTAAGATGCAAAGGTAAATCCGAGCTTTTATTCCAAGTTTTATTAACGCCAACAGCTCCCAATCTAGCAAAACCATCAGCCAATGAATTACTCTCCCTATAAACATGAGTAATCCGAAATGTTATTCCTTGAAGAAGACTTAGCAACTCCTCCCAATAGTCTTCCAAGTACCAAAGGCCACATCTCTTCTTCGTAAACCAGTCTATCACAAGCTTCGAGTCCATCTCGATCTCTATCTTGTCTAAGCCCAAAAAACGGACACATCGGATTCCTTGAAGCAGCCCCATAAATTCAGCAAAATTATTGGTCCGATTACCAGTGCTCAGAGCGAAACCAGAAATGAAATTACCTCCAAAATCTCTAATCACTCCTCCTGCCCCCGAAGTACCCGGATTACCCATTGAACTGCCATCCACATTCAGTTTATACCATCCTTCCTGGGGTCTCATCCATTTAATTGTCTTTGTCATAATCGGTTTTGGTTTATACAGTATACGGAAGCTACTTAGAATATTCTCATCCCGTGATGACCACTTTGGTGACGCCTTAAGATTTTCACCTACCGAGCCCACCCAATAAACTATCGACTGCCAAATGGTTTGGACAGATTCCTGCCGATTCTCCATTCTAGCAGTACATCTACGATTCCATAATCTCCAGGTGATGATGCTCGACAACATGCCAATTAATTGGCCACTTTGAGAACAAGTTTTAGCACGCCTATACCAGGACTCCACCTTTTCTCTCCATGTTTTGCCTTGCAAGCATGGCAGCTCTAGCTTTAAAGCACACATCCTCCAAATTTGTTCTGCAAATTCTCCGGTAGCCAAAACATGATTCTGGTCTTCATAGCTCCCTTCCCTACAGCAATCGCATTTGGATGTCAACGGAATTCCTGTTCTGCGCACTCGATCGTCCACTGGAAGACAATTATGTTGAGCTTTCCACATGATAATAGACATTTTCTTTGGTAAGGCCGGATTCCACAGCCACTTAGCCCACGGTAAGATTGGACTTCGTAATCGAATGCATTCCCAAGCGGATTTGGTTGAGAAATTACCATGAGCCTTAGGAAGCCAAATAAGGACGTCATTCCGTTGTTTCCGCCCCTACCAGCTGATCAAAAACCTCCACCTTCCAACCATTTTCAGTTTTACAATCGGTTAAAGATAATCCTGGTAGTTCTCTGACTGCATGTGCGTTAGAGAGAGGACCAGCCGAAAGCCATTTATCATGCCAGAAAGATAACTTACCATCTCTGACCTGCCATTTTGAGTATTTCTGCACTTCTGGTAGATTATGTAGGAGCGTCTTCCAGAATTTAGACCCTTTTAATGGATCCACAATGGAAATATGCTTTTGACGAACATATTTAGCAAGAAAGAACTTCGACCACATAGAAGTACCATGTAACAAATTCCAGACCAACTTCATATGTAAAGAAGTTTGGACCTCTTGCAACTTCCGTAACCCAACACCCCCTTCCGATACAGGTCGACAGAGATCCTCCCAAGCCTTCCATTTCTTTTTCGACCTCCCATCTCTTACTCCCCAAAAGAAGGTACTGAATAAACGCTCCAATTTTTTCATCACCCCTTTCGGAGTATGCAAAATAGATAGACAATGAATTGGAATGCTTTGTAATACCTGCTTTAATAAAATAAGTCGAGCACCACTAGACAAAAGCCTAGTCTTCCACCCCTCAATACGTTCTCGTACTCTGTTTATTATCCCTTCAAAATGTGCCACCAAAAGTTTGCCTGCCACTATAGGAATTCCCAAGTAATTGAATGGTGTTGTCCCTTCACTAAACCCAGTCGTACGTAAAATCCTTCGGCGCTGAGTTAAAGACATATATTTAGAGAAAAAAATAGAAGATTTTCTCTCGTTCACCATTTGTCCCGACCATTCGCCATATTTCTTGATAACCATAGAAATAGCCTTCAGAGATGCCTTTCCACCATTTGTAAAGATAACAATATCATCCGCATAAAGTAGATGGGAAACAATTGGTGCCCCCCTCGGATGATAAAATGGTTTAATCTTCCCCAATTGTATTTGTTGCTTAATCATCCTTGAAAGGATTTCTTCCACTAGAATAAAAAGATATGGAGATAACGGGTCACCCTGTCTCAATCCTCGGCCCCCCTTAAAAAATCCCTTCGGGATTCCATTCATAACCACAGAATACCAAGGAGTAGTAATACATTGTTTTATAATTCCACAAACCTCGTCAGAAAATCCAAAAGAATTCAGCACATGTAAAAGAAAACTCCAATCAATGCTATCATATGCTTTCGCCATATCAATTTTTAAAACAACATTACCCCCCCGAGCTGGCTTATTTAAACCATGGAACATCTCTTGTGTGAGACTAATATTTTCAAAAATACTCCGACCTTTGATAAAAGCTCCTTGTTCCGGCGAAATAATTCTGGATAATATAGAAGATAATCGAGTAACCAGAATTTTAGAGCATACCTTGTAAAACACTGAACATAGGCTAATCGGACGAAATTTATCAAAGCTAGTGGGATTAGGGATTTTCGGAATTAATACCAAGAATGAGGCTGAATAAAATCTTGGTAGCATGCCACCACTGAAGAACTCTTCCACCGCCTCAACAACTTCCTTAGAAATGATCTGCCAACATGCTCGGTAAAACCCAGAGCCATACCCATCAGGTCCCGGACTACTGTCCACCGGAATAGAAAAAACAGCCTCCTTAATTTCCTATTGAGATGGCACTCAACACAAATCTTCATTATCTGATTCAGTTACCACCTTATCAACCAGGCCTTCTAAATTAGGCATGTCACCCATTAGACGAGCCTCCAAAAAATTTTTAAAATAATCGACCGCACCATTGTGTATTTGTTCCGGAGAAGTAAGAAAATTTCCATCGGCTAACTGCATCTTAGTCACTTGATAATTCTTCCGTCTACTAACTACTCAGAAAAAAACAGAGGAAGCTTCACCCTTTGGTAACCAAGTTTGTTTAGCCTGCTGAGATAACCTCTGTTCTTCTCTGTCCAGCCAGACCTTTAACTCCAATTGGGATGTCATCAGATCCATCTCCTCCTCTTGAGAATAAGAACCCTGTAGATTCGTCTCAATATTCTTAATACGCCCTTCCAGCGCTTCAATATGCGATTCGGTCCTTCCGAAAACTTGTTTATTCCAGACCCTGAGAGCAACTTTTAATGTTTTGAGTTTAAAAGCTAAACTGGACATTGCAGAC
The DNA here is from genome assembly GCF_018687715.1 of Carya illinoinensis. Classification (NCBI taxonomy): domain Eukaryota; kingdom Viridiplantae; phylum Streptophyta; class Magnoliopsida; order Fagales; family Juglandaceae; genus Carya; species Carya illinoinensis. The sequence goes on along the minus strand of NC_056754.1, from coordinate 30,334,423 downwards.
CCCGACCCTTCTGTTGACCATACCTTAGAAACACACTCAAAAAAGGAATCATGTGTAGTCCACATTTGCTGAAATTTAAAAGAGGGATACCCATAAGGAATTATGCATGCAACACATAATGCAATTTACTACATATTACATTATTTGTTATTTATACATTACATTACAAAACACAATTATAATATATAAAACTACATATCTAATGGTCCTATTTTACTGGAGGACCTGTTCCATTAAGGTTGAAGTCACAAAAATTGCAGACTTTCCAAATTCATCTGGGACATCATAATCCCAATCACTACTGGATCAAATTATGCTAGTATTGACTCAAATGGTTCATCTTAAGCGTAAATAATAAGGCTTCTAAGGGAATATCTTTGCAAAAATGACATTTACATATCAATGATAATAATAGAGAGACATTATAATTGTAACTTCATAAATCCAAACTAAAACTGCATAGTTGCACATGCTTCTCTTGAAAATATGGCCTGTTGTACTTTAATACAAGTTCATACTCTAATTAGGATGATCCTCATTATAAATTAACACTTAACAATGCTTAATTAAATGTCTAACCTTGATTCCATTGAAATATCATGCTTGGAGACAATATTTGCATCACAGCAGATCCAATACTCTAGACTCCAAACTCCTTCTATAGCACCTCAGCACAAATGAGCACATCCACTCCTCCAATCTCTAAAAACATCAAAGAACTCATCAACAACAATCTAAGCCTAAGGTGATGAATAGAACATGGTGGCAATGGTTTATAACTAAGAACAACAAGAAAAAAAACTACGCTTTAAGGTTCAATCTTTGAAAATAAAGTTCCTTCACGAAGACAACGAGGATTTCTTTTTTGATCTCTCAAAAAAGTCTCAAAGTTGTGTAAAATATATAGAGTTTATATATATAGGTTAAATAAGGGTCTTGCAGGCAACGAAGGGAACCCAAAATCATTACAAATAGATTCGATGTAATATAATGGTAGTGAGTGAGGATTGAAGAAAAGAACTAATTGATTATGCAAGAAGAAAGCATTTACTCTAGATTTACTAGATCATAGAGTTGTAAGGATAAATGCGCATACCTACAGTATATAGGTCACAGTCACAAATCTTGCCAAGACAAAATAGAAGAATTAATAATTACAAGTTTACAACCATCCATAGTTAATCTCAACAAGTAGAGCTAATTTATCGAGGGTAGACAAAAGGTTCTAAATTTTTCAGCATGAATGGGAAGGAAGACTCATAGTAGCCTCAGTTGAAGATGAAACTAGATAATCATCTAAAAAAATATTAAAAACTGAGTTAGATAGATATTAAAAAATATATTTCAAGTTTCAAACTTACCTTCAAGGTCCATCAACTGTATGTATTCTTCCAACTCCTGAATGTCGATTGGTTTGGTCCTTGATGAATTGTGGGTGCAAATGTGGGCTTTGACAATTTATATAGACAATGAACTCCTAAAAGGATCCAATATGAGTCTTCGAGTACTAAATGCAGACTCTGATGCAACAGTGGAAATGAGGGTGGCTAACACATCATGTGCTACCTTAACAAGAATAGGATAATTGCCTGCATTAACTCTCCACAAATTTAAGATATCAAAACCGAGCGAGCCTTTTACACACGCCTCAGACAAACACCTCTCTAACTCCGATCTAAACTCCATACATCCTGCTTATTAAGGTATTTGGTGAACATGATCCAAAATTTAGTCAGAGGTGGTGCTGACTCATTACCAATATTTGTATTAGTAGTGCTTGGCCTCTCATAATCCACATTAGAACTCCCCCACTAGCTATACGAAATATATTATACTGCTCGATCAAGTGACCTAAATGGAGTTTAAAACTTTGTCCTCTATCTTATCCGTCAACTCATACTCTTTGCACTTTTGCAACCAAAACTCCATTGTTATCATTTTATATCGTGGATCAAGCACAAAAGTAATGTATATAATCAAGTTAAATCTATTTGTGCTACCCCAATACTTGTCATACTTCTCATATTTATATCCATAGTACTAGTAATAATATTATTACTCAAGAACACACCATTTAATGTATCTTCAGTTGTGTAAAGTTGCTCAAAATATACATTAGCCGTCACATACAAAGAACTAAAAATGTTCAATGTAATACCATAAAATTTTTTTAACAACTCTACAAAAATCAGTGCATTTTTCCAATCATCACTAGTGGAGTTCATGAATTGTTCATTCACAAACACATATTGTTCAAATGCTTGTTTATGTTTTTTAGCAGTACTCAATATTAAATATGTGGAGTTCTATCTAATAGGAACATCCAAACAAATCATCCTCTTACTAATTTTTTTTTTTACCGCACAAGTCTTGAAATTGGAAAATCTTGACGGCAAAGATTTCATATACCTGATAACATCCCTAATCTTTGTTACAAATTTGTAAACATCTTTCAAGCCATCCATAACAATCAAATTCAATATATGAGCAGTACACCACATGTGAAGAAATTCACCACCCAACATAGTACAATCATTGTCTTTTATTCTCCTCTTCATGTAATAAACAACAACATCATCTGAGGATGCATTATCAACTGTGATGGTCAAAATTTTATCACCACCTCATTCATGCAATCCCAAGTCTAACATTCTCCCAATAGTTTCATTCCCATGGTAAGAAATAGGCAAAACTTAAGTATTTTTTTTATGTAATCTCTAATTGTAATCAATAAAATATGCAGTAATGCACATGTAGTTTATATTTTGCATGGATGTCCAGGTATTGGTGGTGAGACAGATTCTTTGACCATCCAACAATTTCTTTAGCTGTATCTTCTTTTTGTTATACAACTTTACAATCCCTTTTTTAAAATTATTTGGGATGGCAAAGTAAATCGAGATTCTAAATTAGCCATGAACTCAACAAACCCTTCGTGCTCCACTAGCCTAAAAGGCTATTCACACCTAATAAAAAACTTAGTGGTTGACACATTAACTTTTTCTACATCATACTTAACTAGACCTTGTGGGTTACACACTTTTTCCTCTGCATCCCTCTTAACACTAGAGGATTAAATTTGTCCAACTCCTTTAACTCTAAGAGGGGAAGTTTTACATACATTTTGGAGATTTTGTATCATAGATGAAGTACTGTTCTTGTAGTGGCAACTATGTAGCTTAGCGCAATAATTGCACTGAGCTTTTAGGTTATCATGGTCAATAGATTGCACTTTAGTAAAGTATTCACCAACCACCGATTGGTTACTAAGTGCTTTTTTGGATTTCTAGGTGAGATAGAACGGGTAGGGCGTTGTGTATATGTGGATGAAAGGGTTGGAAGACTCCCATGCTCCTCCACATCTACCGGAATAGAAGATGGTCACCACCAACCTCTTGGATTGTACTGACATTACAACTCACAGAATCTTCTTCCATCTGTTATTGAGTAATAGAACACAGTAGAATAAATAAACAAACACAACAAACAAATAACCAAACACACATATGAACAAAGCTAATCATTCAAATCAAATGAAATAAAATATCATACGCATAATGAAAAAGAAAAGTTGCAGCTTGGAAACGAATATAATGTAGAATTTTTGTTATAATGAGTTGGAGCTTAGTTTCAATCTATTAATTTTTTTAGGAAAATGGAAGGTACTTAATATATATTCTTTCTCATGGGGGACAAAATTAGATTAATTCCAATAGTAACTTATCTATTGGCAGAGTCATTAATGTTTTATCCTGAAATGTCATTATGCTTGGACATAGAAATGCTTACAAAAATATTGAAACTCATTTTAATATAGGTCAAACCATGTATATAATCCAAAGAATGATGATGCATTGTCCTGAAAAAGAAAGATCAAGGTGATCCCTATTAAACTTCGAGGGTCTTAGCCTTGATGGCAAATTCAAAATTAAACATTGAAAAGAAATACAAATAAATCCCTCACTTTATAAATTTTCAAACAAATTAACTTTCAACCAACGGAACGAATGAAAGAAAAAAAGACAACCTTGTATTAAAAACAAATTTAAGAACCTTGCTCTATAATTCCAATGCCTCCCAATTGCTAGTGAAGTACAAAATCAATACCTGCAAAATTAGGGTCGACATGAGCAATGGAGAGACAAAGGCAATTAATTTGGATGGTCGCACTCTTTACTTTACTCTATACACAAATGGACGTGATTGTTTGGATTACCAGTAGTCTATACACTCTTTCTCTAGAACTTGACGTCCGTCCTGGGTTTACAAGACCCTCAAACATAATTGATTGGGTTTGAACTACCCAAAGTGCAACAACCTTAAGCAAATGGCTCAAATCAGTCTCTCCATTGAACTACCCAAAGTGTAACAACAACAACAACGACAAAAAAAAAAAAAAAAAAAAAACACATGCACCAACACAGATCAATAAAGTAGAAGAACTCATTTCAAACACAATGTTTTCTCACAATCCAAATCAAAATAATAGCACCAACACAGAGAGAGTGTGTATGAAATGGAGAAAAACTAACCTTAGGTTGTAGAAGTCAATGATAGAGTGAAAAAGGTGAAGATGACACGAGAGAGAGAGAGAGAGAGAGAGAGAGAGAGAGAGAGAGAGAGAGAGAGAGAGAGAGAGAGAGAGAGAGAGAGAGAGAGAGAGAGAGAGGGGAATTTTACCCTAAGCATAAAACAAGTCATTTTAATGAACTAAAATGATGTCGTTTTGATGCTGGGTAAGTTTTTTAAAAAGGAGTCAAGTACCCGGATTACATAACCCATACCCAGGCCGGGCAAGTTCGTTTTGCAACATGGGAAAAAACTTGGCTTTGATGAACAGTCCTACTTTCTAATAAAGTTGGCATCTATATATTTTAACCATGCTCATACTTGTTTTTCAATGTTACAGCTATTTTGCAATGCTAGCTATGAAAATATTAATCATTTTTAATTAAATTAACTTCATGAAATTTGTGTAAATTATTGAGAGGTGGGTGGGTGAGTAAGGATACAGGTCTCCTCTCATGTAACCCAAAGGCAATCAGGATATTATTATTAGGGGTGGCATTATGTGACACGACCTGTGAATCCACGAACACGATATGAAATTATCAGATTTATCTTTGATATTAATGGGTTGATCTGTTAAGACACGATTTATGAATGGGTCAACTCACTTAATTTGAAACCAACCTATTTTGATCTGTTTAAATTTTATTTGAAAATTATAATTTTATTATTGTTGAGTTATAGTATTGGTATTTCTCAATATGCTTATATTTTTATTATTAAGATTGTAATTTTAGACCTATCCTCATATTTGTTATTGCAGAGTTAGTAATATTGCTTTTATTATATACTAAAATTTAAAAAATATAGATATTTTTTTATTAGTAAGTAGTTTTTTTTTAAGATATTGTGGTTGTTGATAAATATAAATTTTAACTTTTATGTACAATTATGTTAATTAGGTCAAATGAGTTATGTGTGTTAGTTCAATCCATTTATATGAAACAAGTGTAAATGAATTGTGTCGTGTTGAACTATTTCTAATTTATTATTAAACATGTCAAATCAGGTGATATGATATAATTCGTTATCAAAATGGGTTGGGTTAAGGTTTGAAAATTTGACATGTTTAGCTTAATAGGCAGGTTCTGATTGACCTATATAGTAAAATGTTTATAGCTTGACACAACATGAACATGACTCAAAAACATGATTTATCACGCCTAGGTATTATGCTCTTGAAATTCATATTCTTGGTGTCAATGAAAGAAAGAATTTAAAGTAGGAGAGAATTGAGCCTTATTATATATATTATTGCTCATATAAACTAGTAATAAATATCATAAAATCAAATCTAATTTATATGTCTATTTTTCTTATTCACAAAACTTTCAAATTTTCAAATAGGAATACGACTTTCCATTATTAATTGAAGTTCAGGCCTTCATGACAGTTCTTGAAGCGTACTTGCCAATTTATTTAGAAGGGGATCCGAGTTTTTCATAATTTTTCAATATAGAAACCGTCAAAGCCAAATTACTAAAATGTTCAACTTAAGATACAAATGATTATAGCGTTCATAAATCATATGCAACGCGAATGTTTCATGAGTTTTTATTTTTATTTTTTGAAGGTCAAATGGAATTCCATTATTGAAAATTAATACAACTCAGTTATTTCAATAATATTTGATCAGTATATCATAAGTAATCTATATAGGACCATCCTTTATCCACACCCTCTCATTAGAAAAAGCAAGTGCTAGTTTTGCTAGCCTGTGTGCTATATTGTTTGATTCTCTATACATAAATTTTATGCCCAGTTTAACCTTCCAGACATCAATTTCCTTACATCTTCAATAATATTCCCATATTCAGCCCATATCTCCTCCCCATAGTTTGTTGCTTTCACTACCATCTAAGAGTCCCCCTCCAATATCACATCTAAGAGGCCCAATTTTATACATAAAACTGTAGCTCTCCTTAATGCCAAAGCTTCTACAACAATCGATTTCTTGTTATGATCAAAATTTGAACAAAGGCATGCCAAGATCTTACCCCTTGATTCTTTGATAATCACTCCTATACCCACCCTATTGTTATGAGCATCTACAATAGCATCCCAATTTGCTGTATTGCCAATTCAGCGGGCTTTTCCCACTTGACTAACCTTCTATCAGTGTTCCCACTCATCTATACCTTCTAGTGATGATTCTGGGTTGTGATGAACTCACTTATGTGTAGTTTGGATAATGAGTTAAGATTAGATGAGTTGAAATAAAAGTTGAAAGTTTAATAAAATTTTGGTAAAATATTATTTTTTAATATTATTATTGTTTTTAGATTTGAAAAAGTTGAATTATTTATTATATTTTATGTGAAAATTTGAGAAAGTTGGAATGATGAGATGAAATTAGGTGAGATGAAATACTTATAGCTTTTATGACACTTCTCAGGTCATCAAATTTTTTATTAAACAACAATGAGTTTCTTCTTAACTAGATCTTCCTCATAATACAAGCTACCAACACAACCTCCCTCCACTTTCAAGTGTGAGTTTAATTTTTTCCATAAAACCACAAAATCAGATCTGAGCTACTCCACTTATGCACAGGGCTATCAACTTCTGCCCAGACATTCAAGATTGCAGGACAACTCCAAAGTGCACGCATGGTTGTTCCAGTCTCCCTCTCACAGATTGGGCACATATTAGTATCTATGATCTACTTTCTGAATATATTTTGCTTGGTTGGGAGTAAATCATGACCAGCCTATAATAGCCCCTAGAAATTCAGTGGTGGAATTTCTATTGACTTTAAAAATCTCGTGAAGACCTAATAAGTTTTCACGAATCTATTAATCATATAGGTTTTAGTCTAACCACATAATTAGTGTTATCACTCACTATGGTATCAGAAGTGTATTTTTAATTATTGGAAATAGTTGGAAGTATCAGAATGCGTTATGGTTTGTGCCATTAGACTCAGTGGATTATTTAAGATTTTATTATACAATAACTCATTTTCATATTTTCGGACGAAATATCTGTTTGAAATTGTAAATTTATTTTTAGGAGCACTTTGAGGCTGAATTTCGGTAAACGATTTTCACTGTAGCTTCATATGAATATATAGGATTTTTCGATACCAAGTTTATCATGCACTTTTTTGGAGTAAATAGTAATATCGATAAGCGCACCAAGTGCAATAGTTTCAAAATTCACAGTGTAGAATGTCCAAATTAAGTTATAGAAGTTTTAATTGGACACGTGGAAAGATCTTAGCCACATATGATGAATACTATTAGACACTTGGATTAAGAGAAATTGAATTTGGACTTGATAGCAACCCAAATCCTCTTAAAAGCCGAATTGAGGCCCATTCAGTTTAGGCTCATTAAGGCCCACGAAATTGGGCACCTTAGCATTGATTTTGGCCAGGTACATGGATGATCAAATGTCTTCAAGAGGGCCTAGAAGGTTCTAGAAGGGAAAATTCAAAGAGCCACCTCACTCTTCCAAGTCTACACTCCACTTTTAGAAAAATATCTTGAGCTGATTTTTGTAGATATTATTGGGAAAGAAAGGCCAACACTCAACCCTCACTTCAGCCTCATCTTCTTTCATATACTGTGCATAAATATCTCCAGCCTACTCCCCACGAAATCATCTTCCTTTACACTTTTCATTGAAAGAACACCAAACACTCTCTCGGACAGCTTTTAGGTGTTCTTTGGCACGCCCATTTCCTAGCTTTTGTAAGTGTTTTATCATAAAATCTTCTTCATACAAGTTATTCATTTTTAAGTATAGTTTACGTGGATAGCTTATTTATTCCATTTTAAGATTATTTGATCAGTCAAATATTGTTTAAACTCTAGAAAGGTCATTCTGGGAGATAAACTAGAGAATATGTTGTATTTTGAAGTTTTTGACCAAGCTAATGGATAGATCTTGGTCCGAAAGTTTTATGAAGTATTGTTAACCTGTGTATATGATTATTTGTTGAGGATTTGTTGCATGATTAAAGGTTTTGATGAAATATTTTCTTAGATCTAGAAACTTAGAAACTGGAAGAGGAAGAACAGTTTATGTTTTGAGAAAGTTTAAATGTTTGGTGGTTTAAACCTATTCCAATGCTTTGATAATTTTATTGGAGGATCCTAAACCTCTTATATACAAGTTAGAATATTATTTTGAAGATACTTGATGTTAGTTTCAAAGATATGAAATATTATGCAAAGAGATGTTCGGATAGGCCAAAGTGTGGATGTTCTTGGCTCAATTTATGTTTTAGTGAATGTTTAACCATGTGATCTTGAATTAGAAGCTTATATATATATATATATATATATTTATATATTTTAGGACATCTTTTAAATCATGTGATGGTTTGGTTTTAAGATCGCATCTTTATAAGTTATAGATCAAAAGGTTAATCAAAACAAGTTAGAAACAAAAATCAATGGAAATAGCATATAGGAATTTCGGCCCTATGGAATTTTAATAGTTGTGATTAGTTTTAAATTTTTCTAAATTGATATTTGAGTTTAGGATAAAATTTAGATGAGGCATGTAAATTTTGGTGACTTTTCGAGTTAGCATGCAAAACCCTTAAGTTAGGGGTAAAATGATCATTTTCTCACATATAGAGAGTAAAATGGAAATTTTACTCTTAAGTTAGTATTTTTCCATATTTCAAATTACTAGTGATTTATTTCTAATTTTTAGAATCACTAATTACAGTTCCTCGTGATCGCGCTTCAGCTTTCATAAGAAATGCAAAAATTGAGGTAAGTTAGCTTTTAACTCACTAGCAGTTTACTGTGTATGTGTGCTAAATCAAGGAACTACAGTGTATGTATGTATGTTATCATATCTGCCATGCCATGCCAAGTTATCACATATTTTTCTATTACATAAAATTTATTCTGTCATGAGTTTTCATTTGTTACACAAGATTTTCTGTTACTTATTACTATATATTGCAAGTACATAATATTAAATATGTCATCTATTACATGTATGTCATGTCATGTTCATTGTTACAAGTATGTAATGTTAAGTGTGTTTTTCGTTACATGTGATACCATGTTATGAAATATTGTGTGTTACATGTTTATATTATATTACGAAATGTTTTATATCAAATTAGTCATGTCTTTCAAGTTATGTTCAAGTCACATTATGTTACGTCAGGGTTTATGTCTTTTCGTATTCCAGTCACGTCTCGTCTTGAGTACAGTGTTTGTATTTCGAAAACAGTCAATTCAAGTTATTCATGTCAATCACGACCTTAAGTGCTAGGATGTGGTAATATCTGAGTAAACTCCTTTGTTCACACTGGAGTGTTTGTATTTAGAGAACAGTAATTGTGACGCATACATATACTGCGTGAGACACAGCAATTGTGACACGTAAAATACATGGGTTGCAGGCTCAGAAGGAGGGAGCGACCAAGGTTGTATAAGCAATGAATGATGAGTCTCAAAGTGAAGTTGTAATGCCCCCAAATTCCATTTGGGATCGGACATACATTTGAAGTATTGAGACATGCAACAAAAGGTTACCTACCCTCGTTCATGACATATAAGATGCAATGTTCTTAACATGCATCTAACATGATGCAATATTCGCAGCAGAAATTTTTTTCTTTAGGAATACTATGCACCAAACTGAAATATCTCAAATGCTTAAAACATACTTCATACATAAAGACCCATTGAATAACTAAGATCACAATACTAGTCCAAAATAGCTACGATCTAAAAAAATACTAGAAATGCAACTCCATAGTACAAGTCGTAATTTAAGTTAATTACTATATTAACATTGACGTCGCACCGTCGCTCAGTCAACTGTGTCTAGTTGGTCAGCTTCCGATTTCCCTTCAAGTCCTATAATAAGATCTACCATTTGGGAGAATGGTAGTTGGGACTACCACAGTGAGATTTGATTACAAATCTCAGTAAGTTAACAAAAAACCTCCACACAGGCTAATGATGCATGCATGACAGTAAAAACATGAATGCATAATCAAATTCATAAGCAATCAAAGCATAACTTGACGTACAACATAGCATAACTGACATAACTTAAATTGAAACATGAACTGGACTTGAATTAACATGAACTTAATCTGAAACTTGACTTAACATGAACTTGTTCTGAAACTTGACTTAACATGGACTCACTTTGAAACTTGACTTAACATGACCTTGTTCTGAAACTTGACTTAATATGAACGTGGTCTGAAACTTATTCTTTAACTGCTTAAATACATACTGCACAGTTGTTGTGGCCTCATGTATTCTACGTATCACAATTTCTGTGTCTCATGTAGTATATGCGTCACAATTACTGTGACCTCATACTTCGTGTGCCACAGTTGTTGTGGATCCCACAAAGCTAAATGTAACTCAACTTCTTGGGTCCTACATGGGTCCTCTAGAGCTATGTGTCCCTGCCGATTACCGCATCACAACACAGGTATCTGAACCAGCTGTGAGTGTGTTAATACATACTCCACAGTTGTTGTAGCCTCATGTATTTTACATGTCGCAATTGTTGTGTCTCACACAGTGTATGTATGTGTCACAAATACTGTTCTCGAAATACAAACACTCCATTGTGAACAAAGGAGTTTACTAGGATATTACCCCATCCTAGCACTTAGGGTCGTGATTGATATGAATAACTTGACTTACTGTTCTCGAAATGCAAATATTGTACTCAAGACGAGACGTGACTGGAATACGAAAGGACATGGCCCTGACATAATATAACCTGATTTGAACATAACTTGAAAGACATGACTAATTTGATATAGAACATTTCATAACATGACATAAATATGTAACACACAATATTTCATAACATGATATCACATGTAACGAAAAACACACTTAACATGACATACTTGTAACAGTGAACATGACATGACATACATGTAATATATGACATATTTAACATGATGTACTTGCAATATATAGTAATAAGTAACAGAAAATCTTGTGTAACAGATGAAAACTTATGACAGAATAAATTCTGTGTAAAAGACAAATATGTTATAACTTGGCATGCCATGACATATATGATAACACACATACATACACTGTAGTTCCTTTACTTAGCACACATACACAGTAAACTGCAAGTAAGTTAAAAACTAACTTACCTTGATCTCCGTATTTCTTATGAAAGCTAAAGCGCGATCACGAAGAACTGTAATTAGTGATTCTAAAAGTTAGAACTAAATCACTAGTAATTTGAAATATGGAAAAATACTAACTTAAGAGTAAAATTTTCATTTTACTCCTAACTTAAGGGTTTTGCATGCTAACTCTAAAACTCATCAAAATTTACATGACTCATGTAAATTTTATCCTAAACTCAAATATCAATTTAGAAAAATTTAAAACTAATCACAGCTATTAAAATTCCATAGGGCCGAAATTCCCATATGCTATTTCCATTGATTTTTGTTTCTAACTTGTTTTGATTAACCTTTTGATCTATGACTTATAAAGATGTGATCTTCAAACCAAACCATCACATGATTTAAAAAGATGTCCTAAAACATATATAAGCTTCTAATTCAAGATCACATGATTAAACATTAACCAAAACATAAATTGAGCCAAGAACATCCACACTCCGACCTATCCGATCATCTCTTTGCATAATATTTCATATCTTTGAAACTAACATCAAGTATCTTCTAATAATATTCTAACATGTATATAAGAGGTTTAAGATCCTCCAATAAAATTATCAAAACCATTGGAATAGGTTTAAATCATCAAATATTTAAACTTTCTCAAAACATAAACTATTTTTCCTCTTTCAGTTTCTAAGTTTCTAGATCTAAGAAAATATTTCATCAAAACCTTTAATCATGCAACAAATCCTCAAAAAATCATATACACAGGTTAAAAATACTTCATAAAAATTTCAGACCAAGATCTATCCATTAGCTTGGTCAAAAACTCCAAAATATAACATATTCTCCAGTTTATCTCCCAGAATGACCTTTCTAGAGTTTAAACAATATTTAACTGACCAAATGATCTTCAAATGGAATAAATAAGCTATCCACATAAACTAAACTAAAAAAAGAACAACTTGTATGAAGGAGACTTTATGATAAAACACATACAAAAGCTTCGAAATGGGCGTGCCAAAGAACACCTAAAAGCTGTCCGAGAGAGTGTTTGGTGTTCTTTCAATGAAAAATGTAAAGGAAGATGATTTTGTGGGAACTGGGCTGGAGATATTTATGCACAAGATATTGAAGAGGATGAGGCTGAAGTGAGGGTTGAGTGTTGGCCTTTCTTACCCAATAATATCCACAAAAATCAGCTCAAGATTTTTTTCTAAAGGTGGAGTGTAAACTTGGAAGAGTGAGGCGGCTCTTTGAATTTTCCCTTCTAGAACCTTCTAGGCCCTCTTGAATACATCTGGTCATCCATATGGAGGATGAAATTACTTGTCCAAAATCAATGCTAAGGTGCCCAATTTCATGGGCCTTAATGGGCCTAAACCGAATGGGCCTCAATTCTGGTTTTAAGAGGGTTTGGGTTGCTATTAAGTCCAAATCTAATTTCTCTTGATCCAAGTGTCTAATACTATTCATTATGTGTGGTTAAGATCTTTTCATGTGTCCAATTAAAACTTCTCTAACTTAATTTGGACATTCCACACTGTGAATTTTGAAACTATTGCACTTGGTGCGCTTATCGATGTTACTATTCACTCCAAAAAAGTGCATGATAAACTTGGTATCGAAAAATCCTAAATATTCATATGAAGCTACAGTGAAAATCGTTTACCTTAATTCAGCCCCAAGGTGCTCCTAAAAATAAATTCACAATTTCAAACAGGCGTTTCGTCCGAAAATATAAAAATGAGTTATTGTACCATAAAATCTTAAATAATCCACCGAGTCTAATGACACAAACCATAATGCATTCTGACACTTCTAGCTATCTCCAATAATTAAAAACACACTTTTGATACCATAGTGAGTGATAACCATTAACTATGTGGTTAGACTAAAACCTATATGATTAATAGATTCATGAAAACTTATGGGATCTTCATGAGGTTGCCTGCCACAAAAAGTGTTTCACCACACCTTGTTTATTTAGACCCCAAATCAGGTTCCACACTGTTTCTAAATTAATCCCTGTTGACGATTCCCCTTTCATCCTCCTCATTCTTTCATGCTCTAGATGGCAAATTCTAAGTTAGATCGTAAGTACTCTTAACTGAGAATTTACCATCATTTGATCTTCCCCACACTATTTTGTCCACTACTCCCCACCTACTTAGAGGAGTGTAGATGGCTTCAACTTCAACTTCAATAAAATATCATAAACTGGTCCTTTCTTCCATAACATAGTTTCAATATCAATGAGCTGTTGCACCTTTGAATCACTAGGTAAATTTTTAATAGGAGATTGCACACATTGAGAAATTTGAGTTGGCAACCATTTGTCCTTCCATATTTTAATTCTAATTCCATCCCCCACCCTCCATATCATGCTCTCTTTCACTAGGTCTAGATAGGACCATAAACTTCTCCATATGAAGTAAGGACCACAACCCAGCTTAGCATTTACCCAACTCCTAACATTTGAAATGCTTCTCTCTCATTATCTTTGCCACCAGTAAAGAGGGGTGTTTCAAAATTCTCCAGCACTGCTTAGCAAGCATTGCTTTATTAAAACATTCAAGGTCTTGGAATCCTAGCCCTCTATTCTTTGTTTATTCACCCATTTTAAACCAGCTTCTCAACTGAATCTTCTTGTCATTCTACTTATGTCCCCACCAAAATCTTGCCATAAGGGAAGATATCTCCTTACAAAGCCTTCTTGGTAATCTAAAGACACTAATAGCAAAGGTAGGTATTGCCTAAACAACAGTCTCGAGCAAAATCCCCTTACCTACCTACAGTAGAAAAGAGTTCTTTCAGCTACCGATTTTAGACCAAACCTTCTCCTTCGGGTTTCTAAATGTATTATATCTTGATCTACCCACCATGGCTAGTATACCAAGGTATCTTTCGTAATTTCCAGGTACAGACACCCTTGCTACACATTGGATTTGTGATATAGTTGACATTTTAGTGTTTGAACTGAAGAAAAATTGTAGTCCTGCATGTTCAAGCATTGACACAAGACTTCTTCATACATTCTCAAGAAACCTTGAATCTTCTGCCATTCAACCAACTTAGCTCCATCAAAAATTACACAGTCATCAGCAAAGAGTAATTGACTTACTCTTCTTCCTCCTCTTGATACTGCTACTCCTTTATGTCCCCCATTCTCTCAGCTGAGTCAATCGAGGAACTAAGCCCTTCTATGCAAAGGATAAATAAGTAAGTGGAGATAGGATTCCCTTGTCTTATTCCTTTTGTTAGTTTGATAATATTTCTAGGCTTCCAATTAACAATGATTGAATATGTCACAGTTGTCACACACTTCATTATCAAGGAGATCCATCTATCTCCAGACCCTAATCTCCTCATCCCAGGCTCCAAGTATTTCCACTCTATCTTGTCATAGGCCTTTGACATGTCCAGCTTGAGAGCCATACTTCCATTTCTTCCACTTTGTCTTGTCTTCATCATGTGCAATGTTTCATAAGCTATCATAACATTATCAGTTATGAGTCTTCCAGGTATGAAGGAACTTTGGTTTATGGAAATAATGAAAGGGAGCACTTTCTTTAACATGTTAGCAAGTATCTTTGAAACAAATTTATATTGCACATTACATAGATTGATTGGTCTGAATTCACTAGCAGCAGAGTGGTTTTTAACTTTTGAAATCAGGACTATATAAGTACAATTAACACAACTTTCCAAACTCCCATCCTCATTTAAAAAACTTAATATAAGACTACTTACCTCCTCCCCCACAATACTCCAATATGCTTGATAAAAGCAAGCTCTATACCCATCTACTTCAAAGCTTCCTCAACCTCAATTCATGTGAACTCTTTTTGTAGTTCTCCATTCATTTGACTGGTGACTATCGGTTCAACCTCTTTAAGGCATTCTTCTATTTCTTCCATTGTAGTATATGATGAACTGAATATACTATTAAAATAATGACAAAAGACTCCCTCTATCTCTTCTTGCTCAGCCACCAAGCTACCTAGAGGGTTTTTAAGTTCCTTGACCTGATTCTTCCTCCTTCTTTGGCTAGCACATGAGTCGAAAAACTTGGTATTTTTGTCAACCAGTTGATACCAACTTCTCTTTGCTCTTTGCCTCCACTTTATATCTTCTAGCTCAAGAAGCAGAGCCAACTCTCATTGCTAATTATTAATTAACTTAGCATTATGGGAGCCCTCATTCTCTTTTTCATTCTTCAGTCTTTCAAGTTTTTACTTCAGAACTGTCTCAGCATCCTTATCTTTTAACAGACTCCATCTAATCGAATCTACCTTGCATCAACTCAACTTATCATGCACCTTCTTTAAATGATTTTTTTCTGCTCCACATCTATTCCAAGCCTCTTCTATCATTGGTCCTCCTTCCTCATCCATTATCCACTTTGCTTCAAATTTGAATATTCCACTTCTCTTTCTTTTCCCTAAATTTTATTGTCTCATATCTAGTAGAAGGGCCTTTTGGTTTGATTAGCTTATTGTCAAAACTTCAACTTCTCTATCTCCAAAAATTTCAGACCACTAAAAGTTAGCAATAGCTCTATCTAACTTGTCCTTTTTAAAGGTGTTATTTGAATGCTTATTGCTCCAACCCAAGTATTAAATATTGTTAGCTTCTAAAGCCTTTTTGAAATCTTTCATCTAAGCTTCTTCTCTAGGTCTCCCCCCATCATTTCATCTTGACAAATAATCTCATTAAAATCACCAATTATACACCATGGTTTCTTTGTTGATGGGTTTAACAGCAACAAGAGATTCCATGTAGCTCTTCTCTTACTTGCCTCAAGATGACCATAGAAACCAGTGAATAGCCATGACAAGTTTTTCTCCTCACACATAATTGTAGCATTAATATGATACTAGGAGGAATTAACAATTTCCACAGCCACATCTCTACTACATATTAAGGCCAAACCCCCCCTTTCTACCCAATGAATCTACAATAAAACAACACTCCCATTACAACTTCTTCTTAATACCCTCAAATTTGCAAGCTACTAATTTTGCCTCCATTAGGAAGACCATCTTGGGTTTCTTGACCTTCACCAATAGGTAAAGGTTTTCAATTATCTGAGAGTTTCTAAGCCCCCGTCAATTCCAACTTAGTATTTTCATAATGGTTAGTGAGGCTAGTTAGCAGCCTCTGCCATTGACATGTTTCTACTGAATCCCAAAATCAGTATCATTATGTCTGTCCTTATTTCAAAGGTCCTCTCTATTGTCTGCAAAATCATCAATGACCAAACTACATTTACACCTAGATGATAACATTGGGGCTCCTTTCTTACCTACAATTCATGTCCTTCTTTTCCACCTTCCCCTTTATGCCATCTCCTTCTCTTCATCATTCCATTCTCAGCATGAGGTAGCTGTTGTAAGCTAGGCTCAAATCCAGGTACAAAAGGCCTCTCCACTAGAGGTTCTACACTTTTGGAACCCTCCTCCCCATCACTTTGTGCAACTTGCTTTTTTGTTGTCAATCATCACTCTTCTTTCACCATTTTCAATAAACACTTTGTTCCCATTTCATCCACAGAAGCCTGTGTCCCCCTCTTTAGAGCTAAGGCAATCATCTCATCCTTATCTATCCCCCCCCACCCCCAACCACTTGTGTAGGAGTGAAATTAAAGCTAGACACCCCATCCCCTTCCAGATTCTCACTGTTATACTCCCCTTCATTTTCTCCCATTCGTTCATTATGAAAGCTACTTTGTTTCTCCATGTTTCTCCCCCATGAATTGTGATGAGCATGAAGCCATATTCCATACTAAGATCTACCACCATTCCCTTCTAATCCAACATAACCCTATTCTCTATGTATTATTCTTCCACATTTGAAACATAGCTTTGGAAGCTTCTCATAGCTCAGTGACACCCAAATTCTATTTCTGAGTACATTAGCAGTTCTTCCTCTAGCTATCAATTTCCTCAAATCTAATTCAATCTTCACTCTCAAATAGCTTCCCCATCCAATCCCATCTTTACGGACATCTATTTCTTTGACAGTCTTGATAGTTGCTCCAATCTGATTCCCTACTTCTCAAGTCATACATGCTAATGGTAGATTGTTCATAGAATTCCTCATAATCAAAATTTATCTTCTAAGGAGGGGAAAATCCATCAAATGGTTTTAGAACTAGCAGTTGATTATCAAATAACCAAGGCATTCCATCCATAACTCTCTGTTTATACTTCTAGTTTTCGAAAGTTACTATAAATAGATTTGAGATTATGTCCTGAAAAGTAAATGATCCCCCCATCCTCCAGATCTTAGCTATAGTTGATCTAATAACTTCCTTACTTATTTTATGATTTGAGAATAGTTTTCCTACTAGGCTTCTATTTCATGTTGTGGTCACCTTCCCTAGGTGCTCTAAACTTAGTTCAATTACAGCATTTTCCTCCTCTGTAAGTTGAAGCCTGTCCCACCTTTCCTTCAATCCTCCATCTCTACCTACTATAGTCCTGGGAATAGACTAGGGAAAGACTTCTCTTCCTTTACTCTACGAGCAAGCTGAGACTATCACTTCACCCAAGCTTTCTCCTCAGAGCAAGCTCAGAGAAGACTCATGTATTGAATGTTTCGTGAGTTTAACTATTGTTTAGGAGTTTTTTTAAAACTATTTTTTAGGAAAATTTGACATAAACATTGTGGAAAAGCTTAGGTATTAACTATTGTTTAAGTGAATATTAATATTTAACAAGGAGGCCGAAAGGTTATCAAAGACTTTTTTTTTTTTTTTTTGATAGGAAAACATGCTTCATTAATAAAAAAAAACTTACAAAGTACTTGAATCACTCCAAAGAATATTAGAAATTACATCAGGGTATGCTCCCCACCATAGACTAATATTCTGCACACTTAAACCAAACTTGGCAAGTGAATGTGCTGCTGTATTGTAGCTTCTACTAGCATGTTGCACTTCATAGGTACCAAACCATGACATCAATTCCTTAACCTCTCTAACAACGTTGCCAAAAGTAGCCTTTGAAGATCCTTGCATATTGAACTCTTTAACAACCAGCAATGAGTCACTATCAATCACAAGATTATGAATTCCAAGGTGAATGCAGAACTGTAATCCTTGAAGAATAGATAAAGCCTTAACTTCAGCAGCAGTCATGATAGAAAATTCTTTCTTTGCAGCAAACATAATTACCTCTCCCTTAGAATCTCTGACAATAGCTCCTATTCCAGCCACTGAACCATTAGAGGAAAAAGCTCCATCTACATTAAGTTTAAACACACCAGATTGCAGGGCTTCCCATCTGCATTGCTATCTGATAACTGAAACAGGTTTAGTCTTGAGTTCCTTATATGACTTCTGCATTGCTAAACCATTTCCAACAATAGTCTCAACATTCACTTCCTTTGCGTCGAACCTCGTCATGTTTCTTTTATACCAGCAACTTCAGCATATTAGGAAAAACAACTCAAGCATCTCAGTTCCCTTATTCTATTGCAACCTCTGAACTATGTCAAAAAAAGTTTCATGCTCTCTTATAACTACCCTTGAAGGGAAATAAAGAGACCATACTTCTTTTATGGAAGGGTAGGAGCAAAGTGCATGTAGTGTATTTTCCTTTTCTGCATTATAGAAATCACAACCCTCCTCTGTTAACACCTTCTTTTTCTATAAATTGGACTTTGTTGGTAGAATCCCTTTGGCAGCTTTCCAAGAAAAAATTCTCACCTTTGAAGGAAGCTTCATATTCCATATGACTTTCCACACTCTTCTCAACAACATAGCATTAGAGGATTCTCTATTCTGTCTGTTTGAATATAAAGATTTAAACATCCTATAAGCACTTTGGACAATATAAAGAATTAGCTTCTTTATTCCAACAGATTAGATCCTCCCCATCTTGACTAAGCACAATCTTTAAAACTTGAAGAGCTATATCTGGTGTAAACAGAGAATTGATCTTTCCCACATCCCACACTCTTTGATTAGCAACAAATAAAGATTTTACAATAGCCTCCTCCTCTCTAAGCACTTCTGCATTTTCACTTATAAAGGAACTGTTCTACTGTCTTGTAACAGTTTTAAACTTAGGAACCCTTGAATCTTTCCATATCCTTACTTTGTGTCTTGAGCCAATTCTCCACTGATATCCCTCTTGCATTTTATGCTTTGTTCCCCAAATACCTCTCCATACATAAGAGGGATTATAACCCAATGTAGCATCTAAAAAGTGTGTTTTGGGGAAATATCGAGCTTTGAAGACCTTGGCACCATGGGTGGAGGTGGGAAAGTATAGAATGTGCTTTACACATCTATGCATGAAACATGCCCAATGCACAAAGCCCATAAAACATAGTTTTCCACACACGCCAAAAACCCATTTGGCCCAAAAACACATCCTTTCCGAAAAACACGCCAAAAGTCACATTTGGCCTTTATCCGACTCAAACCATTATCCATATTAACCGTATGCACCATGACTTCCCCTAGGGGTCATCCACAAACCCTGGCTCCAGTGCCACACCGCAGAGTACCACTACGCATGTGACACCTAACGAGCGATGCCCAGTTCCGTGCCCCGTGCGTTCGTAGCCAAGCATCCTCTAGCCCTCGCCAGCGAAGGGCCACGGAGTCGGTGAGTAGGGCGATGCCCGGTTCCACGCCCCGGCGCGTTCGTAGCCAAGCATCCCCCAGTCCCGCTCCCGTCGTCTAGCGACAACTCAGGGGACATCACTCAGTTTATTCCGCTCCCGAGTGACCAGAGGAGCTCCACCGAGATAATAACCCATCCCGGCTTGGGCTCGTGATACACACGCACCCGTAATACACTTACGCCAATACACAGGCTTTTCACACAATTCCGCAAACACACGTGCATGCATCATGCAATGCCATAACAATGCATAATAAAATAATCAAACAACATAAAACAATTAAACAGGCAACTCCGTCCTCCATCCATCCGACCCCCGAAACTCCTCGGACTCAGTCCGGAATCAACAACCAACAACAATAAATAAATTGAATGAGCGATATATATTTAAATCTGAAAATAGGGTTTGGAAAATACTTACAGCGCTATATGGCAATTTTAGAAAACAAGCGGCGTTGCAAACGGCGGCGAAAAAGCAACGTCACAGTGAAAATTCACTGTGGCCGTGGGTTTGAAAAACCCACTTTTGAATGGGGACAAACTAGGACACGAAATTGATAGGAAATGGTCTAGGGATGGTTGTGAAGCTATTGGAAGTGATGAACGGCCGTGGGTGGCGGCAGAATCGCCGGAAATGGCCGGAAAACGAAAATCGGAGACTAAGCTCGTAGGAGCTGTTCCGGTGGTCGTTGGAGGCCAGAAATGGGTGGGTTAGGACGGCAAGGGACCGGTGATGAAGTGGTGAAGAAATGGTAGCTGGAGGTGGAGCGACGGCGGCGGATCGGAGCAAAATCCGTGGAGGCTTTGGAGGGCTATTCCGGCCAAACGGCCGGCCGGTTGGGGCTGAGCTTCGGAGGGGTGGTGCGCCGGAGGGAGACGAAGAGAATGGGACTAGTGGCGAGCCAAATGGTGGCCGGATGGCGGTGGGCCGGCAGAGAGAAGGTTTCGGCCGTGAGGGAGAGAGAAGAGAGAGAGAGAGCTCGGGGGGGGACGACGCGGGAAGCAGGAGGAAAAAAAAAAAGAAAAAGAAGAAAAAGAAAAAGAAAAGAAAAAGAAAAGAAGGAAAAAGAGAAAAAGGAAAAAGAAAAAGAAAGGAAAAAGGAAAAGAAATGTAGGGAAAAGAGGAGATCTAATCCTCATTCCGAGAAGTAAAACTAAACCGCCAAAAAGAGATTAAAAACTACAAAACAACTAAAAGAAATAAAACACAACATCAAATAAATTAAAAACTAATTTTAAAACGCAAATAAATTAAAATAATTAAACTAATATATTAATTAAAATAAAAATAATTATTTCAGCGAAAATATACTCAAAAGCGGGTCATCACATAACTTGCCAGCCCCATCACCCCGACACTGTCTGTCTTTCCCTCGCGTCCCATCTCTTTCTCATCTCTTAAACCTTCTCACCTTCTCGATAAGTGCACAAAGCAGAGGTGTTGATAATTCTTAATTTTTTAATTGAATCTCGCATATGTTCTTTGATAATTACATTGAATATTTATGTTCTTTCTTTTGTGAATTCAATTGTTGTTAATTTATTTGCTTAGAAGATGTGACCAAAGAAATGAGAATAAGGCCCCCCACCCCACCAAATCCTGAACTAGTTCGGTTGGTTCTCTTCCCCCTAGTCGGTCGGTTCCATTGGTTCATTTTTAGGTCTAAGCAGCAGGGCCTAGGAAACCTAGCCGGTGAGACCTGGTTCATGTAACCTTCAATATTACAACTGATCAGCATTGGACCTATATAGTGAAATGAATCCTTTCATTGTATTCTTGTTCTAGCAACAGTCAAACTAGGCATAAGCTTCATTCCAACTCTGCATTGGACCTTTATGCATTTGCAAACGCTAATTGTTTAGGTTTGTCCTGATACAGATTGATAAAAGTTTTCTTTTGCATCTTCTTGGGAATAATTGTATCTTTGGGTTGTGCGAGAACAAACAAAATAATAATAATAATAATAATAATAATAATAATAATAATAATAATAATAATAATAATAATAATAATAATAATAATAATGTTTCACACTCCAATAAAAAAAGCTTAATACTGCTTTATGACACACGTTGAATCGACATGGATTGCATCTTTTGTTTGAGATCCTACCCATCCGGCATAAGTCCCCAACTATAATGTATTATGACAACCTCAATACTTGGAAAAAGACATTGAAATGACTACCACCATGTCCCACAAGTGTGTGGTTTCTCGTTTTCGACCCACCTTTTGTCACTGTGCTGATCAACAACTGCGAACCAAATGGCCTTGATTTTGATAGTTAGTTGAGATGAGATGTATTGAGATACTTCGTGAATAGTAATGAAATATTTGAGTTAAGATGAGATGAATTAAAAAATGTTTGAATTAAAATATTTTATAGGATTTTGGAAAAGGGGAAAAAAAGTTGACCAAAAGTATTATAAAGTTCAAATATTGTTAAATTATTTTTTTAATATAATTTTTATTTTAGAATTTGAAAAAAATTAATTACTTTTTGTATTTTGTTTAGAAGTTTGAAAAAATTGTAATGATTAGATAAAATGATTAAATGAAAAGGTTGAAAATTTGAAATTAAATTTTTTTTTTGTATTTATGGTGTTTAGATATTTAAATGCGATGAGATAAAATTGTAAGTTTGAAATAGCCCACACAAAGCATGACTTGTATATTGACATATATAAAGGATTTACAACAGTTATGTACAACTATGTTGATAGCTGTCTGAAATGTACAAATGTACAAAAGGAATGTATAGCTTTGTGCAACTATGTATGGAATAAATAGAAAACAAGAATCATGCAAAAAATAAAGACATGATTTCAGCAAAGATTAAAGTAGGCTTGTCTTTTCATTCTCCCTCAAGCTCAAGGCAGGATAAGCTCCTCAAGGCGGGATGGGACCAATGTAAAGCTTGGACCGATTTGGTATGAACTTTGAAGCACATAATGGTTTTGTGAAGATGTTCGCCACCTATTCTTGAATAGACACATGTGTTAATCGAGTTAATACTCGAGCAACTTGCTCCCTCACAAAATGCACATCTATCTCAATGAATTTGGTGCGATAATGGAAAACCAGGTTCTTTGCCATGCTCAAAGCACTAATGTTGTCTAAATGTAACAGAGGCAATGGAAGATTATACCCGATGCTCTTAAGTAAGTGCATAAACCACATGAGTTTAGCCATTGTGGATGCCAATGCGCAGTATTCTACTTCAGCTTTAGAGCGAGCCACTGTAACTTGCTTCTTTGCACTCCAAGACAGCAAGTTGGGTCCCATATATATTGCAAAGCTTGTAGTTGATCGTCTGCCGTCAGTAGAACCTGCACAATCTGCATTCCAAAATGCATGGACTGCAGTGAGTGGAGCTTTGGTGAGCTGAAGACCCAAATTGAAAGTGCCTTTGATATCGAAATATGCGTTTAACCGCAATAAGATGAGGAGCTTGAGGTGTTTGCATAAATTGATAGACAAAATTTACTGCATAAGCAATATCAGAACGGATCAAAGATAAGTACTATAATGTGCCAACCATCTAACTGTAGAGTGTAGGATAAGATATTGGGATTCCATCATGTGCTGAAATTTTTCGGAAGCAATGGGAGTGGAACTAGGTTTTGCCCCTTCAAAACCAAATTGTTGGAGCAAGGAGAAGAGATACTTTGGCTAGAGAGTGTTAAGGAAGTTGAATCTTGTGATACTTGAACCCTTAAGAAAAAATGAAAGTCACCAAGGTCCTTCATATGAAAAACGATGGACAAATAGGAGATAAATTTGTCAATTGCCGAGCAAGAAGATTCGGTGAGAATTATATCATCCACATAAATAAGCAAAAGGAGAATTTCAGAGCATTGTAGTAAAAAAAATAATGAAGTATCATAATGACAATGCTGAAAAACCCTGTTGTTAAAGATAATTGCTATATTCAAATCCATGCTTAAGGAGCTTATTTTAGACTATACAAGGCCTTGTGGAGTTGGCAAACATAATGAGGATGATTGGTGTCTTCAAAACTTGGTGGTTGAGTCAAGCAAAGGTTTTCTTATAACTCTCCTTGCAAAAATGCATTACTAACATTGAGTTGTTTTAAGACCATACATGAGAGAGAGCCAAAGTGAGGATTAACTGAATAGTGTCTGGCTTGATGACGGGACTAAAAGTTTCATCATAGTCGAGTCCCGGAAGTTGAGTGAAACCTGGTGCCACTAGACGAGCTTTGTAGTGCTCAATAGAACCATCAACTCAGGTTTTGACTTTGAAGACCCATTTACTGGTGTCTAGGTTCATATGAGATGAAGAAGGAACAAGAATCCACGTTTTATTGTCATGTAGGGCCTAAACTTCAGCCTGTATAGCTTGCTGCCAATGAAGATTTTTATGGGATCTTTTTGGGCCTCTTTAAAAGTCTTGGACTCAACTAAAGTAGCAATTAAGTCTGCCATGAAGCACACAGGTAATGGGTGATGTGTGGAGAAGAAGGTTTTGGGCTGCCGAGTGCCATCTTGCAACTTGATTACCATATGATGAGTTCAGAGGAGGCAAGCCCAATTTCAAACCAATCGTGGATTCGATTGGTTGGACTACATTTGTTGGTGCAAAATTGAAGGCTGGGTCTGAGCTTTGGGAAGTAAAAGCTGAGGTAGGTACAAGTTGAAGATTTATAGTATGGAGATCTTTTGGAAAATGGCAAGCTGTGAACCAAGAGTCATTATATTTGAAGTGCACCTGCTGAGAAGCAAAATGAAACTTTTCTTCATTAAATACAACATGTCTTGAGATATATATATACCATTATGCAAGGCCATACACCGGTGGCCTTTGTCAGTGGAAGGATACCCAAAGAAGACATTGGGTGTGGACTTAAAATCAAGTTTGAACCTTCCAACATGAGTGAGATAGGGATAGCACACACCCAAAAACTTTGAGCACTTTATAAGATGAATCAGATCCAAAAACTGATTGAAATGGAGATTTTCCAGCAAGAGTAAGAGTTGGCAATCGATTGATGAGAAAGACTGCAGTTTGAAAGGTGACAGTCCAGAATTTTTGTAGAATTAAGGAGTGAGTCATTAGCATGAGAGCTATTTCAACAATGTGGCGATAACACCGTTCGGAAAAACCATTTTTTTTCGGGAGTTCCAGGACAAGACAATTGGTGAACAATCCCTTTGGAAGCAAAATAAGTTTTGAGAGTGTGATTTATAAATCCTCTATCATTGTTACTTCGAATAATTTTGACATAAATGTGAAATTGGTTGAACAACAAGGTAAGAAACTTAGGAAAAATATGAATAACATTAAATTTCCGAGACTTAGTAAATAACCAAGCATAACGTGAATATTCATCAATAATTATTAAATAAAACCGAAAACCATCATATGAAGGAATGGGGGCAGGAACCCATACATCAGTATGTATAGTGTGAAGAAATGACAAAGCATGAACACTGCAAGCATGAAAAGGAAGTTTAGTTGATTTTCCCATCTTGCAATTGTCACAAAAAGGAACATTTTTATTTGAAAGAAGAAGAGAATGCAATAAAGACTGAAGTGTCTAAATGTTTGGGTGTCCTAGCCTAGATTACCTAAGAGATGCAAGAACTTTGGTGGCCATGAAGGTAACTGGAGGTGCCATTGAAAGTGTGGAACGTAAGGGTATAAGCCATCTTGAACCGACCCTTTAAGCAACACTTGTTTCGTTCTCAGATCCTTGATATATAAGAATGCCCATGGATAATACATACAACAATAATGATTCAGTGGTAAGCTGAGAAACCAAAAGCAACCTCTTTTGGATAGCAGGAACAATAAGAGTATTTTTCAAGAGAAGTTGTGTATTTGGAAGAAGGGAAATGATAGGGATCCCACTGGGGGATCCCCTTCATTTGTCCCGCTCCAATTTTTTTTCAGTTTTTATTTTATGTAATGATTAAAAAAATATTGTTTAATAATATTGTAATTTTTTTTTATTTTTAAAAAAAATTTAAAAGTGTTAAAAAATGATTTGAAAAAAAAAATTTAAAAAGTGTTTTTTTTTTTTTGTTTTTTTCATATCATTTTTTTTAACACTTTTTAATATTTTGAAAAATGAATAAACTTCATGATATAATTAAACAACATTTTCTTAATCTTTATGTAAAAATACATTTCAAGAAAAAAAAAAATGTTGAGCGGGATGCTTGAATGGGACCCTAGCATTGCCACTGGAAGAATAGAGCTTTTAACACCAGAAATAGGGAGATTAGAACCATTACCGACATGACCATATCAGTCCCTTTGTAAGGTTCAATAACTTGTTGGTTAGATTGAGTGGGGTCATGTGCTAGTTTGCACCAGTGTCCGGGTACCAGGCTTCATCAATAATGTCTCCCTATTGAACTACAAAAAAGCTTGGTATTGCTCAGCTTCTTCATCCAAAGCACAACTCCCATCACATCTAAAACATGTTATATGTGAGACACGTCCCCCACGGTTGGAGCCAAGTCCACCACCACGATTTGGAGACTGCTTTCCACGACCTGCACCATTTTTATCCTGAGAACGACCCCCTTGGTTTCCTTTTGAACCCTGGGATATATAAGAGCCACGGGCTGACTGGGCTAGGTACGAAGTGGTTTAAAACCAGAGGTACGATTGTTGAAAAATGCTACAAGGGAAGAAGCTTCATGGGTAGAGGAGATTCGGATGTCAAAATCTCGTAGTTTACAGATAACATGCTTAATCGGAGGAAATGTATCTCTTGCATTGAAGACGACATGATCAGAATCCTCATGGGCTCTTGATACCATGTAAGTTTGAAATAGCCCATGCAGAGCATGACTTGTATATTGACATATATAAAGAATTTACAGTAGTTATGTACATCTATGTTGATAGCTGTCTGAAATGTAACAAAGGAATGTACAGCTATGCACAACTATTGTATGGAATAAGCAGAAATCAAGAATCATGCAAAAAATAAAGACGAGTGATTTCAGCGAAGATTAAAGGAGATTTGTCTCTTTCAAAATGAGATTAGATGGACGTATTGACAAATGAGAAAATTTTTCTCCCCAGTCATCAACTACGCTACCAACTAGGGGTGTGCAAAATTTCAAAGCTTCCGATTCTAGCTGATTTTCGCTCCGATTCCGACTCCGATGGAATTGGAGGGATCGGAAGTTGGA
Organism: Carya illinoinensis; assembly: GCF_018687715.1. Classification (NCBI taxonomy): domain Eukaryota; kingdom Viridiplantae; phylum Streptophyta; class Magnoliopsida; order Fagales; family Juglandaceae; genus Carya; species Carya illinoinensis. The sequence continues at coordinate 30,306,946 of NC_056754.1, read as the reverse complement.
GTCAGAATCGGAGCAGTTCCGACTCCGTAACAGAAGTCGGAGTCAGAATTGGTAAACCACTGGTTTTGAATTCCGACTCCGATTCTGACTATTTTTTTTTTTTTTAAAAAAAAACCTAGATGCATCTGGATTTTGTCTACCTGTTAACTGGAACGACGTCATTCCATTTAAATGAGAACGACACTGTTTGAATCACAGCTAAATGGCCTCCGCGAGGGCCATTCTTCCTCACTCAATCATCTCTCCCCTGAGTCCCCTCACGGCTCACTGTCCTCAGCACTCAACCTCTCAGACTCATCTCGCCACAGCCCCCCACCGACCATAGTTTGCCGTAGCTTGGCAGAGGTTGCCGTCGCCGTAGTGCCAAATTGCAACCAAAATTTTCCAATTGGTAAATTTAAATTTTTGCATTGTGTATTTACTCCGAATTTTTGATATTATTTATTTGATAATTGGAAATTGGATTGTCTATTATTAGTCATTTTTTATTGTTCTGTTTTCTACATTGGCCGTGAATGTATTGAGGAACTGTTTGTGATTTTCAACCGTTGTTTGTTTGTGACTTTGGACTTTGAAGGTTATGTTTTTGTGGAAATATCACAAAGAAAAATAAGTAAGATGGTATTATTGACATGGAATTCATGCCCCGGGGGGGGGGGGGGGGGGGGAGAGAGAGAGAGAGAGAGAGAGAGAGAGAGAGAGAGAGAGAGAGAGAGCATCCCAGAAAACTTCACCAAAAATAATATGGGAGGGTATATTAACTATTAACTAAAATGTTGATTTCAAGCAAAACATGAAGAAAGATCAGTCAGAGAAACAGTTTTTTTTATTTTTTATAAGTAGTCAGAGAAACAAATTGCATAAAGATACATAACAATGTCAACCTATGCTAAAAAATATTGAAAAGACTTAGATTTTAAAAAGTGTGAGTGTGAGAATACTACCTCAACCTCCATTGGTTCTTTTGTTCTAAATACAAGTCAACAGATTTAATGACATTCTTGATGCCTCCAGCTATTGATATACGATTATCTTTTATCAAGGAGAAATGCTGGTTGCACACGCCGAAGGGGACACGACACGTACATGGGTCCCACGTGGACATTAATAAAACGGTGCACAGCAATTTTCCTGTACCCTTCAATAGACCTTCGAAAAATCGGTGCGGATTGAACACGGCAGGTAAGAACGAAATCATCTCCTTCTTCTCTCTTGTAAAACCGGCTTCATGTTTCGTATATATGCGCAAGCATTTCGTTGGAGAAGAAATGCAGTTAGAGATTAGAGTCATGTAGTGGCTTCGGATTCGACGACGACAGGAGTGTGGTTGCTGGGCAGGAGAACTGGTTTGTGCGGTCGGAATCGTTTTCTACCGATTTGGGTTACGAAATGGGTTTTTCTGCAGCGTGAAGGTGCAGGAAATTTCTAGTTTTGAAATGGGTTTCGCACTACCTGGTTTCAATGGATTTACGCCTCACAAGATCCTTGGAGAAGAAAGCCTCTGAGCTTCTAGAAGCTATACCCAAACCTTTTATCTCGCTTCACCTTCGCTTTGAACCGGACATGGTAGCTTACAACCAATGCCAATACTCGGGTCTTTCTTCAGCCTCCATCAAAACCATTGAGGCAGCACAAGGAGATAGAAAACCGTGGACTGGAGAGTTGGCCTGCATTTGGAGAAAACGGGGGAAGTGTCCCCTTACGCCTAATGAGATGGCCTTCATACTTCAAGCACTTTCCATCCCGACAAACACAAATATATATCTGGCAGCCGGGGATGGGCTTATGGAAATTGAAGGTTTAACATCTGTTTACACCAATGTAGTCACTAAGTCTAGCCTCCTTAGTGGTGAGGATTTCACAAGCATGCATGGGAACACGAAAGCTGCATTGGATTATCACGTGTCTATTAATAGTGATTCTTACGTGGCAACATATTTTGGAAATATGGACAAGATGGTTGCTGCAATGCGAGTTTTCAAGGGGCTGTACAAAACTCTTTTCTTAAGCAGAAGAGCTTTTGCTGATTTCACGTCGCAGGGCTTGAGAGGGAGAGAATTGATGCAAGCTCTGTGGAAGGCTCATAGAGATGATTATGTCATAGGAAGAGAGTCTGCTTTGCCCGACTGTTTTCGTGAGGTTAAATTGTAATTTGACGTTTCAGATATTTATTTGTATTTGTTTGTTTCTTCTTTGTTTTTCAAATTTTGAGGTGATATTACCCAAAAGAAATCCTTGTAAGGTTTCCACTACAGTTTATGTCTTGCGGGTAACTTGCGAGGGAAGAAAGAAAAAGGAAAAAAGTAAATGCTGGTTGCACACGCCGGGTTTTGCTGAATGTCAATACGTGAAGGAAGAGGGGAGGCAGAACGATAAGGCCCGGGGGAATCTTCGATGCGGTGAGCAACGCACCGTTTCATTAATCGTACCACGTGGACGGCGTGTACGCGAAGGGTACGCGACGCCATGTGCAAATAGCATTTCTCTTTATCAAGACCATATTGAATAAACCCATTCTATGGTTCCGCCCTCCTCCAATAAGTACCTATATACAGGGAATTTTACAAGATCAACCAAAATAATTTTACACAAATTAAAGGAGAATTGTAACCATTATGTAAAAATAGGAAGTGATTAATACCACCCACTTATCCACCAAACGTAAACCTGGAGCAGTTTTCCTTATCTCTAATATACATGTAGGGTATGCAGCATCTGCCATTTTCTGCATCCCTTGATGAAATGAATTACATTGAGTTTCCATGAGCTAATAGGCCGAAGTTGATGTACACATCTTGCTATTTGAAAATTAATCCTAAACCTAACCTTACAACCATTTAACCAATTTATCCTTTGATCATTTTCTAAAATAGAGTTCAATCGCCTATTCATTCACTTGTTTCAAGTAAGAAAAGATCAAATTTTCAAACAAAATGAGAACCTACACAACCATGGAGGGATCCAACATCAAACAGTGACCTCACCTAATGATTCGTTTCTTTTTGAGTAGTCAATGCTGAAATTATCAAAGTTACTAAAGTTTTAACCTTAACATGATCAAAATCACGGCTTGAAGATTCTTACTTTCAATAAACTTGGTAAACTGAAAGTTGAAATCACTCTTCAAGTCATAAAAGTCTTAACATTTACAAAACTTAAACTCAACTACTCATCACTTGACAAAAAGCATGCTTACCAAGACATTAACTCCCCACTAACTTCACAATTCAATCTTTTAATCCGAGAGATTGCTAATTATAACTTACTAACATATTTATCTTTCTAACACCGAAAATAGAAGTAGGAAAATTAACTTACCAGAGTGTAAGCCTTTGGGTTACAGGCTGGTTTTTCTCTCTTCACTAAACCACTTCTCTTTCTCTCACTAAGGTGTAGAATTGTTGGACTAAACTTTTTACCTCTTTAAATTGATACCATGTATTAAAAGATTTCAAGCTGTTGTTATTTTTATTTAAAAAACTATTTATTTTAATGAAACTGCTATAAAAAACCGATTATGTATTTCTAATCATTATCCCTTCCATGTTGAAAATGATGAACGCCAAGAAATATGAACTAGTTTCAAATGAAGTATCCATATGTGTGTGTATATATATATACACACATGCATATATGTATGCGCAAATTAAGTATACACATATATATAAATAATATTTCTGTTTATATGCATTAATGTATGTATGTATGCTTGCATGTATATCCTCCATTGTTATTTTTATTTAAAAAACTATTTATTTTAATGTATGTATGCTACTGATAATTCTTATTTCTTGGCTTACTAAAAACTTTTCCAAACTAAAGTCCTTTATGAATGTAATCTCCATCTTTCTGGGACCACTCTACTTGAAAATAATATATACATCAAGAATGACCAAGCGTGCAAACCACTCAAATAAACCACTGTACACAGTGCAGTATAGATATCTTTAAGGATCAACCTCATGAAATACCAGATCCGCAAGTGCAATGCCAGCAATAATACCATCTTCCTTTGCCAAGAAATTAGCTTCCACTTCCATGTCAACTAGAATGGTGGCCATACTCGTCACATCCCCTACAATTATACCATGAATTCATTATAAATAATACCATCTTATAAGTAAGTACCCCTTGATTTTAATGAATTCATTATGCATATCTATAGCTGATTGTTTTACCCTTTCAAAGATGTAGTCTTGCATCACTTATTGTATGTGTCAGATTTTTTTATTGTTTTTTTAATAAACTTCTTAATTAATTATATATATATATATGTGTGTGTGTGTGTGTGTGTGTGTTAGATTTCAAGTTATGGAGGAAGAACCATATGGGATCCCAAAACAAGATCAAGATGCCACAATTCCGTCCCCTGCATCGAGATTCAGACCCACTTCTAGAACACAAACTTCTTGTGCAAGTAGTTGATTTCCACTCCCGGTAAACATAGAAAATGAGGATACATTTAATAAGGAGGAGGAGATGGGTATTGGGGATGAACCGGATGTACCACCTCCATCCGTGAGGGCCAGGCCACCACGTCCACGATCAAATAAAAAAAGGTCGTGGACGTAGGAACATTTCACCAAGGTTGACAGTGATCCCTTGGAACCGCACGCGACTTGCAACCATTGTGGCACAGAAGTTGCATGTCATCCAAAGAAACAAGGCACTTCTTGTTTGATATCAAATCTAAATGGTTGCCAGAGGTATAAGATAGCGAAGGGATTGGCGGCCAAAGATCAGACAATGCTAAGTTATGAAACTTCTACTGTGACTGATAGTACGCAACTTAAGAAAATAGTCATCCCTCAATACAGTGAGAAGATGTTGAGAGATGCGTTTGCCGAGATGATCATTGAAGATGAGATGCCTTTTACTACAGTTGAGAAAATAGGGTTCCGAAAGTTTATCAAGCTCATTGAGCTGCGATTTTCATTGTCATCACTGTATTCAGTGATGCGAGATTGTATGAAAAGGCATTTAAAAGAGAAGGCTGAGATGAGATAAATGTTTGTGACGACTAGGCAGAGAGTTTCATTTACGACTGACACATGGACGTCTATACAGAATGTTTCTTACATGTGTATTATAACACACTACATTGACAGTTCATGGACTTTAAAAAAACGGATTATTGGATTCAAAGAAATCAATAAACATAAGGGTGCATCAATTGGGGCGGCGATGGATGATTGCTTGAAAGATTGGGGAATTCAAAAAGTTCTTTACATTACAGTTGACAATGCTAGTGCCAATGATACTGCAATTGAATGGTTCAAGTGGAATACGAGAGTGAGAGATGATGTCATCCAAGACCATGAGTTTATCCATATTCGTTGTTGTGCTCACATAATCAACCTGATTGTGGCTGAGGGGTTAAAAGAGGTTGACGATTCCATTACAAAAGTCCGCAACATTGTGCGGTATGTGAGGGCTTCCCCCCAAAGGCTGAAAAAATTCAGGGCAATAAAAGAACAACTTGGAATAAAACATTCACGGACGCTGTGCTTGGACGTTCCCACTCGATGGAACTCTACATATATGATGTTGGATGTGGCACAGAGGTACCAAAAAGTGTTTGAGCAGATGAAGGTTGAAGATGGGGGCCTTAAGTATGCTTTGCTGGAGCCTGTAGGAAAGGGGCTCAGTCTGCCGGACACACATGATTGGACGAGTGTAGGATTTTTTGTCACATTTTTGTAGATTTTTTTATGATATTACAATGAAAATATCTGGATCCGCATACATGACTGCAAACTTGTGGTTCAGTCAGATCTCGACACTACACCACCACTTGGAAGATGGTTGTGATGACCCTAACAGACTTCTATCTGGTATGGCTCAGCGGATGCTGTCCAAATATAATAAATATTGGGGGCAAGTTGAGAAGATAAATAGATTACTCTTTGTAGCTGTGATCCTTGACCCCCGAATCAAATTGGCCGTGATAGAATATTGGGCAAATTCCGTCCTCAGGGCAATGAAGGTTGCATCATTTATTACAGCGCTTAAAACTGATCTCAATGACTTGTACAACCACTACAAAAATAGTGAACAACCTTCATCTTCAGCGGGTACCTCACACGTGACTCCTTACCTCCCTCTGATGACTTTAGCCCAGTAGGTGCATTGCCTCGACGCCGTAGGAATTACGACATTATGAATGAGTATCATCAGCTCATTGTATCAAAGAATATTATAGAGTGTACTTCAGAGGTTGAACGATATTTTATGGAAGAGGTCGAGGCACCTAGTCCTGCATTTGAGATATGCATTTGGTGGAAGGATAATTCCATCAAGTATCCAATCCTTTCTCGTATTACCCGAGATGTGCTAGCCATTCCTATTACGACGGTTGCATCTAAGTCGGCGTTTAGTACTGGAGGTCGAGTATTGAATGCTTTTCGGAGTTCTTTGTCACTGTCAACCATGGAGGCCCTCGTTTGCACACAGAACTGGATCAGTGATACACCCCTTGGACTAGATAGCATTGACATTGATGATGAGAGCTATAGGCTTGAAGATGGTAACCTTATTCTACTTGTTTTTTTTTTATTGATTATTTTAATTGTTTTTATGATTTCATAAATCTATTTAATTTATATTTTTTTATCATTTCACAGATGTATTGTGAACCCCAGTATAATTGCCGATGACTGATGCAGTATGGATAAAGATAAGTTGATATCAGAATTAACTTAATCACTGCTGGTATTAATGGTAATTAAATTTCACTTTTACTGTGTTTAATTTTCTGGATCAATATTTGGTTACATTTATTGATTGAATACTTTTTTATCTTAATTTCAGGTACTTCAAATGACCAAGTACGATGTTGCAAATGATTTTTTTTTTTGAATCAAAATGTTTATTCTTATAGACTGTTTAATCAAACTTTGAAATAGGCTGTTATTTCTATTATTATTGTTTAGGACTTTTCTAAATTATGTATAATAATTAATTATGCAGTCTAACGTGTTTAAACAGATTTGACATTTTGGGATGAAAAGTTGAAAATATTATCCCTGATACTTGTATCAGGAAAATTAATTAATTCATTAATTAATTATACAATTTAACGTGTTCAAGCTTTTCTATATTTCAAGAAAATTGAAAATAAGAATGAAATCTATACAAAAATACCTCAAATTAATAAAAAACTAAAGTTTCACATTTCAAGTACCAAGCTAGCATCATTGTCACATACAAAAACAAAAAAGAGAAATATTAATAGAGTAGAAAATACTTAATACAGATTCAAACTCAATTCAATAAAATAATTCCTATTTGTTTAATTGAGAAATATTGAACAAGAATAACTTATATATAAAGTGAGTTTTTATTGAGTGTTTATTAATCAAAAATAAAATAAATTTAAAAGAAGATAAAATCTATCAAAATAAAGAAGATGCATATTTTACAGTTGGAATTCCGAATTCTGAAATTTGATCGGAAGTCGGAATTCTGGCACCGATCGGAATTCCGATCGAAATTCGGAATTCCAACTTCTGATCGGAATTAAACTCTGATTCCTTGCGGAATCGGAATCGAAGCTCATTTCGACTTCGACAAAATTCGGAATCGGAAGTCGGAATTCCGATTCCGAAGTCGGAGCACAGCCCTACTACCAACCTTGTTTCCACCCACTCTATCCCCTCATCCCTCACTCCATTCTTTCCTCACTATTTCATCTAGCTTCAACAAGGAAAATATATATATATATATACACACACTTTACATACTCATACTATCACTCATTTTGTAGGCACCCCAAATAATAGAGAAATTATAATGTGTTCCATCAATTAAGATCTAATCCTCAAACTAAACCAAAAGTAGACCACGTAACATGATCTTTAACGATTGGTTCTGGTTAGCACAATGAAGACTGTTGATTTCATGATACACTTCTACAAAATATAATTCCAAACAAGCTTATTATTAATATTATCAAAAACTCCATAGATGCCCAAACAACCAGTAGTGACGACCGATGGTGAGCAGTTGGCAGTCTGGCTTCCGGTGGGAGTCGTATGGGCAAACCAACCAGAACTTCACACCATCGCTTTTGGAACAAAGATTACCCAGGAGGCCTATTCAAGCTCGAGTTCTCACCCTCCATAGAAATGATGGAAGCAAGCCTCTCATAAACCTGTAACAATATTATCATATCTTATAATGCCTTCAGCCAAAAGAATAGATAGAGCTTCTAAAATCAGGTTGTACATACCATAGAAAGCTTGTCAGTTTTGTTCTGTTTCCCATTCTTAACCGGTTTTCCTGAAAATGATGTATCATACCTATAGAGCAGATGATGCAAGCACCATGTCAAAAATAATTTTTCCATTTAGATAAATGAAGTCAATCACCTTCTTTTGGATTCAAAAAACTGTTTGGTATAAAATAATATCACAAACTAAAATCCATCAACATTCTTGTGAACCAAACAAACCACCAAAATTATACAAATTTCTCACCAGTCGCGTGGAAGGCCAGCTTCGTCCCGAGCTGAGTAATTAAAGGGTCCTTTCAACTCCACATTGTATTCATTTAATAGCTCTGCCAGGTTACCCAGAAAGGTCCACGTGAGAATTTGCAGCCCTCATATAGGATTCATTCTTTCAATTATAAGCAAGATATGCACTGGATTAGCTGGAAAAACCTTTGAAAGTGGAACAAGGCATACGGCCCAGTTTTTGGCAGACAGAGATAAACCAAAATACACCAACAGCTACATGTGCAACTTCCTCATCAGCAATTCTAGCCACAATGTTAGATGTCCTGTGATCTCCAAAGCCAGTCAATTTTTGCACTAATCGGGGCCCAGCATCAAGTCCTCTAGCCTCCTAAAAATACCATGACAAGCAAACTTACCCCTTTAAATATGAATTTTGAAAACGAATATAAAAGTCTTTAAAAGTTAACAAAATTTCTTGGAGAGTAAACAAAATCACATGGAAAAATGATGCTGATTTCAGAAAGAATTTAAAAGATGAAGTACTGACAAACTGTGGTCTTTGCCACTTTCACATGTGACCTTATCCCCTAGTGCCTGGGTTCTATAAATTTATAAATGAAACAGGAACAATCAAATTACTCTCTTGTGGGATACAATCAAGTTTAGAAATCACAATGCTATAAAGTCAATCTGCAGTGTACTAGACAACAACTAGCAACTCTCACATGCATTGTACTCTACCACATCTCCTTGCTCAGATGGAAGACTGTTCAACATACCTTTTCCTACAAACTTGCAACAAGGATTCCACTACCTCCTTACAACTCATTCTCTCACACGTGATTCTGGGCATGGTTCCATCGAGGTCAAAATCTCAAGGAGAAAAATGCCTTTTCAGAAGCAACCTTGCCAAGTGGGACTACTCTCTCGAAAACCCATATTGTCTGACCCAATGAGTAACATACCTTCAGAGAAGAGCTTTGAGGTGCTTTAAGTACCAATGAAGTAAAAATTCAACAATAATAAAAAAGAGAAACGTCTAGCTACATGGATACTTTATACATTATGTAATAATCAGGCAGGGTGGAGTTCTAGGCATGCATTTATGAGTCTATCCCAGGTACTTGTCTCGTCTAATGCATGCAACAGAAACTAAAATCGATGTAAATGCTGAGCACTGATGAAATAAATAAAATATATTTGGTTTTTCTTCTTTTATTTATATGCTAAACGAAAATAACATGAGATGCACCATGACAGAGTGATTCCAAATGTTTAATTTCAGGAAACATGAAAGAAAATTACAACCTTTCCCTTGAGTTCTTATCCAGAACCAAACCTGAAATGTGGAATAGGAGAAAGGCATACAACTTCACGCTAAAATAAGTTTAAAAGCATGTTTTAATCAACTCTGACATCACAAACCATAAGTATACAACCAGGAGAAAGAGACAACCTGGACAAGTGGGATAACTGCCAAACGAGCAGCAACATTGTCAGATGACTTCTCACATTCCCTCCAAAGCAGATTATGGGCAGGCATATCTCCATATCTTTTAATTAAGAAAACACTGAAATTAAGTCTAACAAAAGTAATAAATTATAATATCCAAAGCAACAGTTATGCTTACTTGAAACCAAGCTCAGAGAGTCTTTGTGAACACCAAGCAAAATGTCGACTCTCATCATCAGCAACATGAGCAAAGTCAGCAAAGAATCCCTCCCCAAGAATCTCACTGAAGGGCGAAAATCGAACAACAGTGTCCCATGCCAAATCAATTGCATTTAACTCCACGTGAGCAAGATTATGAAGCATATAAGCATTAAGAGGCAAACCTGATTTTTTTGGAGCTGGAATTTCCTTTGGGGAAACCTGCGTTCCAAATAAAATTGGCCACGAATGAACATACTCAGGTTGCTAACTTCCCAATGAAGAAATACAAAAGCAAAAGGCTTATAAACAAGGTGAAGCCATAAAGTGTAACAGAAGACGCATTCAAGCGAGAGCTATTACCACGTGACAAAATCATCTGAACTAATTACAAATCAAGAGGGAAATGCAATAAAATCCCCTCTGAAAATTATGTATCAATTATAAAATTAGCGAATAACCATATGGAAAAGTCATTAAAAAAAAAAAAAAAAACCGAAGAAGTTTTTAGGAAAGGAACTGGAAAAAAAATAGAATAATTGGCAACGACACAACCACCATCAAACTAAAGTCTAATGATTTTCTGAGTAACCATTAAAGAACAAAGCCCAAAAGAAAGTTCAAAGCTTTTGGGAATTTGAATATTTGAGCACCAGAAACGAACCAGTTCTGGTTTCGGAGAGCGAGCGGGCCGAGAAGGCGGGTCAGACACCACCCCAAGGGGAAGGTTCTCACGGCGCCACCTGGAGTATGCCAAATGCGAAAGCCTGGACTTGGCTAGAGGGTCACTGGTGGATAGTACCAGAGCACCAAGCTCCGCTAAGGAAGAAGCGGACCCAATTGGATTGTCACAGTTGTTGGTTGCTGAAGAGGGAGGCTGTAGCACAAGAGATTCTGGGCCATTGGGTCCCCAAAGACGGTTCTCGTTGAGTGGGCTATCTCTCCAGGCTTGGAGACCTGACCATGGTGAATATTGCAAAGAAGAAGAAAAAGAAAAGGAAGCCGGACAGTAGATGGGTTTGAAGGTAGAGGGAGGTAGATGGGAGCGCAAGAACCATTGTAGCTTTGGAGAGAGCATTGGTTTGAGTTTCGAGACGCTGCGGCTGGTGCATGGCGGGCCCGGCAACCTGCGGTGCATATTTCACTAGTTTGTACCCGTATGCCACCTGAAAATAAAATAAAATACAAAAACAAAAAGGTAATCCTGTTTTATCGTTACAATTTCTTTAAATTTTTATATAAAATATAATAAATAATATAATATTTTAAAATTTTAAAATAATAATAATATTAAAAAATAATATTTTAAATTTCATTTAAAATTAAAAATCTTGATCTCACTTTCCAAACCTAATCTAAATCTTTTATAAAAAAATAATTCTATTAATAAAAAAATAATTTCTTATATTTTTTAAGATGAAGTTTAATTTTTTATAAAAATTTATGAGAAATTTATCAATTTAAAATTTACATAATTAATTATTTTAACAAATACAAAACCAATCTACGGCTACAACACCGCAACGTCAATTATGTTAAAAATAACTAATAATACAATAAGTAGTTGTACTTTCACGGTTTTTTTTTTTTTTTTAAATAAAGTAAGGACTAAGCTTTTAAGTTTCATAAAATTGTTACTAAAATTTTTCGATTAGGTATTCCATGAATCTTTCGTTAGAAAATTAAAAAGAGATTGTCACGGGATAATAGCACGCCACATGGAAATCATTTGCTCAAATTTTCAACAGAAAATTGGCAGAAGTATCTAATTTAAAGTTTCTTTTAAACAAAATTTGGTATCATCGAACCACGAAGCTTTTGTTCTCTCTCTCTCTCTCTAAAGTCTGAGACAGATTAAAGTTTTAGTCCCCTTGCCGGTGCAGGGTGGTTTTGTCTCTTTATCGAGAGCCTGGCCTTTTTTCCAATTTCTGGCCCTCATTATTTCCAATCCATGATGGAGGAAGAAGACCTTGCAAAGAGATGACATAGACTGAACTTGTCTACGACAGAAAGTGAAGTACTAAAAGTCCCTTGTACTAGGTCTAAGAAGGATGTCTTACGTAGAAAACACTGCATTGTTGGGGGAGTCTTGACCGAGAAAGGTATAAATAGCGAAGCATTCAGAACAATAATGTCACAAGTATGGAAATTGGAGGGATGGGTAAAGTTCAAAGAATTAGGAGAACACAAATTCCTAATTGAATTTTAGCTTCTTGGTGATAAAGAAAAAGTTTTAAGGGGATGCCCATGATTCTTTGATAGAAATCTTATATCCTTTTTAGAAATTGACGAGGATGATTATTTAAATGCCATCATTTTTCAATTTGAACCATTTTGGGTCCAAATACACAGTTTGCCATGGGGGACAATGACAGATGAACTGAGTATGCACTTGGGTTCCTCGGTTGGCCATGTCATTAGAGCGGATGCTGACTCTGATGGAGTTGCATGGGGGAAATGTATGCGGATAAGAGTTGCAATGGATTTACATAAACCACTTTATGTGGAAAATGGGTGGAACTGAATAACCGTAAGCACTGGATCTTTATAAAGTATGAAAGGCTACAAGCATTCTGCTTTCATTATGGTATTATTGCCCATAAAGGTAAAAATTGCATACAACAACGGTGTCCTACTCAAGGCAATGATCACAAGCCTTTGCAATTTGGTCCTTGGCTTCGGGCGCAACCAATGAACTCTAAGATTTTTTATGCTCGACAATACAGTGGTACATCTGGTGGTCTGAACCAACAGCAGAGACAGTAATCTGAATCTTCTAGGGATTAAGGATAAGGAAACCAGTTTTGATAAGGAAGCGGGTGAGGAAGAAGTCATGGCCACTTTTGAGGACTTTCCTAACTCAAACCTTTTTGATAAGGAAAATAGCACAAAAATGGGAACCAAACTAAGGAGGGGTTTGATCATTCTAATTTTGGAAACTCCTTAAAGACAGAGTCCCCGATTGCACCTATGGTAGAGGTAATTACTGTCAACTGTCAACCCTCTAATCTATTAAAGTCCAATGATAATAAAGAATATACTGAACATGAAATGTTGCCTGCTATTGATGTTGAATTACCACCATTTATGGAAAGAGAGCCGCAACAAGATAGGTCTAATACAGATATGGTTGTGCCTAGTAGTACTGGTGTTGTGAATAGGCAGAATGGGGCCACCTAGAAAAGGAAGGCTAGGGAGGTATTCCACTCTATCCCTATGCACATGGCCTCAAAAAGCAGGGGGAGTAAGAAAAGAGGTTTGAATAGTTAGCTGGAATTGCCAATAAAAATGAAGAAATCAAAAGGTAATCAAGACTTAAATGTAAACAGTTACAAAACTGAATTGGTGGAGAGTAGCCCCACCAACAATAATGATAGGCCTTAGTTGAAATTGTAGGGGGCTTGGGAACCCTCGTACAGTTCAAGAATTAAACCTCTTAGTGAGGACAAAGTGGTCCGAATTTATATTCTTAATGTAAAGAAAGTGTGGAAGGAAAAGGGTGGAGGAGGTGAGGAACAAATTAACTAGGATTTGATTGCAGTTTTGTGGTGGATAGCAGAGGTCTTAGTGGAGGATTAGCTTTCATATGGAAAGGCAATATGGATTTCAGTTTAGAGAATTATTCTCAAAATCATATTTCAATGATCTTAACTCAACAGGAGAATATGCAGTAGATATTGCTCACTGGCTTCTATGGATTTCCTTAAACAGCAAAAAGAGGGAACAGTTGGAATTTGATGAAGATGATCAGACCTAAGGAAAACAAACCATGGCTATGCTTTGAAGACTTCAATGAAATCTTGCATCACCATGAAAAAGTAGGAGTAGCCAGTAGACCATATCTTCAAATGGAAGCCTTCAGAAGTGCTGTGGACTGGTGTGGCCTGAGTGACCTAGGTTATGAAGGCTCAAAATTCACCTGGTGCAATAATAGATAGGGAGTCCAGTTCACCAAAGAAAGATTGGATAGAGCCCTTGGAAACTTGCTGTGGACTAGTCTGTTTTATGAATGCAGCATTAGTGCTCTAGCAGCTCAAACTTCTGACCACTGCCCTTTCTTGATCAATGCAAGAAGAAGAGATAGGAGAGGGCCATTCATAGAGACTAAAAGAGAGAAGATTTTCATATTTAAGGCAAGCTGGAACCTTCATAAAGCCTACAACAGCATCATTAACTCTAGTTGATCTTGTCAGGATACTCAACAGGGTTTTAAGGTTACTTCAGTCATGAGGAAGCTTAACAGATGCAAGGTTTCTTTAAAACATTAAAGCTCAACTCTTTGGAAAAAACGGAGGGACATTCAAACTAAATTGAACCAACTTTCTAAGATGCAAGACTCAAACATTGGTTCAAATTCAGTAGCTATCAAGGCCCTAAAGAAGGATATTGATAAAGCTCTTAAGGAAGAGAATTTGAAATGGCAGCAGAGGGAAAAACAGGCGTGGCTTAAAGATGGTGACATAAATTATAAGTACTTTCACAGGTGCGCTAATTAGAGGAGGAAAAAAAATGGAATCCAAAAGCTTATAAAGACTAATGGCAATGCAACTACTAAGCTGGGAGAAATTTCTACCTTATTTTCCCAGCATTTCCAAGAGCTATTTACCTCCTTAAATCCAAGTGGTATGGATGCTTGCTTTGGTCATGTCCATCATAGAGTGCATAGAGGGATGAACTCCAATCTTTCCAAACAATTTACAGCTAAAGAGGTCAAGGCTGGACTGTTTCAAATGAACCCTATGGGTACTCCTGGTCCATATGGTTTCCCTGCTTTGTTTTACCAATCTCATTAGGAAGTTGTAGGAGAGGATGTCACTAAAGCAGTTATGGAAGTCTTAAATGGAGGTGGTGAGATTGCTCCTATTAATAATAATTTCATTATCTTAATACCAAAAGTCAAAAAACCTCAAACAGTTATGGACTTTAGGCCTATTTCTCTCTGCAATGTCATTTACAAAGTGGTTTCAAAAGTTCTTTCTAATAGACTGAAGGAGATCCTTCCTCTTATCATTGCCCCTACACAAAGTGCTTTTATTCCCAGGTGGATGATCCTTGATAATGTCATTGTAGCCTTTGAAACACTTCACTCTATGTCCACTAACGGCAAAGGGCAGCAAGGCTACATGACTATCAAGCTGGACATGAGCAAGGCCTATGATAGGGTGGAATGGGAGTTTTTGAGGAAGGTCATGGCAAAAATGGGGTTCAACAACAGATGGATAAAACTGGTTATGCAATGTGTCTCTATTGTATCCTACTCTATCCTTGTTAATGGAAATACTCAAGGCAACTTTAGTCCATCAAGAGGGATTAGACAGGAAGATCCCCTCTCTCCCTACTTATTCATATTGGTAGCTGAGGTGTTAAGTAGCTTATTTAACCATGCTGAATTTCCAAAATGATTCATGGGTTTCCAATTTGTAAAGGGAAGCTTAGCATCAACCATTTATTTTTTGTAGGTGACAGTTTGCTTTTCTGTTGAGCAAATGCAAGGGAGTGGTCCTCTATCTATATTTTGTTAAACCTCTATGAAGAAGCCTCTGGCTAGAAGCTTGACGAGACAAAAGCATCTATTTTCTTCAATCCAAATACAAGATCAGCAACTAAAGAATACATATTGATTCTTGCAAGTACTAGATCCTCATCTTGTTATGAAAAGTACCTTGGATTACCAACACTCATAGGTAGATCCAAAAATGCTGCCTTCAAGGGTATCATCGACAGAATCAGAGCAAAAGTAGGCAACTGGAAGAATAAGTTCCTTTCTCATGCAGGTAAGGAAATACTCTTTAAGGCCATGATACAGGCCCTCCATACTTATTGCATGGGGGTCTTTAAACTACCTAAGTCCTTATTGAGTGATATTAATAGAGTCATGCATCATTTTTGGTGGGTTTAGCTAAAAAATGAAAAAAAGGTGCACTTGGGGATAGATAGGAAGATCGAAAGCTACAGGAGGGTTGGGCTTTAGAGACTTCGAGAGTTTTAACTTGGCATTGTTGGCAAAGCAAGGGTGGAGGCTTATTCAATATCCTAACTCTCTAGCTGCTCAAGTCCTTAAAATGAAATATTATCCAGAACTTGATTTCTTCCAAGACAAGGTGGGAAATAGACCATCTTTCATCTGGAGGAGTTTTTGTGCTGCAAAAGGAATACTTGAAAAAGGCTCATTATGGCGTATTGGAAATGTTCAGAAAACCAGAATATGGAAGGATATGTGGCTACCTCAACCTACTAGTTACATGGTTCAATCTCCAATACACATTCAATAGGAAGATGATAAAGTTGAAAAACTGATAAACAATGAGACTAAGCAATGGGATAGAGGCTTGATTACAGATGCTCTTGGTTCTGATATAGCTGCAATGATTCTGAGAATTCCCATTAACTCCTCGGGTGCTGAAGATAAACTAATATGGCTGGGCACCAAAGATGGTTCATTCACTGTTAAGAGTGCCTATCATATGCAGAAGGAGTCTCTTGAAATGTTCAGAGGACAATCATCCAAAGGGACACAAAGCCAGAGAAATTGGACTGAATGTTGGAAGATGCAGGTTCCTAATGCCACCAAGACTTTCCTCATGTGAGCATGTCTTGAATCACTTCCCACCATGCTCAACTTGTTCAAGAAAAAGATAGTGGATTCTCCTATCTGTCCTATCTGCTGTAGGGAAGAGGAATCTACCACTCATGCTCTATGGAGTTGCAGTTCTGCTATGGATGTTTGGAGTCAAGGTCATATAATTTTCCAAAAAAGCTCTCTGAGGGAAGTCAATTTTAAAGAGCTATATGAACATCTCATTATATAGTGTGATCAGAAATTACTGGACTTGTTCTCAATCATTACTAAGAGCATATGGTTAAGAAGAAACAAGCTACTCTTTGAGGGGTCCTTTTTGCACCCAAATCTGGTTTTGAAATAGGCATCTCAGTCCCTGTAAGATTACAAGGCAGCTCAAGTTAAAAAAGCAGTTACAACTCAGGTGGCATCTATTCATCCTTCTGTGTGGGTTCCTTCTCCAACAGATTGTATTAAAATCAACTGGGATGCTGCTGTGGATGTGCCTCAAGCTAGAATTGGCATTGGTCTGGTGGCCCGAGACCATGAAGGTACTGTTTTGGTCTCTAAGAAGCTCTCTATCTCCAGCATTACTGACATTTTGGCTGAAGCCTTAGGAGCTTTTCATGCGGCTACCTTGGCAAAGGAACTAGAGTTGAATTATATTATCTTAGAAGGTAATGCACTCCAGATTGTGAATGGAATCAACCTCCATGCTGAAAGATGGGATAGAGTGGGTATGATTTTGTTAGACACTAAGGTGTTGCTCTCTAGTTTGAATCAATGGAAAGTAGCTTTTGTTAGGAGAAGTAGCAATAATGTTGCTCACGATCTAGCTAAGGAATCCTTAGATCTAGTTGAGAATTCAATTGAATTGGTCTATCGACCACTTTGTAATCATGTTCCACCATTCCCTTGATTTATATAAAAGTATGATGTTTCATCTAAAAAATAAATAAAAAATAAAAAAGAGCTAGTTATACATATGAATCTTACAAAAGTAAGTTTATAAATTGATGTGATTTTACATAATATAAGCCATATCTATTTTATTACAAAATGTATTTTGCAATCTTACTTATTATATCAAGATACATTAATTCATAAACTATAAGGTTAATTTATAAACCTAGTATTTATCTTTCATAAATGTTGAGAACTTGACCAAAAAAAACCATATTTGCACTCTCAAAATATTATATCATGGAATAATGTAAAAGTTTTTGGGAGGGGTGTTTCCACCTAGTCCATCCTAATTGGTATGGGCTCAACAATAGGTCCTATTCCAAGCCAAGGCCCACTATTCGGGGCCCTAGAGTTGCCAAAGGGATCTAGTAAGGTGGCATGAAAAGATGAATGGTGCAGAGTGTTGGAAAGTAGATATAGGGGTCAAATGGGATCTGTTGACTATGACATCCCTTGTCACACTTAGCACTGAGGGACATGCATTAGCAGATGAACGAAAGATGCAGACGACCCTCCATTCTCTGATGAAAAAGAACAAAGGTGACTGCCCTGTTTGTCCATAGCCAAGACTCAACCTTGAGGCCACACAACATTAAATGAGCCATTCTAGGAGCCACGCCACATTAAAAGCTTTTGTCTCAAAATGAAAAGTCACATTAAATATCCAAATAGAGATCGACATGGGCGAGACAGCTCAATCCTGACATGGGGAACAAAATGTCCCCCGAGAACTTTGTATAAAAGCCATGTCCCATGTACAAATAACACTCTCCAACTTCAATTATTCTATGGCCATTAATATACAGAGGATGAGGCTAACTTAAGCATCAAAGGCTCCTCAAACCACCCCGAGCCCACCTTCTTCTTTGTGTTTGCAAGTGAAGATCCCAGCCTGAATTTCTATAACCTTGCCCAAGAGTACAAAACAAGACATAAATAGTGGCATTATCTGTGGGATCCTTTCTATAGACATAACACGTTCTTTGTATGCCTGTTTCTCAGACAACTCGAGGACCAAAAGCCTTATAAGAAGACATGGAAGCATGCTTAGCAAAGATGGAGCATTTGGTAAAGACACAGACGACGCAGCTAGAAACACTCCAAAGGGAAAACTAAACCCTGTAGGTAGACACTAGCAGGCTACCTGAAGACATTGAGCCAAGTCATAACAAACAGGGGGAGTCATGGGTCGTAGGAGGGACTGATGCCGATAACAAAGACAAGAGGAAGATGCAGCATGAGTTTTGCAACCTCATGGAAAAATATGAAATGATGGCCAAAAAGGTGGGAACCTCATCCTCGGTAGAGTAAATGCTCACCAACATGAACCTACCTTACAGCTTGGAGGTGATGGCCATGTCGTTGCCACCAAAATTCATGGTCCCTCAGATAGACTTGTATGATGGATCAAAGGACCCCTTGGAGCATCTGGACACCTTCAAAGCTCATATGACCCTACATGGATTCCCTAGACAAATCACATGTAGGGCCTTCCCGTTGACCCTAAAAGGTGCAGCATAGGCATAGTTCGCCTCATTGCCACCAAACTCAATCTACAACTTTGAGGACCTAACTCCTCTCTTCATCACACAATTTATGGCCACCAGGAGGAGAAGGCGCTCGATGGCTTACCTCCTAACCATTAAATAAGGAGAGGACGAGAGCTAGAAGGCTTATCTATCGAGATTTAGTAAAGAGTGCATGACCACTGATGTTATATCCCCATATGATCAGGATAAGAGTAAATGGTATATGGGATCCCACATTGCTTGGGAAGGAGAAGTTCTTGTTCTTTATAAGATTTCAATGAGGCTTCAATTGTATCATTGACTAGTCCTTTTAAAGTATAGACTATGTGGTTTGGGCCTTCCACTGAGGCGTTATAAATGGTATTAGAGCCTATCTCAACTAGAAATGTAGGAATTGAGTAGTGCCACCTACAACAGACAGGTCCGACGAGGACGTTGGGAATTTAAGGTGAGTAGATTGCGATACCTCCATATAATAAGGATAAGGGTAAGTAGTGTATATGATCCCACATTGCTTGAGAATGAGAAGTTCTTGCTCTTTATAAGGTTCCAATGGGGCTCCAATTATATCATTGACTACTCATGTTAGAGTATAGACCATGTGGTTTGGGCCTTCCATTGGGGCATTACAACGGATGACCAAGACGAGAAGATTACTCTCCCCACCCTCCTGGATAGCGTATGGTCTCAAACCCCATTTCTAGCTGAGTTAGTCAAGAAAACCCCCACCACGTTACGAGAACTCATGGACAAAGCAAACGGGTTCATAAATGCTAAAGACACGCTTCAGGAGTTGACAGCGCTAAGACAAATAGAGCTAGAGAAGGAAGACAAGAAAGCCAAGACGATAGTTCAATAAAAAACTATGGACGAGCAAAAGGAGGACATTGCAGCAAAGGGTGGGATGACTCCAACCCATCGATGGGAGTGGGCACTAATAAAGTGTTAGAAATGTATAATTAAGTTACTTAAGTAAGTGACTTATTTTATCAAATAAGAGTTGAGCACTTAATTATGCATCAAATTCTAGTACCGGATGTCAAATTAATTGTTGCTAATATTTTGCACACAAAAGTTCTATATTTGCCTTAAAGTAATAAACACTTATAATGTGCTACAAGGCATTTATGGAAATAATAAAAGAGTAGTGCAATGGCTTGTGATAGAGATGGCATTCTTGGAAAGCCTCAACTGAATACTATGTCAGGGGCTATGCTTGTGGGACGTGAACCAAGTGGGGAAATATCTTTTATGAAGAGATGGTGCTAGAAAGAAAAGGCAGATGGCATTGAGCAAGACAAAAAACTACGGGGGACCAACTATCGCGTGTTGAAGGAATGGTGGGATGGAAGTGTGCTGAGATGGAGAAGTAGCAGAAGCTACGGATGAAGAAAGCCAACCGTGAAGCTATAACACGAACAAACAAGGGTAGAGAGGAGAAATCCTTTGGAGCATAGCACAAAGGGCATATAAAAAAGGAAAAAATCGCACATCGGGGTTTTTTTCCTTCGTCTTTGTTTGTTTTTCACATCTTTCTTCCATTTTTTTTTATTTCTTTTTTCGAGAGAATCTAGATGTTGAGGGAGGATATTCTCTCTTGATTTTATTTTCATTCTGAAAAGATGATGCTAGGCTAACATTGTAGCTTGAGTTGTGGGGAGAGTCTTGATTTGATTTGGGCTTTAGGTTAATGAAATTTTTGTTGGTGTAAACTTTTCTTTACTTTGTTGCAAATCAAATTTTGATTTGGAAATTGAAGGACTCTCTTGCTCTTACTCTGTTGTAGACATAAAGGCACAACAAAGGCTTGAATTTATCAAGGTTTCCTTTGGTCAGATACTATTGTGATCTTGGTTGGTGATACAGTGAACACTTTTAAAGAAATGGTGCATGTCCAAACATAAACTTTTCATTTTTAGTTATCGATTCATTGATTGGATGGATAATTGAAATTTAGCACCCCCAAAACTTAACTAAAGATTGAATCAAAAAGAGGCACTCTCTGCAGCTCAAGTGTTTGATAAATTGCTTCTTAGAACTTTCCTTTTGAAATTCCAAGTATTTTTTTACTTGATTTTTGCGGCCTTCATTTTCTTATTTTGTTTACCTTATTTTCAAGACTCTTTACATGTCAAGTGGTAAGAATCGACTTGATACTTCATCATTTAGATTTGGACTTAAATGTAGATATGTTTACAGTTTGCTTTTGTAATTAGATTACCCAAATCATTACATATACTTTGTTTTTATATATCCATAAAAAGCCCAAAAAGAATTTACATAGTATTTTTTAAGGTTGCGTTAACACTCTTTTGTCCCTGTGGAATATGATCCTAAATTTATTTTTGATACAAGTTGACACTTCTACACTTGAAGAACACATTTGGAGCAACGTCAGGAGCCCGAAGCCACCAGGCAATGTTAACAATAGAGGAGGAGAATAGACCGGCTCCTTGAGCCTTTTATTTCATTTACCACCATTCCATAACTCACAATACAATTCATTGCAAGTCCCAAGAGGGAGAAAGGGGGAGAGTAGCGTACTCGCTGACCTAGCACCACGCCAACTGACAGGAGGAAAGGGAGCAAAGTTGGGGAAGGTTTGCAAGGCCAAGAGGAAGTAAGAGTACAAGGAGGCAGGTGGAACGTGAGCCCTTGCAAAACCACCCTTGGTCGCAACCCCGTGAAAATGCCCCCCTTGGGCGAGATCCAAACCATAACTGGGGGGTTCTCTGGGGGCGGGCTCACTTCATTCCATGCTAGGAGGGCACATTTCGAGGAAGTATATTCGGCCGAACACCACCCTAAATAAGCAGAGGAGGAGCGAGCCCCCACCAACCATCACTTTCAGAGTGGGTGATGAAGAAGGGGTCCTCTACCCCAACAATGACGCTCTGGTGGTGACAATGCAAGGGACTAACTTCACCACTAGGAGAATCCTCTTCGACAACGGCAGCTTCACCGACATCTTCTTTCGGCATGCCTTCTCTTGAATGGGGGTTGATCCCTCCTATGACCAGTGCCCATGCTATTGAAAGGGTTCATGGGAGACATGGTTTATCTAGTAGGTTTCGTCACACTCTCCATCTTGGTGGTAAAGGCCCCTCACACCACTTCCATGATGGCTGACTTCATAGGGGTGAAGCCCCCTCTTCATACAAAGCCATACTTAGGCATCCCACACTCAACAATATGAAGGCAGTAACATCAACTCACCCCTTAAAAATGAAGTTCCTGACCAACACGAGAGTGGGCAAGATCCACAACGAAGAAAGTCTTGGCACAAGAGTGTTACGTGCAAGAGCTGAGATCGAAAAAAGACAGGGTCAACACAATAGAGACCTTGAACGACAACTGCATCCCACCTCCTCCTGGGTTCATCACAAGAGAAGAGAAAGTCCAAGACGAGCAAACCTTTCAATAGGTAGAGTCGAATGAGCCATTGGAATTGGCTCCCCTAGACCTAAATCGCCATGAGGCCATGATGAGGCTTGGTAATAAGATGGCTCCTAGCATGCAGCAAAAGTGTAAACTATATTTATTTCTATAATGTATAAACAATAAATGAAATGATGATTGTCTTTCATAGCATGTTATGTTCTATAAAAGCTTTCAAGGCTTAGGGCGAGTCCAGTCTAACATATTGGTTGACCCCCTTGGTGCCTATGAGAGCCAATAAGGTGAGTCTAGTCTGACGTACTACTTAACCTCCTTAAAGTTTTCAAGGTTTAGGCCGAGTCTAGTCTAATGTATTGCTCGACCTCCCTTACGCATACAAGGGCCAACGAGGTGAGTCCAGTTTGACATACTACTCAACCTTCCCCAAAGATTACAAGGCTTAGGGCAAGTCTAGTCTAATGTACTACTCAACCCCTCTCACATCTGTAATGACAAACGAGACAAGTCCAGTTTTACATACTACTTGACTTTTAAGTTTTCAAAGGCTTTAAGCGAGTCCAATCTAACGTACTGCTCAGCCCACCTTGCACTTGCAAGGGCCAACGAGGCAAGTCCAATTTGACGTATTGCTCGACCACTAATTCACTCAAAAATGAGTAGCACAAAGGTTATCCCAAGTGCAGTAGGATGTCATGTAATAATTAGGAATAAAATTCCTAGATCGTCTCCTTGGGGAAAGTTGTTTAAATCCAAACTAGTATAAAATGGTGAAAAGTTTCACAAACAAAAGTGGTGGTATGTACAATGAATGGAAACGTGCAACAAAAATAAAAAGAGGCACTAGTCATAGACTAGATTCATATTTTTAGATTTTTGTATGTCAAAATGGAATGTAAAAGACTAACAAATTGAAATTAACAATTAAGGACTCAACTACGCTAAACAATTTTAATTAATCTGAAAATTAAATAATAAAATTGATTTTATTTAAGTCCTAATTAACGTTTAAATAATCTAAAATGTAATTGTAATGCATATTTAATGGAAGTTTAAATATATAAGAAAAATAACTAATGTAAAATGAAATAAATAGCAAATAAAATGCCCAAACTTTGAAGAGAAAAATATCAAAAATACAACATAAACTTCAAATTGAAATTAAATAAAAAGTATGGAATGAGAAGAGCAAGCCAAATGGATGGAGATGGAGAGTGAAAGCAATGGAGGAGGCTGGACTGTAGCAGCAATTAGACCCTTCAAGGAGTTCTTCAACGACACTACTGCAACGTGAGTGAGTTGACCCAGAAGAATTTATGTGTGCAGCCTGAAATGAATGCCCCAAAGAAATAAAAGTGTTGTGGCGTGAATGAACCTCAATGGAAAATCTTTTGTGCGGCGCTGGGTGAATACGAAAATATATGCATGCGTCGTTAATGAATTGCTAAACGAAAAGAAAGTTGAAGAGAAATATGTGTACTATCCCCCCAAGTCAAAAGTCCAATTAAATCCCCATAGAAAAAGTAGTTTGCAGCGTGTAAAAGCCCAAAAAGAAAATATGTTGCCATCCAAGTCTTGAAGTCCCAATAGAATAAAATTCTCTCTCCGTGCAAACTTAACTTTTCAAAATGAAAAGAAGTCTTTCCTTTGTTTTGTGCGGCGTGCAATTTTTAGTAACTCCCCACTTCTATTGCTTTTGACCACTGCATATAAAAATAAATAAAATAAAATAAAATAAAATAAGAAGAATAAAATATATATAAAAAATATGTATTGTATATATAAAGAAAAATTGTTCAATTAAATCACAAGTTTTAAAGTTAAGCATAAACCATGCTATTAACCAATTTAAATCACAACTCGAATTTATTCATCTTAACATTTTTTTATATAAAACCAAAAATAATGTAATAAAATATATTGGTTCTAAATGTATAAAATATGCAATATTTCAGCTTAATCAACGACAACCACCTTCAAGTTTTCAAGGCTTAGGGTGAGTCTAGTCTAACATACTGTTTGACCCCCATGCACGTGCAAGGGCCAATGAGGTGAGTCCAGACCGACGTACTAGTCGACCTCCTTCAAGTTTTCAAGGCTTAAGGCAAGTTTAGTCTAACGTACTGCTTGACCCCTTTGCACCTGCAGTAGCCAACAAGGCGAGTCCAATTTGACGTACTGGTAGACTTCCCCCAAAGACTACAAGGCTTAGGGCCAGTCCAGTCTAATGTATTGCTTGACCCCCCTCACACTGTGAGGGCCAACAAGGCGAGTCTAGTCTAATGTACAGCTCGACCTCCCCAAAAGATTATGAGGCTTGGGGTAAGTCCAGTCTAACATACTGCTCGACACTCCCTCACACCTACAAGGGCCAACGAAGCTAGTCCATTCTGACGTACTACTCAACTTCCCCCAAAGATTACAAAGCTTAAGGCGAGTTCAGTCTAACATACTGCTAGACCCTCTCCCGCATGCGAAGGCCAATGAGGCGAGTCCAGTCTGACGTACTACTAGACCTCCCTCAAAGACTACAAGGCTTAGGGTGAGTCCAGTCTAACGTATTGCTTAACCACCCTCATGCATACGAGGGCCAACAAGGCGAGTCCAATCTGACGTACTGCTCAACATCCTCCAAAGATTACAAGACTTAGGGTGAGTCCAGTCTAACATACTGTTCAACTACCCTCTTGCATGTGAGGGCCAGTGTGGCGAGTCCAGTCTAACATACTACTTGACCTCCGCAAAAGATTACAAAGCTTAGGGTGAGTCCAGCCTAACGTACTGCTCAACCCATCTTGCAATTGTACAGGCCAACTAGGCAAGTCCAGTCCGACGTACCACTTGACCTTCTTCGAGTTTTAAAAATTTTGCAAGGCAAGGCCATCAAACTCATAAATCCCGCCAATGGTTCAATTCTTATATGTCTAACTATCAAGTTTATAGGTTTCCCAATTTACAAGTTTGCAAATTTACGAGTCTACAAGGCAAGTCCGTTTATTGATGATGATCTATCTAAGTTATTTTACACACCAAGAAAGTAAAGAATATGAAACAAGGAGAGGCTAAGTATTATTAATATACATGGCAAGCAAGAACAAATTTATGGCACAAAGAGTGCTAACAAATACAAAGTATGAAAGAAAAACATCAATGACACACAAAGGGCAACAAAATTAGCCGACGGGTTTGTCTGGGAAGGCATCATCAACTCTGGGCCTATGGAGGTGCCATGTTTCAAAACTTGCCGGTCTGGCCGCAAAGTCGCCAAGTCAAGAGACCTTAAGTCATCCTGCAGGTTCTCCAAAACGTGATCTCGCATCTTTTTCAAGCCTTCCATATAACCATGTGACTAGGCCTTGTTTCGAATGAACGTTACCTGCTCTGATTGGGCATTCAGGTAGGGGACCACATTATTTACAGCCCCCAAATCACTCTGCAACTCTCGAACAATGACATGGCTGGCAGCAAGTTAGCACTCCACCTCAGCCAATTTGGCTGCCTCCTTAACTACCTGAGTCTTCTCTTGTATTTATGTGGCGTGAGATAGAGCAACCTAAACCTCCAAGTCCTTTGCCTATTGCGACTTGGACTTGAGTGACTCCATCTTCCTTTTCAGGGAGTCAAGGAGGGAATCAAACTCTTTCCTAAGTCAGTCGTATGACCAGGTGTCGGTGCCACACCACTGCCTGAACAGCTAGTTCTCCTTCCGCAACTTCTCCAAATTCGCTATCTGGAGGTCCAGCGACTCCTACAGAGTCTCCCATGCTTGCCCTTAGAGCACAACCTTAAGCCTGTACTACCCGACCTCCTCTCGTGGAAGGCAGTGGGACGGTGACAGTAACCTTCAGAACAGGCATCGAAGGTTTGGGGTGACAAACTAAGATGGGGAGGGAAGGATACCCAAGAGGAGGCAACGGAGTGGAGTATTCATTGATGTCTATTTCCTCCTCAACCTGAGTCTTCTTTCCTTACCTTTCCATTGATGGGCTTGGGGGCCACTTGTAGTCTTTACGCATGGCACCTCGTATGGGGACAATATGGTTATCGTAGCGAAAATGGGGTGGTGGCAAGATATCATCTTATGTTGGCCAAGGTTAGCAAGGCTTCTAAGAGAACATCATCCTGGTGCGCCTTGGCCTAGGCTCACATGATCTCAAGCCGACTCGCCTCTGTAGGAGTCACCTTTGGTCTAATTTCTTTGTCCAAGGGCACAACCCCCCATATGGCCCACATGGGGTACTCCCTTTGTACAGTCTGCCTAACGGGGAATTCCCACCCTTTGCTAGACAAAAAGAAGAACCGCCTGTTCTAGTCTTTGACCTAGTTGTATTGTGATTCTAAACATTCCATTACCTACCATGGGAGCGAAGATTGCAAGTGTTCCACTTGTGCTTTAAAAGGTATTGAGTTGAGAAGTACTCCCAGGAAGTGAGGTATAGGTTCTCCGGGTCAACCTCCTCTAGTGCCCTACACCAAACTATGTAGCAGCAAACCAAGATCCACCACTCATTGGGTTGGAGCAGCATAGGAGCCATACCAAGGAAATCTAGGACTTCGCAAACCGATCTGCAAAAAGAGAGGCGTAACCCACTGGTAAACATACCAGGGTACAGGGCCACCTTTGAGGTGAAACCCTTTGGATCTATAGCCCCTTCATGAGGCCTGAGAACCTCTAGAACAACGGAGTCCAAGAAACTATAGGAGGCCTTCAACGACCATAGAATCGTAGAGAACACCTCCGACCTCCAATTAGAGCTTTCAAAGGTTTAAGATGAATCACAAGGCAGTGATAGATATTTGTTACCAAGGTATTGAACAACGAGGTGAGAAATGTCCCTAGCATCCATTAGAATAGGAGAATGGAATTGGTTAAGTTCACGAAAGAATGAGGAAATGAGAGGGAATGAAGCAAGAAGGCAAGATCTAAGGCACTGAAAGAGAAAAGAGGCAAATGGACCATAATTAGGAAGTAAAGGGGGGGGGGTCTTAAATAGCCCCCCACGACATTTGAATAGACCCATGTTGTGTGAAGGGAGGTGATCGGCCACAAGTCCATCGCACACGTTACCCTAAGTGACGTGGGAGAAGGATTGTCTCTCAAATAACCCATGCAAGAGGAACCTAATGGCCATAATCAATGGCACGTTATATTTTTCAGAGGTGTGCCACCACAAAAAAAGAAAGAGAAGAAGAAGAAGAAGTGAAAACAATGACAAAGGAATTCTTGCCGAACCAGTTCATCAATAATTGGCAGGCTAACTGGGAGGGGTGTTTCCCACCCAGCCCATTCTAATTGAGTCTGGCCCAACACTAGGTTCCATTCCAGCATAAGCCCCACTATTTGGGGGCCTCGGAGTCACCAAAGGGGTCCAATAAGGTGGCATCAGAAGAGGAAGGCTGCAAAGCATAGGAAACCAAACATAGGGGACAAATGGGACTTGCCAACTTTGACATCCTCTCTTACACTTAGCATTGAGGGACAAATGTCAGTAGACAAATGAAAGATGCGGACGACCCTCCAATCTTTGACGGAGGAGACCAGAGGTGACTGAACCATCTACCCACTGCCAAGACTCAGCCTAGAAGCCAAGCTACATTAAATGCACAGCCCTAATAGCCAAGCCACATTAAATTCTTTACCTTAGAATGACAAGTCGCATTAAATATCTAGACTGAGATCGACATGGGCGAAATGGCTCGATCCTAACATGGGCCACATAATGTCGCCTGGGAACTTTGTATAAAAGCCATGTCCCAGGTACAAATAATGCTTAGAGACTTCCATTATTCTAAGGCCATTAATATATAGAGGAAGAGACTAAATTTGGCATTGGAGCTTCCTTGAACCACCCTAAGCCCACCTTCTTCTTTATGTTTGCTGGTGAAGATCCCGATTCAAGTTGCTAGAACCTTGCCTAGGCGTACGAAACACAACGTTAATATTTTCCATTGAAATTAATCATTTTGCTATAATTTCTACTATGATGAATACTTCATTTACAAGTTTTTCTGGCTTTTGGCTAATTTAGTAGAACATATTGGGAAGCCTCTAGACAGGTGGTTTGGTACTTAAGAGACATGGGTGATTATACAATCACTTGAGGACCAAAGAAAATGCAAGAATTTGTTGATGCAAGTTATGCTAATAATTAGGATAATTAATATAATTTAGAAGGTAATTTATAAAAATAAAATTTATTTTTAATAAAGTGACACGATTGTGTTAGCTTATTATAAAATGAATTGTAAAAAAAAATGATCATTTTTCATGATGTATGATTTATCTTTGGGAATATTCATGTCATTACTTACTACTCCCAAAATCAGCCATTTCTAATGAGTACACCATGTTCAATGAAAATAAATCAAATTAGAGAAAGCTAGTCTAGCATAGGGTGAGCAAATGTCAGGCTGTGTTCTTTAATTTGCTGAGTTAGGTATTCAAGAGAGTTGGGGAAGGCTTGTTTGCTCATTTCTTTTCTTTTGAGAGTTTGTACACTAGCAAGGAGTCTATAGATGCTATTGATGTCATTTCTAAAAATGCCTTTCACATACTCTACAAACCTGCAACCAAAATAAAAGCCTCGAGAAATCCACAAGAAGATTGCTCTAATGGTTAAGTAAGAGAGGAAACAACTTCTCTTGGTAATCAATTTAGAATCCATTTAGAACATACCCAGTAGGGTATTTATAAGAGTTGAGGTGTTCTACTATGGCATTATCATTTTGGGAGAACGATTCTTGGTGCCCAGTTAGGAATGTTACCTTCCTAATCTCAATTATGTCATTTATAGCACTCTTCCAGCATGGGTATCTCACTCAGACTTATTCTATGGATTTTGATCTTAAAAAGATACAATTGGCTAAGATTCATTAGGGTGAACATGACAACCCTTATATCTTCCTTTTACTCTTACCAATGTTGCCAGGCTTGACAATTTGGGTGCGGGAGGTATCCTCGATTGCCATGGTCCTCCAGGTGTGTGTTAGCCTGAAGCTCAGCCTGCAAGTTACTAGGCTTAGCTATTTTGGTGAATGAGGTTTCCTCGATCGACATGGTTGCCAAGGCATGTGTTAGCCTTGATCATTGAAGCTTGGGAAGCAAGTTTCTAGGTTTGGCTATTTGGGTGCAGGAGGTTTCCTTGATTGGTATTGTGGCGATGGTGTGTAAACCTTGGTCTCCTATTTTGTGGGGGTCTGAGTGCTTGACTCTAGGGTGGCTAGACTGTTCTAATAAATTTTCACCAAAAACAAAATTGATTAGTGTAAATAATCCCAACCTAAGCCATGATGCCTGCGTTCGGTACGAATTGAATTATGTAGTGCTTGAGTATGGCTTGACCTTGCTATTGAATTTTTTTCTCCTCTCTTTTTATTTTTATTTTTTTGCTGGAGTGCATTGAGAGCTTAAGGCACCCAAGTGAGGCTTGAGGACAGCACCCTTAGTGATGATGAAAATTTGACATGCCCATATTAGTCTTCTGGGGCAATTTGTTCTAGTGGAAATATAGAGTTGAGATGCCCAAGCAACAACTGGCACTCTAGGTCAGGTGACCAAGTTTCTAAGATTTTTGTTTGGTCAGTGTTGATCACCATTGTGCAACTTCTTTGCTGCTCAATGCGGTCCTTTGTTTTTGGAGGCTAGCATTGTTGCTTAGTGTTCGACGAGCATTGTTGCTCAGCGCGGTCCTTTGTTGCTTGGGAGAGCATTGTTGCTCGGTGAGTTCCTTTGTTACTCAACGAGTTCCTTTGTTGCTCAACGAGTTCCTTTGTTGATCAGGGAAAGCTTCTTTACTAGCATTCCTTTCTTGATCAAGGTGAGCGTAGTTGCTCGATGGCTTCCTTTGTTGCTTAGGGCAAGTGTCATTGCTCGGCATGGTCCTTTGTTGCTTGGGAGAGCATTGTTGTTTGGTGAGTTCATTTGTTGCTCAGGAGAGCATTGTTGCTTAGCGAGTTCCTTTGTTGATCGAGGCAAGCGTCATTACTCAACACGATCCTTTGTTGCTCAGGCATTACTTTGTTGATTGGGTTGAGCATAGTTTCTCAATGACTTTGTTGCTCGGAACAAGCTTAGTTGCTTGGTGTGGCCCTTCATTGCCTGGGAGAGCATTCTTGGTTGGTGAATTCTTTTGTTGCTCGGGGTGAGTGTAGTTGCTTGGCACGTTCCTTTTCAATTTCATTTTTTCAACTTTTTTATCTAATCATTACCTAATCATTACAACTTTTTCAAACTTCTAAACAAAATACAAAAAACAACTCAACTCTTTCAAATCCCAAAATAAAAAATAATATTAGAAAACTATATTCTAGTAATATTTTTATTCAAATTTTTCTTTCATTTCTCAAAACTCAATAAAATAGAAAACCAAAGAAAAAAGAAAAATGCCATCAAAAGGGTGAGGGATATGAATGGTATTGAGTTGGTTGAGAAGGAAGCCATAGCAGAGGGTTTCAAAGCCTTTTTCAAGTCAGTCTACTAGTCCACACAACCTGACTTAGAATGCATCAATCTATGTCTGCAGGGAATAGAGCAAAGGGTAACAGATGAGATGAAAATCAAATTGGAAAGGAGCTTCACTATTAAGGAGATAGAGCAGACCCTAAAGCAAATGTCCCCCTTTAAATCACCTGGACCCGATGGATATAGTGCAGGATTCTATCAATAACATTGGAATATTGTGGGGCAGGATGTGTCTGTAGCAATTTTGGAGTTTTTAAAGTCAGGAAAGATGCCATGGGATTTGAACCACACTCACCTCGTGCTAATACCCAAGGTAAACTCTCCAACTTCAGTTCATGATTTTAGACCTATATCCTTGTGCAATGTTGCCTACAAGCTAATATCCAAAGTTTAGCAAATAGAATGATAGGTGTTTTGGAGAAGGTGATTTCTTGGAACCAGAGTGCATTTCTTCCTAACAAACTCATAACAGACAACATAATGGTAGCCTACGAGCTATTGCATACCATAGATTCAAAAAAGAAAGGAATGGAGGGTTCAATGGCCATTAAAAATATGTCAAAATCCTATGATAGGGGTGGAGTGGAACTTCTTAGAGGCTATGTTGATTAAGATGGGATTCGGTATGAAGTGGACTAAACTACTGATGGTTTGTGTTAGAATAGTTACTTATTCCACTATCATAAATGGGGTTCTAGGAGAGAAAATCACCCCTACAAGAGGACTGAGACAAGGTAATCCTTTATCACCTTATAGGTTTTTGCTATGTGCTGAAGCCCTTAGTTCCCTTTTGATTAGTGCTGAACAAAGAAGTCTCATTAAGGGAATAGCCGTGTCAAGGGGTGGTCTAAGAATAAACCACCTCCTTTTTGCTAACAACTGTGTAATATTCTGTAGAGCAAAGTTGATTGAATGGTACCAAATCAAGGGCTTATTATCAGTGTATGAGGCAACTTCAGGTCAAACCTTGAATAAAGAAAAGACTTGTGTGTTCTTCAGATCTAATACAAAGATGGAAACAAATGATTTTATTTTGCAGCAGGTAAATAGATCAAGGTGCAACAATTATAATAGATATCTTAGGCTCCCTACTATAGTGGGTAGATCAAAATACAACACCTTCAAAAGTCTAAAGGAGAAGGTCTGGAAGAGAATCAACAGCTGGAAATCCAAGTTCCTATCCTCAGCTAGAAAGGAAATTCTCATCAAGAGTGTATTACAAGCAATTCTAGCCTATTCTATGAGTGTGTTCAAGATGCCCGGAATGCTTCTAAAAGAGGTTGAATCTCTTATAGCCAGGTTTTGGTGGAACCAAAAAGTGGTGGGGAAGGGCATCCATTGGAAAACATGAAAACATATGGGGGAAGTTAAAAACCAAGGAGGACTAGGGTTCAGGGACCTCAACAGCTTCAATAGAGCCCTCCTAGCAAAGCAACTATGGAGAATGATAAAAGAACCAATGTCATTAGTCTCAAGGGTTTTCAAACAGAAATACTTTCAGCATTGTGATGTGATGGAGGCAGAATTAAAAGGATCTCCCTCGTATATACGGAGAAGTTTATGGTCAAGCAGGGATCTGGTGAATGAAGGGTTAGTTTGGAGGGTGGGAAATGGAAGAGATATAAAAGTATGGAAGGAAAAATGGCTGCCTAGACCAATAACCTTTTAGGTTCAGACCCACATCAATTCTCTTGATCCAGATTGCAAGGTGGATGCCTTAATTAATGCAGATACTCAATCGTGGAAGGAAAATTTATCGAAGACCATTTTCAATGAAGAGGAAGCAAAGCTTATATGCTCAATTCCCATTAGCAAGAGGGGGGCAAGAGACAAAAGGATATGGGCAGGGTCTTCAAAAGGCAACTTCACAGTTAAAAGTGCCTACTTCATCGACACAAAAATGTCAAACAAAAGCTTGGGACAATCTTCTTTAGGAGGGGGGAACAATGGGTTATGGAAGTATCTATGGCAATTAGAAGTCCGGGGCAAGATTAGAATGTTTATATGAAGAAGCCTCTCTAACATCCTTCCAACAAAAGATAGACTATATAGAAGGAAAATTGTGGAGAGTAACCTTTGTCCAATCTGTACAAGAGAGGCTGAAACCTCACTGCATACCCTGTGGGCTTGTCCAGCAGTAAAGGATGTATGGGGAGGTGATAGTAGCAAGCTCAAGAAATGGAACAGTTCTTTCTCTGATTTCCAGCAAAGAGGATCTACAATTGGCTACAGTCCTATGCTACCATCTATGGGGCAGGATAAATGCCTATATCTTTCAAGACCAGTTTAAGAGTCCTAAAACCATCACAGCAATGGCTCAAGCTGAAATTGCAATGCTAAGGGAGATTAATATGCAAAGTAAGAGTAGACCAGAAGAGAGGACAACAACTGCAACTTTAAACCAATCTTGGCAACCACCTGAGTGGCCTTTTTTTAAAGTAAATTTTGATGCAGCATATGACAAGAACTTGAATAGAATCGGGTTGGGAATTGTTATGAGAGACAGTGAAGGGAGCCTAAAACCGTGTTTAATAGCCTCAAAAGAACAGGTCTTCTCAGCTGCCCAAGCAGAAAGAGCAGCCCTGCAAAGGGCCATGGATATGTGCATTGAGATGGGCATGAACCAAGTTATTTTTGAAGGGGATGCCAAAGCAGTCATTGATGCAATTAACTCAAAAAATGAAGATAATTCTTGGCATGGACAAGAGACAGAGGATCTACAACAACTGCTGGAGCTTCACCCGGCTTGGAGGTTATCTTTTGCATACAGGTCTGCTAATCATGCTGCTCACAATGCAACTAAGGAAGCCATTAAGGAAACTAATGAGATAGTGTGGCTAGAAGATGGACCCATGGTGGCCAAAGTTTTTGTTTTAAATGATGTATCTCGACTTTTTACCAGTTGATTAATGAAGCAGTTTCTCTTATCAAAAAATAAAATAAAATAAAACATATTAACTCAAATCATTTCACTGTTATTTATAAATCATCTCATCTCACTATCCAAACCTGACTATAATGTAGTGTAGAACAAAGTTACTAGATGATGAATTAAACAAAATGAACACACAACTCAAATAAATTATATGCAGAAACCATCAACACAACAGACATCAAATAAATTACTTAAGCCACTTGGAAGCTAAACTAGAACACATAAATATACATACAAACACAACACCAATGTGGAGTAGAAAAACAAAAACCCAACAACTGCACAAGTGCCAACTGGTCTTCTTCACATAGCAAGACAACAACTTTTTCAGCAACATAACTGCACAAGAAACAAACAAGACAACAACTAAACAAACTACTAGTCCTCCTCTTTCAAATTATACATTTCGATATATATTTTTCTTTTATTCTAGCTCAACCACTAAACAAACTACCAATATTATTTTTCAAATTATACAAGCTATACAAAATCTCCACAGTCTTCTCAGACAGACATGGCCTAAAAACCCAACATTCACAACATCTCCACAAAAATCTCAAACTAACATGGCCTAAAAACCAAACATTCACAACAAGCTACACTACAACTTCTCTAAAATCTCATCCTCATACCTACCCTCAAAACCAAACAATCACAACAAGCTACATACTACTCCAGAATTAGCAAACTACTCCACAGCCACAGCCTCAAAATCTCCATGGAATGACACACAAAAAGATTGCCTTCATGTATTCAGTTACACAAGATCATTACCAACACATGTCTGAAAACAACACAAGCATAATTACGCTAAGTAATTTATTAATAATTGACCAGGCAGCAATTAAACAAAGAAAAATAGTTTGGTAAATGACAGCCTCGCACCTCATTGTCCAATGGCATTGATTTTATGAAAGTACCATATTGGGTTCCAACAACAAAACCTTCAACACTAGCACCAAGTTGAGATTTCAGGAGTTTCCACAATTGTGACACATCATCAAAGATTTTTCTGTAAGCCTAAATTCTAGGATAAAAATAGACATGTCTATTAGAAAGGAATATCCATGCAGTCTAATATTTTTATATACAGTTAATACACAATTACTACTTGTTTCTTCTTTCTCTTGGTTGTAGCCTTGTCCACAATTAGAACCTTTCTTTTAATTGCAGGTCTCTCTTTCCCCCAAACAACGTGGGGGCTTAATATTTTCTTGCCCTTGTTTGCAACCATGTTCTCTTTGATCTTGGTTGAATTGGACTCAAGTGTTAAGCCTCAAATTTATGTTCAAACTCATCTAAATGGTGCAAGAATGCATTGACATGGTCATCACTTGGAGATACACACATCATTAATTTCAAACATCTTTTCACCACGACTTCATACCTCTGTGCGTCTGCATTATCTCGCAAGTCATCATAGCTACTTTTGACCACTGTATATCTCATCTTAAGTCCTTTCTCCATCGATCCAATACACATTTTCTAGCAGCACATGAATGTTCTCCATATGATAGACATACTCTAAATTCATGCCTATAGAGAATGCCCCTCATTTCAAACAATACAATGTGCATTTAACTTTGTATTCATCTTCCTTTGTATGCTGCATGCTGACGTATAGTTACAAAAGATCATCCCTAACACCTCTCTTTGGACCTCCTTAAAATTTGCATTTGTATACAATGTTTGAAACTAATTCTCAATGTCGGATGGGGATACAATGGGATTGTTTGGTTGAAGGAATTGAAATCAGTTGTCGCCTTAACCTCCACCTTCTTCTTCTTTAGAGCATTGTCAAATTGATCAACAAATTCCTTCAATGTCTTACCAGAATGCACAAACCTATTGAATACACTCTTTAAGTAAACCAACACCCAGAAAGACCTCTTAATCTACAACCCTTGCAGCCATGCGTTAGAACCAAGATCGTACTTCTGGAGTAGTTGCCCTCACTTGTCCTCATATAGAGAGCACTTTGAATGGAAGTCTTAAACCTTGCACTGAATTGGGAATGAGATCACAATTTTGCTTCAGCATTGAGGATTCTGACTTGGGACTGAACTCAATAAGTGGTAGGTGTTGGCAACCATTTCTAACCCTATATTGTAATAGACATTCCATTCCCAACTATCCATAGTAACCCACCCCTATATTTTAATATCCTGCTCCTTTCTCCCTCTTATGGTCATGAGTCTCATTTTGCGTACCGAATTTCGATGGCATGTTTTTTAAAAGATATCAAGTGATTTCTAAAACAAGCCCAGTGTTTTAAAACCCTCAACTATTTTAAATGTCCTGAAAATATTTATATGGAATATTTTCAATGTTATTGGACCAACCTTAATTTTAAGACAATTATAATATTTTTGAAGAACTCCAAAATTATTATAATTGTAGAAAATCATTTTAATTAAATGATTTTTTAGTCATTAAAAAATATTATGAGATTTAAATTAAATTGAAAACTCTAACTAATTAAATGGTTTTATTCTCTTAAAGATAATTAGCAAAACTTCATCATTTAATTAATAATTAAGATTATATTTTATAAGCTAAAGTTTAGTTAAATAATATTTTATCTTAACTCCTCTCAGTGTTTTAAGTTAAATCAATGTTTACGCATTTTCAAATCAATGTTTTCATTCCCCACCGTTAGATCGTTTTGGAGATTCCAAGAGGTAGGGCCTGGATTAAATACCCAAGGCCTTAGTCTTTTTCCTCACTTTCCCTTTTCCCTCTCTCTCTCCTCTTCCTTTCCCCTAGCTGGAGGGAAATCCCCCTCCCCTCCACCATGGCTTCTTCTCCTCCAACTCAGCTCCACCACCACCACTGGCAACTCCTCCTCAAGCAAGCAAGCACCTTCCCACTACCGATGAACTCCCAAACAGCCTCTCTCTCTCTCTCTCTCTCTCTCTCTCTCTCTCTTGTTGCACGAGCTCTCTCCCTCACACCACAGCCCAGGGTGCCACTGCAAGCCACCGTCCACCTCCCAACGGCCTTTCCCTTCGTCGGAGACCACCCAGTCACCAAACCCAGCCCCCCTCTCCCTCTCCATCGCTCTCACACCCTCTCACTCTCTCATGGGTTTCTCCACCCATTTGGCTTAGATCTGCCACCCTCTAGCCACCGTGCTGCTTTCACCTCGCCACCATAGCTCCACCGCACCTCTCTCAAGCCCCTTCATGGCTAGCCACAATCAGCCAAGCTTTCCTCTCCATTTCCATGCCTTGAAACCCACAGCCTAACCCTTAAAACCCATGACTCCGCCACCCTAGCCACCATAAAAGGTGGATAGCCACTGTACATGGTTTAGCCACCATGTACGACTCTTCTGACATCATCAACAATGTTAGGTAGCGAGCAACGCATAGGTTAATCCCAACAATGGTATAACCCTCTCTTCCTCGTTAATTATGTTAGATGTTAGTTGGTTGATTGTGGAGTTAGCTGTGTAATGAAGGGTTGGGCGTAATTGTGTAGTGTGTTGTGTAGTGTTGTGAACTATGCTATGAAGTGTGGGTGTGAAGTGTGTGCTGTAATAGTGATGTGGCATAGTGTTGTGAAGGGAATACACGTGGCGTGTACTCCATGTTGTGTAGCAACACACCGTGTGGTGTGTGTCATAGTAGTGTGTGGCATAGTGTGGATGGAAGGGAGTTCGTGTAGAGTGTACTCTGTGTGGCGTTGTGATGCACCGGATGGTGTGTCATGAAGGTTTGGATGGCATATTTGAGGAGCATAAAGCGTGTTATGTAGTGTCAGGAATTGTGGAACAGTGTCTCGGAGTGGTCATGAGGTGACCCTGTCATAGTGACAAGTGTCACGATGTAGCTTAGAAGTAACCTCGAGCTACGTGACGCAACAAAGGTGTAGTGTGAAGGGAGTCGTGTCGTGTTAAGTGTTGGAATGAACTTGTAAAGGGTTGAGAAGTACAAAAGTCTTGCTTACCGGATTTAAGTAGAAGTTGGTATCGGAGTATGGAGCTTGTTTACACAAGCGGGCATTCAACGAATTATATGTTGATCTTAGGTGATAAGGGGATAAGGTACATGTGCATCTAGTGAGCTGCGTGTGCTGGATGGATTTACCATATGTAATGGGTAATTTGTCTTAAGCATGGGTACACGATGTTTAAGTCTCAAAGTTGGCTTAAAGTCATGTGGCATGTATGGATGAGAATGAGGATAAAGTATAGGTTAGGATGCAAGAAAGGAAGTAATGTGTGTATTGTCTAGGATTGGGATGTGTGACTTAGTCGACCTAAGTCATGCATCAAAATGCGGTTAATAGGAAGAGTAAGACGAAAGTCTTAGTATTTCAACCCTAAGGTGAATCATGGAGGTTCACTTTAGTGGATAAGCACTCGTGGTAGAACATCGAGTTTGGAAGAGGTAGTGACTATAAGTAGATTTCGAAGGTTTTAGCATAGTAAAAGGGTACGTAAGAGCGAGATAGAAGGAGAGTGCTTCCAAGTGAAGTGTAGTTCTATTTCTAGTTAGTTTCTTATGTACTAGATAAAGAATAACGCTAAGGTTATTTGTATGCATGTACGTTGCCATGTGACATTCTCATGCATGGACTGCATGAAATGAGTATGGCATGGAGTCTAGGTAAGTATTATGTTCATACTCTTCTAGAGTTTTCTAAATGATAAGAAATGAAAATGAAAAACTTTTATGAAAAATATTCTTTTATACAATGAAGGAAAATAAATTATGTCTTACGAAAGTATGCTAAGTATAACGTTTAAAGGAATACGCATGTAATGGCCTTTCTTGGCAGCCCCTATTTATGCACCCCAAAGTATTAAGTGTATGTATGTGAATGGATTGTATACGTAGTAAATATTGTATGTATTTTCATGAATTGAAATGTGAGGCTTATGCCTTAAGCTTTAAGTGGTACTTTAAAAACACGAAGAAAGTGTTTCAAAATGTCCCTATAAACTAAGGTTTTTAATTGATGCCATGAACTAATGCTTAAGGATGCAATAAACTAAAGGTCAAGATGATGCTCATGTTTATGCTCTTAAAGAATGTTTTAATTGTCAAGGTTTAAGCCTATGCTTTTAAATGATGTCTATAAACTGAATGAACTGAAAAAGAATAAATGAAAAGAATTGAATGAACTAAACGAATGAATGAAAGGACTAAAAGTTTGAATGTATGAAAATACGTAATGACTATGACTAATTAGTGGGTACCAAAGGATTAGGCAGATTGCAATGCCGGGTAAGTAGTACTAGTAGTGTATGCAGTGCTACCCCCTGACTGAGGGATTCCCAACCTGCAGCCACTGGAGGAATCATATCGAAAAGACAACTAACCCCAACATACGGAGCATAACAGTGTGTAACGGCCATGGAAAGTGATAAAAGAATGTATGTATGCTCAAACTCTTTAAAAAAATGAATGCATGAGGCGTGGGGAAATATTTTACAAAAGAAAATAAACATTTTACGAAAGAATCATTTTCAAGAAAAACCTCATCTCGAAATGTTTTAAACGAACGAATGACTTAAGTATAGTATGTATGGAGTGATGAATGCATGACTGAAAACCTACGTTATTATATTTTAACTGTATGAAGTAATGCTTATGAGTCTTCGCCTAATTTTAGTTTTTTTTTTATGTGTGCGTTCCCAAGGCCAAGATGAGTAGTACGAGTCAGGACAGATATAGTCCAAGGAGAAAAGCATGGAAGCATGGAAGCTTAAGTACAATGTTTTGTAGGAAAGAATTTTAATTATAAAGTTCAATATTTTTCACTGTAACTCTCTTTAAATTAATAAACATGTTTTTATTTTGTAAAAATATGGGATCTTTCGTGTCTTGGGAATGAAAAGAAAAAGTTTTAAATGAATAGTAATTCTCGTCGTCCTTCTTAAAATCATTTTCTAAAGATCCCACTATAAGGACAAGCATTACATATGTACATCCAGAGCTAACCAAATACTTCGCCAAATTTTAAAGGGGACTTTCCAAGAGAGGCCTCCAAAAGCTGGGAATTTTTGAAGTATTTTGCTTTATACACTTTGACAACAAATGACTGAGGATCTTTTAGCATTCTCCATCCTTGCCTTGCCAGCATAGCCCAATTAAAGCTATCAAACTCTCTAAACCCCATGCCACCCTTAGCATTTGCAATCCCTAATATATCTAATTTCCACCAATGAATCACTTTTTCTTTATGGTTATAACAACACCAGAATCTTGAAATCATTACTTCAATTTTTGTACACAGCCTTTTTGACAATTTGAAGACACTCATTGTATATGTTGGGATGGCTTTTAGTACATACTTTATAAGCACTTCCTTTCTAGCTTTTGAGAGGAAATTATTCTTCCAATTTTGAATCTTCATCCAAACTCTCCTTGATACTCCTAAAGGTATTATATTTTGACTTTCCAACCACTACAAGGAGACCAAGGTACTTCTTAACTGTCACACAAGACTGCCCTAGCTTCATGAAAAATTTCATCTCTCACTTCTTTCTTTGTATTAGTACTGAAAAAAATGGATGCCTTTTGCTTATTTAACACCTGTCCAGAGGCTCTCTTATAACACTCAAGGATTGAGTAGATAGTAGCCCATTCTTCCTTCTTTGCTCTGCTGAAAATCACAGTCATTAGCAAATAAGAGGTGGTTTATCTTAGATCCCTCCTTGTAACAACAATCCCCTTTATATCCCCCCTTGTAACAACAGTCCCCTTTATATTCCCCTTCATCTGGTTTAAAAAGTAATTGGCTAAGTCCTTCAGCACATATTATAAACAGATAAGGTGATAGATGATCCACTTGCCTTAAATCCCTTGAAGGTAAAATTTCCTTTCCAGGTTTCCCATTAACTAGCACATAATAGCTCACAGAAGATCCACACTTCACTATCAAACCAATCACCCTCTCCCCAAACCCAAGTCTTCTCAGCATTGCTTCTAAAAAATGACACTCCACTCTATCATAGGCCTTTGATATGTCTAATTTAATTGTCATGTCCCCAGTCCTCCCTTTTTGCTTTGTCTTCATCGAGTGTAGCACTTCAAAAGCAACCATTATATTGTCTATGATGAGCCTACCAAGTATAAAGGCACTTGGGTTTGGGTAAATAATTCTATGTAACACCTTTTTTATTCTCTTTACTAGCACCTTAGATAATAGTTTATACAACATGTTAAATAAACTAATTGACCTGAAATCCATAACAGATTTGGGGGTCTTCACTTTTGGAATCAAAGATATATGGGTGTGGTTTAATTCTTGGATCATATCTCCACCCTGTAGAAACTCTAGTACTACATGGCAGGTTTCCTTCCCCAATGTTTCCCAATGGTTTTGGTAAAAAAATGCCCCAAAACCATCGAGTCCAAGGGATT
Source organism: Carya illinoinensis (assembly GCF_018687715.1). Lineage (NCBI taxonomy): Eukaryota > Viridiplantae > Streptophyta > Magnoliopsida > Fagales > Juglandaceae > Carya > Carya illinoinensis. Next base: position 30,265,615 of record NC_056754.1, on the reverse strand, counting down.
TTATTGCGGACATCTGCTTCAAAGCCACCTCCACCTCTTCAATTCTAAACTCCGTTTCCAATCCCCTTTTCATTTCCTCTATAACCCTTGCCTCAGTTGCTAACACACACCCATCTAAGTCAGTAGCTACAGGTGTGAGGAGGAATAAATCTCTATGAAGTACTTACAAAAAGATTCCTCAATCTCCCCACTCTCCTTTACTTGCTGCCCCAATGCATTAACTACCATTTTGATAGTGTTTTTCTTCCTTCCCTAGTTTTGATAGTGTTTTTCTTCCTTCCCTAGTTTGCACAGGCATAGAAGAACTTTGTATTTTTGTCCCCATGTTGTAACTAATGCCTCTTTGCCCTTTGTTTCCATCATAAATCTTCTTGATTTAACAAGTAGCCTAACTCCCCCCATTTAATATCTTTATTTTTTCTATATGTTTAGGCCCTTCAATAAATTTTAAAGACTTTAACAACTCGGTCTTCTCTTTGATAGCCTCACCCCTCTCTTTACTAAATCTTTGCACCATTTGCTCAAAGCATTTCTACATCCAACTAGTTGCTTCTGAACCTTGTTCATGTGCCCTGATATTTCAAAATGCCTTCCCGATTCACTTTCAACAATTTTTCCATATTCCTCCTCCAAATCCCAACTCACATCATATTTAAAATTCCTTCTCTTGTTTCTTATCACATCAGTAGCCATTGTACTGTTAAGCAGAAGAGGTATGTAGTCTGAACAACCAAGATTTCCACCCCCACCTCTAAGAAACAATTCACCCAAGCTTGATTTCCAATGGCACAATCCAATCTTTCCTTAATAAAAGCCTCATCTCCATGACCATTACACCTCGTGAATTTATTACCCCTCCATCCAAGGTCTGGCAATCTTGCATCCTCCAATGCTCTTCTAAACATCTCCATTTGCCCTTCATTTCTTTCTCTACCCCCATACTTTTCATCCTGGGACATTATTTCATTGAAGTCACTTACAACACAACACCCCGTGTCTAAAGGTGGTTTAGGGATGTTAATAGATTCCAAAAAATGCTCCTCCTTCTCGAGTCAAGGTTCCCATAAAAACCTGTCAGCAACCACTTTGGCCCCACTTTCATTCTTAACCTATATATTTATGTGCACCACTGAGAGTAGTTACACAATTCCACCTCTTCTTTATTTTTCCATAGCATGATTAAGCCACCACTCATGCCCCTTGGCTCCATCACTATGCACCTCTCATAACCCAACCTTCTTTGTAGGGCTTCTACTCCTTTTTATTTTAATTTAGCCTCCATGTGGAAGACTATGTCAAACTGCTTTTCCTTTACTAACAATCAAGGGCCTAATCTGTTCTAGGGTTTCCAAACCCCTGACAACTCCACTTAAGATTTTCAGTGCCCTTGGAGGGGTTGCCAAAGCAGCCTCTGCCGCCTCATGAAAAGACACTTCATCATCACTCCTACTTCCCCTTCTAAACTTCTTGAATATCCCTCATAGTCCATTTCCTTGAACTTCTTCTATTTGGGCTTCTTTTCCTTAAACTCAATTGACCAAAGGGTTTATAAGGCTTACCTTTTTCTCTAGCTCTATGTTTTCCTTATGATTCTCCCCTTGAACTCAAGCTACCTCCCTTATAGTTGTTCCACCAAGGGCCACCACATTAGACTTCACTGCCTCCTCCACTGTTTCCTCATCTTGCCCCAAAGCCTTGTTTTGTACTATACTAGCTCCATCTTCCTTTTACTTGTTAATCCATAGCCTCCCCCCTTTCCATACTCCTCTTAGTCCCCATATCGAGGACACCTTATTTTGATCTTCTGTTACAACTTTTTTTCCTTTGACATACACTGTCTAAACCACCCTTGGGCGATACACATTTTCCACTTACCCCCTCCCCCTTTGAACTGTCTCTTATTCTTCCTACTCCATGACTTACTTCCTCTTCCCCATTACTTCCCACACTAGCCTCCTCCCTACCCATCTCCTTCTTCCCCACAATGCTACTCGAATTTGCCATTTCATCTTGTTCTCAACCATGAACCTCTTTCTCCCTCTATTGGCTTCCCTTCCAAGCTCCATATCAAAAATCTCCATAGGATCTCCTTCTTGTAGCATTCTTTGCACATAGCCACACCCCAAATTGAGAGTTAGCCACCTGCTCAACCTCCCATTTGAAACCCCTGCATCAAATCCGAGTTTGCCATGCAAGATCCTCCCACACTTGAAGCACATCCTTAGCAGTTTTTCATCCTTTAGATTCCCCTAGACAATATTTCCATTTACATTAATCAATCGGCCCCATGAAATCACCTTTTGTAATGGGAGTTCAACTCGCACAAGATGCTTTTCCCAACCCATTCCATTCGTAGGGACATCCACCTCCATCACCTTCCCCAAAGATCCACCATTTTGATTCCCACACTCCCTCATCATACATGCCATGGGCAAGTTATAAAGCTGGATCCAGAATGCCTCCCTTTCAAACTTCCATTGATTTGTTTGAGAGAATCCATCGAAGATCTGGAGTATCAACAAATGGTTGCCAAACAACCATGGTCACCCATCCATCACTCTCATCTTATCAGCTTGGTCTTGAACGTTATGACGAAAGTGTTATTCCCAACCTTCATTTTCTCTCATCAATAAACATCATCATAAGAGTAATAGTGCATGGGTAGGACTAACTGCATAAATTATTCTAATATAGGGAGTCCTAGTATAAGCATAATTGTAAAACAAATAATTAATTGCTTGATCGAGTATGAGATGCACATGAACAATATTTAGATGATACTAAGCAATAATCCATGTCGACTGTATATTAGGACAACCAGTCATTGCAATTTTAGTGTGTACAAATCTTGCACTGTTTTTTTAAAATGAATAAATCTAATACCTACGTGATAAAATTATTTTTTTAATAATAAACTCTATTTTTTTTTTAAATAATATAAAGTTTGTCCAACACTGCATATAATAATACAAGTTAGAAAGTGGAGTAGATGACAAGTCGACTGCCTAGGGAAGCTGCACGTGTCAGCCATGTGAAACAACAGGTTTGCAACCTTTCTTAGGCTGGTCGAGACATGAGTTGACAAAAGCGGCAAGTACAAATAAACAAAACCCTTGACAATAGAGATCCAATGCGCACGAGTGCCTACGATTGAATTAGCGATCTACCTACCTCCATCACCTTCCCCAAAGATCCACCATTTTGATTCCCACACTCTCTCATCATACATGCCATGGGCAAGTTATAAAGCTGGATCCAGAATGCCTCCCGTTCAAACTTCCATTGATTTGTTTGAGAGAATCCATCGAAGATTTGGAGTATCAACAAATGGTTGCCAAACAACCATGGTCACCCATCCATCACTCTCATCTTATCAGCTTGGTCTTGAACGTTATGACGAAAATGTTATTCCCAACCTTCATTTTCTCTCATCAATAAACATCATCATAAGAGTAATAGTGCATGGGTAGGACTAACTGCATAAATTATTCTAATATAGGGAGTCCTAGTATAAGCATAATTGTAAAACAAATAATTAATTGCTTGATCGAGTATGAGATGCACATGAACAATATTTAGATGATACTAAAGCAATAATCCATGTCGACTGTATATTAGGACAACCAGTCATTGCAATTTTAGTGTGTACAAATCTTGCACTGTTTTTTTAAAGTGAATAGATCTAATACCTACGTGATAAAATTATTTTTTTAATAATAAACTCTATTTTTTTTTTAAATAATATAAAGTTTGTCCAACACTGCATATAATGATACAAGTTAGAAAGTGGAGTAGATGACAAGTCGACTGCCTAGGGAAGCTGCACGTGTCAGCCATGTGAAACAACAGGTTTGCAACCTTTCTTAGGCTGGTCGAGACATGAGTTGACAAAAGCGGCAAGTACAAATAAACAAAACCCTTGACAATAGAGATCCAATGCGCACGAGTGCCTACGATTGAATTAGCGATCTACCTACCTCCATCACCTTCCCCAAAGATCCACCATTTTGATTCCCACACTCCCTCATCATACATGCCATGGGCAAGTTATAAAGCTGGATCCAGAATGCCTCCCTTTCAAACTTCCATTGATTTGTTTGAGAGAATCCATCGAAGATCTGGAGTATCAACAAATGGTTGCCAAACAACCATGTTCACCCATCCATCACTCTCATCTTATCAGCTTGGTCTTGAACGTTATGACGAAAGTGTTATTCCCAACCTTCATTTTCTCTCATCAATAAACATCATCATAAGAGTAATAGTGCATGGGCAGGACTAACTGCATAAATTATTCTAATATAGGGAGTCCTAGTATAAGCATAATTGTAAAACAAATAATTAATTGCTTGATCGAGTATGAGATGCACATGAACAATATTTAGATGATACTAAGCAATAATCCATGTCGACTGTATATTAGGACAACCAGTCATTGCAATTTTAGTGTGTACAAATCTTGCACTGTTTTTTTAAAGTGAATAAATCTAATACCTACGTGATAAAATTATTTTTTTAATAATAAACTCTATTTTTTTTTTTAAATAATATAAAGTTTGTCCAACACTGCATATAATAATACAAGTTCGAAAGTGGAGTAGATGACAAGTCGACTGCCAAGGGAAGCTACACGTGTCAGCCATGTGAAACAACAGGTTTGTAACCTTTCTTAGGCTGGTCGAGACATGAGTTGACAAAAGCGGCAAGTACAAATAAACAAAACCCTCGACAATACAGATCCAATGCGCACGAGTGCCTACGATTGAATTAGCGATCTACCTAAGAACGGGAGGAAAATTAATTTAGATAAGAGGGATGCTACAGATTAGAATAACTATTTGTCCTGAAACATATATATATATATAGAGAGAGAGAGAGAGAGAGAGAGAGAGAGAGAGAGAGAGTTAACAATCCCCAAAATTGTGAAATAAAAGAAAGGGTCAAGGGAGAGAACAAACCATCTCCACATTCAGCTGCTAAAATCTAAACCTTTTGATAGAAAAGAAAATGATAAAAATAAATCTGCACATTGTTCCAGCCAAACCAAAAAAATATATAAGAGAAATCAAGAGGGAAAATAAGTGCAAGCATGAAGCTAATCTTACAAGACAATAGAGATCGAACTACCCAACAAACACCGAGGGAAAACGTATGTGGAGCAATTATGACTTCATCAACTCCAATAACAGCATATTAAGTCTTTTGTGTAACACCAAAGAATCCTGACTCTACCGGCACTAAACTGAAAATAAGTAGCTGAATCTAGATGAGCACCGTTAGTTAGCAAATGTACATATGCTCCACAAAAACAAACCGACTACATCTAACTTTCAACATATTCTACAAATATTATACAAATTTGAGACTAGACGAATAGCACCATGTGTAGATAATGAAGCAATAGTTCTAGCAACCAAAAGGAATAAACACCCACCCCCACAATGGTAAAGATGGCTTCTGGCCCTCAAAATGCTTTCACTGTACACTAAATGTGATTCAAATCCATCATCTCGAAAGCTTCAAATTACTGCACGGCAGATCATCTAGTCCAAAAGTCATGGATCTGCAACATAAAAACAGAATAGTCTGCAATCACTGGAACTGTATCCAAGTAACAAATTTAGGTTTTCAATCCCAATTTCTACAATCGAATATGCAAATGCAAGGTATTAAGAGGGAAGCAGGTGGAGTTCTGCAGAAGTCATAAGAGAAACAAACCAAAATTTGGGGAAAAAACCCCCCACAATAAAAAAACCATTTGATTGTTGACTGTTCTACGTTCAAACTACGGCGTTTTAAAACAGCAATTCAAATTTACCCATATTCCACCAAAAAAGAACGAAAAAAAAAAACCAACGTAGGAAACAATGTAGGCAGCAAACAAGAAACAAGAAACAGTATTAAAACCTCCATGCTAAAACTAGAGGTACCCAGTATAAAAGTTTTACAATTAACCAAAGATTGGGCAACCATGAGAACTACATCCGATTGTCGATAATGGACTGTGCTTTAAATGTATAGCATAAAAATAGGCAAATGCTATTTGGTTCCAAAATTATCGAAAAACCTTCAGCAAAGTCTAGTTGGAAAACCAAATAAACAAATTGTTTTAACAATCAGAAGCCAAGAAAACTATAAGATCCTGATAGGACTTCCTGAGTGTTTAAGAAACCACTCTAGCCAAAGCACAAATTTCACAAGATATTAAACATACAAGACTTTCCTTTATCCATTATCGGCTTACCAACATAATACACTATTGTTATCCACAATATCCAAACTATTGTTTCATTGTTCTAACATTATTTTTTTATGTCCAATTGATCTGTCTACTTTACAATTCCATCCATACACTTGGATTCCTGCTTCTGTAGACAAAAATTTGAGAATGAGTTTAGAGGTTCTCTTATACTTTCTTGTCACTAACAAGGTGAAATTTGATAGAATCAGGAGAGTGCTCCTAATCAATATAATCGTACCACCTTTGGACAATTACGTCCTCTTCTAGTGAGCCAGCCATCATTCAATGTAGCCCCTCCTTTCCGAAAAGCTTGGGAATGCTAGTTCACACTTTTCATATCACCAGCCATGAATTCTATACACAATATAGACTTCAAACCTATTCACCACTTTATTAAATCCAAAACAATAAATGAATATGATTCACCTTTTTTTTTTTTTTGATAAGCGAATAAGATTCACCATATTCAAACAAATATCCTAATAGCCTAGGTTAATTTCACTCGGTCATTGTCTCCTCTACTGACTCTGGCCTGCATATTCATCCTTGTCGTTATTTGTGACAATTTTCAAACATAAAAAAATAAAATAAAACAATAAAATTTGATTTGAAAACTCAGTAAACAGTACATACAGTAAGAAGTATTATAAACATCTTTTATCTTTAAAAAACATTTTACCCACATCATAAAACATTTTCCTTTGAAACTTTTGGGTGTGCAATGTACATTTAGTGCATGTTTGGGGTTGCGGTAGAAAATATTACTTTTCACTTAAAGCTTATAACTTAGAACTTAACGCAATAAGCTCTACTATTAAAAAGCTATTTATTATTTGGGATCCGTATATCTATAGCACTTTTAAATATACTAATTTGTTTGGAAACAAATTTAAAAAGGACTTTGTGACATAAAAATGACATAAAAGGCATATAATTGATAAAAATAAAATATTATAATAAAATAATAACAAAAATAGTCTAATAGATTTTACAATAATTATAATAAAAAAGAAAATTTATTCAACGATACATAAGTGATAGGAGAAGAATGAAAAATATTGATGGGCAAAGTCTTGAGTAGATTATTTAGGAATAATAAAAAATATAGATTGACAAAGTTGTCATTGTGCTAAAATGATGAGGGTCATTTCGTAATGTACATAGCACGGTAAAATAGGGATTACTTTTTCTGAAGTGCTTCTGACAAAAAGCATCACTTTGGTGCTTTTGTTGAAACGTAGTTTTCTGTTTTTTCTTAGTTTAGAAGTACTTTAATGTAAAACTACCAAACAGATAAATTTTGTCATATAAATACTTTATACCGTTCTATCGCACTTTTTAGACCTCCCACCGCAATCCCAAACAGGCCCTTAGGCAAAGTGTGAGGGATGCAATCACAAAGATTCCAGCTTCTCACGTTGACATCCAAGTGGGATCACATTCAAGATATGCACCTCACTCCATATGCAGTGTGATAGTAGGCCAACCTCCACAAACCATATATTAAGTTTTGAGGTTAAAGGGGGACAGCAGCAAGGGGGCCAGGATGAAATGTCGGATTAGTAGGGTTTATGGTCCTTCATAAAAGAAAAGTTGGTTTGCTTGGGTTACAAGAAGCCTAATGAAAATAAAGTTTTTAACTCCTCATAAGTAGTCGTGGTTCCTTGAAGAAAATATTTTGGATACTAAAGTTTGATAGTCTTCAAGTGAGAATGAGTCCTAAAATCTAGAGTTCATCCCTAAAAAATAGGGCTGACAGCAGAATGCCATTCTTATTTGTACGAATTGAATTTCCCTAAGCTAAACTTTTAAACAACCTCAAACTTTATAGGAAAAAGATGGCAAAATAATTTTAGAGAAAAGCACCCTAAAATTTAGGCTTTGTCCATATAATTAGGGGTGTTAGATCTGATTAATCAAGAGGAATCCTTATACAACAAAGGTACCTAATTTTTCTTGAGTTCTATTGACTATTCTTGTTAGAAAATGGATTCGCCCTGGTTAAACCTTAATTCTAGGCACTAACCTATTAAAAATCTTCTCCAACAGAGGTTAAAATCATTTGGGTTACCGATAAAAAAAATATATCATTTTGGGGAAGTGCCTTTGGTAGCCAAACATGAGAGAGGTTTGTGGAGGTCAATTCACTCTACAGATGTTTGTGTGAAGGGTGGTGTTCTAAGAAAGTCCAAGGACCCTATGTGATGAGATTGGGAAAGTCATAAGAAATGGTTGATAGAAGTTTTCTGAGAATACTAGATTTGAAGTGAGAAATGGAGCCATAATTAAATTCTGACATGGTAGGTAGTGCTGTCAAGGAAGCTTTCCGAGGTGTACAGTGTTATAGTGATAAGGATGCTTTTATGTGAATTGTGACGGACCATTTGAAAATTCTAGTAGTCTCCCTCAGTAGACTTTTACCTTAATATAAGGGCGTCTTGTGACTGGGAAATAGATGCCTTTACTGCATTCTTTAATCCAGTATACACTATTCCTTGGGAAAGTATCTATCAGACCAAGGTACCTTGAAGAGCTGTGCTTTTGGCTTGGCAGCCCCAGTAGGAAAGATTCTCACCACAAAGGATCCAAGGAACAGACATATCAATGCAATTGATCAGTGTTGCATGTGTAAGAAAGGGGAGTCAGTCGATCAACTTCTACTCCATTCCAAGAAGACTAGTACTAGTTGTATTTCATGCCATATGCAGGAATAGAGATAAAAACCATCTTCAGCGATCGGAAATTTTTCAAGAACATTGATACAAATTAAAAGAGGATGCCAAAAGCAAAAATCTCAATTTTAAATGATTAGATGAACTTCTATTTTGCCATGTGGTAGGAGCACTCCAAACCTATCACTAGAACGAGAACAAAATTCAAGGTCTTCCACTTTAACAGCATAATTACCATCCTTTGCTCAAACCAAAACCCACCACCACCTAATAATAGGTTTTCATGCTACAATTCAGTCTTCTTCTTATATAGTAGTCCACTAGCTAGTGCTCCTACCACCATTTTACACTGATTGAATAATCAAACCTCAAACAGATTTCACATTTTCATTTTGCAAAACTTGTCCTGGATATGGCATGCCACAAGGAATCATTTAAGACTTTCCAGACTTCCAGTCAGAACCAGACTGATAGAAATTCACAAATAATTGACCAGGTCAAGATTTCAATTTTGTACCACAATAAATGGAATCTAAATGGCATGCCATTATAAATCAATTTCAGTAGGATTGAATCAGCATCAATTTGGGACCAAAATTACAGAATGGCACACTGTTCCTCCCCATTTACACCATCACACAAGCAAAAGCAATTTGTTAAGACATGAGGGAAGGCACTTACCACATGCACCATACCCCAAATACTAGACATAGGTACAACTGGAGTTGTATGGAATCACAACTAAAGCTTAGTTCCACCTAGTACATAATCATTGTCAGCTTTGCATCCTTGCAATGCCTTCACAATCCCTACACAAATTGAGATTTTGAACACATCAATATGAACTTGGGATATTAAAATCTCCCTGACCCAAATCTATAACGTGTTCATCAAGACCCAACTTACACCACAATGCCCTGAAGCCATACGACATTACAAGATTAACTCTGATACCATTTGTCACAACTTAGGGAAAACATTAGCCACCTTTACATTATACTCCAAAAGTACTATTCACAGGAACACTTGGCACTCTCTAAAATAACTCCTACAACCCAACTCTATATAATATACAACCCAAGTGGGATTTAACACCTATATAACACTTTCAAAACCATCCAGCAAATATTGAATTTAACAGATACCCCCTATAAATCCAAAGTATAAAAGAACTAAACTAGATATGTTTGTAAGAAAACAAGAAAATAATAACAGGCAAAAAAATTTGAAATTTCTTCAACCTGCACCACCAATATGCCTTCCATCATTCAACAAAAATATTGTGAGGATGACCACTTATCACCCAATGCAGAATGCAATCAATCCTATTTCAGCTATATAAGCCTCATAATTGTTATATATATAAAAAAAACCTCTCAGATACATTGCAGCTCTATAAATTGCTGACACATTGCCTTTGACTTAGACAATATAATTTATAGTGAAAGAGTCTTAAGCTACCAACAAACACGTAGTTTATCTTAATATTCACACCCCCTTGTGGTTTGGCCTTAAAATACGATCCTCCCCCTATGGTTTGTTTTCAGATACAACCCTCATGGTCACAAAAGAGGTAGAACGTTTATATGCCATAAAACGTTTTGTTATGCAGGGCCAACTCATGAGGTAGGCTACTTAGGCATTTACCTAAGACCCCAACCCCATGTGAGGTCCCAAAATGTAAAAACCCAACTTTCACTTATTAAAAAAAAAAAAATAGATGGCCAAAACTGAAAAAAGGAAAGAAGCGTTGGTCCATATCAAACACACAAGAAAAGAATTACATGCAAAATAAAGAGACGTTGGCTCATATGTGCAGGTGAAAAAGAAAATGGTCAATTAATGATCCAAAGGTTGCAAAACTAAAAAAGGATCAATGACATGCATGAGAAAACATATGGCAAAAAAAAATTATTCTCTCTCCTTTAGTTAGTGTCATCTGCTTATCATAAACGCACCTTGACTTTTACTCATTTTATTTCATCTCTTATTTTTTTTCATTCATCATCATTTTTTGCTTCTATTAACTCTTTTGTAATACTCATTTTTCCGAGCATCATACTTCTTTAAAAATTATTACGCTTATTTCCCACACATTCATACGCTATTGGATGTCACTGATTTTGTGTTGTTCATAGTTAAATCACTCATCGACATTGCCACAGCGCTAGCTTCTGTTGTTTTAACTTTATATATTTTCCCAATTCTATTTCGATATAGTTTTTATTTTACTTATAAAAAACTAAATCAAAATTGATATAGTTATTAAGTATAAGCATATTAATTTCTTCATTGGTAATTTTCTTGAATATATATAATAGAAAATGAGTCTATGTTAAATGGATTTTCCCTTTCATCCATTTATGAATCTACATCACATGAAACATACATAAGCTGAAACAATTTGTTATATAAAACAATTTACCACCCTGCATTTTAACAACTAAAACAACAAATTTTGAAAAGTTATTAGCAACCTTTCTCTCACCCAAAGCTCTACTAATGGAAAAACCTCATGGAGAACACACATCCATGAGACCCATGCTCCACCCATGCTTCAATTCTAACTCTCTTATTTCCATCATCAATGGAAAGAGGAACAACATAATTGGCAAGATATGTCAATTAAATAGGTGTTGTCTTGGTCTATGTCTCATTGCCTAGCTGGATCTCATATTAAAATCTGGATTAAATACTTTTTTTCAATTTGCACCGGGTGTCCAAGAACAGCATCCCGACTAATACTGAGGATGCACAAGGCCTCACAACAAGGAGTTTCCTACAAATCCACCTCGGGTAATTCAAGGAAAAAATCCCCCAATTCAATGGCCTTTAAGAATTGTTTGCACCCAAGAGGATTCAAACTTTAAACCTGGAAAGAGCATACCACCAAGTAGGCATGCTACCCACACCCTATGGGGCAGGGTTACCCCCTTTCAGCACCCAAACTCGCATTTGGGGGAAGCAGGGATGTCCGAAAACAAAGTCCCAACTAATCCGATGGTGCATAGCCCTCGAAAAGGAGTTTCCCGCAAGTGCACCTTAGGTAATTCAAAAGGAAGTTTCCCTAATTCGATGGCCCCTATAAATTGTTTGCACCCAAGAGGATTTGAACTTTAGACCTAGAGAGAGTATACCATCAAGATCAAGAACTTTACCACTTGAGCCAACCCGTAGGAGTTTCATGGGAACTATTCTAGTATTTAACCATTAAAACCCAAGATAAATCTTGTCTTGGATGACTATAACCCAGCTTCTGTTATAAGAAAGCTATGAGTGGAACTTACATGTTACATTTATGCACCTGAAGTTGTAGCAATGAAATCCTACAGACGTCTTTGTAATGCATAATGTAACATCTACCCAACTTCATGCTTACACGATATGTCCTCCAACAGGAGCAATAACCCTTTTTTTTTATAAAGCTCTAATATGAGCAATAACTTTTTTTTTTTAATTAAGTTATGAGCAATAACTTGGATGTTTTGCTGAATAAATAACTAAAATTGACCTAAATGCTTCAACTGCAAAAAAGCTATGAATGTGTAATTCAACTGCAAAATTGTAAATAAGCATCATAATTCCAAATAATTTCAGAACTTCAAAATACAATAAAAAAATAACCATCTTTGTTATAAAAAAAATGGAGACAGCAAACAGGCAAGATGAGGAAGATAAACTACACAAGCTTGGAGACAAAATGAGCGGACATAATCATACCTACACAATGCGCTTAGGTCCTTGGTGACCCGACATCGGATCCAGATGCTGATGAAGTGTCACTATCAGAGTCTGCAACAACAAATATATATTAGAAAAGAGCTTGTCTCACAACAAGAAATCATATAGCTAAAAGCCCAAAAATATAACAAACAAGGATATCACAAAGATTTAAAAAAAACAAGTTTGAAGTATATCAAAGTACCACTAGAAGAGGATCCAGAATCACTGCTAGAGCTGCTCGAACTACTTGACCTACTCCCATTGCCCACTTGTTTTTCCCCTTGTATGGGTGACAAAGTGGGAACATTTCTTTCATCTGTTCACAGTGGGAAAGATGTTTCAAGTCATGCAAGTAGTCAATGTATAAAATGTATCAATGGATTCAACTCCCACATTTATAAAAGCTTTACCTGCTTGGTTTTCATTTGGTACCTCTGCCACAGCTGACACCTGAATCTGTAAGGAAAAGAAGAAATAAAGAATTAGGCAAAAGTAAGGATTTCTAAGGGTCACTGTAGGACCCCTTCTGTAACATATTCCATCTATCAACTACAAAGATGAGCTGCCTACAAATATGACAATTTCAACAAGCACACATGAAATGCTATCTCAGCAAGCCCACAGTGAAAAAAAAAAAGGAAAAAAGAGAGAAAACCCCCAAAATAAGCCCTCCCACCCAAAACCCCTCAAGCCCTGAAATCCCCAGCAACTCCCCAAATCAAAATGCCCAAATCGAAATCCTCTTTCCTTGGACAGTGAATCGTGGCAGAAATCTACTGCCTCCACAAACACATTCTTTCGACCACAGTGGGAATCAAAGGAGTGAAGCTTATTGCTCTTAATCTCTATCTCATTTTCTTAGTTTCCCTGCAAAGTGAGTTGGGTTTCTCTTTCTTTTTGCATTTATTTCCTCCTTTTCTTTGGGTTCTCACAGATCATGGTGAATGTTGTAAAAGGCTATGTTAATGCCCTCTCTCACCAGTTAGTTTCATTTGGTAAGCCTCTGTTTAGACTGTTTGGTTATTCAGTAACTTTGGGGGGGAAGGGTTTAATCCTTTTTATCGTGTACACGGCATTCACATTGATTTGCACCTCAACAATCAGCCCATCTCCGTCAGTGAATAGATGGAATAGATAACGGAAGGATCATTCCATAGTGACCCTTTGCACATGGGGTAATTTTGAAAAATAAATGCAAATCTCAAGCCCACAAAATGATTGGGACAACAATTCCAAAAAAAGTAAAAATAAAAATAAAAATAAAAATAAATTAAAATTTAAAGAAGAAAAGGAGGTTAGAACGTGTTGGAAGATTTTACCTTCTCCTGGACACTCTGCTCAGCTTTTGCTCGGGCTTGAATAGCAAGTTCAGCTTTTCTCTTGTGCTTGCTCAACCTCTTCTTATAGTTAGTTACAAACCTATCAAGCTCCCAGAGAGTCTCAGCATCCACGCTATCAATGTCTACTTCAATCTCCTCATCATCTTGGCATAGCCCTGTGTTCCTCTTCTTAATAATCTGTACAATTTCATCAAGCTTATCTGAAGGTAAATTCTGAAGGTTTGTGCTTAGCTTCTGTTTTTCATCATAAGTCATATCCCTTTTATGGGGATCTTTCGCCTTAGGCTTCTTAGGAGCAGGGGTCCGAGCCGGAGTTGTACTTATGGGCTTCAACTTGGCATCGATGGGGTTAGTCATAGACTCTGACCTATCCAAAATCCTTCTCATATCAAGAGGAGGTGGTGGGAATGGAGGAGCCTTTCTTGACGTAGGTGTAGGAAGGCCCACCCCATAATCCATTGCATACCTCATCTCTCGATTATAATCAGACTCTATTATAGCCCACCTGTCCTCAAATATCTTCAACAGCTGCTCCGCCATTATATGAACGTCTTGCCCCTTTGGGTTATAGGTCATAGCATTACGAAACGTAAGTCTCACATCCTCCGCGAATTCCTTTGGAGACTTGTACCAATTCTTGTTCAGCCTCGATTTGACAGTACCCAAATCCATTGGATGCCTGATAATGGTAAAATAATCGTGCAAGCCAAGACCTTCTACATCCACAGGAGTATTAAATACCCACCCATGCTTGTGCTTCATCAATTTCTCAAGCAAAGAAGTGCAGCTCTTAAAAAATTTGGTACCCATCCAAAACCCATGTCCCAATTCTCCCCCACCGTGCTTCTTCCCATTCGACTTTGACTTTTTGTTACTCTCTGCGGGCGGAAACTTGTCCTTCGCAAGCAAAAACTCTGAATTTCGATAAAACTGGTTCGCCTTTGGCGTTCGCTTCTCTTTCTCCATATTTTCACTCACACCCTGACTATTCTCCAACACTGATATACTCAATTGGTGCAAAGGCCTGTTCACCTCACGAGGGACACTGACACCGACACCAATAGAAGCCACCTCTGAGTGAACTCGCTTGGCTCCACTGCCACCATTGTCCACCCCATCATTAGTCGATATATGAGAGTGACTATATCCAGCAATTTGTCCCTGCTTGCCTTCAATCTTCTTCACCAAACTCCTGACCATATCCAGCTCACTCTCTAACTTTCTCCGAAGCCCCCTCATCTCCTGCTTCGATCCTGACGCCAAATTGATCTTAACCCTATTCTCAAATCCCGGCTTCACCGCCCCATTCCCCAAAGGCTCATTCCGATCGCCCGGCACTGCAATTTCTTGCTCCTGTTGCCGGTTGAGATTCGACGAGTCATTGGACACCGCATCAAGCCTTGAAAGGAGCTGTTTTTTGGTCGAATTCCCGCCCTCCGGTGCTAACAACGTTGGTTCCGGTGGCCCAGCAGACTCTTTACTCTCGTTCTTATCATTGTTGTCCCTATTTATCTCCTCGTCGTTACAGTCCTTGTTGTTTTCATCTTTGTTGTTGCCGTCCTCGTTGGTGGTGGTGGCCACAGCGGCGGCATCGGTGTTTGTAGTCACAGAGTCGGTGGCAGTTTCGGTGGCGGTGGCGGTGGCGGCGTTTTTCTTGAGTCCTTTAAAAGATTTTCTAGTATAGACCTTGCTCTCCGTGTACCTCTGCCTCTCTCTAGGCCCATCTCCAACAATAGGCCCCGAAGCCATACATTCAAAACCCTAACCTCCTCAAAGCACAAGTCCCGAAATATTGCAATAATCCCTTCACTCCTAGGGTTTTGCTCTCCACCAAAGAATCACAAAAAAACCCCAATTTCACCAACCCAATGAAAAATAAACAAACAAATAAACACTTTTTTCTCCCTTCACACACCACAGAAATGAACAAACCTAATTAGGGCTTTTTCCCGAAAACCACCGATCGTAGCTCCAACGCACACACAAATACAGACATAAACTACGAAATATAGGATGAGAGAAGGGGAAAGAAAGAGATAGTTGACGAGTTAGGGCTTACAGGAAGAGTAGGGTTTGGCGCTCTCGGTAATCTTTTGAGAAATTTCGATCAGATCTCCTCGCTCTTTTCACTTTCTCTCTCTAAAGAAAATGGAAAGCACTTTCTCTCTCTAAAGTTTCGCTGTTTCTTTCTCTCTCTATCCTTATCTTACAGGTGTACGGCAGCATAGCACTCGTGCCACAGAGAGAGTCGTGCCCCGCAAGGATATTATAGCGGAATGAGGAGAGCCTCAACTCACGTGGTTATTTTCCCGTGTATAGCACGGAATAATGGAAAAGTGAAGAAGCTAGCGCGTGGTTGACACTGGTTTATGGTGAATGAGGAGGAGACTGTGGCGGGGTTTTGGGTTCGCGAAAATTTGAAGAGGTTTCCCAGGCGGGGAAATAGCGCGTGGAACGCAGATGCTACAATTGGGGGAGAGAGATGCAGAGCTGACAAGATTCTTTGGGTTTAAAGAACGACATTTGAAAAATATTTTTTAAATATAAAACTTTGGTACAAGATCCCTGTATTATGGAGAAATTAAAATTTTGACTCACGTCTATTTTTGAAAGAGTACTTTTATGTGCAAGCAGATCGTGAACAAAAATGCGCACCATTAATGATGTGGCAACAAAAATATTATTAAAAAAAAGAACTGAGGCAAATGAAATCTTCTTCAGCACGCTTCTTTATGCCATTTTACCCTCCCAGCTAGTCTTCAACTTGCTTCGTGCGACTAGTCCCTCAACTCCTCCGAGCGACCAGTTTATTAACTCCTCCGCGCGACGAGCTCATCCGCACTACCTCTTCCGCACGACCAGCTCCTCTACGTGACCACCTCCTCCGTGCGGACGAAAAATGAGCAGACAGCGCTGAATCCATTTCAGCCCAAATCTCTCACATCTCTCTCTCATTTTGTAGATTTTACTATCATTTACATTGTGTTGATGCTATCGCCTTCAGATGAGACAAATTTGTTAAAAGCACAAGCTCATAACTCTTCGATTACTTTTCTCGTGTTTATGAGAGAAAAAAATAAAGAAAAATCATTGCACGAAAATTCTTTCAAAATCCATCAAAGCCGATGTACACTCAGAAGCTTTGGATTTGGTGGTCTCTTCCCTTTCCTTACGGAAGAGTGGGGAGACAGACTTCCCTTTCTTCATTTCATTAGCCGGGTCTATGCAGAAGGGCCAGCACTTCCCCACGTCGTTGTACATGCTAAGCTTACCTCAGAATAAAACTCATAACAGAGACCCGACAGAGCATGGCATGATGGAGCTATGGATGGGCGACGGCAAGCATCTGACAGCGGATCGCAGTGGTGCGGAGACACTGTCGTCAATCTGAGCGGCTAAGCATGGGAGTGAGAGAGAGTGATGAGAGAGAAAGAGAGATTGGAGAGAGCGAATTGAGAGAAAAATGAAGGGAGCTCGGCGTGTACTTACCGAGGCAGCGAAAGGGCTCAGCAATGATGGTGGTCGACGGAGGAAGTGGCTCACAGGTAGGAAACTCTGTTTTTGGGTGGCTTGAACAGAGGAGCAGTGTTGGGGGTGCTCTGTTTCGAAGCTTTGTTCTGACTGAATATTGTTTTTGCTTCTCAATCTTTCTTTAACCTCTCTTTATGCATTATGAATTGGGTGGGTATATATATTCGACAGAGAGTATGCAGCGAAGATGATTTAAGCACAAGCCAGATCAACAACTTCTTGGATAACAGCATCAAGAGAAAGTGACTTCTCAACCATGTTGGATTTCTTGGAAGTTTCAGACATTGAAGATAGAACGAATGTTAGCTGTTAATCTGGTGTTCGATATATACCAACCTCATGCTCAGTAGGAACCCAAACCCAGAAATATTATTAACAACACAAATCCAGAAAATGAAATAGAAAATCTGCACCTGTTGAATCTTAACAATCACAATTCCTCAACGAAAAAGAAGCATTCAAATATCTCTCCCACAAATCTTGAACATAAAGGGAAAAAGATGAAGCAAGTGTCTACTACATGCTGAAATCAGATGGGAGAGAAAGAGATAGAAGATGAAGTGAAGGAGAGTCTGGAAATTACATTGGAGAGAGAGAGACAGACAGAGACAGAAGAGGGACTTTACCTTTATAGTATATTTCCCGCTCGCCCCATGTCACTTAGCTTCTCAATTCTATGCCAAACGCATCGTTTTACCTGCCACGGCATTTAATTGGTGCGCATTGGTCCACAAGACGCCTGCAGATAGAGTTTTCCTTTTTGGAAAGAACATCAAAAGTTTATCCATTAGAGCATTGGTATTTTTTTTTAAATAGACTTCAATTCAATTCATGAATAAAGAAAGTTACAGTTATGACCAATAAGTCCGGGTACCAACCCTGATTACAAGCCAACTACTCATCTATTATAAGCTCCCCCATACACAATTTTCATTATGTCAGACACTGTATAAAAAAATTTTAGAAACTTTCTAATGACACAACCCTTCTGAGATGCGAGACTCTGTATAAACAGAGGTGTCCATCAAACGGACATCTGAAGCATCGGGACATGCAACATAATGTTACTTGCCCCCGTTCATGACATATAAGATGCAATATTCCTAACATGCATATAGCATTATGCAATATTCGCAGCAGATAATTTTTTTTTTTTTAGCAATACTATGCACCAAACTTATAATATCTCAAATAGTTAAATCGTAATCCAAGCATACTTAACAAAATAAAATCCACAATTTCAGTACAAGTCTCAGAAGATTGTAATCTCAGAAACATGGGAGGCTAGACTCCATATTTACATTACCAAAATATACTATTGAGGAAGTTTGTCGAATAACTCGTGTAACTCGACTAACGAGGCCAAAATACTATCCAAAAACTAACTATGGAAGCTGTAAGCTCCGCGTCGTGTCTGCGGCTCAGTCTACCAATGTTTGATCCTTATTCTGATCCTGACACATCGCTTACCATTTAGGGGGAATGGTAGTTGAGACTACCACGGTGAGATTTGATTACAAATCTCAGTAAGTTAACAGGAAACTTCCACACAGGTTAATATGCATGCATGACAGTAAAAGAATAAATATATAATTAAAGTCGTAAGTAAGCATAACATAACTTGACATATAACATGGCATAGCTGACATAACCTGAACTGAAACGTGAACTGAACTTGACTTGACATGATATAAACATGAACTTAAAATATAACATAGGCTAGTAACATAACATGAACGTGAACTTGAAACATAACATGGACTTGAATCATAGCATGAATGTGAACATACATAACATAAACATGAACTTGAATTTAACATAAACCTAAACATAACATGACATAAACGTGAACTTGAGACATAATGTAAACATGAACATAACATAACATGAATGTGAACTTGAAAATAATATGTACATAAATATAGCATGACATGAACGTGAACTTGAAACATAACGTGAATATGAACATAACATAAACGTGAACATAACATGATATGAACATGAACTTGAAACTTAACGTGAACATGAACATAACATGTACGTGAACATAACATAACATAACATAACATGAACTTGATCTGAAACTTATTCTTATCTCATGAGGTCACCATGATTGCTTATTCTTATTTCATGGGGTCACCATGATTGCTTATTCTTATCTTATGGGGTTATCATGATGGTGTATTCTTATCTCATGGGTTCACCATGATTGCTTATTCTAATCTCATGGGGTTAACCATGATTGCTTATTCTTAACTTCGTGACATGAAATTGAAATCTTATTCAATAGACTTAATTAATAATGTGACCATATGGGTGCTACACGGGTCCCCTTGAGTCGTATATCCCTGTTGATTACCGCATCACAACAGAGGTATTTACACCGGTTATGAGTGCGTTAATACGTACTCCACAGTTGTTGTGGCCCCACGTATTCTATGTGTCACAATTGGTTTGTTTCACGTAGTGTATGCTCTACAGTTGTTGTGACCCCATACTTCATTTTCCACAGTTGTTATAACCCCATGAATTGTTTGTGCCACACTTGCTGTGAACATACGTAAAATAAAATATGGCTCCATCATCATTAGTGCCTGGTGCGCTCCGGTGACTAGCTAGTTAGGTCTCATTCGCAACTTGTTGACTATATTTTGTCAACTCAGAGAATTTCACACCTATGTAGACACTCCAGGGTGAACAAAGGAGTTCCACTAGGATATTACTCCATCCTAACACTTAAGAGTCATAATTGACATGAATAACTTGATATGAATGTGATCTGAAATTTGACTTAACATAAACTTGATCTGACTTCTTTACTTAACATGACATACTTGCAATGGTGAATATTACATGATATGAAATACATGTAACATATGACATAGTTAACATGACATACTTATAACATATAGCAATACGTGACATAATAGATTGTGTAACAGATAAATAGAATAAATCATGCATAACAGATAAACATGTAATGACGTGGCATGAGATGTCATATATGATAACATACATACATAAATTGTAGTTCCCTTACCCATCATACATACACAGTAAACTAATAGTAAGTCAGAAGCTAACTTATCTCGTTTGTCGTGTTCAATGAAAAAAAAGTGTGAAACACGAGGAACTGTAAGATGATATTTTAAAAGTTAGAAATTTAATTACTAACAATTAGAAATGTGTAAAAAAGACAACTTAGAGTAAAATTATCATTTTACCCTCTATATATGGAAAAATGACCATTTTACTCCTAACTTAAGAATTTCACATCCTAACTCCAAAAATTTTCAAAATTTACATTTCTCAAGTAAATTTTGTCCTAAACTCAAATATCAATTTAAAAAATTTAAAACATATCACAACTATGGAAAATATACTATGGCCGAAACATCCATAGGCCATTTCTCTTGATTTTTGTTGCAATTCCTTCCAACTTCAAAACTCATGCTTAAACCAAAATCTTGCAGCAAAGATCTTTCTATCCTAATTTTAAAACCATACTTAAAACATCCATTTAGAAAAATCTAATAATCAGCACTAAACGGTTTTGTAAAAAGATCCAAACACTTAAATCACTAGCTTTGACCCCTAGCTTTGACCCTAAATCAAAACATCTCAAAGAATTCCAAAAAAATCAAATGTTACTTCTAACATATTCATAACATCATCCTAAACTTAACTATGCTTTAAATAATCAAAATAAAGTCACCAAAATCACAAAATAACACTTGGAGTTTTGGTTTTACACTTAGTCAATAAATAGAAACGTTTTTTTTTTTTTTTTAAACTAGCTTTGATAAATCTCTTAATCAATGGCTTAAGAATGTGAGATCTTCAAACTAAAGCATTACATGGTTTAAAATGTTTCCTAAATAATATCCAACCATCAAACTTAAAATCACATGGCTAAAAATAATAAAACATAGATCTAATCCAAAAACATCAAATCTTAGGCCTAACCGAAATCTTCTTGCATAGAAAAATCATATCTTTGAAAGTAATACTAAATATCTTCAAAATAACATCCTAACATAAAAATAAGAGACTTAGGATCATCATATAAACAGATCAAAGCCTTTAGAGTAAGATCAAACATCGAAATATTAAAATTTTCTCCAAACAAAACTATTTTTCCACTTCCAATTTTCAAGTTTCTAGATCTAAGAAAATCTATCATAAAAAATTTTATTCATACAACAAAACCTCAATGTAAACTCATAAAAATATTCTAACAACATTTCATAAAATTTTCGGACCAAGATATGTCCATTAGCTTGGTTAAAAACTCCAAAACATAACATACTCTCTAGTTTTACGTCCAGAATGACCTTTCCATGGTTAAAAATACTTTTGACCAAACAAATGACCATGGAATGAGACAAATAATATATCTACGGAAGCTACACTCAAGGAGAAAAAACTTTTATGAAAGAGTCATTATGTGAAAATACTTACAAACGGTGGAAAAGCTTCACGTAAAAAGATCCAGAAATCTACCTTAGAGAGCTCTTTTGAGTTTCTTTCTAAGAACGGGGTGAAGAAGTGATGAAAGAGAAGGAATTGTATCTTACATGACTCAAAAATTCTGGAGGGGGAAGATGGACTTGAATGACCCTTGATTGGAGGTGGCTATGTGACATAAAGGGGAGAATAGTGAGGGGAAATGACTGCCTGTAGAAGCTGTGAGGTATGGAGGTTGATGAGGTGTGTTTCTCCATCTCATCAAGGTACTATTGGGTGCAGACAAGGGTAGTGAATGGTCTGCTATGTGGGAAATAAAACTTCTTCAAGAAGTTTTACCAAGGTGGCCAAATGCTTGAGCCTTGGTGGGCCTCAACCAAGTGGGCTTTAATTTGGGGTTTAAAGGGGGTTTGGTTAGGGTTTGAGATGCTATCAACCCCAAATTCAATTTTTCTTGATCCAATCAAATTTTCAAGATTTAAAAGGTTGGATAATGATGTCATAACAAGAATTTGTGAAATTAATAGTATGTGGAAGTGATTTAATCAAGTGATTAAACACAATGTTTGAAATTAGATCGAAAAGGGTTTGAATGCCAACTTCAGGGTTTGGGGAAACCATTGAGAGTTTTGGTTTCAACCAAGCTTTTGGGGTTTCAATTGGATTCCAACCATTTAAGGTTTCACTAGGGTTGAAAATCTCTTTGATCTGGCTCAATTTGGTTCATCAGATGAAAAAAAGTCTTACTTAGGTGGCATGATCTCACACTTTGATTGCCTTCACAAATCCACCTAATGGTTCCTCTTTGTTCCAAATGTCTAATACTATTCACTATGTGTGGCTAAGATCTTGTTAAGTATCCAAATAAAATTTCTCTAACCTAATTTGGACATTCCATACCGTGATTTTGAAAACACTGCACTTAGTACGCTTATCGAGGTTACTATTCACTCCAAAAAATTCATAATAAACTTAGTACTGAAAAATCCTAAATATTCATATTAACTTACAGTGAAAATCGTTTACCAAAACTCAACCCTAAAGTGCCCCTAAAAATAATTTCACAGTTTTGAACAAGCATTTCGTCTGAAGTTATGAAAATGAGTTATTGCACCATAAAATCCTACTAATCAACTGAGTCTAGTGGCCCAAACCATAACGTATTCTGATACTTCTAACTACTTTAAACAATTAAAATTACAATTTTATCACTATAGTGCGTGATAACACTGACTCTGTTGACAGATTAAAATCTATGCGATTGGTTGATTCGTAAAACCTTATGGGGTTTTCATGAGATTTCTAAAGTCTATAGAAATTCTACCATTGAATTTCTAGCGGGCTGTTATAGTATTGCTGGATGAGGCCCAATACGTAATGGTAGAAATCCATGAAGGAGTGTGTGGAAACCACTTGGGTTGGAGAGCCCCAGCAAGAAAGGTTTTGAGATGGACCACTGCCAGCCCCATGCCTTTAGGGTGTGGGACAATTCATCAAGAAATGAGTGAAGTGTCAAAGTATGCGCTAGTTCTTCATAACCCACTAGATAAACTGATGTCTATCACATCCCCATGACCCTTTTCACAATGGGAGGTAGACATAGTGGGTCCCATGCCCTCAGACAAGGGATGAAATTCATTATGGTAACCATAAACTACTTTACAAAATGGGCAGAGGCAGAGCCCTTGGTAGCAATAACGACCACTAACATCACCATGTTACTATGGAAGATTGTTGTGTGTAAGGTCGATGCGATGCCCCATATTTCTACTTGGGATTGGACAAATTTTGGGAATATGGACATGCAATACGATGTTACCTATCTCTATTCATGACAATTATAGATGCAATGCACCTAACATGCATATAGTAATATATAATATTCACAGCGGATAATGTTTTTCTTGAGCAATACTATGCAACAAATGAGATCTATCCCAATAACATTGAAACATAATGCTTAAACATGAAAGTGATAGACGTTCAAGATTATATAGCATTAGTCCAACAGGTCTGTAATCACAAAAATAATGGAGATAGAGCTCCTTAAGTACAAGCATAACTAAAACATCTATTTGGCTAATTCATTGAGTAGCTTGCGCCACTCAGTCAGGAATGTCATAGTACTATTTATGAATCAGAGCATGGAGGCTATGAGCTTCGCGTCTTGCCTTCGCTGCTTAATCAATAGTCTCCAATCGGCCAACGCCCATAGTATCTCCTCGTTTTGACACATCGTCTACCATTCTGAGATGAATGCTAGTTGGGACTTACATGGTGAGATTTGATTAAAAATCTCACCAAGTTGACAAAAAACTTAATTGACAGTTTAGAGATGCATGCATGACAGTAAAAGCATATAATATGAGCATAAGTAAGCTTGACGTGACTTGACAAATAACATGACTTGTGCTGACATGAATTGAAGTTGAAACTGAACTTGACATGACATGAACTTAAACATGAACTAAACATAACTTGAGTATGAAACTGAAAGTGGAATAACACAATCATGAACATGAAATAAATGAACTTGGAATCATGCTCAATAATTAAACATAATTAATAAAAGTGATTGTATGGATGTTACACGATTCCCCTTGAGCCGTGTGTACCTACTAATAATGCATCACAACACAAGTATCTGCACTAGTTGTGAGTGCGTTAACATATGTACCAGTTCACAAGTATCTGTACTTGCTATGGAAAACGTAATGTAAGTATCTTGTGACAGATATCTACACTAGCATGAGTACGGATAAAATGAAATTAAACATGTGGGGAGCCACCATCGACATTAGTGGCTAACTTTGCTCCAATGATTAGTGAATTAGGCTCCATTTGAAACTTGTTGATCTTTAACCCTTAGGGGATTTCATTCTTGTTTAGACACTCTAGTTTGAACAAAGGAGTTCCACTAGGATAATACCTTATCCTAGCATGTAGGGTTATGATAAATATAAACAAACTTGACTTGACGTGGGAAAACTATTTTCGAGACATACTATGTACTTGAGACATGATGTGATGTGAAATGGAATAACAAATAACTTGACGTAACGTAACTTGACATGTACGTGAAATGAATGACATGACATAATCATGAAACAAACAAACGCTCCATAACATGGCATAATGTATAACAGATAAATATTTCATGATATAATAAATTATGTGACAGGTAGACATTTCGTGATAGAACATAATGGGTGATAGATAAACATTTCATGACAAAACATAATATATAATAGATAAACATTTTATGACAACATAAAATATAACAGATAAACATTTCATAACAAAACATAATATGTAATAGATAAACATTTCGTAACATGAGAAAATTTATAGTAGACATACATGAAGTGATATGGCACAGCATGGAGTATGTAATAGCATAAGAATATAGACAATTGTTCTCTTACCAACACACATACACAGCAGTCTGACAGTAAGTTAGAAACTAACTTACAGTTATCTTTGCATGACGAATTACAAGAATGAAATATGGGAAACTGTAAGGAGAGATTTCTAATTGTCAAAAACTCCTCATTAACAATTTAGAAACATAAAACTGCTGACTTAGAGTAAACTGACCATTTTATCCCTCTACATGTGAAAAGTTGACTATTTTACCCATAATTTAAAGATTTCACATCCTAACTCTAACACTCACCAAAACTTACATTCCGCATGTAAATTTTATCCTAAATTCAAATATCTAATTAGATAAATTTGAGACACATCACAACTATGTCAAACATGCCTAGGCCGAAACATGCATAGGCCAAATCTCTTGATTTTTGTTGCAATTCTATCAAGTCTCATTTCTCATGCTTAAACTGAAATATTGCAACATACAAAATCATATCCTATGTTCAAATAACATACTAAAACAACCAACAAAACTAACATCACAAAACTCATAAATATCTTCAATGCAAAACTTTATGTTTTTAACCTTAAGCACAAGCCTTGGTTTCCAAGGTTTTAACTCTTTTCAAATAATTCCAGGAACTCAAAAAGTTTAATAACATACTTCCAATACATTCATAACACACTCTTAAGAACTATCATGCTTTAAATCATCAAGCCAAAACTAAAAAATCACAAAATCTAACTTAAAACATTCAGCCTTTACACTTTCACCAAAACCTAATCTATGTGTTTTTATTTTTTTTATTTTTTTATCAAACCGTTTGATATGGAATCTTTCATGAAATAAATTACAAATCAACAACATCATAGGGTTAAAAATCAAGTCCTAGAATAGATCTAAGCATCAAACTTAAGATCACATATCCAAAATTGAATTAAAACCTTTATCTACCCAAAAACCTCAAATATGTGACCTATCCAAACTCCTTCATGCATAAAAATTCATATATATTTAACATTAACACCAGAAATACTCAAACTAATATCTTAACATGTAAATTCAAGCCCTAGGAGCATTACATGTGAATATTAAAGCCATTGGAGTATGCTTTAAGAACAAAAGAGTCAAGCTTAGTCAAAACAAATCTGTTTTCAACCTTCTAGTTTTCAACTTTTTAGATTTGAGTAAAACTCTCATAAGAAAATTGTAACATGCAATGAATCTTAATCAAAATTATATATTAGTATGTTAAATATACTTCATAAAACAATCATACCAAGAACTTGCCAATAATGTGGTCAAAATATCACACATTGCCAAAACTATCGCCTAGAATGACCTCTTCATGCTTAAACATCTATTCACCCATCCATGACAATGAAAATCAACATAAAATATACCAACAGAAACTATACTCCAAGGGAACAACGTTGGTGAAGGGTACTTTGTGAGAAAATACTTGCAACAACTTCAAAAAAGTCTAGCAAAGTAAGTTAGAAAATTTGTCAGAGAGCTTCTTTGGTTTTCTCTCCAAGAAAAGGGATAAAATGTGACCAAATGCAAAGGGAATGAATATGGACGCCTCTTAAACATCTAGAAAGGTGATAGGAGGGGTGTGAATGACACCTTTAGGGATGAGGTGTTAGCCAAAACTAGCCCATGGTTTTCTACCAGTAGCTGTCATGTGAGAGGGAGGGATGAGGTGGCTCTTGGCCTTCCCATCAAGCACTATTTGGGGCTAATTTGGGTAGTGATGGACTACCATGGCAGAGGGGAAACTTCTTTTACAAGCCTTATCTTGGTGGCTCAATTTTGTAGGCCTTAACCGAATTGGCTTCCATTTAGGGTTTCAAGTGATTTGCCTTGGTTGTTAATAACATGTGAAAGTGATTTAATCAAGTGATTAAACACTAAGCTAAAATCAGGTTCAATTAGGGTTTGGGGAAACCATTTGGGGTTTCCATTTTCCCCAAGTTTTTGGGATTTCAATTGGATTCCAAGTATTTAGAATTTCTCTAGGATTGAAACCCTTTTTGGTTAGAGTAAAATGGATGGTTGGATGGGATATAGTTTTTCTTAGGTGGCTTGATTATAAAGCTTGATTTCCTTCACATTTTCATTTCATGGTTCCTCTTAGTGCCAAATGTCTAATACTATTCATCAAGTGTAACTAAATGTCTAAATAAAAGAAACTTCTATAACCTAATTTGGACATTCCACACATTGATATTTTGGAAACACTAGTCTAGGTGCTAATATCGAGGCTACTATTCCCTTTGAAAAATGTGAAAATAACTTTATACTATAAAATCTTAAATTATAATGCTAACTTCAAAGTGAAAATTGTTTATCCAAATTTGACTCCGAGGTCCATCGAAAAACTCAAAATGCATTTTTTAACCAGTGTTATTTCGAAAATCGAAAATCGTTTCTCATTCTCACACCATATAAAAAATCATAAATATTCATATAAGGCTAATGACACATATCATTTCTCATTCTTCACCCATAAGAGCATCCTCAATGGATTAGCAAAAGGCTAAATCCATCACATATTTAGCTATTAGACCCTAAAATATCATCACAATGGATTAGCTAAAATCCAAATATTTGGACTTTAGCTACAGTTAACACCAAAATCATTTTTAAATTTACTAGTTACTGTAGATACACAAAATGTATATTTTATCATTTATTTCTCCCTCTACTTTCATGTCTACTTTTAAGGTGAATGAAAGTAATATTTACCCGCTGATATTTGGAGGGTATGGCTTCAAGTAAATTAACTACTTTAAAGTAAATGTCTATATTTTCTAAGTAACTATTAATGCACAGTACCATACCTTCTCTTTTTTGTTTAGAATATAATTACTAATTAACATATAATAGGTAGAATAGTAAAACATAATAAAATAAAATAAATTAATAATTAAAAAAATTAAATATCTTTTAATTATTAAATACTCATTACTATATTATGAATAAATGGATATTTTAATGTGGGAATTTGATATGAATAGTCAAAACCAAATTCATCTCACATTCATCTGAAATGTCATTTAATTTTGGCTAATCCATTGAGGATGCTCTAAGTACCTAAAATAAATAAAATCGTATTTCTAGCATCATAGTTAGTAACCCTAACCATGCTAACAGACTAAAACCTTCGCGATTGATCAATTCTTGAAAACTTTTTTGAGTTTTCACAAGGTTTCTAAAGTCTAAAAAAATTCCTTAGTTGAATTTCTGGTGGACTGTTACATTCAACATCCCACACACCATCATCATAGACAATGGGCAGCAATTCGACTTCGATCACTTTCTCGAATGGTGCATTGAGCTAGGGATTAAGATCAAATTACTCCTCTCCAGGACACCCCCAAACGAATAGACATGTCAAGGCGACTAACAAAACCTTTGTGGGAATATTGAAGAAGAAACTTGCAAGTAAGAAATAAGCCTAGGTAGAAGAGTTGCCAGAAGTTCTATTGGCCTACCAAACCACCATGAAAACCACAACTAAGAAAACCCCTTTTGTGCTGACATATAGAAGCGAGGCCATAATCCTGATAGAAATAGGGGTACCGAATTATAGGGTCCAGCATTTTAATGAAAAAACAAATGAAGAAGCCATGTACATGAATCTGGACATGGTGGAGGAGCTGAGAGACATGGTGGTGATGAGGGCGGTGATTGCCAAGTGGAAGATGGAGCAGTATTGCAACAAAAGAGTAAAGCACAGGGTGTTTAAGCTAGAAGACCTAGTTCGGAAAGAAACTGGGGTAAACTCTCAAGAATAAGGGAAGCTCAGACATAGGTGGGAAGGACCTAGTTATAGCTTGCCATAGACCTGGAGCTTACTGGCTGAAAGACACCAAAGGAAAGGAATTACAATGGCAATGGAACACAATGCACCTTAAGAAATATTTTGCTTAGAAGGCTCTTGGGTAAGAACATCCTACGAAATCAATGAAATTGCTTTACATACCATGACTCCACTTTGTGTTTTATTTCTTATTGGCAAAGTCCTCGCACTCGATGAACAAAGGAGGGAACATCTCTCCAAGGTGTCCCATCTTTCCTCACCCCCCAGTGCGGTCGAGCACATTTCCTACTTGATTTCCTTAAGCCAATGCTCCACACTTGCACCCGGTGAACAAAGGTGGTAACACGTCTCCCCCATCTCTCATTGCCACCCAGAGCAGTCTAACACATCTCGTGCTTGGTTTCATTCAGTTGATGCTTTGCACTTAAACCTGGCAAATAAAAGAGGCAACACCTCTCCTAAGTGTTACATCTCTCATTGTCAACCAGCACAGACAAGCGTATCTTCTGCTTGGTTTTCTTCAACTGATGCTCCATGCTCGTACCCGTCAAACAAAGCAGGGAACACCTCTCTTAAGTGTTCCATCTCTCATCGCCACCCAGTGTGGTTAAGCACATCTCCTGTCTAATTTCCTTAAGCCGATGCTCTATGCTCACACCAGCGAACAAAGAAGGGAACATCTCTCCTAAGTGTCCCATCTATCCATGCCACCTGACGTGGTTGAGCACATCTCCCACCTAGTTTCTTTAAGCCGATGCTCCACGCTCGCACCTAACAAATAAAGGAGGGAACACATCTCCTAAGTGCCCCCATGTGATACGGCAGCTTGGAGTGGAACCCTTGAGAAACTGAACTGGTTCCTGTCGGGTAGAGAAGTCAAGGTTAACATGTTGTCGTGGGCTGAAGAAACATGGGCCTTGTAGTGGACTACTGAAGAATGCTAAACAATGAAGATTACGGGCCTTGTGATAAGCTGATTGGGCCCAACTATATTAATTATCTGTTTTGTTATTCTTGCTATTGTAAGGGCCTTAAGCCCATTCTAGAGTAAGGACTTATTAGTAATTCAGTATTTTCTAGTATATTAACAGACATGTGAGTCACGCCTGAGATATCTAGAGAATTATTGTACTGTTACTTTGTGGAGGTGCTTTCGCTCGAAGAAAGCGTGACACTCTGTTATTGAAAGGAATTCAGTTATTTCCTTCATCACTCATTTACATCTTAATTTCTAGAACATTCTATTACAAATGGTATCAGAGCCAGGTTGGTGATTGGCTGTAGTTTCGATGAATTGCAAAAGGATGCCCTTGCTCCCTAATCGGCTACCTTTGTGAATGGGACCCTCTTCAATCCACGTATTGCCAGTGAGCCCTTTTAACTGAACAACAGTTTGTTGAGCTGTAAATTGCATGGTTAATTCTTTGAAATTCCATAAGATCAGGCCTAAACCTTGCAACCACTACACTCCCAAGACCATATCACATCCAGCCAACACAAGAACATATAGATCAACCAAAAAACAGGACCCTTGAATAGAAACATTCACACCCGTGACCTTACCTTCACTAGTCACCATCTCACCATTTGCTACCTTAACCTTGATTTTATCCTCCTCTACTAGGGCAATGTGAACTCTTGATAGAACGGCTGGATCCAGGAAGTTATGTGTACTTCCTGAATCAATAAGAATTACCACCCATTGACTCCCAATCTTGCCTTTTACCCTCATAGTCTTAGGGTTCCTAGAACCAATGATGGCATGCAATGAAATTTCAGGAACTTTTTGTGGAACCTTTTCCTCATTACACGGCCCTTTTTCAGTGGACTGGTAAGAGGGCTGGCCAATAGCCTCAAAAGACTCATCACAATCTTCTTTTACATCTTCAATCAAATACAACTTAGGACTGTTACAATGATGACCTGGGTGCCATTTAGAATCACAGTGATAACACAAGCCTTTTTCTCTTCTTAACTTCATTTGGGTTGGATTGATTTTATGGATAGGCACGACAGCTTTGTTGAAGGAGGGGCTCGATTTTGTGATAGGCTGGCTTTGTGGAGGTTTATATTTAGTGTTTACTGGTTCAGTATAGGAGATTGAGGGAGACTGGGTGGAAGGCTTTTGCTGGAGGAGTACTTTTTCCTCTTGGATACGAGCAAGACGATAAGCTGTGATTAAATTTGTAGGATTAAACATTTTCACCGTTAGACGAATATCATCACTGAGTCCACTAATAAAACAACTAAGTTTATCTATTTCAGACAACTGCCTAAGGCGATTAGCAAGCAGTTCAAAGTCAGACTTATATTCATGGATAGTTCCCACCTACCTTAATCTAGTGAGTTGTTCCATAGGGTCATCCAAACTATAAGGGCCAAACCGTATAAGGAGAGCATTGACAAACTCCTCCCACTCACCCAATAACCCAGATTCATCAAGGCCTTGAAACCAGATTAAGGCCTTACCAGCCATATGAAGGGACACTAATCTCAAACGGTGCTCAGGCAATGTATTATGAACTTAAAAAATTGTTTTACCTTGTACAGCCAGGCATGGGGGTCAGTACCATCAAACATGGGAAATTCCAGCCGGATGGAACGTGGTAAAATATCACCTGCATGAGGTAACATTTGTTGTTCACTTTTGTCCCCATTGTTATGCAGGTTTTGTGACTTGTGTACATTGGCATTTTTCAGATCTGAGGCCAATGAGGTGAACTGGTGCATCATTTCTTCCATTTGTCTACGCACTGCCATTAGCTCCACACCAAACGTGCTCATCTGTGACTCAGTAGACTTCTTGAAGGAGGTGAAGCCTTCCTGTAGGTCTTTCAGATGTGTTCCTTCACGCGTTCCTTCCGCCATTGATAGGATGAAAAGTAGGACCTGGGCTCTGGGATACCAACCCAACTAGCCCCCAGAAAGTATACAGAACCTCCTCAACCACTATTTCAACATTTTTGCCACCCCAAAAGGTTTACCCCCCCATTGTTCCCATGACCATGCCATAAATTTGCAGCCTGGAACCAGCCCCATTTCTGTCCGTCTCTACAGATATCCTTATTTTCAGAAGGATGAGATCGAAAAGATTGTGCTGGAGTTGCTAGACTCCGAGGTTATTAGGCCCAGCCAAAGCCCTTATTTCTCACATGTTTTATTGGTGAGGAAAGCTGATGGAACGTGGCGCTTATGTGTTGATTATCGGGCACTAAACAGTGCCACTATTAAGGATAAATATCCTATTCCAGTGGTGGAAGAGTTGCTGGATGAACTACAAGGTGCTAAGGTGTTTTCCAAGCTTGACTTACGGTCGGGCTACCATCAAATATGGGTGAAGCCTGAGGACATACCAAAAACTGCTTTCCGGACACACGAAGGGCACTATGAGTTTCTAGTGATGCCATTTGGCTTAACTAATGCTCCCTCCACCTTCCAGAGCTTAATGAACCAGGTTTTTAAACCATATCTCAGAAAATTCATTTTAGTTTTTTTTTTATGATATCTTAGTTTACAATTCAGATGCAGTAACTCATGTGAACCATTTAAAGATTACTTTTGATATTTTGAGGCAACACCAGTTGTTTGCTAAAATGAGCAAATGCACCTTTGGCTCAAATGAAGTGTCATACTTGGGCCATCTCATTTCTAGCCAAGATGTCAGGGCTGACCCGGAGAAGCTGAAAGCAATGTTAGATAGGCCTATTCCACGAACAGTAAAAGATTTAAGAGGCTTTATGGGCCTCACTGGGTATTACCGAAAGTTTATAAAGGGGTACGGGGCTATTACTGCTCGTTTAACAGACTTGTTGAAGAAAGAAAATTTTAAATGGAATAGTGAAGCACAAGCTGCCTTTGACAGCCTGAAAATTGCGGTGACCCAGCCCCCTGTCCTGGCATTACCAGATTTTCAGTCGTCTTTTGTAATCGAGTGCGATGCCTCAGGGGAGGCCATTGGTGCAGTTTTAATGCAAGCAGGGAAATCAATAGCCTTTTTCAACAAGGCTTTGAAAGGACGGCTGTGAGTTTGTCAACTTATGAGAAGGAACTTTTTGCACTAGTTTCAGCAGTGCAAAAGTGGCGCCCTTATCTATTGGGCTAGGCTTTTGTGGTCAAAACTGACCATCAAAGCCTCAAATTTTTGTTGGAACAAAGAATAGGAACCACTATGCAACAAAAGTGGATTTCTAAGTTGCTGGGGTACGATTTTGTGGTGGAATTTAAGAGAGGAAGGGAGAATGTTGTAGTCGATGCTTTATCTAGATAGAGGGAGAATATCACAGCAACACTATCTGTGATATCCTTACCTAGTTGGGACTGGGTTGATGAGATTAAGAATTTGTATGCAGGAGACCCTGTTGTACAGGAATTATGGAAAAAGAATCGAGATGGTGACTTAAACAACCCTTATACAGTGAAGAATGGACTGCTTTTATACAAGAACAGAATGTACATTCCAGCTAATCAAAGCCTAATTCAAAAGATACTTGAGCTAATTCATAGCAATCCTATGGGAGGTCATATGGGGTTTGAGAAGACCCTACATCGATTAAAAAGAGATTTCTATTGGCCTGGCGAGAAAGCTGATGTGAAGGCCTTTCTAAGAGAGCGTGACATTTGTCAAGTGGTGAAGGTGGATAACTCTCTCCCTAGTGGGCTTCTACAGCCCTTGCCCATCCCCTCTAAGCCATGGGCAGACATAACTATGGATTTTGTTGAGGGATTGCCCAGTTCTGGAAAATTTAATGCCCTATGGGTGGTGGTGGATAGATTTACAAAGTATGGCCATTTTGTTCCCATTTGTCATCCCTACACTGCTAAGATAGTGGCCCAACTCTTTCTGAAACATGTGTTTAAATTACATGGAGTGCCACAGTCCATCATTTTTGACAGAGACCCTACTTTTACCAGCAAGTTTTGGAAGGAATTATTTTCCTTACAAGGGGTTCAACTAGCCTTTAGTACTGCTTACCATCCTCAGACAGATGGCCAAACAGAAGCAGTCAATAAATGGGTAGAAAATTATCTAAGGAGTTATGTAAGGGACAGGCCAAAGGATTGGGCTCAGTGGATCGAGTTGGCAGAATGGTGTTATAATTCTAGCATGCATGCATCTATAAAGATAACCCCATTTGAAGCATTATATGGGTACAGCCCTCCTAAACTAAGCAACTACATCTCGGGTACAGCTAGACTTAAGGAAGTAGAAATTACCTTGAGAACCCGTGAGCAACTATGGCACCTGCTAAAATAGAACATTGTCAAGGCCCAAGAACGGATGCAAAAATATGCCAACAGTAAAAGGAAAGAAAGAAATTACCAAATTGGAGATTGGGTTTTCCTCAAACTACAGCCTTACCGACAGTCTACAATAAGCCGGCGCCAACACCTCAAGCTTGCACCTAGGTACTACGGGCCGTATCAAGTGGGACAAAAGATTGGGGAGGTAGCCTATCGCCTAAAACTTCCTACTACAACACAGATTCACAATGTATTTCATGTGTCCCAACTCAAGCCTAAGCTTAGCTAGGGAGTGTTACCGCTAACTACACTACCTCCTATAGACGGTAAGGGGATCATCAAGGCAGAACCTGAAGAAGTGCTACAAAGGAGATTAAAGAAGGTGAAAAACAGACCTGCTGTGGAGTTATTAATTCGGTAGCAAGGGCAGACTGTAGAAGAAGCTTCGTGGGAGCTGCGCCACCGTTTGTGTGAAGACTTTCCCCACCTTGTAGGCAAGGTTTTCTGAAGTGGGGGAGAGTTGTGATAAGGCGGCTTGGAGTGGAACCCCTGAGGAACTGAACTGGTTCCTGTCGGGTAGAGAAGTCTAGGTTAACATGTTGTCGTGGGCTAAAGAAACATGGGCCTTGTAGTGGACTACTGAAGAATGAAGATTACGGGCCTTGTGATAAGCTGATTGGGCCCAACTATATTAGCTATCTGTTTTGTTATTCTTGCTATTGTAAGGGCTTTAAGCCCATTCTAGAGTAAGGACTTATTAGTAATTTAGTATTTTCTAGTATATTAACAGACATATGAGTCACGCCTGAGATATCTGGAGAATTATTGTACTGTTACTTTGTGGAGGTGCTTTCCCTAGAAGAAAGCGTGGCACTCTATTACGGAAAGGAATTCAGTTATTTCCTTCATCACTCATTTACAGCTTAATTTCTAGAACATTCTACTACACCCCATCTCTCCTTACCACCCAGCGCAGTTGAACAAATCTCCTGCCTGGTTTCCTTCAACCGATGCTTCTCGCTTATACTTGACAAACAAAGGAGGGAGCACCTTTTTTAAGTATCACATCTCTTCTCGTCACCTAGCATGGTTGAGTACATCTCCCGCCTGGTTTCCTTAAGCTAATGCTCTATGCTTGCACCTGGCAAACAAAGGGGGTAACACCTATCCTAAGTGTCTCATCTCTCCTCGCCACCCATACAACTTTTGCTTGATTTCTTTAAGCCAATGCTCCGTGCTTGCGCCTAGCAAACAAAAGAGAGACCACCTCTCCTAAGTGTCCCATATCTCATTGCCACCTAGTGCGGTCAAGCACATCTCGTGCTTGGTTTTCTTCAACCAATGCTTTACACTTGCACCCGGCAAAGAAAGATGGCAACAATGCTCCTAAGTGTCACATCTCTCCTTGTCAACCAGTGCGGTCAAGCACATCTTCTGTTTGGTTTCCTTCAATTGATGTTCCGCATTCGTAGCCAACAAATAAAGAAGGGAACACCTTTCTTAAGTGTCCCATCTCTTATAACCACTTAGTGCGATTGAGCACATCTCTTGCCTAGTTTCCTTAAGCTGATGCTTTGTGCTCACACCCAGCTAAAAAAGAAGGGAACATCTCTCCCAAGTGTCCCATCTCTCCACACCACCTAGCATGGTCGAACACATCTCTGGCCTAATTTCTTAGCTGATGCTCTATGCTCATACGTAGCAAATAAAGGAGGGACACCTCTCCTAAATGTCTCATCTCTCATTGCCACCTAGCTCGGTTGAGCACATCTTCCATCTGGTTTCCTTGAGCCGATGCTCAACACTAGCACCTAGTGAACAAAGGAGGGAACACCTCTCTTAACTGTCCCATCTTTTCTCGCTACCAAGTGTGGTCGATCACATCTCTTACTTGGTCTCTATAAGCCGATGCTCCGAGCTCACACTTGGCAAAAAAAGGGGGGAGCACCTCTCTTTGGTATTCCATTTCTCCTCACCACCCAACGCGGTTGAGCACATCGCTCACATGGTTTCTATAAGCCGATGCTCCGTGCTTGCACTCGGTGAAGAAATGAGGGAACACCTTTACTAAGTGTCTCATCTCTCCTTGCTACCTGGCGAAGAAACTAGCACATCTTCCGCTTGGTCTATTTACCCCAAAAATCTTACGCACCTAAGCGATGACTGATCACCTTTCCATCCAAAATAAAAGAAACAGTAGTGGGCAAGGCGAGTAGGCACCCACAAAAAGGAGAAGAAAGAGAAAGAGAAAGAGCAAGAATATGGATACCAACAAAAAGCACAAGTTTGAATAGATGAATATATCATTTACATAAGTAGAAGCACCAGTTCCTATTAATGTATACATGGATAATGAACTGATTATGTGAACCTCAAGTCACTCCCAGGGTTCTCCACCAAATGATCCTTTAACGTTTCCAAGCCCACCTTATACCCATAGCCCAAGGCTCTGATCCGGACCACCTTACCTGTCGACATCTAGGATAAAAGCCAGTCCCATTCTCATGGGAAGCAGTCAACTTAGACTCCAGGGGCCCTATCTGCTGGAAAAGTGAAAAGTTATGTCTTCCTTGGAAATAGCCAACTCAAACTCTCTAGCCATAATTTGTTGATCTTAGGATTTGATTTCATTTCGCTTACATGTCCAAGATTCACTAAGGTGTAGATACTTATTCTCCAAAAAGTTATATTGCCTCGTATTCGAGTCATGCTATTTGGCCAGCTTGTCCCTCTCGCCACTGAGATCCTGGTAGGACTTCTCGGCCTTCTCCAACACGGCAACCCTCTTCTCCAACTAGAACTCCTAACGAGCTAATTGGTCCAACCTAGTATCCCGCTCCTCCTCCTACAATCTGACTTTGATGTGGCAGTTGACTATCTCCTTTTTAGACCTCGCCCATGGCTCAATTCCCTAACAACACCAACAGTAAATAAGCAAAGGACCAATAAAAGGAAGAGAATAGAAGCAAGCAAAATAGAAAACCCATAGAGTTTAGGATCTCCTTTAATTTATTGGTTTCTTGACTCACAACCTCAACGCATGCTTTGCAAACATTCAGACCTATTCCTGAGTCACTGTAACCTCTCTCCCAAGGGGCCTTCCTCAAGCCCCCAAGTTGCAATAGTGAAACGAAAGAGGAGGAAGAAGAAGCCCATGGAGGGGGCCCACAGGCCTAGTAGGTATTGAAATAAGTTGAGTTTCCATGTCACCCACATCGGGCGATGGCACAACCAGGACCTTAATGTCACCCTAGTGGGAGCTAACATAACTGAGGTCTCCACATTGCCCCATCAGGTGATGCCACAACCGACACCTAAACGTCACAACCAACTGATGCATTGAGCAGTGACACAACCAAGACCTCCATGATGTCGCTATCAACAACTGATGTAATCGGGAGCACCGCATCTTTTGTGCCGAATGGCTGCACATCTAACATCTCTGCGTCCCCCAAGGATTGGTCCAAACGATATGCTATGAAAGGTGAGGAAGGAATGGAGACCCTCTCCTCGCTAAGGTCCATAGCCAGGGGGACATCTTATGACAAGCCCTTAGGACCCCTAAATGGGGTGGGCACCTCGCTACCCTCACCTAGAGGGACCCTCACTACCAGAGAAAAGACCACCCCAAATAGAGTGGCGCACCCCTCGACTTACTAATCGGGGAACCGAGCATCTCCAGGCACATCGGTTTCATGAGGACCTCTTAGACTAGGATCGAGGAAGGCTAAGAAAAAAGCCATCTCAAGCTCTTCCTGTTCTCGATTAAGGATCCTAGTCAAACCTTGGTCGCTTGGCAAGGTAGGGCCTAGGTGCGATGAGGTGGGATGTGTCTTGGGCAAAGGACGGATGAAGCCCCTTCCAGTAGAAAAATCAAGTTTTGTTTGCTTCAAGACACTGTCTATTCTACGCAAGGCAGAAGGTCCATGATGGGCCGATTCACCAGATCTTGATTGACTAGGGGCCTTCGAAAGAAAAGGGGACATCTTGCTTGAACGTAGTACTACTACTGCTCCCCGATGACTCACTAACTACGTTGCCCTCGGTACAAGCTTTCTTCCTTTCCCCCTCCATAAATGGACTAGGCGATCTCTTCCAACCCCTAGAGATTGATAGTGCCCTCGAAGCATGGCAACTACTGTGGCGCAACCGATTTGGCATCATTAAAAATTGCTCAATATTGAGCACAGTCAACAAGGCATCTATCCAAACCTCCTCCTGGTGGTTTGTAACCCATGAGTAAACCACCCTCAAATGAGCCCCTTCCAAACCAGTCAATTCCAAGGAAAGCTCCTTATCATCTGGAAAACCTTCCTACATAGCTTGAAAGGGAAATTCTTGGTGAGTGGCCTGGCCAGCCGCTGCCTGATACAAAGAAAGACCTTTTAAACCATTCCTTGATGCTGGAAAAGTGAGACTCCAGGTGGGCAACCTATACTTATTATGAGAGCAAAAGCTGCATAGGTTGCCCTCTTGACACTGCACCTTATGGGTAAAGAAAAACTTCCGAGCTGTTAGGTCAGGGTATTCTTCTCCCTCGACCCCCACAACTAGGCATTGGGATGAAGCTGCACTGGAGTCATGCGAGGAAGTCCAAAAATATGCCATGGCAAAAGGGAAGATGCATGCCATCCAAAAACATTAGGGGATACATCGCGAACTTCTCTACAAACCCCTTCGAATCAACAACACCATAGTGAGCCCTATGAGCCTCTAGGATAATATAGTTCGGTACCCACTAAGAATTCCTCATTGTGTCCAAATCCATTGCCAAAGTAAATATAGCCTAGTGGTACCCCTCAAAGTATTGGGGGTTGTCCTTGGTCCTAGAGAAATTGGAAGCCCTAGAGTTCATAGATGGCTCCTTTGAACGTAATGACCTAGAGCTCCAAAACAAAGAGTGAGAAGCATTCTTGGGAGCCACTTACATCAGAAAGGAAATAATGGTTGGGGTTTTGATAGGAAGATAAGAGCATGAAGAAGGAGAAGGCATAAATTTCCTGAAGAAACAACTAGGGTGAAGAGATTTGATGAAAGGAGAACATGAAGGTCAGGACTCGATTTGTTTACATAGAGGGTTGGATTTGATCAAACTACCCCTGGTAAGGGGTACATGCATCACAAAAGGAGAAACATTAGGAATGAATCCCTACGAAGATGGAAGGTCCTAGATGCTGAACAGTCGAGTCCCATCACAAGAAGTAGGAATGCATACGGCTAAAAAAGATGTTTTAAGAGAACAAGATGTGAAACCTTCATGAGTAATAAAATTCCCACCATGTGCGCATATTAAGAGTTTGTGGGGGTAACTAGAGAAACATATTCATCCTCTTTTTTATTGGGCCATGCATGTAGCTAGTAAGGCCCATGGCTAAACCCCGCGGGCCTGTTGACCACTAAGGGAGTAGGAGGAAAACATAACCAACAAGGGAGGGGACCACCTTTACACGAGCACACCTCTATGTGGGTGACCCACGAGAAACCTCACAGCATTAATTGCACCGACTAGGGATCTTGGCAGGAGATAGCTATAGGAGATCTTATCCTCGACAAAAGACATTACATTGAATGCAATGACTTGTCCCTCTTAAGAAAAAGCAAGATGCCCTATACATGAAGAGAGATATAAAAATATCACTATAGGTACGATTCAAGGATTGATTCCATTCATCTATCTAACTCCCTCACCCTTAAACACACAGTGACTTAGGTATTGGAAGTGCTTCTTGGCACTCGAGGCCCCTCTAACTTTCTTGCTCAGATGACCGATAGAGCAAGGTGGGTGTGAAACACGTTCTTAACAATGTTAACTAAAATGGAATGCCAAGTTCTTGCCATTTCAAAAGATGAAACAAATATTCTCTCTAAATGCATCAAGGCCTCACTTGAAAACTTTACATTTCTACAAAAATTCAACCATAGAAGGCATAGGGAGGTTCGGTTTTTAGATAGTTTCATGAATACTATAGGAGTGTTTGTGAATAGTTACAAAAGCTTTTGGGTAATTGCAAAACCATTATATGGGTTTTCAAGTTTTTACAATTTGAACTCTAAATTTTTAATCTTCACAAAATTGATTCAAGAAATTCAAGAATTTTCCAATTAAATACCACTGTCAATTCCTAGTTAGAAAATTAAGAGATGATTGCCACATGTCAACTTTGGTTGGTTGGCATTGCATATTGATGCCATGAGCCAGCCAATCAAAGATTGAAAAATTGAGAGACTAATGTAACTATATACTTGTGGATTTTTTTAAATTCATATATCAATTTTGCGAAAGTTAAAAACTAAGTCCTTAACTAAAAAAAAAGGTGAAAACTCAGATACTATTTTGTAACTAACCAAAAGTTTTTTAAAATGATGGTTTGATAGAGTTTTAAGAAAGTTGTGGCACTTACTATAAAGTATATTTGGATATGCAAACTTCTTTCAAAGCAGCTGTGAAAAATGATATGATAAATAAATTTTTTTTTTCAAAATTTATTTAAATTAGAAGAAAAGAAAAGGAGAAAAATGAGCACAACCACCCTCTAGTGGTTGGCCTTGCTTATACCAACTCTTGAATTCAAATTGATTTGATTCATTTGATGATGAGTTTTCTTTAGTCAAATGGGTAATCATGCTACCATAGTTACTTTGCCATTAAGCATTTTTAATATTCTAATTACACCAAAGTGAATTGTTTCCATTTTGAGGACTTAAAAGATATTCCTCAGCTCTTCATGTATCTTTGTTGGTACCAACATACACTAATCTTGGAAAAAAAAAAAATCAAATCTTACCACACTTTGAGCTTAAACTTAAGTATCCCACTTAAAATTCTGGGACCAGGGCCTTTGGTTTCTTTAGATCCAACCATCTGCCACACTTTTAGGGTGGCGCATGTCTCTCACACGTCACCACAATCTGTTTGTTTTTGTATTTTTTTCCCGCAAAGCTAAAAATGCTAATCTATAGTTTTCCAAACTATAATTCACCATTTTCACATTTATCTTTATGATTTTTGTTATTTCCCTTTGTTTAGGTTAAAAAAAAGAAAAAGAAATAGTCTCTTGGACATTTGGTCTATAGAGTGAAAGCCCTCTCCTCCTCTAGAGGGTGGGGGATGAAATCTCTACTTTGGGTAGAGTGTTGTCTCTCAATCGGTTTTAGAGAGTTATAGAAGTTAAGATCATACTAGTTACAAAGGAATTTGTATATTGGGGAAGCCCCAATTATGAATAATTGGCTTATAATTGTATCTGGTCACAACTATAACTTTGCTTTCATGAATGAATGAAGTCTATTTCTCAAAAAAAAAAAAAAAGTATCCCACTAAAACCTTAGAGTCCAGGTTAAGAAAGTATTTTAGGGCACCAAAGTTGACAATTCACTCGCTCACAATTTCCCTTTTTTTCACTAACCTTGAAATGTGGCTTAAATTAGCTTAATTTCGCTAAATTGGATCAATGTTGTTCAGTATTAAATCTTTTCTTATATCTTAACTAGCTTAATCCATGAATAGCAGAAATGAGATTAACTTAGACATTGACGACTTAGGGCACCTAAGTTGACAATTCACACACTAACAATTTCCCCCTTTTTCAACAAGCTTAAAAATTCACTTAAGTAGCTTAATTTTGTTTAATTGTATTGAGTTCGTTCATTATTAAACCTTTTCTTATATTTTAATTAGCTTAGTCCATGATTATAGAAAAAAAGATGAACCTAACATGTGCTAAACATTCCCAAGAGAAGAGAGTTACATCACATGGGATAATTGCACTCTGCTCATTATTCCCAAAACCAGTTGCAACCGGAAAAAGAAATGTTATCAATAACCATCATAAATCTGAAATTTTGGACTATTTACTAGCTTGTCATGCGAGGTGAGGAGCCTGTCATGTGAAGGCCGCGCCAATCCATGTGGTGGTGAGCTCGTTGTAAGTGCAGAGTATTGAACAATGTTCCCCTAGCGATGATGAGTGGTAGAGTAGAGCTCACCATCTGGGGTCACTAGGTAGTTAATTTGTAATCTCTAACCCCACTCTCAGCTCAAGAAATTCACACACTAAAATTTCTTAAAGGTCTAATGCTGTCTTATTGCTAGCAAAGCAACACGTCATGCATGCAAGGAGTTGTGGATTCTACGCCCTATATATATAGAAGTACTATATCCCAAAACATAACATACTTCATAATTTCATATCAAAAACAGATCTCTAAAAGGGTTACAACACTTGTCCGATAAGTTTGTAACAAAATGAATAATGGAGACAATGCTTCCTAAATACAATCTAGAAAATTAACTATTGCACTAAGTTGCTTAGCCACTCATGCAGCTTGGCTATGACATATAAGATTACGTCCAAAGGTCGAATAATCTAAGTGATCAGTTCCTTGTCGTCTTCATCTGCTACGGACTAATCAGCCTTATCCAATCTGCCAGGCATGCTTTCTTGATATCCTGACACATCGCCTATCATTCCGAAGATTGTGGGTGAATGGTAGTTGGGATTACCAAGTGTATTTACAAATCTCAGCAAGTAAGTTACCAAGCTACTAACAGGATACATATGCATGTATGATAGTAAAATGATAGGGATGCATCGTGACATGAACATAGGTATGCATAACATGATTTGGCAAATAGTATGACATATACTTGACTAGAAAAATGACATGACATAATCTGACTTGAAAAAATGATGTGACATGATCTGACTTGAAAGATAATGTGACTCATTCTGAATTAACATGAAAATCTATTATTGTATTATGGGGTTACCATGATATCCTTGTCTTATGGAGTTGCCACGATGGTCTTGTCTCATGGAGTTGCCACGATGTTCTTGTCTTATGGAGTTACCATGATAGTGTAGTCTTGTCTCATGTGATTACCATGGTTTATTAATAATGACTTGCAAAATAATTTGAGTATGCAGACGTAACATGACTAGAGTTGGAAAATATTTCATGATGGACTCGTGTGACTCATTATATGTAACCATGACGTGTAACAAATAAACATGTACAGTAAAAATGATATGGCATGTAACACGTAAATGTATAACAGATAACATGATATTCATGGCATGTAACAAATGAATTTATAATAGATGACATGACATGCATATCATAGCATGTTATAACAATTTATAATAATCATAAGTGACAATAATATAATGATAATAGTCTTACCACCGCACATACATAAGTCACCGGAATAAGTTAGAGGCTAACTTACAATGATTGTGGGTGACTTAAAAAGTAGCGTGAAATAGCGTGAACTAAAATGAGATATTTCTAAGGGTTAGAATATCTCACTAAACACTTGGAAACATTAATTTGTTTTACTTATGGTTGAGTTGCAAATATACTCTTCTACTTGTGAGAAATTACAATTTTGGCCATAAATTAAGGATTTTGCATACTGACTCCAAATCATATCAAAATTTACATTTCTCACATAAATTTGTCCTAAATCCAAATATTCAACCACAAAAATTTAAAACACCACACAACTATGTGAACTATCTTCTTAGGCCGATTCACATATATAGGTCAAAACTTAAATTTTGTAGCAACTAATCCAAACTTCAGACTTTCATACTTAAACCAATTTTTACAATACTTAAAAATCATATCCTATGTTCTAAAATCATACTAAGACATCAAAAAATAAATTTCACAAAAATCACAAACTCATTACACCAAGTTTAGGTCAATTAAGACCAACTCTTGATGTTCTTGGTCTAATGCTTTCCAAATCAATTCCAAGGACTCAAAAAGTAAGTAATCATACTCTTAACATGTTCATCATTCAAATATAAGTACTATCATGCTTGCTCAAACAACAAAATTTACAAAAATGCAAGCTACAAAGTCAGTTTGCATTTAAACATCAAAATAGAGTACACCATGCTTTTGGTCTTAGATCAAAATCACTAGATCCTTAATTTTAATAAAATAAAAACTCAAGAAATAAAACCATATACCTCATACTCAAGTTATTACTTGATTCCAGCAATAAATCTAGCATCACATGGCAAAATGTTTACCAAGACATAAAACCAAACAGAGAGCCTCTAGTTTGAGTCCTAAACAAACTTTTGCATGTATAAAATCATGCCATCAAAGATCT
This sequence comes from Carya illinoinensis, assembly GCF_018687715.1. NCBI lineage: Eukaryota > Viridiplantae > Streptophyta > Magnoliopsida > Fagales > Juglandaceae > Carya > Carya illinoinensis. Next base: position 30,221,069 of record NC_056754.1, on the reverse strand, counting down.
AATCCAATAATCTCTAAAAATAAATTTCCAAAACATAGATGAAACCCTCAGGAGCATCATATGTAAACATCAAAGCCATTAGATCAAATTTCCACAACAAAAGATAATAACTCCACCAAAACAGAAACTCTTTTGATGCTTCCAATTTCTAACTTTCCCAAATCATGGAAAACTCTTTATAAAAACTATTAACATGCAATAAATCCAAACCTAAATTTCATATCAACATGTTAAAACTTCATCATAGCACGATCTACCCAAGATTTTACCAAAACTTTCATCAAAATATCAAAGTTTCAATAAACATCCAGATTGTTGTCCATTATGGCCTTTGCATGCTCAAACCAACCATATTTTCACCCATAAAAAGTGCATGAAAAGTTACCCAAAATATACAAATGGAAATTGGCTCAAAGAAAACAAAATGCATGTAGAAAGTTTCATGATAATCGACTTACAAAGGGCTAAAAAATGCAATGTAACTATCGCCAGAAAAACTGTCTGAAGCTCTCACTTGAGTTCTCTCCAAACAAGTGAATGAAAAATAACCAAAGAGTGAGGAGAATGAATGAGGCATGCTTTATAGGGAGAGAGGGTTGACATGAGGTGGCTGAGTAACCTCTTGATGGTGGTTTTTCAGTTAAAACAATGGGCAAAACCATGGGCTACTCAGCCCATGGTATTTGGGCTACCGCTATCAAGAAGGGTAGGTTGTTTAGGGTTTCCTTTTGGCTTCCCATCCAAGCACTATTTGGGCTGACATGTCAACCATATGGCTGCCTTGGGTGGTGAGGGAAGCTTTCTCAAGAAGCTTTGCATTGAAGGTGGTTTTTTATGGGCCAAAATGGGCCTACTTGAATGGGCCTCAAGTTAGAGTATATTTGTGGTTTTGTTTAGGGTTTCAGTTTGATCAAGTCTAAATCTGATTTTTCTTGGCCCAAAGTGATTGCAAAGATGTAATAGAGTGGTTACAGGTGGATGAGTAAAACATTGAGTGATTAATTGCATGCATAAGTGATTAAACACTTAATCAAAATTGGGTCACAATTGGATTTGAAATCAAGGTTTAGGGTTTTTGCCATCATGAGAATTTTAGAGTTTCAATTGCAATCCAATGGTTTGGAGTTCCACTAGGGTTAAAGCCCTCTTTTGGTTGGTCAAAAAGTGGTTGGAATAGTGTTTGCATAAGTGACACGATCACATGACTTGAATTGTCTTCATTCCATCACACTTAACCCTCTAAGTAACAAGTGCCCCATTACGATCACATGACTTGAATGGCTAGAAATATACCGGTCCATCCAAGAAGTAATTATAGTGATCCTAAGTGGATTTGGACATTCTACATAGCAATTTGTTGATTGTTTGAACCAGGTGTTTAGTGGCACTATCCCAGGTGTCATTACTCACTAGGAGTGGCAATTCATGTTTTTGAGTCATGTCAAGTCATAAACATTCGACTATATAGGTCAACTTAAATCCAGCCCATTAAGCTAAACATGTCAAATTTTCAAATCCTAACCCGACTCATTTAGATAATGGGTCATGTTGTGTCACTCATTTAATAATTAATTTGAAATATGTCAACACGACACGATTCAATAAACCTATTTCATATAAATGGGTTGAACTAAAATGCATAATCCATTTGACTTGATTAACATAATTTTACATAAAATTTAAAATATATATTCATTAGTAGCTACAATATCTAAAAAAGTAAAATAACCTACTAACAAAAAATATCAATATTTTTTAAATTTTAATAAATAATAATACCAACATTATAAACTTTACAATAACAAACATGAACATAGATCCAAAATAATAATCTCAATAGTAAAAATATAAGTATACTGAGAAATACCAATATTACACCTTAAAAATAATAAAATTGTAATTTTGAAATAAAATCTAAACAAGTCAAAATGGGTTTATTTCGGGTTAAGCGGGTTGACCCGTTTATAAATCATGTCTTAATGGGTCATGTGATGACCCGCTTTCGCGTGTATTTTCGCTGAAGGGTTGTTTTTATTTTAATTAATATATTAGTTTATTTATTTTAATTTATTGCGCTTTAAAATTTGTTTTTAATTTATTTGATGTTGTGTTTTATTTATTTTAGTTGTTTTACAGTTTTTAATCTCGTTTCGGCAGATTTGTTTTATTTTCCCGGAGTGAGGATTGGACCTCATCTCTTTCCTACATCTCTTTTTCCCTTTTTCCTTTTTCCTTTTTTCTCTTTTCTTCTTTCTTTTTCTTTTTCTCTTTTTTCTTTCTTTTCTTTTTCTTCTTCCTTCCTCTCCCGATCGGCTCTCTCTCTCTCTCTCTCCTCTCCCACGCCGTAAGCCACCCAACCCCTCGACCCGCCGCCGTCCGGCCGCCGTGCGGCACACTGCCCCCACCGGTTGAAGCCCCTCACTCTGGCACAACCCCCCACCAAATCCCAGCCCCATCCGGCCAGCCGTTTGGCCGGAAAACGCCCTTGAAGCCCCCACGGTTTTTGCCTCGATCCGCCGCCATCGCTCCACCTCCGGCCACCATTTCTTCACCACTTCATCACCGGTCCCTTGCCGTCCTAACCCATCCATTTTCGGCCTCTAATAGCCACCGGAACAGCTCCCGCGAGCTAGCTTTCCTTTTTGGGAAATCCGGCCTCCCTCCGCCGTTTTCGCCGCCACCCACGGCCAACCACCACTTCCAATAGTTTCATAATCATCCCTAGACCATTCCCTATCAATCCCAAGTCCTGGTTTGTCCCCGTTCAAAAGTGGGTATTTTACAACCCACAGCCACAATGAATTTTCACTGTTACGTTGCTTTTTCTTCGCTGTTTGCAACGCCGCAAGCTTTCTAAAAATACCATATAGCGCTGTAAGTATTTTCCAAACCCTATTTTCAGATTTAAATATATATTGCTCTTTCAATAATTTATCTGCTGGTTGGTTGATTCCAGATTGAGTTCGAGGAGTTTGGAGGTCGGATGGATGGAGGACGGAGTTGCTTGTTTTATTGAATTATGTTGGTTGATTATTTTTGTGCATTGATATGGCATTTACATGGTGCATGCACGTGTGTTTTTAATTAATTGAGAAAAGCCTATTTATTGGCGTAAGTGGACTTACGGGTGCGTGTGTATCACGACCCCAAGCCGGGATGGGGTATTATCTCGGTGGAGCTCCTCTGGTCACTCGGGAGCGGAATAAACTGAGTGATGTCCCCTGGGTTGTTGCTGGGCGACAACGGGAGCGGGGGCTAGGGGATGCTTGGCTACGAACGCGCCGGGTGCGAAACCGGGTATCGCCCTACTCACCGACTCCGTGGCCCTTTGCTGGTGAGGGCTAGAGGATGCTTGGCTACGAACGCACAGGGTGCGGAACTGGGCATCGCTCGTTTGGTGTCACATGCGTGGTGGTACTCTGCGGTGTGGCACTGGAGTCAGGGTGTGCGGATGACCCCTAGGGGAGGTCATGGTACATACGGATAAAATGGATAATGGTTTGAGATGAATAAAGGCCAAATGTGACTTTTGGCGTGATATTAGGAAAGGATATGTTTTTGGGCCAAATGGGATTTTTGGCGTGCGTGGAAAAAATATGTTTTTATGGGTTTTCCGCATTGGCATCACTTCATGCATATTGTTTGAGTTCTATATGCTTTTATCTAGTGGTGTTTGGATTTTACTTATCTGCGATACCATTTTTGGTTCCGTAGATTTTGGTGCAGGATTCGAGGAGGAGGAGGAGGCTGAGCCCGAGGATGCGGCTCCGCCGGAGTTTTGAGTCGAAGTTATGCTTTATAGTTTGGTTTAAAACTATATTCGTGTTTTGTAATATTTTATTTATGTATGTTTTAAACAGCTTATATTATATTAAGAAAATTCTAGTACTTAGTTATATGACTTTCGTTATCCGCTGCGTTTTCTTTCGTGTACATTTGTTGCTTTCGCACACACTTGGCACTCGTCGATAGGGTGGTGACCCGAGTTGTCACCATCCAGACGTCTCGATTTCCCCGTGTCCGTGCGTGGGGATTTGGGGGCGTCACAGGTTAGCTTGTTTTGACCCGAATCTGTTAACATCAAACCTAAATTTGCTAATTTTGTGTCGTATTCATGTTAGATTCATGGGTCGTGTCACAAATTTCCACCTTACTATTCATCCAAAAAATTGTAAAAGGTATTATTGCACCATAAAGTACTAAATAATCATATAAGTCTAGTGATGTAATTCATTTTGCGAAATTTGATTCCTAAGTGCCTCGATAAAAAGGCACCCATGGCTACTATTTATCTGGAAAGCAAGAAATGTGTTATTGCACCAAAAATTGTAAATACTTATCTGAGGCTAATGGTGCAATTTGCTTCACCAACTTATACTCCTAGGTGCATTAAATAAATAAAAATGCAACTTTATCACCATAGCGAGTTAGGATCTGACTATGCTGACAAACTAAAACTTAAATAGTCATTTGATTTGTGAAATATTTTGGAATTTCGTGAGATCTTGCAAGCTGTTACAATTTCCCCATTTGTTGGATTGAGGTGACCATAGGAATCTACAAGGATTAGATCATAAGGAGACCTACCCTCAATGATGGGGGACATCCATAGCAGTCTTTGAGGATCAACTTCTAGGAGACTCACTCTTTTAGCAACCATATATAGGGGTTTCTCAGGATGGGATACTGAAGAGACTTTCCCTTTGTAAGTCTTGGGTGCCTATAGGTATGTCCGAGGATGGAACTTCAACAATAGTTGCCCTTGATGATGCACAGTATCCATATGGGTTTACTAGGATGGTACCTTGAGGGGAACCACTCTTTTCTAGACTTATCCTTTGGATGTGTAGAGGTCAAAAAATAAAGTGGGCCTTGGTTAAATTTGTTACCAAGTCCATATTTTGAGTATTATTGCATTTTGGGACCTAATAACGTTTTGTGTAAGTTATCTGACATGAAGATTTTTATAATTATGAAATAAACTTATGATGATATTTTCATGTAAACTATTGACCTAGTTTCATGAGATAAACTTATGATGATATTCTCATGTATTATATTTATGGCTAGTCCTTAAGGTTGGTACCACATGGCTTGCAACATATACAATGTGACAAGGGTATAGGCTTGAGGTCCATTCCTGGTGGATGCATGCATGTGGCAATGCCATTATGAGTCATGTGATGCGTGCATGAGATTTTAGGCGAAGAATTGTAATGTGGATTTTTATGCATATTGTATATATATATAATGCATTGCAATACTCAAGTTATTTTGACTAAAGTGCAACTTTAGATTTAATATTTGACATTTTGCAATTAACAAACTTAAGTATGCACCAAATCTTTCACACAATACATTACACACTCAAAAGTCACATTTTTGTTTTGAAAATGTCCATTTCGTTAAGGTATACACCATGGTATCCCCCTATGGCTCATTTTGTCATACTGTGGATAACAACCATGCATGTGACTTCATAATAAGTGATGCCCATTTTCGCATCCAGTAGATTCATGGCCAAGCCTACTCTAGCCTCCACCAAGAGAGAGGCAACAACATTGACCCGAAATCTTTATAGTCTCGCCCAAGCCTGTTGTTGTCTGGCGACAACCTAGGAAATGTCACTTAGCTTTATGCACTCCTAAGTGATCAGAGGAGCTCCACTAAGATAATGCCCCATCTCAACTTAGGGTAGTGAAATGCATGCACCCACAAAAGCTATTAATACAAGAACCAACAATTTTACAAATTTCAATTATGATGTACTCCAATAATGTAGTAGTTAGACTGGTTCAAAAGAATCCAGTGGAGTTTTGAAAGAAAAACAACTGTCGACAGAGGCTATGATTAATCAAGCTTTGGCATTGCGAAAGACTTTCAAGACAATCAAGGGAGCTCCTATGGGCTGTATTAACAAAAGTATAAAGTGGCAACTTCCTCGTCAAGGTGTTTTTAAACTTAATGTAGATGGGGTTATGTTATATGAATAAAGAAGTGCAGGTGAGGTCCTTATGGTAGCTAGTAAGAAGGAAATGGCAGTTCAAGACTCATTCGAGATTGAGGTTCTTGCTATCCTTAGAGGTTTGCAACCATGTCTTCCTCTTGGTTGACAGGAATTGCATATGGAAAGCGTTTCCTCTTAATAGTAAAAGAAATCTAAAATTCACTAAAATCAAGATCCTTGTTGGGAAATATTGTGACGCCCCCAAATCCCCACGCACGGACACGAGGAAATCGAGACGTCCGGATGGTGACAACCCGGGTCACCACCCTAACGACGGGTGCCAAGTGTGTGCAAAGGTAACATATGTGCACGAAGAAACACGCAGCGGATAATGAAAGTCATATAACTAAGTACCAAAATTTTTCTTAACGTATTACAAGCTGTTCAAAACATACATAAAATATTACAAAACACTAACATAGCTTTAAACCAAAAACAAAGCATAACATCAGCAACCCGGCGGAGCCGCATCCTCGGGCTCAGCCTCCTCCTCCTCATCCTCAAAACCTGCACCAAAAGCTACGGAACCAAAAATGGTACCGTAGGTAAGTAAAACCCAAACACTACCAGATAAAAAGACATAGAACTCAAACAAAATGCATGAAGCATGCCCGATGCACAAATCCCATAAAACATGATTTTTCCACACACGCCAAAAATCTCATTTGGCCCAAAAACACATATTTTCCAAAAACTGCGCCAAAAGTCACATTTGGCCTCGATAACTGTCTCAAACCAAAAACCATTTTATCCGTATACACCATGACCTCCCCTAGGGGTCATCCGCACACCCTGGCTCCAGTGCCATACCGCAGAGTACCACTACGCATGTGACACCTAACGAGCGATGCCCAGTTCCACGCCCCACGTGTTTATAGCCAAGCATCCTCTAGCCCTCACCAGCGAAGGGCCACGGAGTCGGTGCGTAGGGCCCGGTTCCGCGCCCAACGCGTTCGTAGCCAAGCAACCCCTAGCCCCCGCTCCAGTCGTCGCCCAGCGACAACCCAGGGGACATCACTCAGTTTATTCCGCTCCCGAGTGACCAGAGGAGCTCCACCGGGATAATACCCCATCCCGGCTTGGGGTCGTGATACACACGCACCCGTAAGTCCACTTACGCCAATAAACAGGCTTTTCAGAATTACACAAAAACACACGTGCATGCACCATGTAATGCCATATCAATGCACCAAAAATAAACAACCAACATATATCAATTAAACAAGCAACTCCGTCCTCCATCCATCCGACCCTCGAACTCCTCGGACTCAGTCCAGAATCAACCAACCAGCAGATAAAATAATTGAATGAGCAATATATTTTTAAATCTGAAAATAGGGTTTGGAAAATACTTACAGCGCTATACGGTAATTTTAGAAAACACCCAGCGTTGCAAACGGCGGAGAAAAAGCAACGTTACAGTGAAAAATCACTGTGGCCGTGGGTTGTGAAATACCCACTTTTGAACGGGGACAAACCAGGGCTTGGGATTGATAGGGAATGGTCTAGGGATGATTGTGAAGCTATTGGAAGTGGTGGTTGGCCGTGGGTGGCGGCGAAAGCGTCGGAGAGAGGCCGGATTTCCCAAAAAGGAAAGCTAGCTCGTGGGAGCTGTTCCGGTGGTCGTTGGAGGTTGAAAATAGGTGGGTTAGGACGGCAAGGGATCGGTGATGAAGTGGTGAAGAAATGGTGGCCAGAGGTGGAGCGACGGCGGCGGATCGGAGCAAAACCCGTGCAGGCTTTAAAGGGGTTTTCCGGCCAAACGGCCGGCCGGATGGGGGTGGGAATTGGTGGGGAGGTGCACCGGAGGGAGGGGAGTCGAGCGGTGGTGGCGGTGTGTAGCACGGCGGCCGGACGGCGGTGGTCGAGGGGTTGGGCTGTCGCACGGTGTGGGTGAGGAGAGAGAGAGGGTCGACGGACGCGGGGGAGAAGGAAAGAAAATGAAGAAGAAAAGAAAAAAAAAAGAAAAAGAAAGAAAGAAAAAGAAAAAAAAAAAGAAAAGAGAAAAAGGAAAAAGAAAAAGGAAAAAGGGAAAGGAGGTGTAGGGAAAGAAGATGAGGTCTAGTCCTCATTCCGGGAAAACAACACTAAACCGCCACAACGAGATTAAAAACCGTAAACAACTAAAAGAAATAAAACACAACATCAATTAAATTAAAAACCAATTTTAAAACGCAATAAATTAAAATAAATAAACTAATATATTAATTAAAATAAAAACAACCATTTCAGCGAAAATACAAGCGAAAGCGGGTCATCACAAATATTGTTGAAGATATCAAACAATTAATGCAAAGATTTCAGAAATGCACTATTCAACATGTATATCGACATTTTAATGAAGCTACTCATAAACTTGCTAGATATGCATCGAATGTGGATGACATAATTGTTTGGTGGGACTATGTTCATTTTTGTATTCACCAAGTCATTTGGACTGACAAGTACTTGTAATGCTTTTGCTGTTATTAATAAAGTTGTGTTTCTTATAAGAAAAGATGCAGTAGTTAATTACATGAGAAATCACATAACAACAAAAGTATTTAATATAAAAAACACAACATTTAAACAACAAACAGAGCACTTCCCATGGCACATAAAAAACTACACATAGACCCATCACAAATCAAACAATTATCCCATCACTTCACATGTCACATAGCCACATCACAAACTAAACTTCATCCCAACACTTTATATGACACACTATCACAACACAATTACACAGTTTATCCCAACACTTCACACAGCGTACAATTCACAACATCAGAGCACAAAACATGATTGCACAATATCAATTACAGTTATTCCAAGGTTAGTCCGAGAGCTACTTACAGAGCGGAGGTAAACTTTATGGATGATCGAAGTGTCTCGAGCTCTGCTTGCCGGTCATGCTCGTTCTTGTATGTGGGTCTCAAGGTGGTCATCCAAGGGGTCTTGGGAGTCTCTGATAGAGGCATTGAACATGACACAGAGACAAAGAGCAAGAGAGAGAGATATGTAGAAAAAGCTTATAGGAAAGCGGATTTGGGTGGCTAATGGTCAGAGAGAGAGAGAGAGAGAGAGGGCTTACTAGCCCGGTCTCAAAGTCAGATGGAAGCTATAGCTTTTGTAATGGTAACAAACAGAGAGGGAGAAAATGAGAGAAAGAGAGTGCGAGAGAGGGAGGAGAGGAATCTAAGGAAGGCAATGAGATCAGGAGGGAGGGAGGGAAGCCTGCTAGGGATGGCGTAGCATGAAGGGTGATGGTGGCAACTAGGGTTTTTTAACGCAGAAAGGGCAAAGCTTTCCAAGAAAGGAAAAGATAGAGTGAGTGAGTGGTGATTGGAGAGTGAGTTGGAGGTGGAAGATCTACGGTGGTGTGTGTGCCAGAGTGTGTTAGACTACTACTAAGGCAAAGCACTAAACGAGAGAAATAGAGAATGAGAAGGATCTGAGAGAGATGATGAGACCAATAGATGAAATGGTGGTGATGGAGAGAGTGAGGTCGTTGAAGGAAAAAGAGAGATGGTTGGAGAGGGAAGGGTTATCGGTATATTTATAGGCTAGGAAGCCCACCATGGGCAGCATAGTCCTTAACTGTGGTTGGTGGTAGTGGATGGCGGTCAGGTGGCAAAGGAGGGACTGGGGTTTGGCATTCATGTGGGTTTGTGTAATTGATGTGTAGAATGACATATAGGGGGCTAAGAAGTTGTAGGTCACGAGAGCTGCAGAGGGAAGGGGGGCATGGGAGGGAAGGGAGACAACATATGTGATGCCCTAGATTTTGTTTGGGATCGGATAGATTATGAAGTGTTGAAACATGCAAATAAGGTTACCTGCTCCCGTTTATGACAAATAAAGATGTAATGCACCTAGCATGCATCTAACAGTATGCAATATATACAAACGGGTAATTTTATTTTTCTTTGACTAAAAATCACTGTACCAGATACTACATCCCAAAATATTATATGATTCATAATTTCATAACAAATTGATAATTGTAATGATACAAAACTGGTCTATTATAATTGTAACATAAATAAGTACTGGAGACAATGCTCCTCAAGTATAGCACTAAAGGCATAATTACTAAGCTAGCTCATTGAGCCGCTTGTGCAACTCGGCTAAGATAGCCATGATCCTATCTAAAAACAAGAGGACTAAAGTAATAAACTTATTTTTTTCACATCAGGACCTACTCAACATCATCCAATTGGTCCTGTACTGATTCTCCATGTTCTGACACATGATCTACCATTCTAGGGGGAATGGTAGTTGGGACTATCAAATAAGATTTGATTAGAAATCTTGGCAAGAACTTAAATGGAAATATACAAATGCATGCATGATAGTAAAATGGTATGAATACAAAGTCACATGAACATGAACATGCATGACATGACTTGACAAATAGCATGTAATGTGCTTACATAAGTGAAAACTTGACATGGGTTAATTGGAGTAATATGTTCCATGGAGAACTAAAGCTTGGGTAAAGCCTAGAGTGGAAATTGATTGGTGAAAATACTTTGATTTATTTCAATTCATAAATTAAGTTTTATTGTTTAAGATTTTATAATTGAATTCTCTATTTGTTTTGGAATTTTTTAAGTTTGAGACAATTATATTAAATCTTGCTATCATTTTTCGTAAGCTATAGGATTATAAATATATGATTATGACTTAAATAGTTGTTTTTCATGTCATTGATGTGATCTTTTGTTGCACTATTGTTTGTGAACATAGTGTCGTCTATAGATTTGATATTTAATTTTATATATGAAAGCTGTGGTTTGTAAAGAGGGGAATAGATTCTAGAATTAAATTTGAGAAAGTAGATGAATATAACGTCATATATTCCAATTAAGAATTTAGTGCTATAAATCTTAATTGTGTATATAGTTGGATTGAAAAGGCCAGAGTATTGGATCCAATTGATTGAAACTTGAAGCTTTACTTACCTTTTTATCTGTACCCTAATCTCATTTTAATTGCATGCTTTAGGTAGAATTTTCATATTCTTGTTATATTATCATTTAATCTTTTCCCCTAAACTTACATATGGTAGCATTTCTTCCGACTCCTTGTGGATCGACACCCTGAACTATACTATAACACTGTGTAATAGTTTGGGTGTAATCAGTGTCCTATTGGCAAATGTGTCTTTGAGGAACATATCTTATTGGAATGAACATCTAACAAGATGAGCCTCATTGGTTAAGGTTCGTTGCCAATCACGATGGTTCCTTGCCAATCACGATGGTTACATGCATTATCCTATGATCTAAAAATGATGCATTATGCGTAGTTTCAAGCCTTCCCTACCTTGTATCCCATGAACTTCTTATGTATGTTCCTTTGATACTAGTGGCCTTTCCTTACCCATGGCATTACCCATCCTTGGCATGTCGTCATCACTCCATGCAAGGATATCACTATGCTTGATGAGGATCTACTTCATCTACTCTTCGAGGTCTAGTGCCATGCACATCCATATTCTCGTAGTACCCTCTAGTTGCCCAAGATAAAGGCAACCAACTCCAAAGGCTAGGGCCCGAATTGGCTACGCAAAACTAAAAATCTTATTTCATCTCATCTCAATTCATCATTACAACTTTTTCAAATCCCCATACAAAATATAATAAACAATTTAACTTTTTCAAATCTCAATACCAAATTAATATTAAAAAATTATATTATAATAATATTTTATTCATTACTATTTAAAACATCTCATCTCATCTCATCTCATATGTGTAACCAAACGAGGCCTAGCTACTTCTCATTTCTTCTGCTCATTCTCATTCTGAGTCTTGATCAATCGCTCAATGAGCTTGAGTGGTGGCAGAATAGAATCTCCATTCGCTCCTCTGGCTTTTGTAAGGCGAACCTCTCCTCCCATGTTCTTCAACTCCTGGACATACGTAAAATTCCAGTGCCGACATGTGTTTAGAGTTAGGCGACCAATGATAGCATTAAGTGATGACAAGGCTCTCACCACTAGGAAGTCTACCATCATGGTTGTAGTGCAGGGCTTGGTTCCTGTGATGCTCCCAGATTCTGCTTGCACTTTGGTAGACTCTGAAGTGTTGGGACATGCAACACAAGGTTTTCTGCCCCCATTCATGACAAATAAAGATGTAATGCACCTAGCATGCATCTAATAATATGCAATATACATAGTGGATATTTTTTTTCTTCTTTGAGCAATACTATGTACCAGAAATAACATATCTGAAAAACATAAACATACTTCATAAAATCCACATAACATATGTTCAAAAGTTGCAGTGTATGTCCAAAAATCTGTAACATCACAAGTACTGGAGACAACACTCCTTAAGTACATGTAAAGACCACTAATATATATATATACTAGGCTAGTCCTTCAAGTAGCTTGCGCAACCTGGCCAAGGAAGCCAACATACTATTGATGAAATGGAGCATCGAGGCCATAAGCTTTGCATCATTGAGTTGGCGCCTAATCCACCTCCTCTAGTGGCACATCATACTAATCCTGATCTTGGCACATGATCTACCATTCTAGAGAAAATGGAATTTGGGACTACCAAGTGAAATTTGATTACAAATATCAGCAAATCAACAAATAACTTTAATTAGCAGTGTACAGATGCATGCATGAAAGTAAAAACATGAATGCTGACATGAACATGAGTAAACATGATATGACTTGCTGGAACTAACGTGAACTGAATTGACATGAAATGAACTTGGACTATACATAAGATGGAGTGATATGAAATTGAACATGATGTGAACTGAACCTGAACTGATCTTGAAACTGAACATGAACTTGGAATCTTATTCCTATAATAACCGATTGATTAGACATGAACTGTAGATACTACACAGGTCCCCTTAGGTTGTGTACCCCTACCAATACCGCGTCACATCACAGGTTCTGCACCAGCTGTAAGTATGTTAACATATGCATCATACCATAGGTATATGTATCCATTGTGAGTATGTAATATAAGCATCTCATGGTAGGTATCTGACTTGCATTAGTGCGTATAACATGAATGTGAACTGTGGTTGGCACCATCAGCGTTGGCGCCTGACTTTGCTATGGCGACTAGTTATTTAAGCCCCATTCGAAGCCTGTTGATCGTACTTTATCAACCCAGAGAGTTGCACACTAGTTTAAACACTCTAGTATGAACAATGGAGTTCTACTAGGATATTACCCCATCCTAGCACTAGAGGTCATGATAAACATAAAAGACTCAACTGACTTGATAATATTGTTTTTCATGACAAACTCCAGACTTGTGACATAGCATGGCGTGAAATGAAATGACAGATGATGTAGCTTGACATGATGTAAGATGTACATGAGACTAGTAATATGACATGAAATTATGTGTAACAGATAAACATGAATTAATCGTGAAAGGCAATAGTTATGTATGGCATAATATGACATAACGTGCATCATATATATATATACATGTATTGGAATTAAATCAAGCATGATATAACTTAAAATATACATATTCATAAAACATAAATGATGGTTTCTCTAACCATCATATTTTTTTTTGAGAAGAGCGGAAGGTCACATGTCCAAGAGTGACCCCCTCTCATATTTATTAAAATAACTCCCTCACTTTTGGCGGAGGAATACCGTGGAAACAAAAACAAATAACAAGGAAAAAACCAAAAGAACCATAACCAAAATACTAAACAAAAACAGCCCTACTAGTCAAGAAACCAAACCATAAGAGAACCAAGGAAAAACCAGACCTAACATCTTAAAGATGGGAGGCCTAAATTATCAAAACGGATCAAACCTTGCAGAATCCGAGGCATACTACAATTATTATATTACACCAAATCCACTCCTGAAACCTCAGATTTGGCTAACCAATCCGCCACCCTATTACCTTCACGTAAGACATCATATACACATAAATACCGTGAAAGAAAATTAAAGGCTAACTTACAACGATTGAAGTATGACAAAATTAAGCATGAAATAATGAAAACTATAAGGAGACATTTCTAAAGGTTAGAAACTCCTTACAAGTATACTTAGAAAAATAGAATTATGGAATTAGAGTAAAATGACCATTTTACCCTTGTGTGTGAAAAAATGGCTATTTTACCCATAACTTAAGGATTTCATATCCTAACTCAAAAGCTCACCAAAATTCACATTCCTCATGTAAATTTTGCCTTAAATCCAAATATTTAATTAGAAAATTTTAAATCACAACATAGCTAGAAGAACCAAGCATGTGATGAAATACACTAAGACTAAAATCCTTGGTTTTTGTTGCAATTCTTTCAAACTCCAATTTTCATGCTAAAATTGAATCATTCAACATAAAAAATCATATGTTATGCTTTAATATCAGGCTAGTGCATTAAAAAAACACAAATCATAAAAACCATTGTTAACTTCGTGTTTTGTACACCAATGGGTCAGGCTCTCAGCAATTTGGGTCTTCAGTCTTGTGTCCTGTGAACATAGAGAAAAGGTCGAAGGGAGGTGGCTGGGGGAGCCTCCAATGCCTAAGTCAATACTACTTTTAGAAAGTATGCAGGAGAGTAAAGAAAAGTAGAGAATTGAAAGAGTATATCGAGTGTGTAGAGCCTAATCCATTTTCGATACATGGGGGGTTCCCTTTTATACATGGCTTCAAGGGTCAGGCAGCCATGCCTTGCAGCTAGGGGGTGTCCTCCCAAAGTCCCTTCTGCCATACCCATTTAATTTGGTGTGACCCTCTGAGACTTGAATTTAATGCGGCATGATCCTCTGGTGGCCACATTTAATATGGCGTGACCCTCTGCTTCGTCTTAGAGTTCAGTTATGTTGAGATGGCGTGTTCTTCCCTTTTTGCCTGGGCAGATTTCTTGCACTCCTTGGATAGTGGACTATCCTCCACTCCTACCAAATCAAGTTTATTCAGGTCGGGAGCCCTTTAGTTAGGTCGACCGGTGGCTTAGTTGGTATAGGCCTCTGGGTATTGGGCTTTGCCACTAGGCCTTGGAGAAAAAACCCCCTAACAACCATAATTTTCTTCATGCCAAAACATCAAATTTTTTTTTTATACCATAAAGAACAACACTTGATGTTCTTAACTCTAAGAACTCCGAAAGTTCAATATTCTTAACATAACCATTAATCAATCCTAAGAAATAGCATGCTTGAATAAACAAGTAAAAAAATACAAAAATCCTAAAATGCCAACCAATTCTATTGGCTCGCACATTTTCTCCAAAATCGAGTACCACATGTTTTGGTCTTTTTTGATCAAACCACTAGATCTAACCTTTCCATGAAATAAACCATCAATAAACAACATCATATGCTTCACATTCAAGTCCTAAAATGGATTTAAGCATTAAACTCAAGATCACACCCGGTGATCCTCAAGTTTGTATTTTAGCCGAACATCAACATGCATAAAAATTCATTCCCTCAAGATCGCAACCATAAATCTTCAAAATAACTTCCTAACACATATATCGAAGTCTCAAGAATAATATATGTGAATTTCAAGACCATAGGAAAATGCTTTCACAACAAAATATCCATGCTTATTCAAAACAAAAATTGTTTTTATACCTCTAGTTTCTAACTTTCCCGTATCATATGCAAGAAACTCTTACAAAACTCTCATATCATACAAAACTCTTAGTAAAAACTCTCAATATGCAACAAACTTAAATCCAACTTGAATTTTAATATTTTAAACATAAACCATAAAAATATTGAACCAATATCTTAGGAAAATTATCAAAAAAATTAAAGAATCACACATTATCTAGATTATCGCTCAATATGACCTTTTCATGCTTAAACAGACTTTTAGCTAATCAAAACTCCATGAAAAATATATTGTTGGATTCTATACTCAAAGATGAAAAACTTATTTGAAGAGAGTTTCTTGAGAATCTACTTAAAAATGCTTCAAATAGTTCAAGCAAGAAAGGCCAGAAAAGCTGTCTAAATCTTCTCCTTGAGTTCTCTCCAAGAAAGTGTTTCAAAAGTAACAAAAGCCTAAGGAACAAGCCATGGATGACTTATATATTGCTGGTTGGGGTTGAGAGGCGATGTGAGTGTGGCTTTTTGGTGAGTGGTTGTCAGCCAAGACCATGCCCAAAACTAGGGACTATAGCACACGGTTTTGAACCTTGAAGCTACCGTGTGATATGGTGGTGGTGAGGCTTTGATTTCCTTCCCATCAACCACTATTTGGGGCTAACATTGGCCATGGAAGTACACTCATTGTAGTGGGAAATCTTCTCCAAGAAGCCATGCATAGGTGGTGCAATTCGGTGGGCCTTAATGGGCCTAAACCGATTGGGCCTCATTTGGGGTTTCAATAGGGTTTGGTTTGGCGTTTCGGTTTCTAACAAGTCCAAATCTAGTTTTTTTGACCCAATGAAAATGCTATAGTACAAAAGAATGGATAAGGGTGTAATGGCACAAATTTGAATGTTTAATAGCATGTGGAAGTAATTTAATCAAGTGATTAAATACTATACTATAACCAGCTTCATTTAGGGTTTGGGAAATCATTTAGGGTTTCAGCTTCCACAAAGTATTTGGGGTTTCACTAGGGTTGAAATCCTCTTTGGTTTGGTACAAAAATGGATAGTTGGGTAGAATAGTGTTGTCATGATCACAAAGCTTGATTTACCTTCTTTTCCATCACATTTCCATTTTATGGTTCCTCTTGGTGCCAAGTGTCCTATATTATTCACCAAGAGTGGGTAAGATCTTGCCAAGTATCCAAATGAGACTTTTTTAGACTGATTTGGACATCTTGGATTGTGTGCCACATGGTGCTAACACATAAGTTACTATTCACTCCAAAAATTGTGAAAATAATTTTGCACCTTAAAATCCTAAATAATCTTATGAAACTAGGACTATACTTCATTTTATGAATTTCACTCCTAAGTGTCTCGAACAAATTAAGACGCATTTTTGAATAGCTATTGTGCAGAAAAAGAAAATCCTTTTATTTCATCGTAAAATCCTAAATATTCATATGAGACTAATGGCTTAGTCCATTTCTCATTCTCACATTCCTAAGTATCTCAAATAAATAAAATTGCTATTCTGACACCTAATTGAGCTAGAAATTGACCATGCTAACGGATTCAATCCTATGTGATTGCTCGATTCGTTAGATCTTTCCTAAGTTTTCACGATGTTCCTAAAACCTAAAGAAATCCATCCACTAAAATTCAGGTATGCTATTACAATCCCCGCTACAATGGGTAAAGTGATAGTGCTGATAGGCTACACCGCTTCTCCTAAAAGAACCTTCAACGGTGTGGGCGTCAACTGTAATTTGTCCTTCTCGATTCCAATTCTTTTAAATGCTTCTCAGTATAGGAAATCTCATAAACTCCTATTGTCAATCAAGATCTTTCTAGTGGTGCAATTGGAGATGAGCAGAGTGAGTATGAAGGCATCGTCATGGGAAATGATGATGCACCACTCCCGGAAAACGTACCTACTATAGTCTGAATCTCATCAATGGGCTCGCACAACATGGCTGGGCTATGGTGGTAGGTGCACCCTGTTCTTATTGTTCTCCCTCCTTAGGCTCTCGCTTCCCCTTCGTCCTTGTGGTGGTCTTTCCCTCTACTACCTAGTCAATTGCATTTCTAGGAGGGCTTACATTTGGCAATGAAGCACTCTAGTTCTCTATTCCTTTGCATGACTCTATTTGGTTTTTGAGGTTGTGATGATCATCCATGTTGTGACTCCGCATTTTGTGGTAGGCATAGTAGAGGTTGAGCCTTTGGGTGCTAGTGCCTTTGCCATTGCTTGTGTTGTCTCATGCTTCACCCCCCCCCCCCCCCCCCCCCCCCCCCCCCCCCTTGCACATTCATGTTAGAATGCATTGTTCTTACATGCCGGTTAAGAGTATGGGAACCCTTTTCTCACCTTCGCTCATCTTGCCTGCTTCTTTCCCTTTCCTGCTCTGTCTGCCAAATGCTTTATGTGTTGACCGCCTTCGCCTTCTTCTCATTATTGTCCATTTCCGCCCTACGTGGACCATTCAATACCTTTAGCATGTCTTCAGCATTGTAAAACTCATCTACCCAATCCATGAACTTCGTAAAGTCGTCAATGTCTTTCGAGCCAACTCCAACATGAAGAGGCTCATGGGTCCATACGTCGCCAAAAAGGGCGGCTAGTGTTATCTCCTCTTCCCAATATTTTGTTTTCGGCTACTCCTTATTGAACTAGGCCATGACTCCTTCAAGTTTTCGTCCTTTCACTACTTTACAATAAGTAGGTGTTTAGCTAGCCATGAGTTATGTGAGGATTTTCTGGCCAAGCTCCTCAATACCAGTAATCGACCCAATGCACAGACTCCCGAACCATCCTCTAGCCTTGCCTTTGAGGGTTAAAGGGAAGGCTCGAAATATGATTTTCCCCAGGAACTCGTAAAGGACCATGTCAGCCTTGAAAGTCTTCAGATGCTCTACCAAGTCCTTGAACCCATCATAGGGCTCTATTTTTGGGACCTTAAACCACGAAGGGAGGGAGACCACCAATATCTCCTTGCTCTACAGTAGATCCATGTTGTTAAGTAGGTTATCTATGATGATGATGCTCCCACTCACATTGCCATCTCCTCATATCTCTACATTGGGTCCTTTAGGCTATCCATGTATCACCTTCTTCTCGTCTTAATCGTATTTAGTTGGTTTATGTAACAGCCCGCTAGAAATTCAATGGTGGAATTTCTATTGGCTTTGGGAACCTCGTGAAGATTCCATAAGTTTTCACGAATTAACCAATCGCATAGGTTTTAGTCTAATCATATAGTGAGTGATCTAGAAGTGCAATTTTAATTAATTGAGGTAGTTACAAGTATCAGAATATATTATGGTTTGCGCCATTAGACTCAATTGATTATTTATGATTTTATGGCACAATAACTCATTTTCATACTTTCAGATGAAACGCTTGTTCGAAACTGTGAATTTATTTTTAGGGGCACTTTGGGACTGAATTTCGATAAAATATTTTTACTGTAGGTTCATATGAATATTTAAGATTTTTCGGTCCTAAGTTTGTCATGCGCTTTTCTTGAGTGAATAGTCATCTCGATAAGCCCACCAAGTGCAATGTTTTCAAAATCATAATATGGAATGTCCAAATTAAGTTAGAAAAGTTTTATTTGGACACTTGGCAAGATTTTAGCCACATATAATGAATAGTATTAGACACTTGGCACCATGAGAAACATTGATTGATTAGAATGAATCAATGTGTGAGATCATGCCACCGAAGCAAAAACCCTATTCCATCTGACCAATCAAATTGTGCCAAACCAAAGATGATTTATACCCTAGTAAAACCCTATATGGTTGGAATCCAACTAAGAATCCAAAAGCATGGTTGAAACAAAAATCCTAAATGGTTTTATCCAAATCCTAAAGGTGACCTCAAAATCCTAACTGAATCGATTTCTAGCATTGTGTTTAATTGCTTAATTAAATTACTTTCACATGCTATTAATCCTTCAAATTTATGTCAGAACATCATTATCCAAATTTTTTTAACCTTGTATATTTGATTGGACCAAGAGAAATTAGATTTGGCCTTGATAGCAATCCAAACCCTTTTAAAACTCCAAATTGAGGCGCATTCGGTTTAGGCCCATTAAGGCCCACAAAATTGGGCACCTTAGCATGGATTTTGGCAAGGAATTTCATTCCCCCACATGATTGATCAGATGTCTTCAAGAGGGTCTAGAAGGTTCTAGAAGGGAAAAGTCAAAGAGCCACCTCACTCTTCCAAGTCTATACTTCACCATTAGGAAATATCTTGGGCTGAGTTTTGTGTATTTTATTGGGTAAGAAAGACCAACACTCAAGGCTCACTTTAGCTTCATCCTCTTTCATACCTTGTGTAAAAATATCTCCAGCACACTCCCCACGAAATTCATCTTCTTTTACACTTTTCATTGAAAGAACACCAAACACTCTCTAAGACAGCTTTTAGGAGTTCTTTTGAACGCCCATTTATAAGATTTGTTAAGTGTTCTATCACAACATTTCCTTCATAAAAGTTGTTCCTTATTGAGTCTAGTTTATGTGGATATCTTATTTATTCTATTTAAAGATCATTTGGTCAGTCAAATATATTTAAACTCTAGAAAGGTCATTCTAGGCGATAAACTGGAGAGTATGTTATATTTTGGAGTTTTTGACCAAGCTAATGGATAGATATTAGTCCAAAATTTTTATGGAGTATTTTTAACATGTGCATATGATTATTGTTTGAGGATTTGTGGCATGATTGAGGGTTTTGATGAAAGAGTTTCTTAGATTTAGAAACTTAGAAACTAGAAGAGGAAAAACATTTTCTCTTTTGAGAAAGTTTAAATTTTTGGTGGTCTAAACCTATTCCAATGGCTTTGATAATTTTATTGGAGGATAATAATCCTCTTATATACATGTTAGAATATTATTTTGAAGATATTTGATGTTAGTTTCAAAGATATGAAATTTTATGCAAAGATATATTCGGATAGGCCAAAGTGTGGATGTTATTGACTAAATTTATGTTTTGGTTGATTTTTAACCATGTGAGTTTGAATTAGAAGCTTATATATGTTTTATGACACCTTTTTAAACCATGTGATGTTTTGGTTTGAAGATCACATGTATAAATCATGGATCAAGAGGTTGATCAAAACAAGTTAGAAACAAAAAAAAAAAAATGAAAATAACATATGAGAATTTCGGCCCTATGGAGTTTTCATAGTTGTGATTAGTTTTAAATTTTTATAAATTTATATTTGAGTTTAGGATAATATTTACATGAGGCATGTAAATTTTGGTGACTTTTGGAGTTAGCATGCAAAATTCTTCAGTTAGGGGTAAAATGGTCATTTTTCTATATGTAGAGGGTAAAATGAAAATTTTACTCTAAGTTAGTACTTTTTCATATTTCAAAATTGTTAGTGATTAAGTTCTAACTTTTAGAATCACTATTTACAATTTCTCGTGACCGTGCTTGAGCTTTCATAAGAAATGTGGAGATCGAGGTAAGTTAGCTCTTAACTTACTAGCAGTTTACTGTGTATGTGTGCTAAGTAAAGGAAATACAGTGTATGTATGTGTGTTATCATATATGTCATGCCATGCCAAGTTATCACATATTTATCTGTTATACAGAATTTATTCTATCATGAGTTATTCATCTGTTACACAAGATATTCTGTCACGTATTACTATACATTGCAAGTACATCATGTTAAATATGCCATCTATTACATGTATGTCATGTCATGTTCACTGTTGCAAGTATGTCATGTTAAGTATGTTTTCCGTTATATGTGATACCATGTTATGAAATATTGTCTGTTACATGTTTATGTCATTGATGACTTGCAAAATTCATATTGCAGATTTTACAAGTTCGCTCGAGCGGAGGCTTTTGGCCGCTCGAGTGAATTCAGGCAGATTCAAACGCTCGACTACCACTCGACAGGGAGCTCGAGCGGGTTGCTGAAAAACAAAGATCGCTCGAGCGGAAACATTGGCCGCTCGAGCGAAATCAGGCAGAGTCGAACGCTCGATGTGCGCTCGATAGGACGCTCGAGCGAAATCAGGTAGAGTCGAACGCTTGACGCGCGCTCGACACCCCGCTCGAGCGAACATCGTATGTTGACAGATTTTAGGTTTTCCGCCGTGAGACCATATAAAAGCAATTTTTCACTCTAGAGCCGTGAGTTTTGACTGGAGAACACTTCTTGGGAGAGAAAAACATAGCTAGAGGGATTCAAATCATCTACTTTTGGAGAGGAAATTCCAATTATTGCACGTACGTTGGAATCATACACAAGCACGGACGGGAGAAAAGCGTTGAATCGTTCCCTTGAGCTTTTGATGACGAGTTGAGGCTGCAAGGAGGATTTTTTCAGTGTTTATTTTCTTCCCATCTTCTCAAAACAATTATGGTGAATTCGTTTATGTTGAATTCCATTTCTAGCATGAGCTAAATTTTCTTCATTCTAGGAAAACGATGTAACCTATTTCCGAACTATGCTTGATTGTCTATGCTAATTTAATGCAATTCTCTCTTTGTTTATCTGATTTATTCTGAGTTTATTGCTTCTAATTAACTGGCCATTGATTAGATGATAAGTAATCTTGTGATTTGCTATCGAAAGAGGGAATCATAGGGTAGATCTTGGATATTTCAGCATAGGTAAGTATAGAGATCGAAAGACTTGTATGAACCTATGTAGTAATTAAATCATTGGTCTTATTGCGTTCTTGATTATTGAAATTGCATATTCTTGTGTGAATTGATAACCAAGAGTCAATTCCAATTGACTATCGAAAGAGGCTTTTGGATGAATTAGAGATTTGCTAATAGACAAAAGAGATTTAAATTAAATTAGCTGGATGAGAAAAGCATAGTGAAGAAGTAGGTGAAATCAATTTCCTAGAAGTTTTATTCCCATTAATTTGATCTTTGAACGTCAGTTTTATTTTCTTTGCTTATTTCTCTTTGAGTTGATCTAGTTTTATTTGCAACTACAAAAACCTTAGCGATTCCTCTAGATAAAATTGAGATTAGTATAATTTTGGTATTTGGCAAGAGTAAGGTACCAATCCCTGAGGACGATACTCTTCTTATTACTTTACTATAAAACTACGATACTGTGCACTTGTAGTTTTGCACCGGTCAAGTTTTTGGCGCCGTTGCTGGGGATTGGTTTATTC